>NC_134470.1:53779570-53884570 GCF_964194025.1 Convolutriloba macropyga | reverse complement strand
TATTATTATTACTATTATTATTATTACTATTTTTATTATTATTATTATTATTATTATTATTATTATTATTATTATTAATTTTATTATTTTTGTTATTATTATTATTATTATTATTTTTAATATCATTATTATTATGATTATTATTATTTCATTTATTATTATTATTATTATTATTGTTCTCATTATTATTCTTATTATTATTATTATAATTGTTATTATTATTATTATTATTATTATTATTATTATTATTATTATTATTATTATTATTATTATTATCATTATTATTATTTTTATTACTATTACTATTATTATCATCATTTTTATTATTGTTATTGTTGTGTGCACAAAGTCTCGTTGTGCAGATTGTTGAATTGCTAGGCTTAAGGCTGTAAAAGACTAGCGCGATAAGAATTAACTTTCTCTTTACTTGTTTAAGATCTCTCTTGACACCATGTGCGCTTCTCACTTGCGCTCCGTTTGGAGCATACGAATGATGACTGGTACAACCAGTAATTGAAGTAACAGAGCGTGCAACATATTTACAACTACGAACTCTTGGAGAATCCAGATTTTTAGTTAATAATTGGAGTTCTCGTTAGTGTCCTTGGTTGTGATGTTCTGGGTGTTTATGTCCCATTCGGGGTCTGGTACGTCGGGAGTCCAGTCCATGGAGTCTGAGTGCTGTGCGTTTCGAGTGGGGGCAGAGTTGACGGAGGCGGTGTGGAATGAGTCTTGTGAGTCTGAGGATAGTATGACTATGTCTTGTCCGAAAGTAGTGTAGTTCGGGTTGATGTTTAGTGCGACTTGTGGGGGACTGTCCTCGGAGGTATCGACGAGGTCGATTACTGTAGTGTTCTTGTCTTTTGGGTCTTGTGTGGAGTCGTCCGTTGGGGATATTGGGGATAATGAGATGTTGGCTATGGCTTTCTCTACATTCAGCTTCTTGACTGTGGCTTCTGCTTTAGACTTTCGAATGTTTCGCATTGGGGGTGATTTCGCGATTGTTGACATGGTGCTCCGTTTGGGGGTGAGCATGAAGTCGGCTGCCGATGATGACGTGGCTATTATGAACGGTTTTGTGTGTCCTGGGGATCGTTCCTTGAACACGCGTGTCGTGGGTTTCTTGCTGAGTTCGTTGAAATTGACTTGGTTCTGACTTAGTTGGAAGGCGTAGCTTTGTTTCAGGGCTGCGAGTTTAGCTTTTGTCAATTTTGTGTTGGCCGTTCTCCTGGCTGCTGATACAGTTGCCTTCTTCCGTATGCATGATTGTTTACCCTTTTGTGCTTTCCCTGGGGATTTCTTGTTGAACTTTTTCTTTCCTCCTGTTGTTCTTGTGAGGATCGGGGATACATTGAATGGCGGACCTGGCATTGAGTGCAATGGATGTGCATCGTCGATGGGTGTAGACGTTTCAAGTTGTTGTGTCTCTGTTGTGGAGCTCGTTTCTTCATTGTTGACCTTTCGCTTGCGGGGTTGTTGAATGTTGGGTTGTGCGGATTGCCTTGGGTTCTTTGAGTTTTCACCCATCTGGGATGTCTTCAACAGCTGTGCTTTTTCCGCTAAACAGAATTTTTCTATTTTACGTTTGTTTCGGTTATATTCTCCAATTGTTTTGCAAGCTACGAAATTTATGAGGCGTAGTTTTGGTTCTTGTGGGGCGGGGCGTGTTTCTGAAGATATTGCTATGTCATTCTTACGTATCACGGTATTTTTGCGATTGTGAGTGTCTATGGTAATGGTGTGAGGGGTGTAATCGACTATTGTGCCGTCTGGTATTATGGACCAGAGGGATTTTAGCATGCCTCGTGGTTCTGTGTTTTTTCTTCTTATAGTTTTTCGTGCTAGGTTGCGACGTGTTTGGTCAATAATTGTGGTCTTATCTCCTATTTGGAATTTAAATTTAGACGGAATTATTGTACCCTTTTGGGGAGGCAACAGTGGTGCATTGTCTGACTCCGAGGGTTCCGACGATTGGGCTGCTTCCGATTGGGGTTCCTGGAGGGTCGGCTCGTCCTGTCGGTACTGTATGTCCAGGTTAATTTCCGAGTTGGTGTCCCTGTCCCAGATCGCGGCCGGCGTCAGGCTTGGGTTCTGGAGTAGTCGTTTGTCTAAGTAAAATGATTTTATGTTGTTGTATGATAGGTTTTTTGTGTTGGGTTTTGTAAGGATGTTAGATAGTTCCGTATTTTTCGGTCTGCCAAAGTGTGCCTGGAAAGGGGCAATTTTAGTGATTCTCTTTGGTATTAGTCTAATGGATTCAATTATTTCTGTTATTTTTTCTGCTATGGTTGTGTTATCCCATATGGGGTCAATGTTCATTGTTGCTAGTCTTCGTTTTAATGTTTGTATCAAACGTTCTACCATTCCTGAAGCGCGGTGGTCGTGCGTAAGGGAGAATATTAGTTTTATGTTTTTATCTTTGCAGTATATTTCGAAAGCTCTCGATTTGAATGCTTGCGCTTGGTCGCAGCGGATGCTGCGTGGGATTCCGTGGAACTTACAGTATTGGTTTAGAAATTCCATTGCCGTTTGTGTGTCACAACTTGAGTGAACTAGTGCGGATGGGTAACGTGAAAATCGGTCTACCGCGGCAAGTATATAATGTTCATTTTTATTGTTTTTTTTGTCTATGGTGGGTCCGGCAAAGTCTAATTGTAGCTCTTCGTTGGGTTCGCTTAGTTTAGGTAGTGTTCCTAATTTTGATTTACTGATTATGGGTTTTAGGTTCTTACCTTGGTCTAAGCATTGCTTGCAATTTTCTGCCCTGAGGGCTATTGTCATGTGTATCTGGGGAAACCAGATCAAATTCGCTAATCTGATCATTCCCACTTGGCCCGGGTGGGTTCTGTGTACAACGTTGATGACCAGATTTTGTAGTTGGTGTGGAATAACTAGCTTGCCGTCGTACAACAGGCATCCCGATCGGGCTACGGCTAGGTCATTTCGTAGGTTGTAATAATATCTGGAGACTAGCTTTAGTTGGTCCCAATTGTGGTTTTTACCAACCGAATAATGTTTTGTAGGTTTTTATCTTTGAGGGTAGCCTCGGCTAGGAATTCCTCGCCGAATACACGGGAGAGGTTTAGTCGATAATTCGGGGCCGTTTCGTTCTCAAACTCGAATAGAGGGGCATGTTTATTTTCATCTATTGGCTCTCGGCCTTGTCCTAGGTTCGAGGTTGGGGGTGTGTTGTCCGTTTGGGTTGCCACTGAGATTGGGGTGTTTTTAGTTGGGGAATTATCAAGTAAGTTGTGCGACATTGTTGTTGTTTTTTGTCTTCTGGCTCGTTTTGTGATTTGTCTGTCGAATGTATTTATATTCGGTCTATTTCTAGTGACCAAGTTTATTTTTGGGCTGTATTGTAAGTAGTAATTGTTGGGATTAAAGGGTAATGGGGGTTTCTGTTTGTCTGGGAGGTTAGAAGAATTTGTGTTGGAGTAAGTTGTGATATTTTTGGGATCTTGAATGTTTTTGTGTATTGAACTTTGAAATTTTGAATTGGAATTTGATTTTCAATTAACTAGCGAGAAAGAGTGTGACTGTTTATGGCAAGAGAAATGGCAAAAAGCGTTCGCTGTATTTTGATTGCGCTGAGCGTTGTTGTTTGCGTCATGTGATTTGCGTGCTAATCCGAATGGAGCGATCTGATTGGTTGAAATGTTGTGTTTACGTTCTTCGTTCAAAAGTGTGAAAGTAAATTCTCTAATTCTGTTTATTACGAAGAGTTCATCATCTGGGCTTATTGGGGGGGGGGGGGTTTGGTGTGGGTTTCTGCTTAGGTAACCAGTGAAGCCCATGTCTTTCCCCGGTATATGTTGGATTGAAAAGGTATATGGGAGTAATTTGTCTACCCAGCGAATCAGTCGGCTTTGTCGTGATTTGTTCGCCCGATTGGGTTTGAGTGCGGAAAGTAGGGCTGTGTGGTCTGTTATTAGTTCGAATTTTGATCCTAGTAAGTAATATTTGAAATGGTTTGTTGTCCAAACTACTGATAGTAGTTCTAATTCGTTTGTACTATATTTCATTTCTGCTTCGTTTAAGAAACGGCTGGCGTAGGCTATGGGGAACCATCCCTCTGGGTATTGTCGTCTAATACCGCTCCAAGTCCCGTGTGGCTTGCGTCACATTTCAGACGTGTTTTACGATGTTTGTCGAAATGTTTTTTCTCTGTAATTTTCGAGATTTCTGCCTCTATTTTGTCTAAGGCTGTTGTATGTATTTCTTCCCAACGTATTTTGTTGTTTGTTATGTTTTCTTTTCTTAGCAGGGGTCTTATGGGGTTGAGTAGATTGGCTAGGTTGGGTATAAATTTAATGAGTTGGTGTATTGAGCCCATAAGGGAACGATGTTGTTTTAGTGTTTTAGGAGGTTTCAGGTTCATTATGGAGTCTGTCTTTTTTACTGTAGGGGAGATTCCCGATTGCGTAATTTTATAGCCTAACCATGTTTTTGAGGATTTGGAGATTTCGCATTTTTCTAATTTGATGGCTAGGTTTTCCTTGTCAAGTCTGGACAGGACCTTATATATATCGTGTTCGTGGTCAAGGGTGGAGCCTTTTGTTATGATTAGTATGTCGTCTAAAAAGTTGAATTTGTTGTCGATGTTTTCGAGTGTTTTGTCCAGTGTTTTTTGGAATGTGGCAGGCATATCACTTAGACCGTAGAATCCGTTTAGGAACTGATATGTGCCAGTTGATTTGCCCCCGAGGATGTTGAAGTTACAATGTTTTCTAAATTCGGGATGTAGTGGGATTTGGCTGTATGCGTATTTTAGATCGACTTTCGAGAATAGGAAATTGCCTTGTTTATTCTTATTGTCTGAGATATATTTGGCGACTGAGTCCATTAGATTGTCGATGGATTGCATTTGATATTTATTTTTGTCGATTGCATCATTCAGTAGTTTTGAGTCGAGTGGTAGTTTGATGGATTGGTCATGTTTCACTGTTATTACTACGGGGCTTATGAAGACCTGGTCGGAGCATTTTTCTAGTTTTATTATTTGGTTTGTGTTAAGTAAATGTTGTATCTCCTTATCTACTTTTTCCGTTAAGTGGAGTGGAACCCTTCGGCCTTTGTGTTGGTACGGTGAAATGTCTTGTTTTAGCGTTGATTTAGCAATATGGTTTTTAGATTTTCCCAAACGGGAGCAGAGGTGTGGGAATTTCTTTATGATTTTTATTTCTAGTCTATCATCAAAATTAATGTTGTTAATGTTTGTACCTTTATTTTGCGAGAGGGCGAATCCAAGTTTCCCCAATATATCTCGTCCCATCAGGTTCACAGTGGTTGCGTTGACTACCAGGATTTCGTTGTTTGTTGCTTCTCGAAGTCCCGATTGGAGGTTTATCTGTATTATTCCAGTTATAGGGATCTCTATGTTATTGAAGCATCTGTACTGGGTCTGGCTGTTGGTTGGTTTTTTCCATTTGGCTGATTTGCACATCTGAATTATCCTATCTGCTTCCGCTTTACAGATGAAGCTTCGAGGGCTGCCTGTGTCCGCGAGCCAGTTTGTCTCGAACGTGTCTGTGGATGTTTTGATCCAGATTACATCTGAGATGTTTGGGGATAGTTTTTGTGGGTGTGCGTTGACGAAGTTTTTTGGATGTACGAGGTTTACGGTATTCCAGCTGTCGAATACTTCCTGGATGTAAAACGTATTTTCAAGATCTAATGTTTCGTCTGTCGTTTCCGTTCGGGTATCCTGGAGTTGTTGTTCTTCTTCTTGTTGTTCATGCGTGGGTCTAATGTTCCTGACTCGTCTAGTTTGTGGGAATGTTTGCGGGGGTGGGGTTGTTTGTGGCTTTATTTGTTGTGTTTGCCACATGAATTTTGCTGATTTGCATACCCTACTATAGTGTCCTATTTTTTTGCATAGGTTGCACTGGACTCTTTTTGCTGGGCACACTTGCAAGTGCTCGATTGAGAACTGTAATCCGCAGCGTCGGCAGGGATTTGGGTTGATTGTGGGTCTTTGGGTCTGGGGGTTCCGTGTGGGTGGTCGTGGTCTGGGAGTGACTGAGTTGTTCCTTGGGGTAATTGTAATGTTGGATATTTGTTCCGATGCATGTGGGGAGTATCGACTGAGTTGGGAGTTTATTGCTTTTTGATTTTCTTGGCCTCTTTCGCGGTTGAGTGCGAATTGAAGGATTTGCTGTGCTGTTCGGGTTTCCATCAGGAGTTCTCTTTGAATGTCGGGGTTGGTCATAAAAGCTATAAAGATGTCCTTGATGAGGTCCTCTTCAGCAGATCCTAGGCGGCACTTTGCGCCTAGTGCTTTTAGTCGACAATGAAAGCTTTCGAGTTTTTCGTTGGGTTTTGTTTGCAAGTAAAAAGGAGGAAACGATCGTAGGTTATGTTGCGGGCTTGTGTGAAAGAGAGGGAGAGTTCATGTGCCAATTCGAATACTGTTATTCGTTCGATGTTTGAGTGGGGGAATCGTTGTTGATATATCCGTTGGGCTTCTGTTCCTAAACTTAAGTATATTAGGCTGCGCACTTTCAGGTCCGCTTCGTCCCACGGTATTCCATCGACTGTTGGGCCTCTGAATGCGATCTGTTTGCAATCGTTGTCCCAGACCACCTTTCACGTGTTGTTTCGGAGGTCTCTCTCTCTGTGGTGTGCCTGTGTTTCGTTTTCAGTTGGGGGTTCATATGTCGGTTCTGTAGGATAAGTCAAGTCTTTTGTGTCTGGTTTGTGTTTCAGTAGTGAGTCCACGTTTATAGAGTTTTTGGCCATTATTGCCAATTTTAGTGTAGCTGCCCATATGGGCCATTCCACTGGGGGTTCGACTCCGGTTTCCCAGAAGAATGGGATACCCACTGGGGATCGTGCTATTGTTACAGCAGCTGCTGACTGCGCCATGTTGTGAACCCCCAGGGTTCATGGGGATCCTGCTGACTGCGCCATGTTGTGTGCACAAAGTCTCGTTGTGCAGATTGTTGAATTGCTAGGCTTAAGGCTGTAAAAGGCTAGCGCGATAAGAATTAACTTTCTATTACTTGTTTAAGATCTCTCTTGACACCATGTGCGCTTCTCACTTGCGCTCCGTTTGGAGCATACGAATGATGACTGGTACAACCAGTAATTGAAGTAACAGAGCGTGCAACATATTTACAACTACGAACATTTATAATATAGTAACATAAATAGTCTTTTGTACGAGTTCATATTAATACTTGTAAGTCTTGGTTGCAGTGTGAGTAGGTGTCTCACCACAGTTATTACTATTATTATTATTATTATTATTATTATTATTATTATTATTATTATTATTTTTATTATTATTATTATTATTATTATTATTATTATTATTATTATTATTATTATTATCATTATTATTATTATTATTATCATTATTATTATTATTATTATTATTATTTTTATAATTATTATTATTATTATTATTATTATTATTATTATTATTATTACTATTTTTATTATTATTATTACTAATATTATATTATTATTGTTATTATTAATATTATTATTATTTTTATTATTTTTATCATTATCATTATTATTGTTATTATTATTATTATTATTATTATTATTATTATTATTATTATTTTTATTATTATAATTATTATTATTACTATTATTATTATTATTATTATTATTATTATTATTATTATCATTATTATTATTATTATTATTATTATTATTATTATTATCATTATTATTATTATTATTATTATTATTATTATTACTACTATTATTATTATTATTATTATTATCAATATTATTATTATTATTATTAGTATTATTATTACTATTATTATTATTACTACTAATATTATTGCTATTGGTATTATTATTATTATTATTATTATTATTATTATTATTATTATTATTATTATTATTATTATTATTATTATTATTATTATTATTATTATTGTTATTTTTATTATTATTATTATTATTATTATTATTATTATTATTACTATTATTATTGTTGTTTTTATTTTTATTATTATTACTATTATTTTTATTATCGTTAATTCTATTAATAGTTTTATTTTGAGAACTCTCATGTGAAACTAATAATCTGAGCGGCCTTTGTGAGTTTGACAGAAAAGCTCACTTGTTTTTTAAATGGAGACGGAAATAGCGTTTTGCATCCAGAATTAGTGTTTTTTTCGTATCTTTCTCTTTTTTATTGTATTCAGACCTGTTGTTTGCTGTCTTTAGACCAAAGTGTATTCAGAAATTTTGACTCTTCAACTTCCTTTGGGTTCCATAAGAAAATAGTCTCCTGTTTTGCCAGAAAATTTTCACTACAAGTTTTTTCAAGAAAATAGAAATTGATTTTTTTTATTTCTGAAAGATTTTGCAAATAATATGGGTGTTGTATCATCTGTGTAATTTGATTTGTACCCAATTTGTCCATGGATTGAAGTTTTGCAAAGAGAAGTGATACTTGATTTTGTTTTTTGTCAAATTTAGAATGTCTGTGATATTTTGAAATTTGCTTTTGACAATTTTATACCAGGTTTACTTTTTTTTCAACTGATAAATGAAGTTTTCTTCTTCTTTCTGGATTTTTCTAGTAGTTGGAGTTGTTTTATCTGTACCTGTTACAATTTCTACGAAAATTTTCTCCGAACCATTGTTTTCCGGAAAAGTAGTTTTTTTAAAAGCAATCGATTTTTTACAAACTTGCATCAGTTTTAATTTTTTTTGCGAACACAGAGAAAAATTTGTTGATGTTTATTCGCCAAATTGTTTTTCTCGTGTTCAGAACAGTTTTAGACACAAACTCTGGGGATGTAAATGATCTCTTGTCTCTTCTTTGGCTTTCTTGAGTGTGGAAAACTACGTATAGTTTTTAATGTGCTTCATCAGTTCTCCTTTAACTTCATATATAAGCTTACATTTTCGCAAGTTTTTTTTCTCTACCAGTGCCCAGCCCAGGGTGAGAAAAGGAGGAGAGAACAAGGGCACATTTTTTACGTAGAAAAACTCAAAAGAGACTGTTTTAAAGTCTGTCTCAGAGAACTTTCCGAGATAATTTTTTCTGTTTTTCAATCAGTTTGCCGTGTTTAATTGTTTTATGTTGTTGTTGTTTCTTCTAACGTGCTTTATCAAAACTCCAATAACTCATTTCAATAAATTCTTGCCTGCAGGTTAACCGTCTGGAATGAAATAAGAGGTATTAAATACAAAGTTCATACTTGAGAATTTAAAAATTATCAGATTTTAACTTGATTTGAGATAAATTCCCGACAACCTGTTATCTTTTTGATATTTAGTGATTTTTGTGTTTTCTGTTTTCTTTTATTGAGAAAACTGCGTAAGTGCGTTGTTTTAGCGTGCTATATCGGTACTCTTATAGTTTATTTCTGTTACTCCGCACCTTCCGGTCCATAGTCCGGAATGAAAAAGGAGGGAGAAAGCACAAATTTTATATCGGAAAACCTCAAAACAGTCAATTTGTTCTTGACTTAAGATCATATTCCGATAACTTTTGAGCTTTTCAAATTTTAGCTATTCCTTTTATCTGGTGTTTGTCGTTTTGTTTGTTTTGGAGAACTGTGTAAGTGCGGATTTTTTACCGCACTCTTTCAGTACTCCTATAATTTATTTCAGTAACTCCGCCACTGCCGGTCCCAAGCCCGGAATGAAAAAGGAGGAGGGAAAAACCACAAAAACATACTGGAAAATCTCAAAAAAGTCATGTTTTATTTTGACTTCAGAAGATTTTCCGACAGTTGATTAACTATTTCAGCTCAACCAACAGCAAAGAAGCTGCCAGGTAACCAGGACAAAAAGTTAAATGTAAATTCAAAATCTTGCAATATTTTTGCAAGATGGATTCAAAATCTTGCAAGAATCTTGCAAGATGGATGCAAATCTTGCAAGAATCTTGCAAGAAAAATGGAAGAACTATGCATTCCCTTGCAAGATTTCTTGCAAGATTCTTGCAAGATTTTAAATTTTTTCATCACTAGGGAAGGGTAGACAGAAAATAGGATAAGCCAGTAACTCAAAGTCAATCGAGTTGGAATGAAACTCAAATAGAAGTCAACAAAGTTGACAAACAAAACTCAAGATTACAATGTACCATTGAAATACAAAATTCAAAAGACCAAGTATATTTCATATACAGAAGCATCACAGTCATTGCAAAAAACAAATTCCTAGATTCACACCAGTTATCTTTTTCGAAAGCAGACGAACATTCTAACCCACAATCAAGTAAATAATGCCTGGCTCTACAAAAAACTTCAGCAAAACAGAAGAAGTCAAAAAGGAATAGCTGAAATCGGAAGTGAGAATAAAGAATACAAGGACCAGTAGAATAATGCGACTGAAAACGACACAGATGAGCTGTCCACTTGCAATTGCAGCAGCTTTTGATAGAATTGGATTTTTTCGGCCTACGATGGGTTGAATCACTTGAAAGCTCACAATTTGTCAAAGTATGCCAAAAACACCAAAAAATGAAGATGCTTGTAGAAAAAAATTTCATGGGCTTTCATTGAATATGTACGCGAACAGAACGTTTTTACGGAGGAAAAGTATTCGTCAAAATGAAGTGAACAAAAATTAGAACAGATCTCATCATGCCTACAATTACAATTTCCCCAACAACTGCTTAACTTTAACTTTGATTCTGCAGCTTCACCTCTCTAACATTTTATGGAGACATGGAAAAAAATCCAAACGACTAATACTGTTTCAGAAAACACGTTACGTTTTCAATGCTATTCTTATGCCTTTTGCCGATGTCGATTTTACACGAAAAGTTTTTGTTTAGGACCCTTGATTCAGTTTATGATAGGGAAATATATAGATACAACAGATCGCCGTAATTTGATATTACCAAGAACCTATCATTTTTGTATAGAGACGGCAATTGTGTACGTAAAATCTAAACAGTACGATTGACTTTTAATGCTTTTAGCCAAACCATTAGTATCTAATCAGACTGTGTTTGACGTATAGCTAGCAGTGTGACACACAAATTTTAATCAGACGTTTTAAAATGGTTACCAGATGGAGAATACCTGGCGTGATTTTTTAAGACAGTAGAAAAGTTGAGTTAATCCAAAGCCAGCAGGTTAAATGTCTGGTATTACCTGGATAACAAATCTGTGATGAGACAATGAAAACTCTTATTGCCCTCTTTTCTAGCAAACCTCAACTTTTATTCAGCAATCAGTGCAACAGTTACTCAATAAAGAGACAACGGTGACAACTAAACGCCAAGGAACCCAGATAAATGTATACCGCACTTTGTTCTTAACATTAGCCTCCAACGATTTACAGTGCTCATCACACTAAAATCGGTGATCCCATTAATGTTCGCGCCAATCTGCAGAACTGCCAGTTTTTGTCAACAGAGCGAGTCGATGTTAAACTACAGTCAATTAAATAATCAATTCAGCACACAACCCAAACCAGGTTGAAGTCCGCGACCCAAGACAGGTATTGGCCAGACCGACTTGGGTCGCGGACATGGGGGTCCGGTGCGACCGTCCACAATGTTCTGGAAAAAATTCTGGGTCACCTGTCTTGGGTCGCCGACTTCATCCTGGGAAACTCGAGCTGTAGACGAATATAAAACAGAGTTTAATTGCCCAATTGTTTAATTGTCACTCAAACGATAGAAAAACACCTTCCTTGAAAGAAGTGATCCCAAGTTTCCCAAAACTGCTTCATCTCAGAAAAATTAGAGCTCATCACAAACTCAGCATTTCAGAATGCGATTGTAAATTGTTACCAACAAATTATGCTATTAAAATAATTTTTTTGGGATACTGTTGTATAAGTGCTTTTATGAAAATAAGCAGGACCTTGGCATTGAAGAAAAAACTAAATTGTGTAGAACCTAGTTGGGAAGACAGGACAAAAACGACAAAAATTTGAGAGAAATATTATTTTTGTTCGGTTGCAAACGCAAGAAAGCTTTGGTACCTTTGGTTTGTTCGATTCTGCGGGTTTTGAACACAAGAGGGATTCAGTATGTTCGGTTTTAGAAGGTTGGCTAGGTTCGTATTTAAACGAAACAGATTGTCGGTATTTTTCATATTAGACTTACAAAATTGTCGGTTTTTCCATAAAAAAATATAATTTTATTTTTCTGCATGTAATCTAATCAAATGTTTTGATAGTGTACAGTTTACAGAAATTTCAAACGTACTTCTAAGAAAACAATTCTGAAAGATTGTGCAAAATTAAAAAAATTCTTTGTTAGCTCGTTGACAGAACTAGTTGAACGAATAATTTTTTTTGTTATTTTTGAAAACGATAATGTAACATACTTTTTGATTAGTGATGAAAATCCTGATGATTAACTCACATCCACCGAGCTTTGCCATACTTTCATGTAGTTAACCAGCAAAGTTTTTGACGGTTGGTTACGTTTGAATCCGATATTGTAGAGCGGGTTTTTGTTTGGTCTGCCCGACTATTGGATACTTTCTATTAGATCCAGGTAAATCTCTCTACGATCCCGCACTTCCCTAACGTTTAAAAACGATGATACCGAATCTTTCTTATGTTAAATACCGAACAAAAACGATGAAGCCGATTAAAGAATAGTAGGAATTCTCGTCGTTTTTGGCTAAGAAACTACGATACCAACGATTTTTTGTTTAAAAACCGACTGCTAGAAGCGGTAACTGAAAAAATCCGCCTTGTTCTGGCACTTATCTGGGAAGCAATTTGGGTATATATCTTCGCAAAAGTGGGCATTGTTGAATAGAATTTAAGCAAGCCATCAATCAAACAAGTTGATCAATCAGGGATAATTAATTTTTATGCTTGTGAAATCTATGGTAAACTAATGCAGTTAACTATCGTCCTGCTGAGATTATTGTCATACGTTTTCAGATTTGTTTGTGACTGAGTTTACATTTGCGATCTACAACAGAGCGAGAACTGATGTGAATAAAAATGGCGGTAGGTCAGGTAGCAGAAGGCCCAACACACACTCGAAAAATCTAGTGGTGTCAGATAGCCGAGATTACAGTTTCGAGCTAACGATGCAATTGTCTGAAAATAAAAACTCGCCTGGTGTAAAAGTTGTTCTTGAAATATGATTTCAAGATGAAGTATTATTGCATCAAAAACTGAATTTTTACTTCGTAAAATTAGGGACTGCTAACTTAATTTATATGTGTGTTTTATCATAGAATTATTGGTTTATCTGAGCCGTAAAGGCTAATTATTTAAACTAATACGAATACCTATGACGATGTTCTACGAAAACCAGGATTATAACTGTCGAATCATTATTTTAACCCCCATTAAGCATTGCAACATAGCCTAAAAAAGTTTAAATATAATGTAACATTTATTTTAATCTGAATGTTTGGGTTTTGTCTAATTTGTTTGACCGGTAGTCAATCAAACTCAAATGTTAATCATGTGATGAATATCTAATGTTTAACTTGAAACGGTCTAATGTTTAACTAGAAAATGTCGTCATAGTCAAAACCTAACACAACTTGTTAATAGAACGTTGTTTTACTGAGGCACAACAATTGATTCGCGCTTGTTTGCGTTCCTGCTTTATCACATTTCGGCTTTAACAGATGCTGGAACAAAATGGTTCAATCTTCATTATTGCTTAGTCATCCTGCACCTTTGAGTTGGTTTTCTTAGAAATAAACCGAGATTTTGCGTAGGCGTGCAGCCAAATTAAACGCCCTTCACACTGGTGAACTGACAATAGATTAAAAGGTCACCATAGATCAATAGATGAACAAAAAAATGGGGCAAGAGATCGAAAATTATTCTCTGTTCTCATTGACTGAAATTAAGCGTTTTTACAAGCTGGTATAAAATTACCGTTTTCCGGAAAACTAGCTGGCTGACGTAAATATTTGCCCAAAATGTTAAAATTTGGCGCAGTAGCGCAAAAAATTGCTTGAAATAATTGCTGTGAGCAAACATAAAAGAGAAGCGCAATTATCTGACTCGATTACACATGAAACTAACGCATTTGGCCATGCCTCGCGGTCGACGGTCATGCCTCAGCGGCCTAAGGGACGATATGAAATTATCACAACCAAAAAAATATCACGATCACACAAGTTCAGTGTTGTTTAATAATTGAGCGGTTGAATCTCCTTGAGCAGTATGCAACTTGAATATTTTTACTTCCTGGGTTCTGAGGTTTTGTCAAAAAAAATGTTAGAAATGCGGTGAATGGCGGTGAGAAAAATATAATTTTCATCGCAAAATGGCCGCGTCTTTTTGCGATTAATGCGGTGAAAGTGGTGAATTTTTGGAAGATTTGCTAGTTTTAGCGGTGCATTTTTGTAATATTTGCGATTTTTAGCGGTAAATTCTTATTTTCACCGCATTAACCGAATTCTTACAAAAAATAAACTGTCATACACGGGTTTGAACCTCTGACCTACTGCATGTGAACAACTTCTTATTCAACTGCATCATCTGTCACTAACTTCAATCTTACTTCTTGTGAATTTAAATGTTTTTTTTTCACCGCTTAAGCGGTGAAAAAAAAATCACTGCAAAAAACCTCAAATCTTGCAAAATTGCACAGCATTTGTTTTTCATAACGTTAATAGAATCTGATTTAAATTCACAAGAACTATCATTGAAGTAGGTGACATATGACTGACGAAGTGGATTAGGAAGTTGTTGACATCCAGGTGGTGACAGGTTCAAACCCGTGTATGACAGTTTGTTTGTCAGAGTTGCGGTGAAAGCGGTGACAAATTTCACCGATTAAATTCTCGAATCAGCGCAATTTTTAGCATTCACACCTCAACTCGGGTTTCAATCTATTGTCCCAGTTTTCGTTTTCGATCTATTGACATTCGATCTATTGTCCGAGCACCGTTCCAACTTTACGCGTGAAATGCTAAATTATTCCTTTCCGTAAATTTAAATGTCTGAGCGAAAGAGTTCTACAAACAATCATCTGTTCGGAATTTGAACTCAATTGAAAATTTGGAAAGCGTGACAATTTACTAACAAATCGCGGGAAATCAAATAGGGTTTTACCAACATCCTGTTAAACAGTTACATTTCATAACGAAGCAGTGTAGTTCATTTCAATTTAGCGAAGAGTTCTTTGAGTCAAAGAGGTACGTCGAATTTGCATTAGTTTCAGATGAAACGCAGTTCCAAAATTGGAGAGTCACTTCTTTCTCTCTCTTTTAGCTGTTCTCGAAAATAGGGACAAACGCAAATCAGTTTTTTCAACTTTATCCACCTGATCTAAAGGCGGTTCTGGTATCTTGCTCAGCTGAACCAACTCCCTCAACAAAATCTTTGATGTCAAAACGCCGAAACATTATGCAAAGGTCACATTTTAAACATTCAGACATCAGCATTTTGATGTTCGTTGTTTTTAGGTTGTTCGCTTGCATTTGATTTTTATCGGACTAACTATGCTAAGTCGCAGTGGTTAAGAACAAAAGAACCATAATTTGTTCACGTTACAGCCGTGGGCTACTGTTGTTACGCCTTTCTAATTGTTGTTGTTGACTTCAAATTGAACAGTCACTTGACATCAGCGCCATCTGTTGTTCAAGCCTTTCAAATAAAAACCAAAGCTACATAAGACTAATGACTCCGCCAAAAATTATTCTAAATTGGCAAATCTGTACTGTAGTATGGACAAAAAGTTTCAAAAAAACTTTTTCTCACTAAAAAGCAAAGAAATTGCAGGACGCTTGTAATAAACTTATAGGTTTCCAAATTTTCCAAAATCAGTTTTATGTGTTTAAAATTTTAAAACATTTGCCAAATCATAAGGCTGCGATCGTTTAACTCTAGTGAAAATCCTATTTTCTGTACAACACAATTTTGAACTGTAAAGGCTAAATCATAGCGATAATTGGGTAATTTTTGTAATCTTTTAATCTCCCGCAATCTGTAAAATAAAAATCTAGATAAAATAAGGAAATATATGATTTCTAATCAACATGCTGAGTCATAAACGAATAAATAATATCCTAGGAACAATACTAAGATCGTATAGTAAAGTTAGCAAGCTATGAAATACTGTAAATATATCAGCTTAAAAAAGAAAATTGTAAATAATAACCGCATGATAAAATAAAAAAAAATAATGACATTCCAGTAACATTCATGATATCTAGTGATCATTCTAAGTGATAAATAATTAATTCTTATCAAAGAAGGTATAAAATACTTAACAAGTTTTGAAGTGCCAAAACTATACCAGCGAGATAATTAAAGTTATCAATATTTTTTTCAGACCCTCTGACAATAGCGCAAAACAATGTCGTATATAGAATATTCATTTGAGCCAAAATCTAAAACATACATTAAAATGTAGTCAAGCAAAACTTTCGTCTAACCAGAAATGTGTTTTTAATTAAGAAAAAGTGAAACCAAATTATAGCCGACAAGTTGCCGGACAATAAGTGCAAAATACATCATTGAGACCAAGCAGTTTAGAAGATCTAAAATGCAAATCTAAATGATAAGGTGAAAATTTAAACATCGGTGGCTTGACCAGCAAGCCAACTAAATACTACGAGCAAAACAGACAAAAAACGATTTCACAAACAAAAGAATAAAAAAAATTGTAAGTACTAATGGCGTTGAAGTTTTTGAAACCCAACGCTTCCTAGCTCTTGCTCAGGAATGCGAAAACATGCAACCTAGCGCTTTAGAGAAATTTTGATTGACAATTACAAAACAAGCTGCCGCATATATTGTAATAAAATGGTATTCAAAAATAAATTGTGCCCTAAATTCTGAACATTGGCTCATGTGCGGGTTCTTATAAAACTCTAAAAATTTGCTGAAAGTACAACGAACCTGAGAAACTAAAAAATAGCAATTTAAAAATGCAACTACTTTTAACTGTCATATAACTATTTAAGACATTAGAAGACATTATAGCTTTGAAAGACTTTTAGGAACAGAGATCATCGTCAACTGAAGACCAATTCAAAAACAAATCTAACAAAAATTATGAAAATCCAGAAAGCTGTGCTGCTTTAGGCCTGAATTCTCCAAATAACTAACTTTTTATTTAGGCTTTCCTTAAGCATACTGCGCATGGAGACTTCAGCGTACTAAGCACTCAAATGACTTCTGAAGCCAACTTATTGACTCAGATGCAACCTAACGCTCACAATAATTCACCTTTTTTTCACGTTTTGAGCGCTGAAAGTCATCGAAGAAAAGTTTGAACACAATATAAGAACACCAATAGAGTCTTTGAGAAAAACATTCCGTGAACAAAAAATGTCTGTCACCATTAAAAAACGTGTTGTTGCTTTGTATCGATTCAGTAAAAGTTTTCGCAAGACACATAACTTGTTTCATTTTGAAGCTTTCAACACATTTTTTTCAAAAACTTCAGAAAACTAGCTAGCAGAGCATAACACTGAGAATATTGTACCATAGAAATTTCGCCCTTTTTCAACTAGAGAGCTCAACTATTTTTTTTTCGTTGTTTTGGTCAAAATTGAGAAAATGATTCCGTGGAACAAAAAATGTCTATCAGCAACAAAACATCTGAGGCTACTTTGTTGTCGAAAGAGAGTTTCCTCCTTAAAAACAATTGCGGAGAGTTGAAATGGAAGTTTCGTCTGTTCGACCGATACTTGTTAGCAATTTTTTTAAAAAAATGGACGACCCAGCGCTAATCTCTCCTTGGAACAGTTCTACACAATATTAGAATTTTTTTCAAAATTCATTGTGGTGAGATGCAATACCCTTTTTTGTTGGGCGAAGACATCAAAAACATTTTTCTTTTTGCAAAAGTTTTCCCGAAAAAAGTGATCTCTTGATATCTCATGAGAAAAAGCGCAACAGTGAATTCCCAGCACACCACGGAGTAAGCAACTGATTTTAATCTCACAGTGTAATTAAAAACTGCTTATTTCAATATTCAGCAGATGAATTCAGTAAACTCAGATTTTGTCGCAAATTTCAAAGAAACGGTTTTTTAAAATTTTTCTACGTTTTTTATAAGCAACATACAGCAGTAAGTCTAATTCATTTTGCCAAGTATGAAGTCACGCCATGTTGAATAAATAACCTTCCACAAAGAAGCTTCAAATTAAAACAGAGCGGAAGAAGGTTCGAATTTCCTTGGGGAATTTTTTTGTTTCGTTTGACTTAAATTCCAAAAGGTAGTTCATTCCAGTCTAGTGTCGCTAATGGCACAATTGAGTTTGCGCATTGTCAGAAAAAATGTTAGGTTCCAGCACATTTTTAATGTCCTGTTAGACTCAGAAAGATTCCAACTGATTAATGGAATTCCAGTTGACGGTATAAAAGCAGGTCGTATAAGAACGGTTTTTTTTATTTTCCAAAGGGGATGTTTTCATTTTGTTTGGGTTTGGAAAAAGAGTTTTACGGGGAGTATATTCTGGCTGCACTTATTATTTTATACAATTTCAAAAATTTTCGTCTAATTTATGTCGTCTAATTGCTCGTAATACTCGGGTTAACTGTTTTTCTAAGGATACCATTATATTTCGCTCAATATGAATGTTAACTGCTGCTGAGTAGTGCCAATGACTTAATACAAGGGTATTTAAGACGAGTCTCGTAAATTTTTGGCCATATATTGTAGGATATGTTTATCTTCCCCCTAAAATGTGAAATTGCTGTCTATCTGAACGTAGATATTTTACTTCAATATTCTCGTCTAATGGAATTGAATTTCCAATTATCCGTTCATTGGAGTCTTTGGTTTGCTTTTAACAAATAGCATTTTATACAAGTCAATAACACAACTTTATTTTCTGCAGTGTTAAAAAAATCTGCAGTTCACGGATAATAGAGAATCCCTATTCACCATTTGAAGAATTCAGTGTTCAACAAAACAAAAATTGTCAAAATCCGAAACTGCTTGTTCCTTGATAAATTTTAAAGAAATTAAAGCCGGATTGTGTAGCTTCTATAGACATTTTGTTCAAGAATGGTGCCAAAATTGTGAGTCTTCACCAGTTTTTTAAAATAAAGTTGAGATTTTTTTATTTATATTAATTTTTGAAAATTTGAGCTATTTTCCCGTTTCTGTGAACTGCGTATATATGTTACTCGGGAAAAGAATAATCTGAGTTTGTAGCGGAGAATAATTTGTCACCACTTCGAACATACCACTCAATCATTGTGTTAACGGTAAAATTTTATTGCAAAATGGGCGAGCTTGAAGCCCGCGAAAAATACCAACCCCGAAAATTTGAATTTTACGGGACGGATCTATTAGTGAGAGAAGGAACTATATTTTCAACTGTGTTTTTTTTGACAATTCTGGGCGATTGATATTTTCATCCTGGAGGGATGCGAATAGTATCATAAAAAAACCTGGTATGTGCAGAATATCATATTTAAATGTTTTCCAGCTTCTTTGTTCCAAAGAGTTAGTGAGATTTCAGAACGCGTGAATTTTGACTCCAAAGTTGTTAAAATGTTGCTCATTAAGCGCAGTTTCAATTTTTTTTCTCCAAACTCTGCTCTAAAATCAAGTGGTGACAACGAAAAGCCCGTCAAGTTTAAATTTGATGAAATGATAGTCTCTCTGAAACTTGCATCTTTTTTGAGGTGTTAGTTTTAAAGTTTTTAGAAATTTCGACTGATTTCCCTTGTTTTTGGACATGATTTTTGTTTTTCTGACACAAACTTGTCAAACTTGGATGAGCTTCATTTTTAATTTCGTTTCCGAAGAGAAGATTCAAGATTTAGAGCTGTTCTGGATTGTCGCTATATTAAACCGATATTCATCCAAACTGCATCATTGACATTTGATGTATTTAAATTTTTTGGTACTGTTTTAAAATTTGGAACGACTAGTGTTTTATTAACGTGCTCCGGTAGCAAAGTTAATAGTGGCCTCAACGTCAGTTCCTAAACCCGAAAAGGATTCATATTTGTACAGCGGGCATGCCTTAAAAGCTTTTCGAAAATTTGTTTCAACATAGACATGTAATTTCTTTTATCAAGATTCAATAAATGGCAGATCCTTTTTCTCTCAAGTAAAGCTTTACTAATTTTTATCATGTTTTCAGAGAAAAATTCGTGGTTCTCATGGCTTCTACACTGTAAACTTTTAATGAATTTTCAAATTTTGCCAAAAAAATAGCAAAAAACCCTAATTTGTGTAGTCATTTGACTTAAATCTCATTAACCAAAATTCCAACCGATCTATTGAAAAGATAGAAATTGACCTATCTAATGCCTACAGCTGATACCTAATGGCTCTCATAATTTTAAATGCAATATTTCGAAAAAAAATTTCGAACTTTCCATCTTATAGTCTTTTATCTGTCAACCTGTAGATAAATCCAACGAACTATAGATCAAAAATTTATTCTTGTGAACAGTCGTTCTGTTTAGATGCTTCATGCTATAATTTTTCGTTTTGGGACTTTGATTCTGCGAATTCTTAAAAACAAGTTCGTGATAGTCACATCAAAAACAGATCCCACTGGCGTTGAAAAGAGGTTAATTTGAGCACATACAATATTCTCCGTGAATAGTTTATGGCTTAAGTGACTCTAACACTGTTTTCTCCCAAAATTTGATTGCATTTTGAATTTCGCCTGTGTTTGTCGCTATTTCTGTAATCGTATGAAATAATTCTGAAAAATATCAATTGCTACCTATAGAGGTAAAAGAGAACCTTTTGAAGGTATAGAGTTGTTTTTTAATGGTTTTTAATGACTTTGAGTTTAATTCCGCTGAATGCAGTGTATTTGTTTTAACTTTTTTTCTGTTCTTCTTTTTGTCAACCTGTAACTTATCCTTATTATCTACAGGTCTATCAAAATACCTCTGACACAATTATCAAGCTCTGTTCTGCTTTTCTGTTTCAAGGTTTCAACTCATGTTTTTGACTGTGAGACGGTGTTAGAACTTTGTTAGTTTTTGATACTGGTGCATATTTTGGTTCTTTTTCTTTTCACATAGTTCCTATCAAAAGGTGATTTAAGTTGTCCCACTGATGTGCCACTGAATATATATAATACTTGCAGTCAATTGTTAATGGCTTTAAACTTGCTTTGGAGTTTTGTGTGAATCTATTCTGCATTTTTTAGTTGAAAGCTTATGTTTGCTTTTGCAGTTGAATTTGTTTGACTTCAAACAATATGACGATTTTTTTAAAAGTTTGCCCTTTTTGTTCTTATTTCGTCAACTTTTCTATTCACTTATTCCAATTCGGAAGTCCCATGAGAGGGTATCTTCTAAGGAAGTACCAATTAATTTGTTTGTAACAAAGTGTTTTCTTTGTAACAAAGTGCTTTCAAAAAATGTATATCCAGTTTTGGCCGTAATTCTTGATTTTGGTTGCTGCTTTTTGGTACTTGTGTTGTCTTGGAATCTCATTAAGGATGTTTATCATCTGTCAATTGTTAATTGAGCGTATCATATCTGTCTTATTACGCCATTATATAGATGGATTTTTAAAGATTCT
Organism: Convolutriloba macropyga; assembly: GCF_964194025.1. Lineage (NCBI taxonomy): Eukaryota > Metazoa > Xenacoelomorpha > Acoela > Convolutidae > Convolutriloba > Convolutriloba macropyga. The sequence continues at coordinate 53,863,179 of NC_134470.1, read as the reverse complement.
TTTTGTTATCCATTTGTTCGACAAAGTACGCATGGGTGGGGTCGGAACATTATGTGCAAATACATTTCACTGAGTTTTCCTGCAGATACACAGGATTAAATGTATGAGACTGCTGATCAAATGATCAAGGCTTTTGAGTAAATCTTGGGATTTGTAAATTCCACGACTAAGAACATCACTTTCCATTATCCAATTTAAAAGTATCGTATAAGAATTGACAAAAAATTTGTTAAATAATCCCGCAGTTTCTGATTTTCAATAAATTACGTAGGAACAAACCATTACTAAAGGTCAGGCGAAAAACTCCACTGTCTTGGAATCCCGAACACTCAAATGTTTGAAAAATATTCTGTTAAATTTCCTCATCTGGCACACTTTTTCATCTTTCAAACCAATTCATTGCCTTCCTCTGGGCTCAGATTTTTCCGACTACAAAATATGTCCATTGAAAAACATATGGGGGCCTTTAGGCACTTTGTTTGCAAAGAAAGTCCCAAATGTGAGAAATTTCATCAAACAAACTGGGAAATTGAAAAGGGTAACCTCATTCAGGCGAAAAAAGCACCAAGATGAAAACGCATCTGAGGCCCGAATTTTTTTCATGCCCCCGTTTCTGGTTGTCTACCAAGTTTTTGAAAGCACCAAGCAGAAAGCACCATCAAAAGATATATATGTTTCTTCTGATGGCCGAATTTAAAGACAACAACAGCACCTCTCGAAAGCAAAAGCAAAATGTATCCAAAATCTTTTCACCAAAGTTCGAAATCGATGTTCTTCTTCCCTTATCCACAATTTATGGCGTTTTTACGAGTAAAGCATTGCTAAAAATCAGGCAAAAATGTCCACTGTCTTGGAATCCCGACCACTGAATTATTTGGCAAAAAGTCTGTTCTTATAAAATTCCTCATCTGGTACCATTTTTCATCTTGCAAATCTTGCAAGAAAATGCACTGACTTCTTTCGGGCGCCGATTGTTCCTAATATGTCTATTGAGAAACATATCTGGGCTTTTAGGCCCTTTGAGTGCAAAGAAATCCAAACATGAGAAATTTGATGGAACAAACAGCGAACCTGAGAAAAAGGTAATCGCAAGCAGGCCTAAAAAGCACCAAGATGAAAACGCATCTGAATCCTCAGAATTTATGCATACGTTTTCAAATGTCTACCAGGAATGTTCAAAATCAACAGCCATCAGGAACCAATATATGGTCCTCCAGATGGCCGAAAAAGGGATACCAGCAGCCCCTCTCGAAAGGAAAAACAAATGCAATCAAAAATCATGTTTTTCTTCGCGAAAGTTTAAAATTCTATGGTCTTCAAGCCCTATTCAGAACCTATGGCATTTTAAAGAACAAATGATAGCCAAAAAGCTCGCAAAATTGTCCACTGTCTTAGAGTCCCGACCACTTCACTGTTTGGAAAAAGTTCTGTTCTATAAAATTTCTTCATCTGGCAATATTTTTCATCTTTCAAACAAATGCATTGCCTTCGTCTGGGCTTTGACTGTACCAGTTATGTCTATGAGCAAATAAGTAAGGGTTTTTGGCACTTCCAGTAGAACGAAATTCTCAAAATTCAGAATTTCGATGAAACAAACTGCGAACTCGAGAAAAGGTAACCTGATTCAGGCACAAAAGTACCAAGAGGAAACCGCTTCAGAGATCTCAGATTTTTTATACACATGTTTCCAAATGTCTACACAGAATTTGAAAACATTAACAACCATCAGAAGACAATGTTTCTCCAGATTGTCGAAAAAAGGACTCCAACAGCACCTCTCGAAAGCGAAAACGAAATGCATCCAAAATTCTTGTTTCTTTTCACCAAAGTTCAAATTCTCTGATCTCCTTTCCCAGTTGACAAACTATGGCGTTTGTAGGAGTAAACTATTGTTAAAAATCAGGAAAGGAATTCTACTGTCTGGAATATTTGGCAAAATTTCTTTTCTAATAATAGTCCTCATCTGGAACCACTTTTCGACTTTCAAACTTAGGCAAGGCATTTCCTTCTTCTGGGCTCCGATTGTTCAAACTATGTTCATTGACAAACATATAGAGAGCGCTGAGCACTTTGAGTGAAAAAATTTCAAACATGCGAAATTTGATGAAACAGACAGCGCACTTGAGAGAAAAAAGGTAATCTCATTCAGGCCAAAAAACTATCAAGACAAAAACGCAACTCAGAAGTTCTAAGATTTTTTGCATCCATTTCCAGATGGCCTACAAGCAATTTCAAACACTAACAACTATCAGAAAACCTTATATCTTTCTCCAGATGGTCGAAAAAAGGACACTAGCAGCCCCTCTAGAAAGCAAAAACATAATGCAGACAAAATTCAGGTTTTTTTTCAAATCAATGTTCAAGTTTGATGACCTTCTCTGTCAAGTTAATAAACTAATTAAACTGGGGCATTTGCAAAACCAAACCATTGTAAAAATGAGCCGAAGAGTCCCACTGTCTTGGACTCCCGACTACACCAACGTTTGGAAAAAAATCGGTTTGAAAAAATTCCTCATCTGCCACCGTTTTTCATCTTTCAAACCGATGCTAGTCCTTCTTCTGGGCAGCGAGTTTTCAAACAAAATCTATTGGCTAACATATGGGGCTTTTAGGCACTCTGGGTGAAAAAATTCCAAAGATGAAAAATTTGATGAAACAAACAGTGAAAAAAATAACCTCAATAAGGCCAAAAGAGCACCAAAATGAAAGCGCATCTGAGTTGTCAGGTTTTTCGTCTAACCATTTCCTAAACCTACCAGGCATTTGCAATTCTTAGCAATTATCAGAAACCAATATATCTTTCTCCAGATGGTCGAAAAGAGGACACCAACAGCCCCTCTCGAAAGCAAGCACAAAATAGACGCAAAATTCAAGTTTTTTCCACCAATGTCCAAATTCGATGGCCTTCTTGCCTATCTCGCAAACAATTGCGTCTGTAAGAACGAATCATTGCCAAAATCCAGGAAAAAATGTCCACTTTTTTGGAATCCTGACCATTACAATGTTTTTGCCAAAATTCTTTTCTATTAAATTTACTCATCTGGGCCCATTTTTCATCTTTCAAACAAATGCAATGCCTTCACTGGGGCTCCAATTTTTCCTTCTATGTCCATTAACAAACATATAGGGCTTTTAAGAACTTTGAATGAAAAAAATCTCAAATATCAGAATCTTGATGAAGAAAATGGCGAACGTGAGAAACAGGTAACCTCAATCAAGCCAAAAAAGCATCAAGATGAAAACGCATCTGAGTTCTCAGATTTTTCATTCTCAGGTTTTCAAATTTCAGCCAAGCATTTGCATGCACTAAACACTATCCAAAACTAATATTTGTTTCTCCAGAGGGTCAAAAAAGACACCAACAGCCCTCTCGAAAACAAAAACAAAATGCACGTTCACGTTTCTTTTCAACAAAGTTCAAATTCGATGACTTTTTTCTTAAGGTAGTGTACTACCTAAACTATGGCATCTGCAAAAACAAACCGATGTAAAAAATGATGCGAAAAATTCCAGTGTCTTGGCGTCCCGAACACTCCAAAGATTGGAAAAAACACTCTATTGAATTTCCTCATTTGCCGCCATTTTTCATATTTCAAATAAAAGCAACTCCTTCTTCTGGGCACCGATTTTTCCAACAATGTCCATAGACAAACACATGGGAGCTTTTGAGCATTTGGAGAGAAAAAACCTAACATGAAAAATTTGATAATACAAACAGCGAACATGAGAAAAAGGTAACTTCAATAGTGTGTCTCAAACTACACGTAGTACGATAGGCTATTTGTTTAAGGATCGTTCAAACATTAACGTTGTAGCTTAAACATAGTGGTATAGCAATCGAGTTAGAAATAAAAAAGAAAGAAAGAAAGAAAGAGAAAGCAAGAAATGAAGGAACAGCAAAGAGAAAAAAGAGAGAAAAAGAAGAAAACAAGGAGAGAGAGAAAAGAGATATCAACTAGATGAAAGAAGTGAGAACAAAGACAGAAACGAAAGCCAGAAAGAAACGAAAGAAAAAGAGAGCGCAAATAAAGAGAAAAGAAAGATGATAGAAAGGAAAAAGAAAGAGCGAAAACATAGAAACAGAGAAAAAAAAAGAGAAATAAAAAGATAACTGAAAAGGGGAAAAAGATGAAAGAAAGAGATTAAAAAAGAGAAAAGAAAGAGAGAATCAAGCCAAAAAACAGAAAAGAAGGACACACAATCATTTGGTTAATGCAAGTACTATTTCAGGAAACGAAAACGGTAGAACCAGCCAGAGCAAGTTTGTATCCGTACATCAACTTTCACCTGTCGTCTTTCCTGTGGCAGGATCAAACCCTCACCCTCCGATTCCAAACCCAGTGAACAAATCATTGCACTACGGTTACCAATTCTTGCCATTTATTAAACAGCAAATTTGCAATAATACACAAAATTTACTGAGGACTAATTAAAGTACAGTTATTCTATTAACACCGCGTTCCCTTTAAACATGTTCCTCGAAGCCTCTTACACATGTTCCGTCTTTCTTGAACATGCTATTCAGAAGCCTCTTAACCTTGTTTTTTTCTGTTCGCCAAACATGCATTTTTGGCTCTCGTTAAACATGGTCCTTTATCATGTCTTACGTTTAATGTATAGAATTTCTTTTACTGTATGTCAGAAACAATCAAGTTCATAAATTTTTGATTAAATTGAAGGCAAAACATAGAAGTAAGCTGAGCGCAGTCGTCGGCTCTGAAACAGTGGTAAAAAATGTTTTAATCTAACCTAGTCGGGAAAAACGATTGTCTTGTAAGATCTAGCACGCTTCTTGCAGAATCTTACTGACCGATGCACCGTCTTACAAAAATCTCTTCCAAAATCTTACACAAAAAATTTTTCTTGCAAGAATCTTACAAGATAAACTTTTTTCTTACAAAAGTCTTACAAGATACACTTTTTCTTTCAAGAATCTTAAGAGATACACTTTTTTATCAAGAACAAGATGACCTTTTCTAATTTCAAAATTGGTTTTTGCCTTCTGCACCTATTCTTATGACCTACACTCGAAGTAAAAAATTCTTTTGGCCTCGACTAGGTTACTTATCCAAGTTTCACCCTGAACTCCTCAACACCCCTCACATATCAGAGGATAATATTCACAAGGTGCATATATTGTCAATTTAATCTAGCAAATAGAGAATATTTGGATCTTTTCCGCTAGCGCCCCCCCCCCAGTCCTATATAGCCGAAATTTAGGCACCCCCCAAAAATTAATGTTTTGCTCCCTTCTGAAAAATTTATTTATTTTCATAATATCGTTCCTAGTATAGTACATCAACAACCATATATGTAGCAGTTTTCAAGAAAGTTATAGTTTTTAACCCCTTTACAAAGCTCGTAATTACTAAGAATGCAATAACAACAAGTTTTTGGTTGATGCTTACATTATATGCAGTGACTTATTGCTGTCGGCTAGAATTCTTTTTTAAATCTGTTAAACGCCCATTTGGATTAAATATCTAGCTCGTGATCCAATCAATAGATAGGCGTGTAGGGAGCTTGTAAAACGTTTTTGGGGGAGGGGGTGTCTTAGGGTAGGATTCCCATCTATATCAGAATATTGATTTTTTTAAAAAATATTCGGATCTTTTCCGCTAGCGCCCCCCCCCCAGTAAATTAGGCACCCCCCATTTGTATATGTTTAAACATTATGTATACATTTGAGTTATTACCTATGTATACGTATGAATAGGCATTTAGAAAATACTATTAGAGCGGAGGTTTGAAAATAATATGTGTATATATACACATATTATTTTCAAACCTCCGCTCTAATAGTATTTTCTAAATGCCTATTCATACGTATACATAGGTAATAACTCAAATGTATACATAATGTTTAAACATATACAAATGGGGGGTGCCTAATTTACTGGGGGGCGCTAGCGGAAAAGATCCGAATATTTTTTAAAAAAATCAATATTCTGATATAGATGGGAATCCTACCCTAAGACACCCCCTCCCCCAAAAACGTTTTACAAGCTCCCTACACGCCTATCTATTGATTGGATCACGAGCTAGATATTTAATCCAAATGGGCGTTTAACAGATTTAAAAAAGAATTCTAGCCGAATGCTTGAATTTCATTGGCCAAACAATCATAGAACGAATATATGAAAGCAGGGTGAACTCAGTTTTCGCTTATTCACTATGCGGTCGGGTCGCGCTCCACTCAGCCTCTCCACTCGGTTGGGTGGCCGCCGTATTGGCCGAGAGGGCGTTTAGCCGGACAACCAAAAAATGAGAAATTTAAACGACAATTTAAGTAAAATGAGCAAAAATACTTATTCTGAAGCTGTGATTGGCCAATTTAACACACTATTTCGTAAGCGGACAAATATACCGCAGTTTTGTTTTCATCAACTAGTGTAACGAAGGTCTATCCGTGGTCGGACCGTAATTTATCGCATCTGGCCATGCCTCGGGGGCCATGGCCATGCCTCAGCGGCCAGTGGGACTTGATATGAATCTATCACAACCGAACTACTGATTTAGGGACCAATTATGGACTTTTATTACCAATTATGATAAAACTGTCGGCTAAATTTCCCATTTTTTCTTTGTCGGCTAAACGCCCTGTCGGCCATTTTACCTAGCACCACTCCGTTGTAATCTATCAGTAAATGCATTGTTAATCCTTATACGATCAACACTGCACATATATGTGCAATTTATAAGGTGTTCAGTATCTTTTCAACAATCCCCCTTCAGTACATAGTAGAGAACCCCCCCCCCCCCCCCCCCACTTGGCCTACTTGACCCAAAGAAACAAACGTCATATTTAGGTGATTTAGTGATTTCGGGCGCCACTGCACGTTCATGGCCATATGCCTCTCATCCGCTGTGGGATGTACACCTGAAACCGCGGCCCGGGCTTCAAGATCTTTTTTGCACATTAATACGTTAATACGTAAAAAGATAGAATGTAGTTCCAGTACTATGCCAAAAACGAAATTGTTCAACTGTGTTTGTCATAATTATAAAACACAAAACCCAGGTTGAGGTCCTAGACCGAAGGTCGATATGTCCAGACCGTCCCAGACGGAAAATGCCTATGTCCAGACCAACCCGGACGGAAAGCGTGTATGTCCAGACTTTCGTGCGTTCTTGTCCAGACCATCGTGCGCTCCAAATCAAATTCGTGCGTACCAAAATCAAAGTTTTGGTGCGTCCATGTCCAGACTTTCGTGCGTTCACCAGACTGAGAAAAAAATTACATCCTGTGGTGCAGTGCTATTCTTTAAGATGAGGGAGGCAGAGGGTTTTTAAAATTTGATTATTTTCATCGGGTCAACTTGTTGTTCAAATTGAACCAAACTTAGCCTAAAAATTTTCGGTATAGTCTGTCTGGAAAAAACTTTGAAAAACGGAAATTTGCCATTAATTCAAATAAAGTATTTAAGGTGTTTATATCGGACCAAATGGTCGTCCAAATTGAATCAAATTAAGTATGGAGTGTTCCTAAATTAAATTGGATGAAAATCAAGTTGAATTTTTGCAACAGCTTGCCTATGAAATATTTTTTTCATACGACAATTTGCGATTTATTCCAAAAACGTATTTAAGAAATAGCTTTATTTATCGGACAAAACAGTTGTTTAAGTTCAACCCTTCGTGTGTTCATTTCGGTCTGGACAAAGCGACTTTCGGTCTGGGACCTCAGCCTGGGAACGTATCATCAAAATAATTGTTGTACAACTTACTGTGCAGTTGCTTAAAATCAAATCGAAGCTGAAAAGTTGAGTGTTGAAAGTAGTTAAAACCTCTGCATTTTAATCAAGAGAAGCCGAGCTCTCAGCGACAGCACACCTATGTTATCAATGTTTAGACCAAATTGCCGAAAATAAGGCAAAACTTTATGCAAGACATCAATGTACGAAGCAATCCGTTTGCAATCTGAATTAACCTTATGTCCATTTCCACATACAGGGCAATTTGCATCACGTAACGTATAGTGCTTGTTTTTTAGCCATGGGTTAAGTGGTAGAATTTCTTTATTTTCTGACTTGAGCGTTTCTACAGTGATTCGAAAGATCGGATACTGAATTCTGCCAATCCGACATGCTATCCAAAAAGCCAGAATATGTTTTAAATTATTATTTTAACCAGCATTAAGGGAGCTTTTCAAATGGACGACGTTTCATATGGACGACACTACAATTTGATGACAAATGGACAAAAATAATTAATACATGCAAAATCGCAATATGCGCTGATAATTTAGACCTAGTTGACGGGCCAGTTGTGATAGACTGGGGCGCGCTCACACGTTCAGTTGTAATAGATTGGAATTCACATCGTTCGGTTGTAATTGATTGGACTTCACTTCAAGTCCCACGGGCAGCTGCGGCATGGCCATAGCCCGCGATGCATGGACAGATCCGGTAAAATATATAATTTTTCGTCCCTTCTTTCTCGTTGAAGGAGGTCATTGTGGATGCGCGTGACTACATTATGGATAAAATGGTCAAAATTTCATTGTTTAGCGAGGATTAACATTGAGTATGCATATGCATTTGTCCAATTGAAACAACATTCAGTGTCGTCAATTTGAAACGTCATCTTGTTTACCGGCCCCCCAGCATTGAGCATTTTAGGTAAATTCAAACATCATGTAGCATTAAACATGACCTACCTGACTGTCTTGCTTTTTGCTACATTTGTTTGGTCGGTAGTATATCTACATGTGTAATATCTATCGTGTGATGCGCAGTGTCTAATGTTTAATTTTAAAATGTCGCCATAGTCAAAATGTCGCCATAGTCAAAACTTTGCAGAACCTTTTGTTAGCAGTTTTATTAAAGTACAATTAGCGTTAAAGCTTGTTTCCGTTCTGCTTTATTGCATTTGGGGTTTAAAAGATATTGGGAGACATTTGTTCAGGTGACGTCTCAACAAATAGACGTCCCAAAATGTAGAATTTTCAAAGAATGTGATTGGTTGACAAATTTAAAACACCGTTTCTTTATGCGTTCAATTAGCCTGAATTGGATATCGCCTTTCTAGATTATGTTTTTTACCGCATCTGGCCATGCCTTGCGGGCCATGGCCATGCCTCAGCGGCCCATGGGACTTGATATGAATCTATCACAACCGATCGTGAGACCAGTTTCCCCCAAAAAAGATAATTTTTCTCTTTCGTTCTATTTCTCTATTTTTCTATTTCTATATTTTGGTATGTCTGCCATTTTCACTAGCGCCATTGGTTCGCACTTTTATAGGTCATGTTGCATCGTTGTGTTGGTTTTTCTGAGAAATAAACCCAGATTGTGCCCGTAGGCGTGCGTGAAAAGAAGTGTTTATTCACACGGTGCTAGGAATTAGTGCCGAAATGGCGCAGAGCCGAATGCTTGATTGGCCGCATAATCTGATTGGCTTAAATTAAAGTTCAACGAATGTACGAAATGGCGAGGGAGGGAGGGGGTTGCAACCACCGATAAACAGATGTTCGTGGCGCTATTTTGTAAGTATTATTCAAAAACATCTACTTTTAAAATAATGAGTTTAAGATCAGCCAATATCAGAGCTCGGGAAATATTCGGCTTTAAACCTCATTTGAATGCATTTTGCTCTCCTCCCGTTTGGCTCTAACGGCTTCCTGCTTTTCCGTTAATATGTGCCAAAAGTGAAAACTGTTCATCAACAATTAAACACAAAACGTATCATCAGTTGTTGCGAAACTATTTATTAACAATCATTTATTTTTACTAAAGACCAATTAAAGACGAAGAGTTGTACAAGCGCAAAACAATTGTCCTCGAAGAATATTGGCTTGCGACTAGAATAAACAGCCATCGGAAAGGTTAGTCGACTATTCTCTGAATCACTACATACACAATTTACACTTATTGCATAATGAAGGGTTGCAATTTTGAGCGAGTAGTTTGGGTAAAAAAGGGTCAGCTGAATTTGTGGTGGTAGGAAGTGGCCGACGGGGTGTTTAGCCAAGGAAAACGAGAAATTCAGCCGACAGTTTTATAATTGGAATATGACCTTTGTTACGCTATTTTAAAAAAAAAAATTTTGTTAAAAAATTCTTTGAAAATGATGTGATACAATACATGCAAAGTTTATTCCAAAGAGAACGCGAATTAATTGGCTTATTCATTCTAATAGAGGCCCCTTAGCCCCCTGGTTGTCTATCAGAATGGAAAAAAAATGAGAAATGAAGCCGAAAAATTCAGCTCTCTCATTGGTCACTTTTTAATGCATATTGCGTAAAACTCCCTCCATTTTTAGCATTGTTAAGCCTACTAGTGTTTAATAAATTAGCGTAACTAAGGTCTTTCTACAGTAGCAGTCTCCCACCCGTCCGTCAGGGAGGGGGGAGTCGAAATCGAATGGTTATCCCGGGTCGCCACTTTTTTGTAGTCATACATGTTTACTACTTATTCACAAGAGATTTCCAGATTACAAGGAATTGCTAGGTTGCACACGTGGGTAAAACATAAAACCAGCAAATTTTACAAATCAAAACACATCAGAAGTCATCAATCAATCAAAAACAAATTAAGGAAATCAAGCTTGTGCTTGAACACTCCGGGCCGCGTGCATAAGGGTACAACTGAATACTCTTGTATTTTACAATTTACGATTTCGACAATCAAGTTTACATGATTCTTTTGCTGATATGTAATTTCAACATTGTTTTGTAATGTCGAAGCTGTTAAGATGATCTGTTGTCATAATTGAGGGCATTTTTGGCTTACTGTGTGTGTGTGGGTGCATGTGTAAACTTGTTGTACACTCTTCCGGGGCGACACATATACACCGGCTATATGTCGGTGACAGTTGGTGATCAATAGTTTGCATCGACGTTTTAATTTGATGCGTGGTGGTTGGAATATTGTGTTGCAATATTGCGTGGTGGTTGGAATATTGTGTTGTTGAATGACAAGGATATGTGAAAGTAGTTATTAGGCTTCATGGGGGCTGTGAAAGTTGAATTTTAATGGAAGATTGTTGGCAGTATATACTGTAAAATCTGTTGATGTGAAGGTGTATACTCCGTCGATCTGAAGGCTGTTGACAAAATTATGTGGGTTGGATTCCCGAGACGTTAGCTTTTGTCAAACTGGCAAATACGGGCAAAAATAACGAAAACTTGATTATGACTGTTGTCGGTGGGGGCAAAGAAACACTTTAAGCTGGATTCCGCGTAGTTTTAGGGAAGTTAAGGAAACGTATTTCCTAATACGATCCTTGTATGACTACTAATAGTTCATACAAGATCCCTGTATGATTACCAAGAAGTCATATATGAACCTAGTATGATTACAAAGAATAGTACATCTATTTATCATAAATCTTTTACCGTTCATACTTTTTTTGAATTTTATTCTGTAAGGCATCACCTATGTGATTCCCCAGCATCACTTTGTGATCCGCCAAAAGACCCGAACGTAGAATGTCATTTGCAAATTTTCGCACTAAAAAGGAAATTCATGTACAACCATTAACAGTCAAGCTTATTACAATAGCAGTTTCAAGAGTTTGTGAGCTGAAGTTTCAATTTGGGTCATTGGCTCTAAACTGTGCACTGTTTGTAGGATACTGAGCCATTTTAAACACCGTTGAGGTTTTTTACTGGCTTTTCTTGATTGTGACTTCTTGTTATGTATCTCTGGCTAGCCGCGGTTGTAGTTGTTTGTGGTCACTGTTTGGCGTGAGAGTGAGTAAAATATCTGTTTTGTATCCGAAAGAGAAAAAGAAAAAGGTAAATTCAGCTTAAACTAGAAGAGGAGTTTAGGTGAGCATAAACCTGCTATGTCTGTTTACTCGAGACAACTCTGGCTTGTGTGGGGATCGAACTCCCGCTGTGATTCTAATTTCGTATACTGATTTATTGCTCCAATATGCACTTGTTTTGGCTGTTGATTTGCCATTTCGGTACAGTTTTTGTTGATTTTCCGTGGCTGATGAATTTGTCTCAAGTTTTAAATTCAATTTGTTATTCGCAGTTGGGAAACTCTAAAGCCATTGATATCGAGGTTTGCCGGCTTAGGCTTGTCTCGTAGTCAATATATTTGCTGAGTTTTCACCCGTGTCGGGGATAAAAAATCAAAATTTCTGTGCGCAACATTCCTCTAGAGGAGATGTTTCAGCACGGCATGACTTGGGTGGTTCCTCTTGAGAACCTCGGAGACGGGGCCGAGGATCCCGAGAAGAGTGTCCACAAGAAGCTTCCTCTGTTCAAGAGGTTGATACCGGATGGTTTGGCGGAGGCTTAAAGGTCTTGAAAAAGTCAGAAGCCTATTTCAAAGCCTAGGAGGCGGCGGGCAACTTCTGAATCGAAAGGATTGGAGAAGTTTCCTGATCCTAGGATTGATCTTGACTTTGATCAAAGAATTCTTTGAGTCTTGCTCGTTGATAACTTATTTTTAAATCAGTTAAAAGAAGAGAATGGAAAACTTGATTGTCGGTCCACTTACCCCATCAGAAGGTCAAGTTGCTTTCGTAGTTGTTCTTTGTATATTGCCCTTTCTTTATAATGAAATGTACTTTTGATTCAATTTTGTTCTTTTGTACGCGCTTGATTCGATTTTTTGCCAATCGTATCTGAAGTTTTCTTATGCTAGACAAGTTAGATCCTTCGTTTTAATTTTGAACGTTGTACCATCGAGGTTTCGTTAAACAAAGTCTTGCTCTGCTTTGTGTTTTTTGTTTTTTAGAGATGACCGTTTGAGATTGGTTCAACCAGCAAAGCGTTTGCATATAGAAATAATGGCGGGATGCAAGAATTGTACAGCAAAAGTAAACTTTCTTGTTCACAATTCAGGTTGCTAAACTGCCACAGCTTGAAGTTCCAATTGTCTGCTCTGGCCATTATGTCGTTTTTGGTTTTTCAGCGTTGATTCCAGTTGAGGCTTCTTCCATTTTTTCCCGCTGATCTACAGGTTTTGACTTGTGTGTCTTTTCGAAGGGTTACTGAATAGCATGTACTTGGTTTTGGGGGATTTATTTCGATTTTGAACCTATCACACCAAATTATGAGTGTTTCAGGGGATGCTTGGATTTTGCTCTGTATTAACTGACTGGACCTTAATCTGTGATCTGTATTATAGCGCGAATGCATCTGCAAACAAAAATTTAGGAGTATCTGGATTGTTTAAGACAAATTAAGAACAGTATCGGCGCGGCAACTTTATCCTATGGGACACGAGATGTAGATTAGAGTTTCTTGCTTCTTGTGTTCTTGTTTTTCACGTGAACGTATATTTGTGAGGGGAAATAATTTACCCATTTGCTGATAGTTTTCTGTAATCCAATTTTAAATTTATCAATCATTTCTATTCTCTAGACCACATCGAAATCTTTTCCTATATCGAGGCAAACAGCTTCCACCATTTTTTATTAATGATATACTTCGCTTACATACTGAGTAAATACGATGAGATTATGAGTTGTGCATCTGTTTGCTGGATGCACTTTGTTGTTCTTCGGGATTTTGGTTGCTTCACCGTGTGCTAGATCAAAGATTTTCAACAAGATTTTCGCAATTCAACTGGTAAAGCTAATTGGTCTGTAGTTTTCTACCTTCTTCCTGTTTTTTGAGGTTTTGGAATTTGTTACTTGTGATTCTTTTCACCGACATGGAACGTAAAAGTTGTTTATTGAACTTAAAATAATTAATCATATCACAGTTTTTATTTTTTTTTGGTAGCGCTTTGAATTGATGATAGTTTATTTTATCTGCCCGAGACAGGCACGATTTCTTTGTATGCTTTAAGATTTTTTTACAACTTTTCAACCTCTATGAAACTGTCTTCAGTTTTTTTGTTTAGATCGGTTTCATATAGAAGTTTTGCTCTGTCTCATGAAAATACTCCTTCAACCCTTCATTTTCGTATCGGTGATGTTTGCCTGTTTGACTCAGTAGGCTTTTAAACATTTTGTCTGTAAATTTTATTGTAGATCGGATCCGCTGGGCTGGTTTTCATCGCTGGTGATAGTTCTCTCCAGAACCGCTTATTGCCCGTCTGCTTCTCTGCGTCAATTAGCTTTCTATTCTGTCTTTCAACCAAAAGTTTTAGTGCCCTTCTAATTTCCTTTGTAGGAAGTTGATTCTTCCCATCTGAAACGATAGAAAGTGTCATCTTTTGCACTTTTTAGTTGTCTGCTTATCTTTTTCTTTTGCTTTATCAGGTTGATTATCTCTCGACTAATTTCATGAGTTGCTTTGTTCACATAGGATTGTTCGATTGATCTGTGAAGTAGTTCGATTAGGTTCAGGTTTACTTCGTTCAGATTCTCGTTGTTTGGAGACTTTGGTGGGTCCAGCTATTTTTCTTAGATATAAATGGTCTGACTTCTTGAACCCTTGTCGCCTTTTTTGCTACGATAAGAGACACATGGAAACTGCTTGCTTTTGCTTCTGTTCCAATAAAAGTTCGTACAACAAAAATTGTTGTACGAAATTTTATTGTAAACAAATTTTTGTACAATATTTTTCATATACAAAATGTTTTTTGCCATTGCTTGATTTCATTTAAACAGACAATGCCACTGTTTGCTTCCGACAGAAGCAAGAACAGTTCATGATTTTTTCTACTGAGCCACGCAGTTCCATTGAAAAATTTTAAGGATGTCCATTTTGAAGGTTTTGTTGGCTGCTAGTCTGACTCATGTTTGTTGGGGTAACAGCTGGAATCTGTTTTTTTCCTGAGGTTATCGTGAATCTCCACTCTTGTCCATCTATTCTGTCGTTTATCACTCTGGAGGCACTGTTGCTATCTTTGCTAATTTTATCGCTAGAGGAAATTGCATTGAAACGGTTCCTTATTTTACTGCAAACTCCTACAACTAGAACAGTCTTTTTGTAGTGGTTTTTGAAAGCGTTTGTTGTATCTTTCTTTGAAATTTATTTGAATAATTCGTTTCTTGTGTCTGTTTTTTTTGCTTCGTAAATGGTGGTGTTTCCGAAGCAAAAAGATATCCGAGAAAGCCTCTAAACAGAATTGCGTAAGAGCCACGACAGTTTGTACATTTTGACTCTTCTTTTGATTCCTTATAACTTTTTACAGTCTTTGCCTGCAAATCGTAGACATTTCAAGTCGTCTTTTTAATCACTTGCGAATGATTAAACTTTTCGCATTTGACGCACTGTTTAATGTGGGTTGGTTCATTACTTGGTTCGCAGCGCTGAAGTATCCAGCCATTTTAACGCCATGTTTGTTTGCCTGTGAATTATTTTTTTAGTTTTCCTGTGGCCCTGCTGGTTATACGTTGCACCTTGATAACATTGCATTGTTGTTGAGAAAATCCTCCCTCACATCGTTTTCTTGCATGCTTTGATGAAAAATTACAAAACTGGGTTTAGACTTGAGTTTTGAAGAGCAGAAGTTGTTTCCTACATCAAAAGAAGTCTTTGCAAAAACAAGCTCTGCATTTGAACCGTTCATCAGACCCTCTCTTGAAATTTGTACTTCGGGCTAGATAAAGCATTTTTTAGAAGTTCATTGTTATTATAGCTGCTCTGACGGGTTCAGAGTTGGTTTTAGGATAATTTCCAGTAAATTTGCGTTTGTTTTTATTTTGAAGTAAGTATTGTTCATCTTGTGGTGTTTTGCCTGCAGTGTTTCGTGCTTCAAAGAGGAGTGCACTTAACTGACTCAATTCGGCCAGAGCCGTTTTGTGAACTTTGGAGCAAATCGTGTCAGGAAAGCAAAATGAAAGCCTGAGGTTTCTGAAGAGAATAATTAAAACCAGGTGAAAAGTAATCAAAAAGTCTAATTTTAAAACTTAAGCAAATTTTAGTGAAAATCATTTTAAAAAGTCTCTCTACCAAAGTGTACTTTCCGACTCAAAGTCGAGTACTTGTCTCTGGCTATGCTGTCAAACTTTGGTGTACTGGACCAAAAGTGACTATAATAGTATTTTAACCGATATTAGCATTTCAATAACGCTAGGTTGGGCACTAAATAAGAGTTAGTCCAAATAAATAACTAAAGTTTTGATGTTCTCTTAAGCCAGTGATTACCTATAAATGCTCATTTATATGCAACTTTAAGAATCTCAGCCTAATTGTTGTGATAAACTTATTAAATAGACTTTGTATTTTCAGATCAAATTGAGCTAGGGACTTGAACCACACATATCCGCCGGTGCCAGCATTGGTTCCACAGTATTATATTTCAAAGACCCTTCGTTCACAGCTTGACGGGCACTTTTTGTTGCTGTAAAAAAATCTTTTGTTAAGCTTGCCGTCGGTGCCAGCATTGGCTCTATAGGCTCCTTAATTTTTGGTTTTCAATCTTCATCACACTTCCTTTTTTCATTGTCGTGGGTGCCAGTATTGGTTCCATAGACACTACCATTTTTTTGTACTGCGGACACTTCGAAACTTCGACGATTTTAATCCTCGAACACGGAATGGCACAAATCCTACCAGCATTGAAGTTAGTGAGGTTTGTGTATCAGGTTCTTCCGAGAAATGTCCAGTGCAGACAAAAGTATTAGTTTCGATGTAAATCAAAGTTTTACATGCGGCTTCTGTGCTGCAATTTTTCAGAGGGAGCAGCGAAAATCCTACGCATCTGCAGTTGAGCATACATGAAAAAATGAGAAGACAACCAGCGCAGCGCTCTTCTCAGAAATTGCCCGGAACAAACTCAAAAAGAATTGAAAAAATTTCAACTTATCAAAGGAACGAAGACTTCTGATTTAACCACTGATGAGGCATTTTTGCAAGACTTGGCTAAAGCGTAAAGTGTTCTTATAAATCTTAATGAAGTGTTAACTAAACGAAAATTTGCGCAATGATCAGAAGTTTGAAAACGTTCATATCGCTCCCGATTTGACTTCTTAACGAACGTAGCTATATCACCTACGTTTTCAAAAACGTAAACTGGGGATTCGCAAACCTTGGGCTGTTTTCAAGAATAAACGGTGTCGAGTTTATGAGGAAAAGTGAATAGCTGATAATGGATGCCCTTATTCGTTTTTTAACTTACTGCCTAATGTTCAGAGTACGCTGTCCTTTGAAAAATGTTTATCGGTTACTAACAATCTTCTGCTCAACAAATGCCCGTGTGTTTCTCACTGAAGCATGCCTTAATGAATCAATACCTGATACCTCAGTTTTTCACGGAAGTGTCGTAAACTGTTATTGATCTGTCAGGCCGAGCTGCTGGGCAGCATGGTGGACTTCTAATTGCAATATAAAAATAATTTTTCGCTCTGGAATAGGTTTTATTTCAGTCAAACTCTTCTTTTTATAGCTGCGTTCTTCTAGGATTACCAAGTTTTATCCTATGCATTGTGCTAGTTTATTTGCTACCTCGGAATTCAGTTTCTTTTGTTAGTCCATACCAAGTTGAAGTAATGCTCAGAGCTTTATCAGGTGACTTGAAAACGTTTTTGGATAGTTCTGATTATTCCTATCTGCAGTGGGTTCTATTGGGTGACTTTAATTTTCTTGATGTATGTTGGGATGCTGTTTTTTCTCGGCACTCAGATGAACAATTCCTACTTTATTTTTTTCTGACGAAATTTTGTTTTCGGAAGTTTTTGACTCAACCACGGACAAACATGGCAATATTCTTGATCTGAGTTTCTGTTCTACCGAAGAGTTGTGGGACTTTGAGTTAAACTCTCTAGTAATATCTGATTATTACGCCATTATTCTCAAACCTGAAGTTAATTATGTTTCTATGAACAGTGGCTGTTGTTTTTCTGCGAGTTCATTCAACCCAGACTTATTGATGAAGTTTTTAACCCTGACACGCACTTTTGCTTGCAGAAGTCACCAAATGTCGACCGACTTTATTGCTGAATGTTACCGTTTGCTTGACTTTGCAATAGAGAAGAGTGTTTCAAAGAACCTTAGAAAACGAAAAGAAGTTCTTTTTGTCAAATGTTTCATTTAAATTTAGATATTGATTGGGCGAATTGTAAACATTGGTTATCCATCAGTTTCCAGTAATTAATGTTTCCAAGTTTACACCGATTATCTCTATTGCCCGTCCATTGCTGTTGTTCTGAGGTATAATTGATATTACTTCTTCAACCTTTGTCGCCTTTTTTGCTACGATAACAGACACATGAAAACTGCTTGCTTTTGTTTCCGTTCCAACAACAAATTTTCGTACAATATTTTTCGTACAAAAAAATTGTTGTACAAAATTTTATTGCACAACAAAATTTTCTACAATAATTTTCATGTACGAAGTATTTTTCGCCATTGTTTGACTTCCTTTAAACAGACAATGCCACTGTTTCCTTTCGACAGAAACAAGAACAGTTCATGATTTTTTCTACTGAGCCACGACAGTTCCATTGAAAAAATTTACGGTTGTCCATATTGATGGTTTTGTTGACTGCTAGTCTGACTCATGTTTGATTGGGTAACAGCTGGCATCTGGATTTCTTTCCTGAGGTTATCGTGAATCTCGACTCCTGTCGATCTATTCTATCGTTTAACACTCTGGAGGCACTGTTGCTATGCTAATTATATCGCGATAGGGAATTGCATTGAAATGGTCCCGTATTTTACTGCGAACTTCAACCACTAAGACATTCTTTCTGTGGTGGTTATTGAAAGCGTTTGTTGTATCTTTCTTTGAAATGGCATTTGAGTTTTTCGTTTCTTGTTTCTGTTTTTTTGCTTTGAACATGGTGCTTTGATCGACAGCCTCTATACACAATTACGTAAGAGCCACCACAGTTTGCACATTTTGCCTCTTCTTTTGATTCCTTATAGCTTTTCACAGTGTATGCCTGCAAATTGTAGACATTTCAATTCGACTTTTCAATCACTTGCCGAATGATTAAATTTTTCGCATTTTAGGCACTGTTTAATGTGGGGTGGTTAATTACTTGGCTCTTAGCGCTGAAGTACTCAGCTTTTTTAACGCCATAATTGACTTCGAATTAGTTTTGTTGGTTTTCCTGTGGCCCTGCTTCTTATACGTTGCACCTTGATAACATTGCATTGTTGTTGAGAAAATCCTCCCTCACATCGTTTTCTTGTATGCTTTGATGAACAATTACAATACTGGGTTTAGACTTGAGTTTTGAAGAGCAGAATTTGTTTCTTACATCAAAAGTCTTTCCAAAAACAAGCTGTATCTTTGAAGCGTTCTTCAGACCTTCTCTTGAAATTGGTACTTCGGGCTAGATAAAGAAGTCATGGTTATTTAGAAGTTCCCAGATGTTTTGAGTTGAGGGAACTTGTTTTTCATCGAAGGGCAAAATGGACTTAAGTTGATTTTGGGTTTATTGTAATTTGAACTGGTCTTATGGGTTCAGAGTCGGTGTTAGGATAATTTCCAGTTAGTTTGCGTTTGTTTTATTTTGAATGAAGTCTTGTTCGTCTTGTGGTGTTTCGACTGCAGTGTTTCGTGCTTCAAAGAGAAGTGCACTTAACTGGCTCATTTCGGCCAGAGCCGTTTGGTGAACTATGAAGCAAAAGGTGTCAGGAAGGCAAATAGCGAGCTTAAGACTTTTGCAGAGAATAGTTAAACCCCGGGTAAAATGTAATAAAAAAGTTGGTATTTTCAAACTTAAGCAAATTTTAGTGAAAAATCTTTCAAATAAGTCTCTCTCCTAAAGTACTTTTCTACTCAAAGTTGAGTACTTGTCTCTGGCTTTCCTGCCACACTTTGGTGTACTTGACCAAAAGTCACGGTAATAGTATTTTAATCGATAATGGCTTTTCAATAACGCTAGGTTGGGCACTAAATAAAAGAGTTAGTCCAAATAGATAACTAAAGTTTTTATGTTCTCTTAAGCCAGTGATTACCTATAAATTCTCATTTATAAGCAACTTTAAGAAACTCAGCCTAATTGTTTTGATAAAGTTATTAAATAGACTATGTATTTTCAGATCAATTTGAGCTAGGAACTAGAGCAAAACATGTCCGCCGGTGACAGTATTGGTTCCATTGACACTGCCAGTCTTTTCATTTACTTCAGCCGTCGGTGCCAGTATTGGTTCCATAAACTAAATATTAAAAAACATCATTTGCTATGCTTACCGTTGGTCCAGCATTGGTTCCATAGGCTCCTTAATTTTTTTTTGTACTGCGGCCACGTCGAAACTTCTACGATTATAATGGGTCCTCGAACACGGAATTGCACAAATTCTACCATTAGTGAAATTATTGAGGTTTGTGTATCATGTTCTTCTGAGAAATCTCCAGTGCAGACAAAAGTATTAGTACCAGCTGGTTTCGATGTAACTCCAAGTTTTAGCTGTGGCTTCTGTGCGGCAAATTTTCACGAGGAGAAAAAATCCTACGAATCTGCAGTTGATCGTACATTAAAAAATGGGAAGACAACCAGAGCTGCGCTGTTCTCAGAAATTGACCAGAACAATCTCAAAAAGAATCGAAAGAATTCCATCTTATCAAAGGAACGAAGACCTCTGATTTAACCACTGATGAGGCAATGATGCAAGACTGGGCTAAAGCGTTAAGTGTTCCTGTAAATACTAATGAGGTGTCAACCAAACAAAAATTTGCGCAATGATCAGAAGTTTGAAAACGTTTATATCGCTCCCGATTTGACTTCTTCTGAACGAACGCAGCAATATCACCTACGTGTTCAAAAACGTGAATTGGAGAGTCGCAAACCTGGGGCTGTTTTTAAGTTTAAACATGGTCGAGTTTATGAGAAAAAGTAACTGGCTGATAATAGATGCCTTTTTGTTTTTTGTTTTACTACTTACTGTTCAGAGTTTGCTGTTCTTCGAAAAACCTTTATCGGTTACTAACTATCTTTTGCTCAACAAATGCCCTATTGTTTGTCTCACTTAAGCATGGCTTAATGAATCAATACCTGATAGCTCAGTTTTTTACGGGAGCGTCGTACACTGTTATTGATTGTTCAGACCGAGCTGCTGGGCAGCATGGTGGACTTCTAATTGCTTTAGAAAACTAATTTTTCGCTTATGAATGTTTTATTTCAGTCAAACTCTTCTTTTTATAGCTGCGTTCTTCTAAGGCAACCAACTTTTATCTTATGCATTCTGCTAGTTTATTTGCCGCCTTGGAATTCAGTTTTTTTGTTATTCCATACGAAGTTGAAGCAATGCTCAGAGCTTTATCAAGTGAATTGAAAACGTTTTTGGATAGTTCTGATTATTCTTACCTGCAGTGGGCTCGCTTGGGTGACTTTAAATTTCGTGATGTATAACGGGATACTGTTTTGTCTCGTCACTCAGATGAACAATTCTTACTTGATTTTTTTCTGACGAACTTTTGTTCTCTAAAATTTTTGACTCACCCACGGACAAACATGGCAAAAGACTTGACCTTATTTTCTGTTCTAGCGAAGACTTGTGGGACTTTGAGTTGAAATCTCCAGTATTATCGAGGACTATAGAGGAATTTTTTACCCCTGACACGTACTTTTGCTTGCAGAGGTCACGAAATTTCGGCCGAAATATCCTGAATGTTACCGTTTGCTTGACTTTGCAATAGAGAAAAGTGTTTCAAAGAAATGTGGAAAACGCAGAGAAGTTCATTTTTATTATTCATCTACCACAATGCATTGTTTGAATAAATAACCAACAGCACGAAAGCAGCATCATTTTCCCAAAATGCGTGATCTTGAAAATGAGCTAGCAAATTATCGAAATAGACAAGCACTTCTTATTGGCAAAAACATGCAAGTTTTCAACAAACGAGGCTTTTATCATCCTAAGGAAACTCAACTGCCGAAATTGCGTGCCAACTAAAATTTTTCTCAGAAACGAGTGAGTTTCAAATAACCTGGAAAAAGCTAATCTGTTTAATACATTTTATAGTACAGCTTATCAACCGGGCTCTGAAACCTGTTTGAACTCATTTGTTTTCCACGACGTAGTTTACCTATCCGAAGTCATTTTTTCCGTTGAAGAAATTCATTCATAACTCCTGAAGATTCCCGATTGTTCAACGGCTGCCTGTGATGGTGTTCCTCCGACCATTCTTAAGAGAGCAGCGGATATTTTGTCTCCTTTTGTCTACCATATGTTTACTCATGTTAAAGAGTCTTTTACCTGGCCTAATTTATGGAAATATGCACATATCAGTCCTATCCACAAGAAGGGTTCTGGAGCAGATGTCGACAACTACAGGCCAATTTCAATCTTACCCCCAAGAATTACCGATTTTTGAAAGGTTTCTTTTCAATTGTATTTATTCGAAATTGGAGCATCCACTCAACCCTCTACAGCATGGTTTCCGTTCAAAACACTCAACGGTCGCACAATTAATTGTTTTACTGCACAATATACATTTAAATTTTTACAAAAATATAGAGTAAGTTGTAGTTTACTTAGATTTTGCAAAAGCGTTTGATTCGGTTGACCATTATAATCTTCTTCTTAAACTGGCGAGATTTAGATTTGTTATAAGTTTTGTTTTACTTCTGTACTCTTATTTAAGCAGTGGACGCCAGGAGAGCCAACATTGATGGATTTCTATCTGACGAGCAACCTATTACTAGTGGAGTTCCACAAGGTAGTGTTTTAAGTGCGCTTTTGTTTCTAATTTACATCGACGATTTGATTCCAGTTCCTGAGTACAGTCAAGTTTATTGCTTCGCTGATGACACCAAGTTTTTTTATGCTGTAGAGATTCGGTTTTTGGAAATGTACAGAAAGACCTGAGCTCGCTAAGATTATGGTCTCATTGTAGTGGACTGTCCTTCAATTCAAGCAAATGTTGTTACCTGTATTTTACTCCTTCAACTTGTTTTTCTGTATCGATTGGTGTTGATGATATTGAGCGAGTGACTGGGGTGACCGATCTGGGAATTGTAATATCAAGTTAGCTGAAATAGAAGCACCCCATTCAGACAAAGTTGTTGAAGGCAAGACGTTTCTTTGGTTACCTAAAGCATAGCGTACCCTACAATATTTCATATGGTGTCAAACATAATTATTTCAAGGCTTGTGTTCTCTCGATGCGGTTATCGTGCTTGGCATCCAGAAATGACAGAGTTGCGTAAATTGGAAATCTTAAACTGTCACGAACTGAAATGCTGTTATGGTGATGCCGATTATCTTCGACTTCTCAGAGTTTCAAACTCTTTGCCAATATGTTATCAACTTATTGAACGAGACCTGAGATTTTTTCTCTCCATTGTGAACAACAGGAATTGCCTCAAATTTAACGAGTTGACATCAGTGACGAAGGACGTTTGTTTGCGCGATGGGCACCATGAAAAGTTATTAGTCTCGCGCTGTAAAAAGACTGTAACTGAGAAATCGTTTTTCTTCAGGAGCGAAAAAATAGTGAATGAGGCAGCAGATGTCCTAGGACTAAATTTTTCATTGTTTTTTATTGCAATCAGTTTCCAAATGTGACACAAGGAAAGGATTAAAGAAGCTGAGAGAGCAAAAATTTTACTATAGTAATTCATGCTCTTGGAAGATCCGCTGCAGATGCAACAACTGTATAGCATAAATTTTAGTTTTATTCGTTCGTGTTTTATTTGTTCCATGAAATCCGTTTTGTGTACCTTTTATTTAGTCATATTTGTACCCCTTGAAAAGTAAGTCAAGTGTTTAACTACAACTACTACTTCTAACCTCAAATTCGTTTTGTGAATATGTTCAAAATACAAAGTTCTTCGTTTGGCACACACAAAGAATTAAATATGGATTGCAAATGCGATACATTAGCTTATTATGTCCTCTGACTGCATTATTCGAGAATTTGTTGCACCAGTCAGTTTTTTGTGTCATGTACGACCTTGTATGATTTCAGAAAATTTCCTCAACTTCAATAGAAAATGGAAATTATACAGTTGAAAATTTTGAAAATTTTTGTATGATCCTTCTATAATTTCTTGGAAATCATATATGATCCTTGTATGACTACCAGGAGTTCATACAAATCATATAGTATCTAGTATGATTACTAAAAATCATGTATGACATAGTGTGACTACTAAGAGCTTTTAATAATGAGCAACCGGGATCTTGCAAAATCTTGCAAGATTCGTGCAAGATATTGAGGTACGATGAATCGTCTTGCAAGATTTTCTGGCACGATAGCCATCGTGTTGCAAAAAATCTTGCAAGATTACCATGCATGCTGCAAATATGCAAATAATTAGACCATGCGCGAACAAGAACCAGCTTGAGTGGAGTACGTTGTTTCACATTATTCATTTTTATTTTTTTTGGTAAATTTTACAACCAATACGACTTCAATTTTGCGCACACAAAGAATCAAATGTGGATTGCCAATCCGATACAATAGTTTAATATGTTTGACTACAATATCTGAAATTTGTGGCACCAGTCAGCGTTTTTTGTGTCATATATGAACTTGTACTATTTCAAAGAAATTTCCTTAACTTCAATGCAAAATGAAAATTATACAGTTTTTAAGCTTTAAAAATTTTTGTATGATCCCTGTATGTTTTCTATGAAATAATATTTTATCCACGTACACAACATCAATTTTGTCATTTCTGTGCAAATGAAATAACTAATAATGCAAAAGAATTAGGACATGTAAATATAAATAATAAAATAAGAAAATGTGTAAATGATGGTAACAAATATACCGGTGTTATTTTTAAAATTCGGATTGACAAACTGTAGTTGTGGAGAACCCATAGAGCTACGGGAACAATTCAAATTCTTTGAGAAGCTTATTGTTGTTTGTACTTCTCAACGGAACACTAACATTCTTGCTTAGCTGGCCGAACTTAAGTTGTTCTACAATAAAATACGTTTAGCTGAAAAATGTTTCAAATTTATCACTTAAGAAACAAAATAATAAGCTCGGTTGATACGAACTTAGATGAATCTTGCAAGACAATCGTTCATCTTTCAAGATCTTTCAAGATAGTCATCATCTTGCAAGAATCTTGCAAGATAAACATCTGGTCTCGACTAGGGGGTGAGGTCACGCAAAGTCCGAATGAGCGCAACGCACATCATTAATAATCAATGGACGATCACTGATAATTCGCCATTTTTTACGTGTCTAACTTTCATTTACCAATCAAATGGCTTGGCCGCAGATTTTTGGTGATAGATCGGATATTACGCAAAAAATTGATTAAGTGAACAAAATTTTAATAGCTTTAGGCGAAAATCCTGAAGCAAAAGTTGTGGAAATTAGGCGAATACCAATTAAAACAAAATCAGAGGCGGTACTTCAAAATCCAATCCAGTGTAATCACGGCCAATGATTTGGATTGTAAAAAAGTAACAGGGAAATAATAGTGAATTTTTAAGATCACTTATAGATTTAATGTAAATAATTTAGAACCAGCTGTTAAAAAACGCATGGAAAATTGGGGGATTTGGAGTGTTTCAAATCGTGAAACTGCTAAAAATCCCAAAACTCGGGTCAATATTTCAATTGTTTTGCAATTTTCGTTCTTTAGGTGTTTTAATTGGCATTCGCCTAAATTTCACAAATCCTTAGTTCCGAATTTTGGCCTATTTGCTACCAAAATTCCATTTTGCCTGATCGAGTTTTCTCTGAACATCCTACGCCAGCAGAATTTTCTCTATCTCTTTTGAACATTTGAAAGAATACATTTGAACATATGAAACAACTTATGTCAAAATTTTAAATTAAGTTTCAGTGAGTGCACTGAATAGACTAAAGAAAAATTATGCTCTCAGTTTCTTTACTACTCTGATTTTTCTATCGTTTTGTTTATGCTCACCAGCATGTTAAAATTTTGGTTGAATTGAAACGATTTAGAAACAGCAGTATTGGATTGTTCTAATAAGAGGACAATCTTTTTTCTATCTATAAAGGCGCTCTGTAAATTCGAGTCGTGGTTGACCGTTATTGAGATATTTGAAAAAACTTTAGAAAAAGACGAAGAAATAAGATTTCATCTATTTACTATCAGGTCTGTAAAAGCAATCTAAAGTATTGTCAGTTTGACAATATTTCTGCAATCTGAAATATTGTCAAACTTCCAGAAACCTTTGGGGGAACAAATTTGCTCATCCCAATGTTAATTTCAATGATGCATTTACCAAAAACTGAAAGTTTGTGCACGACCATGAGTTATATGGAAAGTTTGCAAAAAAATGAGCGCAATGCCACGAATTATTGTGTAAAAGTGCTAAATCTGTAAAACAGAATTTAATTCTGTTCTGTTCTTATGAGAATGGAACAGGCGACTATCGTTTGAAAGAATACCCTCGAAAAAATGTTGGGTTTAATTGCAACCTGCCTTGCCGGTAAGCTATAAACTTCGCCAAACAGGGTAAAGCAATATCGAAACCTCCTATAAACGGACTAATAAACTAAAAAAAAAACTAAAAAATTTTGCGAAAATTTTACCGTATCTTTTGCGAACTGTTTCGAGTGCTGTTTCGAGTGCTTAAAAACGCGAGGGAATGCAAAATTTTGCTCACGCAAAAATTGAGAACTCGGAGACAAAAAGTATATCGAAAGTGCAGATCCGTCAAGCAGAAACATTGACTGAAAAAAATTGTTGGAAAGCAATTAAACGATAAATCATTTGACCATAAGCAAAAGGTTGTAATGTAAAACTCTCTAAGCCAACAAAACCTATCTTTAAAAAACAAGAAAAAAAGGAGTGTAACCTCATATGGTCGCAGCAAAAATCTTCAGGACAAAATAAAAAATCAAGTGAAGGTCAATATTAGCTATAGGTCACTATAGTTGTATCAGTTCTAAATTGTTTCATAGTATTGGCTGTTAAATTTGGAATGTCTTTTTTATTGCTTGTTGCTACTGTTTTTTGCGTTTTCGAAGAACTGAGATAAGTGTTAACTCCGTGTAAATGACTCAAAAAGAACTATATGAAATAGACTCCCAAAATATTTGGTTCTTTCCTGATTTTTTATAAAATTTCATTTAGAGTTGTTCTGCAAGTGAAAAGCGGGAATAGCTACCACGTTCCTAATATTCGTTTTTTTTCTTTCAAAGTTTTTTTGCGTTGGAAAAAGACGCATCCTATTGAAAAACAGAGACGAAGGCTTTATTTTTTATCGGCACCTAAATATAATTTTTCGATTTTTAGCCTAACATTGAGGGTCTTTCTTTTTTATCAATTGTTTCTGATTGCCAAAAAGTTTTTATGCTAAAGTTTTTTTTGTGAGAAAATCGTCGCGGGGTTTTCCTTTTTGCATTTGCCTGTTAACTTCTTCAGGAGCTAAAATATACTCAGGAGTTTTTTTTGCATTTCAAGCAAATAAAATTTTTTGTTGGCGCGTTCACTCTACATTTTTTGTTAATCGTTACCAAAGAGTATTTTTTCGCGAAGAGTATTATTTGATGGGAAGAATTTCTTTTACAACAAAAAGGCCAGAAGCCAAGGAGCTAATTTCTTTAGCTCCAAATGAATTCCATAGACCGTTGTCGTCGCATCAAGATTGTTTTGCTGCGCACATTTAAAATAATTTTAGAATTTGTATGATAGTTCATTCAAAATTTATTTGAAGCTAATCCTATTTATGATGCAAAGGATCATTGGTATCAGATGTCGGGTATGTTTAATATATTGATAGTTCTTCTGATTTGAAATTTTATTATACAAAGAATTGTCTCCACTTTAATTGTTTGAGCTGTTCTGTGAATAAATTGCGGAAACCAACGTGCTTATGTGCTTTTTAATTATTAGTTTTATGGTCTTATGTCAACTAAAATTATGAATTTTTTGCGACTCGAAGAGTAGTATTGGAGATATGTCTTCTTTTAATCAAACAATGTTGGAAGAATTCCACAAAAGACTCGAAGATGTCTTCGCTTAACAGCTGCCTGTCGAAAAACTAGTTTCCGATGGCAGTCAGCATCACAGAAGAGAGAAGACATTAATTGAAATAAAAAAAGAAAATTTAACTAAAAAGTAATTTAAACCGAAAAAGAAAAACTCAATTACTTTTTCAAGTTGTTCAAATACAAATACAAAGGGCCAGCATTATTCCAAGTAATCGAGACAAAGTCATTGCTCCCTTAATATCAGAAGAGCCACAATAGGCACAAAAAGCCTCTTATTTTGAGATAAACTGAAAAATTGTAAGAATTTTAAAAAGTTTTAACAATTTTTTGCAATTTTCCAAAACTCAAGGAAAAAATGCTTGGTACAGAGAACTTGTATTTAATTTATAGTAGAAACTGCCCACGAGCATTATGCTCACTTTCAGTTACAAATAAAAGCAATCAAATGCAATAATGGGGCAAAAATTGCTAAAATAGCCTTAAAACCAGAGAATTATTTGAAAAACCTTCAAAATTTGTGTAAAACTTGATTTAATTACCAAAAATCTTCGAAGCATAATCAAGACATCTTGATAACTATAACTTTAGTCTTAAATAACCTTTTAGACAACATAGAAACTTCAAAAAACAAAAAATGAGCTAGAAAAAACCGCACGCGAACAAAAAAATTGCTCGCTTAGCAAAAATTTATCACACCTACATTTCTCGCTCTCTTTCAAAAAAGGCTTGAACAAGAACCACTCGCTCTTTTCGCCGCTCTTCGAGTTTCTTCATTGAATCGGGTTTTCTTGCTCGATCACTTATAAAAAACAGAAAACCCATAAGCCTCTTCGAGTCTTATTAATTTTGGAGTAATTTCGAAACAGGAAATGCCGCACGTGCTAACACTTGTGGTGGTTCGATTGCTGAACAAATCTGAAGAGCGACGCGAAAAGAGTGGTTTTGTTCATACCGCTGTTTTTGAGAGAGCGAGAAATTGACTTGTGACAAAATTCTCTCTAGGCGAGCGAAACGTTTTGTTCACGTGCTCTTTTTTCGAGGAGTTGTCTTTCGTTATAACCGTTTTTGCTGAAAAATATCGCCAATAATATGAGGTTTTTCCGAACGCGTTTTAATGTTTTCTTGATTATTGTAATGAGTTCTTAGCTATGTTTTGGAGGTTTTTTAAGCTACTTTAGTGTTTTTGCCTTTGCAATTTTTGGGAATTATATAGACGCTTTAGCTAAGAGGCCTTTTGATTGCCATTTAATTGCAGTTTAGTGGGTATAAATTAGTCTATTGTTGAAAAATATGACAAAAAATGAGAAAATTGTTGTTTTTCTATTTTTATTCAAAATCTTAGAAGTCTGGTAACTTTTTGAAGTTTGCATATTTTCGAAACCTCAGGTTAATGTTCTCAGGTGCTTTAATGAAAGAGTATCTTTGTTATTTGTATTTGTTTTATAAGAGGGTTTAATTTAATTGTTTTATTTTCCTCTTCAATTTAGGTTTTCGGCCAATTTTGTCGTCGGTATTTTGAACTGTTTGTCTAATAGCTGATATTTTTTTCAAAGGTGAGATTTTCTGTGTCAAAGACGACTTTGTGAACAGTTTCCGGAATTTTTCTGGCTATGTTTTTGATTGAAGCAACTGTTTTATAGTTTTGAGCAGTTTTTCAGTACTTTCATTTCTTTTAGCTACTCGTTTCAGTTCCCCAGTCGACACCGAATGGTTATCTTGCAAAATCTTTCAAGAAAATCTTGCAAGACGATGTATAGTCGTGCCAGATTTTCTTAGAAGATGTTGCAAGATAACCATCGTCTTGCAAGAATCTTGCGAGATAAGCATTTATCTTGCACATATGCAAATAAGGTGAACATAATCTAACAGGATAAAAATGAGACTAAAATATGAATTAATTTGAAAAAGTAAATATGTTGTTTTGCAAAAGAGCAAAATATGAATTTTGAAAAGCGAAAAAGTTTAAATATATGATAGTAACAGGTATTAATATCAACTGCTTTAATTAGTTGAAGTGTGATTGTGGAAAAAAATGAAGAGGTCGAAGTTTAAGAGGAGTTTTCTTTTTATTTTTATATTGCTTAAAGAAACCATAAGTTTCTATTCTTAGTTGACTGAACTTATGTTGCACTCTATTAAAATACAGATATCTGATGTAATTTTTCCAATGAGAGAAAAGGTCGAGCGGAACGAACTTGCAAGAATCTTGCAAGATAGCCATTCGTCTTGCAAGATCTTGCAAGATAACCATTTTTTGCTAGAACCTTGCAAGATAACTATCTGGTCTTGACTAGGGTTGTTTTGTTTAACCGTGTTCTTTAGCGAGATTAATGGAAATAATCTTATTTTGTATTTCGATTAAAAGATTATCAAATTAATGGTTCTGAAGCTTTCGCTGAGGTTCTCACGTACAAGAAAAAATTGATATAATGAAAAGAGCCATTTCTCGCAGAAAAAAGTAAAACGTTTTTGACAATCTTGAAACGTAGATTGAAACGTTGTGTGCTTTGCGCACACTGGCATGAGAAGTGAATGTGGTTGATATATGCTTAGATGTGTGAATCAATAGTGCATATTGCCTCAGAAATCGGACAAAATATCGTTCTACCCTTTGACGATGCATACATTGTAGCGTACCTCCTCCAAAGCTTTGTATTATGTTTAGGCTCGGCATTTACCTCTATGGCGGATTCCAGTGGTTCGTGGACGTCAGAAAACAGCGGAGTCCCCGAGAACTCAGAAAGTAGTGAAGCGTCTCCCAACTTTGTCCTTGTGCCCGAGTTGAGCAATACTTCGAGCATATGTAATGCGCAGGATTTTTACACAGAAATTCAGGCGATACTTTTACAGAACGAGGTTGAGGAGGAAGCAGTTGAATGGATATTGAACAATTTTTACAAATGGAAAACGATTGATGAGTTGGATGAAAGTGAAGATCTGTCTGTGAAGAGGATAAGGCTTCTCAAATCTGCGCTGCTGAAGAAATTTGAAACTTTTACCAGCCAGAGGCAGGTCTTTTTAAAGTATCTTGTATCGATTGGAACTGATAACGATATAGTTTGGAATTCGCCACTGCTAATGTTCTGGGCGAAAGGATCTGAAAGTGCGAAAGAGTTCATTGCTTCAGATGAACCTTTGAAGTACTTTTCTGCATCAACTGTAAATGAGATGCGAAATTTTTGGTTTGGAAACCCCAAACAGGAAGGGTCATCTAAAGGAGGTGATGCAGGTGATAACAACCAGGCAGATATTGAAAGAAAAGTTGAAGGTATTCTTCGGGATTGCAACTTGCACGATGAAGCAATTCAAGAAGTTCTGTCAAATTTTGCTTCGTTTGATGAGTTAGAGAAAGGTCTGATGAGCTGCGAAGAACTAAGCAAGAAGCAGGCCAAGTTACTTGTTGAGAAGCTGTCTGCCATTTTCCAAGAAATGCATGCGCATGATTTGAACACGTCATGTGAGCATCAAGATTTTTCCTTAATTTTTCAGGATTTAGGGTTACCAGAAGAGGCTATTGAGTGGATCAACCAAAACCTGAAGAACTGCGTAGATGCGAACGGCGATCTGAGTTTTCTGGAAGAATGCGAGGACTTGAGCAAAAAGCAACTGAAACTAGTCAAAGAGAAATTGAGGACCTGGTTGCAATTGGACAAAAGTGAAACCATTGTCAGCGAAACCGTAGACTTCCAGAGTAGATTCCTACGTCAGGTTGAGTTACAACTTAATGAGCAATCTGGATTAGATGAGGCGATAAAAGAGTGGATCTTGAGCAACATCGCCACTTTTGACACTATTGACGACTTGGAAACGAACGAAGACCTCAGTAAAAAACAAATTCGTGTTTTGAAATCGAATTTGCAGAATTTATTTGATCATTACCGCGAACAAAAAGCGACAGTTGGAGATCAATGTGCGATGTTCTTGGAAGACATTGAGGCCAAAGCTTGCGAAAAATTTGAAAAATCGCCGCTCTTGAAATCTGAAGACAACGGTGTTCAGCATGAAGAAATGGGCATGGAAATTGAAGACGCCCCCTTCAAGATTTCGATCACCCCTCTCATTTTATGTCACGCCGAACTTCAAGAAGGCTTTTCGGTGGAGAAGTTCATTTTGTCTGAAGCAGGCGTAAAGCACATTTGCAGCCTTGTACCCGAACATTTATTAGGCGAAACACCCATAATATACAATTTAAACTCCACAAGTGATGTAATTGACTTTAAAACGATGGACAAACTGAGCATTGGTTGTGTCGGACTATTCGGACCCCTTAAAGCAGTTGTGCAAAATTTCAAAGGCTATGTTCCCCAAAATGAACTGAAATCATTGGAACATTCGTTATGTTCTCAGAAATGTGGCTTGTATTTGGTTGACGTCATTAGAGCAAAGATAAAGTTTCTCGTTTTCAAGTCAGACGATGAGGTCGAGTTCAAATTAGTAAGGAAAGACTCTCGAGCTGTCCATTTTCTGAGGTACATGAGCCAGTTATGTAACAATGTTGTCATGTGTCTGGATGGGAACTATGAGGACCGACTATCGACTAGCGAGGAGAGAGTTGTAGTCAAGAGTGATAGAAGAAACCGCTACAATCTGAAGAAACATGAACTGCAACAAGAAAGTTTTTCCTTGAGGAATCTTGGTTTCTTTCATGAACAAGTTCCCTTCAATTCCAAGATGTTTGTTTCTGAAAACGGAATGATAATGGCAAAGTTTGAAGAAGTGAAAGCTTATATAAAGCCGAGCATTCTGAAGAAACCTGCAGATGTTTCTCAAATAAAAGTGCTGCTGGAGTCAACAAAAATAGAACATTTGGAAGACATTTGCAAAGACTTCAAAACTGAATTCTTGAAAGAGAATCACAAGGACCAATTTGAATCCATCAAAAATACAGTGGACGAACAAATTGAAAAACTGCGCAGAAAAGCGGAAGCAGATGCTCATGACTCTGTCATGTTCTCCGCTGTGCTGTATTTTTTGAAGTACTGCGATTTTGGCCTAGAACTTAAGATAATCGAAAAACTTTACGGTAAAGATGAAGAAAGCTTGTGGGGTAATCGGATACAGTTTTCGCTTACTTCAATCAATGACCCAATTGCACTAAAAGACGAGACTGAAATCAAAGAATCTCTGAAAAAGTTTTGCGATTCCAAGAAAAGCATTCGGAAATTTTTACTGTGGATGGCTCTCTTGAAAACTGACGAAGGAATTGAAGAACGAGTTTTGTCGAAAGGCTGCAATGACGCCTCATGGACTGAAGTGAAGGATCTTGCTGTGCTGCATTTTGGGAGTCGTTTTCCGTATATGACCGGGATAAATCTGCAGAAAGAAATGGAAAAAAGTGAGGAGGAGATAGACTATGGCGCACCAACAGAACTGCTCACTAGTCACGTTGATAAGTTCATGAGTTATGTCAGCCATCTAATTGAACCTTATGCTTCCAAACCTAAATTTGTGGCTTTTTGTCAGATGCAAGCGACAAGGAAATTCGATCAAGTGAAGAAAGAGAAGTTGCAAGCCACTGTTGTTGAGAATTTCGACAAGTTTATGATAGCGTCATCGGCAGTGATGCAGAATCAGGAGACAACTGACATCATTAAATGCATCACCTCACTGAAGTCTTCAGTCAAAAGGTTTGAATACACTATTCAGAAGTCTTTAATGGAGCCGGCAAAAATAAAACTGACCTTCCATCGACTTGCATTGAGTCGTTCTGAACATCAAAAGCTCTCTACAACAGACGCGCTGTTGAACGTCCGTGAATTGGAATTTCACCGATCAGGTGTGATTCAGTACGCAGAAGCAGAAAAGCTCGTAGCGTGCTTCCCCTTAGAAGGAAATTACGTTTTGCTCCTATTTAATGTTGACAAAGTTTCCAAAACTGTAGTTTACAACTTACCAAATGTCTCGAAACCTCAGCTTGACATGCATTTTGGCAAAACAGTGTCTTCATGTGCCTACGATTGCAAGGCCAGGGTATTAGCTGTTCAATCTGAGATGGATTTGGGTGTCATACAACTGTTCAAGTTTGGCGAAGACTACAAGTCGAGACACGGACTGAAACCTATTGAAATTGGAAAAATTTTTGGCGTGGAAACGGTTGTGGAATGTTGCCTACAACCTAATAGCAGATTTCTGTGGTTTCTTCACGACAGCAGACTTCGAAAAATGGACTACAAAAATGGAACAATGGTGAATAAAGCAATTAGGTTTGACGACCAGAAACCTTATAGTTTGAACACCACACCCGACGGAAGTTGTTTGCTTGTTATTGACGAAGACAATAACGCCCGACCAGTGATGACGGAAACATGTAACTTGCTGGAGACCTCCGAGGGCCTTTCTCAAACGACGTTGTTGTTCTCCATCTGTGGACAAATGATTGCTATCCAACCAATGGAATCTGGTTTTAATGTTCATCAAGTCCTAGTCACCGGAGCTCAGCATCAGACAAAATTGAATAAGAGAGGTGGCCTTGACTCCCAAAATACATCAGCTTCTCCGGGAACTGATGAGACAGATGATGAAAAGTCGCACTGGATTCACTACATTTACTGGATGTACACAAAGTTCCCATGCAATGATCTTCTTCAGATTAAGCAGGAAAGCCTTAAGTTTTGGTTTTCTGCTCCCGGTTACGGGGGTGAGTTCTTTCAAAAAGTTGCTTCTGAGAGCAACTCTATTTGGAACAGACTTCAAATGATGAAAAAGCCTCTGGATTATCTCCAACTGCGAAGAGAAACGTATAGTTCGTTATGCAATATTCAAGACCTGCAAGTCAATGCGACAACATTGGGAAAATTTCTTATCAAACTTATTACTTTCATTCCTGTACAAATAGCGCGTTGCCAGTCCAACGAGTTTTACGTATTAGACAAAGGTCAACCTGTTTCTCTGGAGTCCGTTAATGTAGCCTTTGACTTGATTGACAAAATAAATCTTGGTTTTTATGAAAGCATCTTCAACGCTTGGAGTGGAAGCGTTAAAATTATATCGTCAATGGGAAAACAAACTACTGGGAAAAGCTATACTTTAAATCACCTGACTGGCTCATCTTTCAACATTGCCGGAACACGATGTACTGATGGCTGCTGGCTGACAGTTAAAGAACATGATGACTGTCTTTATGTAATTTTGGATTTCGAAGGACTTGGAAGTTTCGAGCGAACTGAGCAAGACGACATGCTTTTGTCTTTATTCAATAGTTCAATTTCAACAATAACTATCTTCAAAACTGAAAAACGTCTTGATCGCGACGTGGACAAAATGTTCAACAAAATCAATCTCGGGAGCGATCAATTGAAAGGAACAGATAAAGTGTTCAAAGGCAAGTTCATGATTGTGATTAATGATGTCGCTGAGCAAGACGTCAAAGATACTCCTAAAGAGTTTGAGGAGAAGATCAGCAATATTGTTAGCAAAAGTGAAAACAATTTTATTAAAAAACTTTACAACAGTGATTTTGAAATAATGGCTTTTCCGGCATTTGAAAGCGGTGATTATTATGAAAGCATGGAGCAGTTAATTTCTATTGTTCAAGATGAGATCCAATCTGTGTTTAATGGCGGCCCTGAGTTCATAGCGACAATGAAATTATTAATGGCAAAATTGGCTATCAACGACTTTTCGCCTCTTGATCGGCAGCAAATTGATGAACGAATTAGATTTCTACGTTCTCTTCTTCCATTCGCAGTGCAGTATGGACAGATATCAGACGATTATCCTAAAAAGAAGGAGTTGCATCTAAAAAGTTTGGATAATCCTGCTTTCAAAATTTCTCTGCACAAAGAAATTGAACTTGTGCCTTTGGGAAAAGTTACCCTGAATGATTTTGAAATTGTTTTCAAAGGTAATCATTTGGATAACTTAGTGCTTAATTTTCTCAGTATTCTTGAGCCAACTTCTGAAAATCTTTTTATCTGGCGAGAGAGTCTTGAGAATTTTGTATTTGAGAGTATCGTTTTTCGGTTTGAAAGAGTCACAGCTTGGCTTGAAGAAAATGTGCGGAAATGGAATGACAGTGACAACTCGGAATACCATGACGCTATCAAAGTCTTGATGGAAAATTTGGAGAACCAGGAGACAAATTTTCGCCAGACCCACAAGTTTTGTGACGAGAAATGTCATGATTGCTTTTTGAAATGTACCCAGATTGCTAATCATAAAAGCACTCATAGATGTTCTACTAACCACAAATGTCCAGTCTGCTGTGATTATTGTGAAGATGGAAAACCTTGCAAAATGGCCTTTGGACACGAAGGAAAGCACCTATGCGCAGAAGTTAGTCATGTTTGTAGCGAACCGTGCCGATTCAAAGATTTAAACGGCTGCACAGGAGAATGTCAAAAAATGACAGGACACGAAGAAGAACATGAATGCTCGGAAAAGAAACATCCCTGTAAAGAGATGTGTAGTTTAGATGGCTGTGAAGGACGATGTGTAGTCCCGTGTGATGAAGAGCATTCAGTTCATAAATGTACCAAGGAGCAATGCATTGCGAAATGTTGTGTCAAAACTTGCACAAATAAGTGCTCTGCCTTAGATCACTTTCACGGAAACGAAGAGTTGTCAAATACTTTCAAAGTTGAGCAAGACATTGCTGCTGAACTGCCCTTCCTGCTGGATGACGGGAATCGGATCGCCTGTGAGGAGCATTTTTGTGGAAAGGAACATCAGTGTGATCAAGATTGCATGAATGACGGCTATTGTCACGTGTGGACTGAGAAAGAATTGAAGGACGAAACATTTGAAGGTGAAAGAGACACCTTTACCTATAGTCTTAAATTTGTAGAGAAAGGCGAAAAACTGAAATGTCGACAGAAACTGAAGCCCTTTGCTAAATTCCACAATGGCGACCATTCATGCTCCACTGAAGTCCACTTTTGCATGATGCTATGCCCAACTTGCGAAAATATTTGCAGCAAGGCTGTAAATCATGAAAACGATGGGGATGTTCTTCATCATGCCCGACACGGCAACATGAGGAAATGCTTCTTTGTAGCAAACGAAGACGATATTCAAGTGGGATCACACAAATACAAAGTAGGCGAGCCTGCAGTGGCTGAAATGTGCCATATCTTCTGTAACACTTTAGGTCGCGGGCACATTCATATTGTGGAGTGTGACAACGAAGATCCCAGTTCTTGCGTCTACAGTGCAAAAAACGATGGAAGACGTCACCAAACGACGAAATATCAGCCAAATCCTGAAGTTCCCAAAGATGAAATTACTCATGAAGCGTACTGGTCTCTAATCGGATTTCAAGACCCGTGTCAAGAATTGGATTGTGAAGATTTTGAGAAGTGTCCAGCATATTGTGCAGCGGAGACGCATGAAAAGGACGAAGAGACATCCTTCTGTGAATTTGGTGTTTGGCATGACCCTGTCCGATCTTTAGCAGATGTGGGGCGTACTTCAGGGTTCTTGACGAAAGACGGACACGTGTTCCCCTGTAGCCACCCGTCAGGTGTTTATCACTTTGTGCTGTGCTTGGACGACTCAGGCTCTATGAGCGGGAATCCGTGGAGAGAATTAGTGAGCGCGGTTGATGATTTTGTACAGAGACGTAAAACATTGTCATCGTCTGACAAAATATCGATTGCCATTCATAACCACGCTACACGTGTTGTGGCAGAATATCAACCAATCACTTCCTTTGCATCATCATGGCTGACATTTAACGGTGGAGAAAACGATTTTAGTCTGGCTCTGCGGACCTCCGATGGTCTGATTGGGCGCCACCTAGAGAAAAATGTAAAACCTGTCCTGGTTTTCATGTCTGATGGTATATGGTATGATGGTGAAGTTGAAATGGAGGAAATTGCAAGAAAGTACACAGTTGCCAACGGTCTGGATGTTTACACTTTGGGATTTGGAAGTATCAATTTCGACAAACTTCGTGAGCTAGCCCGTTTGGGAAAAGGTCAATATCTTGAAGCTGTGAATGGATTGCAACTAAAAACTGCCTTTGTCGAGATCTCTGCCAAACACCCCGCAACAATTGGTATTTCATTTTGAAGATGTCATAAAAAGCCGTTTAACTTACAGAACCAAATTTGAGAGAGTCCAGTCGCTATGCTATTCGATTAAGGAACTCTATAGATTAATCAAATGTATTTCATATTGCTTGTATTGAACTTCACGTGCACATAATGGCTTTCATTAACCTAATTTTATGCGAGTAAACCTCAGCTGGTTTGGAGTTCGCTTGGTAAAGTCAGTAATTTTATCACTGAATTATGTTCACGAAACTGTGTGGTTTTTATTTTAAAGTAAAATCAGATAAGCCACTGATAATTTGATTCCCACTCAACTTTAGCAAAGAAAAAATAATAGATCTCTTGAAATATTTGACTTCACACAAAAATGTTGTTTTCTGTCTGGGCTGATTGTCTAGTCTTATTTCACTTTATTTGAAAATCACTTAAATTTTATTTCAACTGAAATAGACGACTGATTTGGTTTTGATATCTTTGCGTTTACATGTGATACATAACACATTATTATTCTTAACTAATACATTCCTAACTGGTCTGGAACTGCTAAGTTATTCAGTTTGCTATTCAAATCATACATATAAATTGGTTAAATAAATTGCTTTGATTCTTTTTGTTATACCAGAGGAAATGGAACCACGACTATAATTACCATATGTTGCTTCAAGTACAAATGACTCAAAATCAGGACATTTTTGAGAAATTTTTGGATCCATTCTGCCCCCCCCCCCCCCCACCAACCTTAATGGGCATGTATCTTTTACTTCCCAAGGCCCACGTGCTTTTTCAAATAGTAAGGTACTATATAACAGCTCATAAAGTAAGGGGTATGAACAACAGGGGGAACCGAATGAGTCCAAATCCATTTTCAAAACGCATCGTAATTATACGAAAGTACGTCTCTTTATGGGCTTTCCTGCTCTTAGGCCTAATTAATTGCTGTGAAAGCAAGTAGTGTCAGGACAATATACCCAATACCATAATACCCAATTCCAAAATACCCAATGTGCCAAAATATCCAATGAAAAAATACCCAATTCCATTATGCCAAACTACCCTATTTATATTTTAATAGTTATAATCTTGAAATTTACGTACAATCCCACAATTAAGGTACCAGTCTACAATTAATTACAAATTAACTAATAAGATGCATTTTTGAGTAATCAAGATGCAAAATTAAAACAAAAATGGAATTGTTCGAAATAACTTGACGCGTCATTCTACTCTTTAAACTTGGCCAAAATAGACGCTAAACATGAGCGAAATTAATTGGGGTACATCCCAGCAAAATCGATTACTTCATTCCCTGATGGACATGAGTTCAAAAGAAGCTAAAAACAAAGACTACTACGGAATGGAAATGCTCAAAATGGAGCTCCTATAAACGCAAAGGTACAGCCATTAGCACTTGAAAACAATTACTATAAAAAACTAGCAAAATCATATGCAACTAGATAACCAATAAAATGGTCGCTAAACCGCCAAAAAGCATCCGAAAACTTACAGGAGCCGTCACTTGCAGACAGACACTTCGAAGTGTGCGTCAATTTTAAAGAATTCTGCTTTTATGACACGGGAAAATGTAGAATAGCTGAAAATCAACAATGCTCTTTGTCTCTGTGACGGAACTTCAAAAATATCCCAACCAGTTTTACCAATTATGTTAAATTCATTTTCAGATTTGAGGAGCTTTATCCACCCTGTATTAATGCTCTACATATCAACAAAAAAAGAGAACTCGTGTCGGATGCTTCTTGTTGGCTTGAATCAACTTAACTGGTGGAGTTTGGCCGAAAAAAAAATCTGGATTTCAAAAAGGCGGCAATCAGTATATATTCAGAACAATATCCTGCAAGTGAGATTAAAGGCTGCTATTTTCATTTGTGCCAACGTTTTAACAGGAAGATATGCGGATTCGGCTTGAAAAAGGTTGATGCAATCAACCCCGAATTAGCACTGACGTTGCGGATGATTCCTGCACTCAGTGTCGGCCCCGACCAATGGTATCGGCCACTTTCAATCTTGTAGTTGAGGAAAAACCAGATATCTGTGAAATTGTTAAAATAGACACAGAAATTTTGCAGATGAGAGACGAGAGCCGAATAACTTCGTACAAGAGCCGAATGAAATGCAGAGTTCTGCAAGAAAAAGTAATTAATTTCAAAAAATTTCAGAACTGCTGATGTCTCATAATTACGTTCACTTGCTTTCTATACACATTCCTGGGCTTTTTTTACTTGTTATATGTGTGTTTTCAGGTGTTATTGAATAAATGTTTGAAAAAAGCGGTACTCAAAAAATTGAAAGAACTAGAGAGCTGATAATTTGATAATTGATTTTCTGTGTGGGATAGTGTTCTAGAGTCCGCTCCCCACCCACTGCCAACACTGCCCCTAGATGGTAATGGCTGGTTTTCCCGACTTCTTCCCAAATATTTGTTTCGATCGTTTTATTAAGTCAACTTTCAATTTTTCGAGAAACTTTGTTGTTCAACGGAAATCGAACCGCGTGAGCATTTTTTCGTTGCATGCGATAACCGCTGCGCTAATTCCGTTTTGAGCGTTCTTTGATGTTTACAGTGATTTGCTGAGTTATCTTTCATGTGTGACGTTTTAAACAAACTTAACCTAACAGGCATTTTGACCTAAAAGGCGCGTTGACCTAAAAAGCGTTTTGATTTAAAAGGCAGTTTGACCTCAAAGCGTTATTTCAATATTCAAATTTGTTTGTTTACTTTTAATTTTTTGTGCAAGCGTTCTGAAGGTTGACCTTATTTCGTCAAGCCTTGTTCTTTATTTTTCCACCTGGTATTTATTCTCTACTTATCAACAAAAGAGAGAACTAGTGCCGGAAGCTATTTGTTGGCTTGAATCAACTTACTGGTGGTTTTTGGACGGAAAAAAATCTGGATTTCACAAAGGCGGCAATCAGTATATATATTCAGAACAATATCCTGCAAGTGAGATTAAAGGCTGCTATTTTAACACTTATGCCAACGTTTTAACAGGACGATATGCGGATTCGGCTTGAAAACGGTTGATGCAAGCAACCCCGAATTAGCACTGACGTTGCGGATGGTTCCTGCACTCAGTTTTGTCCCCGGCCAATGGTATCGGCTACTTTCAATCTTGTAATTGAGGAAAAACAAGATATCTGTGAAACTGTAAAATAGACACAGAAATTTTGCAGATTATAGACGAGAACTGAGTAACTTTGTACAAGAGCCGAATGAAATGCACAGTTCTGCAAGAAAACGTCAAAATAATTGCAAAAAAGTTCACAACTGATGATGTCTCATATGTACGTTCAGTTGCTTACTATACACATTCCTGGGCTTTTCTACTTGTTATATGTGCGTTCTCTGGTGTTATTGAATAAATGTTGGAAAAAAAACGGTACTCAAACCTGGAAGAGCTAGAGAGCTGATAATTTGATAGTTGATTTTCTGTGTTGGATAGTGTTCTAGATTCCGCTCGCCACCCACTGCCAACACCGCCCATAGATGGTATTGGTTGGTTTTCCCGACTTCTTCCCAAATATTTGTTTCGATCGTTTTATTAAATCAACTTTCAATTTTTCGAGAAACTTTGTTGTTCAACGGAAATCGAACCGCGTGAGCATTTGTCGTTGCATGCGATAACCGCTGCGCCAATTCCGTTTTGAGCGTTCTTTGATGTTTACAGTGATTTGTTGAGTTATCTTTCATGTGTTACGTTTTAAACAAACTTAACCTAAGAGGCGTTCTGACCTGAAAGGCGACGACCAAAAAAGCGGTTTGATCTAAAAGGCAGTTTGACCTAAAAAAAGCTTTTCAATTGTCAAAATCGTTTGTTCTCTTTTAAGTTTTCTGTGCAAGCGTTGTGAAAGTTGACCTCATTTCGTCTTGCCTTGTTCTTTAATTTTCCACCTTGTATTTATTCTCTACTTATCAACAAAAGAGAGAACTCGTGTCGGAAGCTATTTGTTGGCTTGAATCAACCTACTGGTTGTTTTTGGACGGAAAAAAATCTGGATTTCAAAACGGCGGCAATAAGTATATATATTCGAAACAATATCCTGCAAGTGAGATTATGTTTTGTGCCAACGTTTTAACAGGAAGATATGCGGTTGCGGCTTGAAAAAGGTTGACGCAATCAACCCCGAACTAGCACTGACGTTGCGAATGATTCCTGCACTCAGTTTTGTCTCCGGACAATGGTATCGGCCACTTTCGATCTTTTAATTGAGGAAATACAAGATATCTGTGAAATTGTTTAAATAGACACGGCATTTTTGCAGCTGATACACAAGAGCCGAATAACTTCGTACAAGAGCCGAATGAAATGCAGAATTCTTCAAGAAAACGTCAAAATAATTGCAAAAAATTCAAAACTGATGATGTCTCATATTTACGTTCACTTGATTACTATACACATTCCTGGGCTTTTCTACTTGTTATATGTGCGTTCTTTGATGTTATTGAATAAATGGTTGAAAAAAAGCGGTACTCAAAAACTGCAAGAGCTAGAGAGCTGATAATTTGATAGTGGATATTCTGTGTGGGATAGTTTTCTAAATTCCGCTTCCCACCCACTGCCAACACCGCCCATAGATGGTATTGGTTGGTTTTCCCGACTTCTTCCCAATTTTTTGTTTCGATCGTTATTTTAAGTCAACTTTCAATTTTTTGAAACTTTTTGATCAAAGGAAATTGAACCGCTGGGTTATTTTTCGTTGCGTGCATTAACCGCTGTGCCAATTCCGCTTTGAACGTTCTTTGATGTTTACAGTGATGTGTTGAGTTATCTTTCTTGTGTTACGTTTTAAACAAACTTAACCTAAAAGGCGTTTTGACCTAAAAGGCGCTTTGACCTAAAAAGCGGTTTGATCTAAAAGGCAGTTTGACCTAAAAGCGGCATTTCAATTGTCAAAATGGTTTGTTCTTTTTAAAGTTGTCTGTGCAAGCGTTCTGAAAGTTGACCTCATTTTGTCTTGCCTTGTTCTTTATTTTTCCACCTTGTATTTATTCTCTACTTATCGACAAAAGAGAGAACTCGTGTCGGAAGCTGTTTGTTGGTTTGAATCAACTTACTGGTGGCGTTTGGACGGAAAAAAAATCTGGATCTCAAAAAGGCGGCAATCAGTATATATATTCAGAACAATATCCTGCAAGCGAGATAAAAAGGCTGCTATTTTCTCTTGTGCCAACGTTTTAACAGGAAGATATGCGGTTTCGGTTTAGAAAAAGGTTGATGCAATCAACCCCGAACTAGCACTGACGTTGCGAATGATTCCTGCACTCAGTTTTGTCTCCGGACAATGGTATCGGCCACTTTCGATCTTGTAATTGAGGAAATACAAGATATCTGTGAAATTGTTTAAATAGACACGGCATTTTTGCAGATGATAGACAAGAGCCGAATAACTTCGTACAAAATCCGAATGAAATGCAGAATTTTTCAAGAAAACGTCAAAACAATTGCAAAAAATTCAAAACTGATGATGTCTCATATTTACGTTCACTTGATTACTATACACATTCCTGGGCTTTTCTACTTGTTATATGTGCGTTCTTTGATGTTATTGAATAAATGGTTGAAAAAAAGCGGTACTCAAAAACTGCAAGAGCTAGAGAGCTGATAATTTGATAGTGGATATTCTGTGTGGGATAGTTTTCTAAATTCCGCTCCCCACCCACTGCCAACACCGCCCATAGATGGTATTGGTTGGTTTTCCCGACTTCTTCCCAATTTTTTGTTTCGATCGTTATTTTAAGTCAACTTTCAATTTTTTGAAACTTTTTGATCAATGGAATTTGAACCGCTGGGTTATTTTTCGTTGCGTGCATTAACCGCTGTGCCAATTCCGCTTTGAACGTTCTTTGATGTTTACAGTGATTTGTTGAGTTATCTTTCTTGTGTTACGTTTTAAACAAACTTAACCTAAAAGGCGTTTTGACCTAAAAGGCGCTTTGACCTAAAAAGCGGTTTGATCTAAAAGGCAGTTTGACCTAAAAGCGGCATTTCAATTGTCAAAATGGTTTGTTCTTTTTTAAGTTTTCTGTGCAAGCGTTCTGAAAGTTGACCTCATTTTGTCTTGCCTTGTTCTTTATTTTTCCACCTTGTATTTATTCTCTACTTATCGACAAAAGAGAGAACTCGTGTCGGAAGCTGTTTGTTGGTTTGAATCAACTTACTGGTGGCGTTTGGACGGAAAAAAAATCTGGATCTCAAAAAGGCGGCAATCAGTATATATATTCAGAACAATATCCTGCAAGCGAGATAAAAGGCTGCTATTTTCTCTTGTGCCAACGTTTTAACAGGAAGATATGCGGTTTCGGTTTTGAAAAAGGTTGATGCAATCAACCCCGAACTAGCACTGACGTTGCGAATGATTCCTGCACTCAGTTTTGTCTCCGGACAATGGTATCGGCCACTTTGGATCTTGTAATTGAGGAAATACAAGATATCTGTGAATTTGTTAAAATAGACACCGAAATTTTGCAGATGATAGATGAGAGCCGAATAACTTCGTACAAGAGCCGAATGAAATGCAGAATTCTGCAAGAAAACGTCAAATTAATTGCAAAAAATTCAAAACTGATGATGTCTCATATTTACGTTCACTTGATTACTATACACATTCCTGGGCTTTTCTACTTGTTATATGTGCGTTCTTTGATGTTATTGAATAAATGGTTGAAAAAAAGCGGTACTCAAAAACTGCAAGAGCTAGAGAGCTGATAATTTGATAGTGGATATTGTGTGTGGGATAGTTTTCTAAATTCCGCTCCCACCCACTGCCAACACCGCCCATAGATGGTATTGGTTGGTTTTCCCGACTTCTTCCCAATTTTTCGTTTCGATCGTTATTTTAAGTCAACTTTCAATTTTTTGAAACTTTTTGATCAAAGGAAATTGAACCGCTGGGTTATTTTTCGTTGCGTGCATTAACCGCTGTGCCAATTCCGCTTTGAACGTTCTTTGATGTTTACAGTGATTTGTTGAGTTATCTTTCTTGTGTTACGTTTTAAACAAACTTAACCTAAAAGGCGTTTTGACCTAAAAGGCGCTTTGACCTAAAAAGCGGTTTGATCTAAAAGGCAGTTTGACCTAAAAGCGGCATTTCAATTGTCAAAATGGTTTGTTCTTTTTTAAGTTTTCTGTGCAAGCGTTCTGAAAATTGACCTCATTTTGTCTTG
This sequence comes from Convolutriloba macropyga, assembly GCF_964194025.1. Taxonomy (NCBI): domain Eukaryota; kingdom Metazoa; phylum Xenacoelomorpha; order Acoela; family Convolutidae; genus Convolutriloba; species Convolutriloba macropyga. Next base: position 53,818,324 of record NC_134470.1, on the reverse strand, counting down.
CCTTGTTCTTTATTTTTCCACCTTGTATTTATTCTCTACTTATCGACAAAAGAGAGAACTCGTGTCGGAAGCTGTTTGTTGGTTTGAATCAACTTACTGGTGGCGTTTGGACGGAAAAAAAATCTGGATCTCAAAAAGGCGGCAATCAGTATATATATTCAGAACAATATCCTGCAAGCGAGATAAAAGGCTGCTATTTTCTCTTGTGCCAACGTTTTAACAGGAATATATGCGGTTTCGGTTTTGAAAAAGGTTGATGCAATCAACCCCGAATTAGCACTGACGTTGCGGATGATTCCTGCACTCAGTGTCGGCCCCGACCAATGGTGTCGGCCAGTTTCGATCTTGTAATTGAGGAAATACAAGATATCTGTGAACTTGTTAAAATAGACACCGAAATTTTGCAGATGATAGATGAGAAGCGAATAACTTCGTACAAGAGCCGAATGAAATGCAGAATTCTGCAAGAAAACGTCAAATTAATTGCAAAAAATTCAAAATTGATGATGTCTCATATTTACGTTCATTTGATTACTATACACATTCCTGGGCTTTTCTACTTGTTATATGTGCGTTCTTTGATGTTATTGAATAAATGGTTGAAAAAAAGCGGTACTCAAAAACTGCAAGAGCTAGAGAGCTGATAATTTGATAGTGGATATTGTGTGTGGGATAGTTTTCTAAATTCCGCTCCCACCCACTGCCAACACCGCCCATAGATGGTATTGGTTGGTTTTCCCGACTTCTTCCCAATTTTTTGTTTCGATCGTTATTTTAAGTCAACTTTCAATTTTTTGAAACTTTTTGATCAAAGGAAATTGAACCGCTGGGTTATTTTTCGTTGCGTGCATTAACCGCTGTGCCAATTCCGCTTTGAACGTTCTTTGATGTTTACAGTGATTTGTTGAGTTATCTTTCTTGTGTTACGTTTTAAACAAACTTAACCTAAAAGGCGTTTTGACCTAAAAGGCGCTTTGACCTAAAAAGCGGTTTGATCTAAAAGGCAGTTTGACCTAAGAGAGGCATTTCAATTGTCAAAATGGTTTGTTCTTTTTTAAGTTTTCTGTGCAAGCGTTCTGAAAGTTGACCTCATTTTGTCTTGCCTTGTTCTTTATTTTTCCACCTTGTATTTATTCTCTACTTATCGACAAAAGAGAGAACTCGTGTCGGAAGCTGTTTGTTGGTTTGAATCAACTTACTGGTGGCGTTTGGACGGAAAAAAATCTGGATCTCAAAAAGGCGGCAATCAGTATATATATTCAGAACAATATCCTGCAAGCGAGATAAAAGGCTGCTATTTTCTCTTGTGCCAACGTTTTAACAGGAAGATATGCGGTTTCGGTTTTGAAAAAGGTTGATGCAATCAACCCCGAACTAGCACTGACGTTGCGAATGATTCCTGCACTCAGTTTTGTCTCCGGACAATGGTATCGGCCACTTTCGATCTTGTAATTGAGGAAATACAAGATATCTGTGAATTTGTTAAAATAGACACCGAAATTTTGCAGATGATAGATGAGAGCCGAATAACTTCGTACAAGAGCCGAATGAAATGCAGAATTCTGCAAGAAAACGTCAAATTAATTGCAAAAAATTCAAAACTGATGATGTCTCATATTTACGTTCACTTGATTACTATACACATTCCTGGGCTTTTCTACTTGTTATATGTGCGTTCTTTGATGTTATTGAATAAATGGTTGAAAAAAAGCGGTACTCAAAAACTGCAAGAGCTAGAGAGCTGATAATTTGATAGTGGATATTGTGTGTGGGATAGTTTTCTAAATTCCGCTCCCACCCACTGCCAACACCGCCCATAGATGGTATTGGTTGGTTTTCCCGACTTCTTCCCAATTTTTTGTTTCGATCGTTATTTTAAGTCAACTTTCAATTTTTTGAAACTTTTTGATCAAAGGAAATTGAACCGCTGGGTTATTTTTCGTTGCGTGCATTAACCGCTGTGCCAATTCCGCTTTGAACATTCTTTGATGTTTACAGTGATTTGTTGAGTTATCTTTCTTGTGTTACGTTTTAAACAAACTTAACCTAAAAGGCGTTTTGACCTAAAAGGCGCTTTGACCTAAAAAGCGGTTTGATCTAAAATGCAGTTTGACCTAAAAGCGGCATTTCAATTGTCAAAATGTTTTGTTCTTTTTTAAGTTTTCTGTGCAAGCGTTCTGAAAAATGACCTCATTTTGTCTTGCCTTGTTCTTTATTTTTCCACCTTGTATTTATTCTCTACTTATCGACAAAAGAGAGAACTCGTGTCGGAAGCTGTTTGTTGGTTTGAATCAACTTACTGGTGGCGTTTGGACGGAAAAAAAAATCTGGATCTCAAAAAGGCGGCAATCAGTATATATATTCAGAACAATATCCTGCAAGCGAGATAAACGGCTGCTATTTTCTCTTGTGCCAACGTTTTAACAGGAAGATATGCGGTTTCGGTTTTGAAAAAGGTTGATGCAATCAACCCCGAATTAGCACTGACGTTGCGGATGATTCCTGCACTCAGTGTCGGCCCCGACCAATGGTGTCGGCCAGTTTCGATCTTGTAATTGAGGAAATACAAGATATCTGTGAACTTGTTAAAATAGACACCGAAATTTTGCAGATGATAGATGAGAGCCGAATAACTTCGTACAAGAGCCGAATGAAATGCAGAATTCTGCAAGAAAACGTCAAATTAATTGCAAAAAATTCAAAATTGATGATGTCTCATATTTACGTTCATTTGATTACTATACACATTCCTGGGCTTTTCTACTTGTTATATGTGCGTTCTTTGATGTTATTGAATAAATGGTTGAAAAAAAGCGGTACTCAAAAACTGCAAGAGCTAGAGAGCTGATAATTTGATAGTGGATATTCTGTGTGGGATAGTTTTCTAAATTCCGCACCCCACCCACTGCCGACACCGCCCATAGATGGTATTGGTTGGTTTTCCCGACTTCTTCCCAATTTTTTGTTTCGATCGTTATTTTAAGTCAACTTTCAATTTTTTGAAACTTTTTGATCAAAGGAAATTGAACCGCTGGGTTATTTTTCGTTGCGTGCATTAACCGCTGTGCCAATTCCGCTTTGAACGTTCTTTGATGTTTACAGTGATTTGTTGAGTTATCTTTCTTGTGTTACGTTTTAAACAAACTTAACCTAAAAGGCGTTTTGACCTAAAAGGCGCTTTGACCTAAAAAGCGGTTTGATCTAAAAGGCAGTTTGACCTAAGAGAGGCATTTCAATTGTCAAAATGGTTTGTTCTTTTTTAAGTTTTCTGTGCAAGCGTTCTGAAAGTTGACCTCATTTTGTCTTGCCTTGTTCTTTATTTTTCCACCTTGTATTTATTCTCTACTTATCGACAAAAGAGAGAACTCGTGTCGGAAGCTGTTTGTTGGTTTCAATCAACTTACTGGTGGCGTTTGGACGGAAAAAAAATCTGGATCTCAAAAAGGCGGCAATCAGTATATATATTCAGAACAATATCCTGCAAGCGAGATAAAATGCTGCTATTTTCTCTTGTGCCAACGTTTTAACAGGAAGATATGCGGTTTCGGTTTTGAAAAAGGTTGATGCAATCAACCCCGAATTAGCACTGACGTTGCGGATGATTTCTGCACTCAGTGTCGGCCCCGACCAATGGTGTCGGCCACTTGCGATCTTGTAATTGAGGAAATACAAGATATCTGTGAATTTGTTAAAATAGACACCGAAATTTTGCAGATGATAGATGAGAGCCGAATAACTTCGTACAAGAGCCGAATGAAATGCAGAATTCTGCAGGAAAACGTCAAAATAATTGCAAAAAAATCAAAACTGATGATGTCTCATATTTACGTTCACTTGATTACTATACACATTCCTGGGCTTTTCTACTTGTTATATGTGCGTTCTTTGGTGTTATTGAATAAATGGTTGAAAAAAAGCGGTACTCAAAAACTGCAAGAGCTAGAGAGCTGATAATTTGATAGTGGATATTCTGTGTGGGATAGTTTTCTAATTTCCGCTCCCCACCCACTGCCAACACCGCCCATAGATGGTATTGGTTGGTTTTCCCGACTTCTTCCCAATTTTTTGTTTCGATCGTTATTTTAAGTCAACTTTCAATTTTTTGAAACTTCTTGATCAAAGGAAATTGAACCGCTGGGTTATTTTTCGTTGCGTGCATTAACCGCTGTGCCAATTCCGCTTTGAACGTTCTTTGATGTTTACAGTGATTTGTTGAGTTATCTTTCTTGTGTTACGTTTTAAACAAACTTAACCTAAAAGGCGTTTTGACCTAAAGGGCGCTTTGACCTAAAAAGCGGTTTGATCTAAAAGGCAGTTTGACCTAAAAGCGGCATTTCAATTGTCAAAATGGTTTGTTCTTTTTTAAGTTTTCTGTGCAAGCGTTCTGAAAGTTGACCTCATTTTGTCTTGCCTTGTTCTTTATTTTTCCACCTTGTATTTATTCTCTACTTATCGACAAAAGAGAGAACTCGTGTCGGAAGCTGTTTGTTGGTTTGAATCAACTTATTGGTGGCGTTTGGACGGAAAAAAAAATCTGGATCTCAAAAAGGCGGCAACCACTATATATATTCAGAACAATATCCTGCAAGCGAGATAAAAGGCTGCTATTTTCTCTTGTGCCAACGTTTTAACAGGAAGATATGCGGTTTCGGTTTTGAAAAAGGTTGATGCAATCCACTCCGAATTAGCACTGACGTTGCGGATGATTCCTGCACTCAGTGTCGGCCCCGACCAATGGTGTCGGCCACTTTCGATCTTGTAATTGAGGAAATACAAGATATCTGTGGATTTGTTAAAATAGACACCGAAATTTTGCAGATGATAGATGAGAGCCGAATAACTTCGTACAAGAGCCGAATGAAATGCAGAATTCTGCAAGAAAACGTCAAAATAATTGCAAAAAATTCAAAACTGATGATGTCTCATATTTACGTTCACTTGATTACTATACACATTCCTGGGCTTTTCTACTTGTTATATGAGCGTTCTTTGGTGTTATTGAATAAATGGTTGAAAAAAAGCGGTACTCAAAAACTGCAAGAGCTAGAGAGCTGATGATTTGATAGTGGATATTCTGTGTGGGATAGTTTTCTAAATTCCGCTCCCCACCCACTGCCAACACCGCCCATAGATGGTATTGGTTGGTTTAACCGACTTCTTCCCAATTTTTTGTTTCGATCGTTATTTTAAGTCAACTTTCAATTTTTTGAAACTTTTTTGATAAAAGGAAGTTGAACCGCTGGGTTATTTTTCGTTGCGTGCATTAACCGCTGTGCCAATTCCGCTTTGAACGTTCTTTGATGTTTACAGTGATTTGTTGAGTTATCTTTCTTGTGTTACGTTTTAAACAAACTTAACCTAAAAGGCGTTTTGACCTAAAAGGCGCTTTGACCTAAAAGCGGTTTGATCTAAAAGGCAGTTTGACCTAAAAGCGGCATTTCAATTGTCAAAATCGTTTGTTCTTTTTTAAGTTTTCTGTGCAAGCGTTCTGAAAGTTGACCTCATTTTGTCTTGCCTTGTTCTTTATTTTTCCACATTGTATTTATTCTCTACTAATCGACAAAAAAGAGAACTCGTGTCGGAAGCTGTTTGTTGGCTTGAATCAACTTACTGGTGGCGTTTGAACGGAAAAAAAATCTGGATCTCAAAAAGGCGGCAACCAGTATATATATTCAGAACAATATCCTGCAAGCGAGATAAAAGGCTGCTATTTTCTCTTGTGCCAACGTTTTAACAGGAAGATATGCGGTTTCGGTTTTGAAAAAGGTTGATGCAATCCACTCCGAATTAGCACTGACGTTGCGGATGATTCCTGCACTCAGTGTCGGCCCCGACCAATGGTGTCGGCCACTTTCGATCTTGTAATTGAGGAAATACAAGATATCTGTGAATTTGTTAAAATAGACACCGAAATTTTGCAGATGATAGATGAGAGCCGAATAACTTCGTACAAGAGCCGAATGAAATGCAGAATTCTGCAAGAAAACGTCAAAATAATTGCAAAAAATTCAAAACTGATGATGTCTCATATTTACGTTCACTTGATTACTATACACATTCCTGGGCTTTTCTACTTGTTATATGAGCGTTCTTTGGTGTTATTGAATAAATGGTTGAAAAAAAGCGGTACTCAAAAACTGCAAGAGCTAGAGAGCTGATGATTTGATAGTGGATATTCTGTGTGGGATAGTTTTCTAAATTCCGCTCCCCACCCACTGCCAACACCGCCCATAGATGGTATTGGTTGGTTTAACCGACTTCTTCCCAATTTTTTGTTTCGATCGTTATTTTAAGTCAACTTTCAATTTTTTGAAACTTTTTTGATAAAAGGAAGTTGAACCGCTGGGTTATTTTTCGTTGCGTGCATTAACCGCTGTGCCAATTCCGCTTTGAACGTTCTTTGATGTTTACAGTGATTTGTTGAGTTATCTTTCTTGTGTTACGTTTTAAACAAACTTAACCTAAAAGGCGTTTTGACCTAAAAGGCGCTTTGACCTAAAAGCGGTTTGATCTAAAAGGCAGTTTGACCTAAAAGCGGCATTTCAATTGTCAAAATCGTTTGTTCTTTTTTAAGTTTTCTGTGCAAGCGTTCTGAAAGTTGACCTCATTTTGTCTTGCCTTGTTCTTTATTTTTCCACATTGTATTTATTCTCTACTAATCGACAAAAAAGAGAACTCGTGTCGGAAGCTGTTTGTTGGCTTGAATCAACTTACTGGTGGCGTTTGAACGGAAAAAAAATCTGGATCTCAAAAAGGCGGCAATCAGTATATATATTCAGAACAATATCCTGCAAGCGAGATAAAAGGCTGCTATTTTCTCTTGTGCCAACGTTTTAACAGGAAGATATGCGGTTTCGGTTTTGAAAAAGGTTGATGCAATCAACCCCGAATTAGCACTGACGTTGCGGATGATTCCTGCACTCAGTGTCGGCCCCGACCAATGGTGTCGGCCACTTTCGATCTTGTAATTGAGGAAATACAAGATATCTGTGAATTTGTTAAAATAGACACCAAAATTTTGCAGATGATAGATGAGAGCCGAATAACTTTGTAAAAGAGCCGAAGGAAATGCTGAGTTCTGCAAGAAAACGTCAAAGTTATTGCAAAAAGTTTCAAAATTGATGATGTCTCATATTTACGTTCATTAGCTTACTATACACGTTCCTGGGCCTTTATACTTGAAATATGTGCGTTTTCTGGTGTCATTATATAAATGTTTGAAAAGAAGCGTTACTCAAAAACTAGAAGAGCTAGAGAGCTGATAATTTGATAGTGGATTTTCTGCGTGGGATAGTTTTCTGGATTCCGCTCCCCACCCACTGCCATCACCGCCCGTAGATGGTATTGGTATTTTTTCCCGAATTTTCCCCCATGTTTTTGTTTTGATCGTTTTATTAGGTCAACTTTCAATTTTTCGAGAAACTTTTTGTATCACCGGAATTCGAACCGCTGCAGTATTTTTGGTTGCGTGCTTTAACCGCTGTGCCAATTCCGCTTTGAACGTTCTTTGATGTTTGCAGTGATATTTTAAGTTATCTTTCATGTATTACGTTTTTAACAAACTTAACCTAAAAGAATATTTGACCTAAAAGCACTTTGTCCTAAAAAGCGGTTTGATCTAAAAGCCGGTTTGACCTAAGAGCGGCATTTCAATTGTCGAAATCGTTTGTTCTCTTTTAAGTTTTTCTGTGGAAGCGTTCTGAAAGTTGACCTCATTTCGTCTCGCTTTGTTCTTTATTTGCACATAAGGCTTTACCAATTCGCCTTTGAACATAAAACGAGCATTCTTTATCAAAGTTAGCATCAAAGTGATTATTTTTATTATATAGCGTGTCCCATAAAGTTGAAATAAGCGAACGTTTCAAAAGCCACGGATTCGAGTTCAAAGGTCAAAGTTCAAATTTAAAACATGTCGAAAAAATTGATGAATGAAAACTGCATGGAGAAAACGTTGACATTCAAATGATCACATTGATGCTCAATTGCACGTTTTTGGAGTTTTTCGAACGTTCGCTTATTTCAACTTTATGGGACAGACTATAATTGGGTATTTTGGCATTGGGTATTTTGGCATTGGGTATTTTGGCAATGGGTAGATTGGCATAAGGGGTATAATGGAATTGGGTATTTTGACATTGGGTATTTTGGCAATGGGTAGGGTGGCATATTGGGTATAATGGGATTGGGTTCTTTGGCATTGGTTAGAATGGCATTGGGTACATTGTCGTGTAACCAAGGAAGTTTATAGCAATTATATTAGCCCTGTTGGTCTTTTGATCCAATTTTTGCACTACCACTTTTTTGGACCAACGAATTTAGTCACTTTGTCTTAAGAAACCTTGTTTAACGCGAGGGCATTAGCCGCATCCCCCAAACTCCGCGCTGTAAGTGTACTTTCAGGGTATGGATGGCAATTTTATAATCCAGTTTGAATTCCCACTCCATGCTGATTCTCTTCTGCACTTGTTTTTCCCCGTACCCACTTTCCGGCTCCCAACCCAGTCAGTAAAGACAGGCTCATTTAGTTTATTCTAGCTACTACCATGACCAAACCTTCGAAAAGTGCGGAGAGCAGTTGTCCCAACGTTACTTCATTGTTTTTTTTAAATCTTCCATGATTCAATGAAGTTGATTTCCTCGAACCAAATTTGAAGAAATACTCAATGAGGAAGCTCTCCAGAATTTTATTTTTTCAAAATTGTGTAATAGATAACAAGGAGGCTCGTTAATGTGAGTTCGCACGTGATGTTCCGACCCCCGCTCATCTACATTTTTGAGATAACTGTTAACCAAATGAAGAGATATTCAAAAACAGATCTTTGAGTTTTAAAAAATAGTTACACATACTACTAAATCAATTAAATAACGCCATGCCTCTTTACAGCGCTCACAAGATTTCACAGATTAATAAGACTACGGGAGAAAAAAACAACAAAATAAGCAAAAAGAAAAAACAGATTTTGCAGATATTAATAAGACAAGATTAATAAAACCAATGTAATCTGTTTTTGGTAGCCTAAGCCACCGAAACGGACTCAAGATGAAATCAAATTAAAAAATTACAAACAATTTGCGAAAACACAAATTATTCAAGCCATTAAAATCTTTCGCTGTTATCTGATTTTTTGTTTTTATTTCAAATGTTAATTACACTATTTCAGTTAAATCTATACTGAGAGAATAATTATGTTCACCTGGGCCTCATATGAAAATCATTGGGATCTGGTATTATGCGAATGTGCTTAAAAATGGAACACACAATTTGAACACCACTGACAAAACTTTTATGAAAACGCGTATAGTTCAACAAGACATCAGTTACGACTTAAAATCAATAGCCACTTTAATATTCGAACTAGGAGGAACTGGATGAGACTTCTGAATGATGAGAATTAGATACAAGTTGACAAAAAAGGAAAATTTAAAAAGTTTTAAAAAGAGATTGAAAACAAATATCATAAACTTTAAACTTATAAACTTACATATAATAAACTTCCTACAATGAGTAATTTCGTATTTTAAACACTCAGCTGGGGGCTTCTGATACCTCTCAGCGCTTTACGACTCAATAAAGGATAAAAAACAGGAAACTGAAAAAATGATAGAGAAATATGTCGAAGCCATTAAAAAATGAATTGTTCTTTAAAAACTTTCATTTTCAATTCATTTTTAACAACAATGGGTTTCTTTTTTGTAAAAAAAATGGCTTCAGAAAGCCAACAAATTCAAACAAATTTAATAAAACCACGATTTGTTTTAGAAAACCCTTGGTATCAAAGCCATTAAATGCAATAGCTTTCAACGAAAATCATCAAACAGTAAGTTATATTAAGCTATGTTCCGACGAGACAGCAGTAATTTGTGTTATTCTCAAATCATCAATAATTCATCATAAAAAATTGTTCGACTATGGAAATTTCAACAAATACTGGCAAAAACCAGAAAATCAGTAGAAAAATGCGAAAAGACATTGTCGAAGCCATTAAAATCACACATTTTTCTCTGCAAGCTTTATCTATGATCTATTGAAAACCTTCTCTGTGCCACTGGGAACCGGCGATAATAGGATAAAGTGATAAGATTTCAAAAGAATCCAAAATTATGAAAAAAACCAATAATTAAAAGAAACTTATGAACAGTTGTGGCATCCAAGTCATAAAGACAACAGTTGGAAAATAAAACCGCTAACCAGAAAATTATTTTTAAATTCTTAACAGCAATTGGCTGTCCATTCAAATTAATGCAGAGGTTCGCTGACTGATCTTGAGGAGGCCTATTGCACTTTTGGTCAACGAGTCTATGTCATGGGACTTCAAATTTTTTTACATAAAATCTCAAAAAGAAAATCAAGGTTTCAATAAAAAAATTACGAAAACTAAGAATCGGAGCCATAAAAAATCAGCGATTCCTTAAAAACGATTTTTTTTTGTTCACTGGACATCATTTTACTGTAAAGGAGGTTTTTTCATGAACAGAACCTGGATTTGAAAAGAGACTAGTCTCTAAGTGACTTGAAAAAATTCAAAAAAAAAATGAAATGATTTTTAATCAGCTCTCAAATAGAAATCGAATTTTTTTTATAGTAAACTTCTTTTTGAGACAGATAAAACCCTTTTTGGCCTTTCGTCTGTTAAAAGTGGGGTCGGAACAATAAAGAATTCCGAGAATATTTTTTGAGGTTAATTAAGATTTGTTAGTTGTCCACAAAATTCGTTTATTTATTGCGTTAAAGTACGAACGGCGTAAAGTGTATAAATTCAGCCGTTAAAGAAATCTATATTTGATATCAAATAAAGGTGGAATTATGAATGTAAATGCGGCGATAGAACACAGCAACTACTTTTAACACATTTTAAAATTGTCTTTTTACTCTGTTTTTGAGACGTCGTTTTGCCACGATTTTACAACAGACTTATCTCTACTTGCAGTTGTTATGTTCGAATGAACTTTGCGACAAAAAATGAAGCGAAAATTGTTGTAGAACCTGAATTGACAGGTTTTTTTAAAAAAAAGTTTTGCAGAATGCTGAGCGAAATGCTTTTTATAATTTGACCTCCGCTAACGGAGTCACCAGAGACAATTTCGCGGATTTGAAGCAATTCTAATTTTTGATCTGAACGTCTGAAAGTTTAGTACTCTGCAAAAGAGCTCAATCTTGTAGCAATTAGTTTCATCGCTTTACAATATAAGTAGTAACACCAAATTCACGCTTTGTCACGGGGGGAGACGTCCACCCGTGACGATCCGTGTACACGCTTTGTAACGGGTGGGGACGTCCCCAACCGTGACGATCCGTCAGGTACATTTTGTGGAAGAAAACATGTGAACGCACTTTTCTCGAGTTGAGTGGGACAAAAACTTTTACCCTGACCTTGCTTGCATGAACATATTTCCGTTCGTTTTCCATTTCATAATTTTAGTGTTGCGTGTCCTGCTTCAAAGGTTGCTTGGTTTATTCCCTTTATTAAATCCAAATAAAACCAAATGTTGGGATAATTTCGCTTGCTGTTAACTTGGTTTTGTATACGAAAAAGGATTGATAGAGGATATTAAATTCTTATCTCCACTTTTGAAATCGAACAATTTTCCTGTTCTTCATTAAATAATTTGAACATGGTATATTGTTTGAATATATAGTCTATCATTTTTAGTGTAGTTTTTTCAAGTTGACTATAAACAGTGGAAAAGTTAGTGTTATCAATTAATCCGAATCGCTCTCAATAAATGCTTTTCTTTTCCGCCGTTTAGCAGGCGGAACCAAAACTGGGCTCTCTCTACCACTTTCCTCAGCTTCGGCTAGAATATATTCATTTGGAATTCTCACCTAACTTTCCTCCGACAAACCGTAATTAGAGCCATTTGATTCCAACTCGCTTGCCGTGTGTTCACGCTGTAAATAACCCCAATCAACTGCATTGAAATTACTTTCATTTGATTCCTCTATATTGGTGTAACACAATATTTGCTCCCTCCTGGTGTGCATGCTTTCTTGATTTGAATGCCCAACGTTTCGCCTCCGCTCGAGTATTGAATTACTTGCTCTATGCAATCATCCCAATTTGCAGCCATCTGACGGAGAAATACATTGTCAACAACAGCATGATGTCCGTAAGGTAGGCTCTCAATGCCGTTTTTGAACAAAAATCGTTTATCGTCATAAGCACTCAGACAAATTTTGTTCGGTCTAGACGTATATATTTCATCATTCTCTGATTTAATTCGATAGTTTATTGCTCGCTGCATACTTCTGCTAGTTAAAATTTCTTTGTGCAGGAACATTTTCTGTGCGGTTTTCGTAACGCCTTTCATGCTTTTCTTTTCTTCCCTTATAATAAAAAAGTGAATCTACGTGTTGCTTTTCAAAAACATGTGAAATTTTTCTGATAATAAACAAAACAGCTATTAGATTTATAGTAGCATTAGTTTTTCTTTTTTTGTGCAGTGCTTTTTAAATATCTGGAAAAGTACCTTACCCTCAGCATTAATTGAGTACACTTTGGATTTAAGGCCGGTGAATTCTTTCATCACACAACCACGCAGTTCATCTTTAAATTTCGAAACTGTTTTCCTATTCTTTTTGCTGTAAAGAGGAGAATTTGATGGTCATTTTGAAAAACGGAAGTGTTTATCAAGTTCTGTGTTTGTTTGTAAGTCGTGGCATAAGTCTTCTGTATAAATTCTGTATGCTAGTGAGTCTGTGTCACTATATAATAGCTCGCAATTGAAATTCTTCTTCATTATGTTGTAATGAAAGTTGAACATATAGGTCTTGGATAAATCAAGAATGATTGCACCAACAATCAAGGGCTTGGACCAGGTGAATTGAGTTTTCCTCAACTTAACAAAAACCAAATCTTCATTGAATATCTTGAACGATCTGAAGTTGAATTTAGCTGCCTGCACCAACAGCTCTTCTTCCGACCGAATTAGGTAAGCTTTTATACGATTTCTTGGATTTTTACATATTCTGCCATATACACTGTTAATCATTAGTTTGTAAAAGTTTTCATCAAATTTATTTTTCGCTTCCATCCGACAGTCTTATTTAAGTTCAATATAAGGAGCTAGCCATCTGCTTTGGTGAAATTTTAGAACCCGATGAATTTTTTTCACTCTTAAACCCAAACTAACGTATAACTTTAGTGTGATGTAATGAAGAGTGTAGTGCGCTATGTTAAACAAGGTTTGCAACAGTTTTTGGCTTTTCGAAACTATCCGCATGCCAAATTTTTCGTGCAGTTCTTCTTGACATTCACCGAACCACTCTAGTTTTATGGCCTCTCTAGTGGCTGCTAACGGAAAGTCACTGTGAGAATTATGCAGCTCCTCAGGATGGTCCAGGTCCACCTCCAGAATGTATCCAACTATAGAATCTTCACTCGTCGATAGTATACTGTCAAAAGTGATGTCCTAATCGAGTTCGAAACTGTTCTCAGGCAAAGGATACTGCTGCATAACTCCTCCAAAAGATTGTTAGCATCCATCATTAGAACAAACGAACTGGGTAGAAATTCGTCGAATGTTTGTAGATACTTGTTGTTGGCTGTGAACAAAGGGGCAGAGTATACAGAGGACATTCCTCCGCTCATAAGATTTTCTGCGATGTCGAAATGCTCTCTGTTTGACAGCAGCACTTTACTTGTCCTCAGAAAAGCGTCTCCTGCTAGATTGGGATCAGAGTAATATTGCGCGCAATCCAGTGCATAGGTGGAATAGCAAATTTTTCTAAATGCTCGAACACACAAGCCAGTAACAACGTATCAGTTGTCAAATATAAGTCGTGATATGCTCCGAAATTTTGGTAACCGAAAATGTCAAACACATTTTTTGTATGCCTAAAGTTCTCATCGTTTATTGATGTATCTCCTCCTTGCAATGCATCAGACCACTTCTCAATTGGTGGTAAATCAGGTTCATTGAACTTCTCCAGTTTGTCTGCGTACGCATAAGGATAGAAGACTTTTTGATGCAACAGCTTTATGTCTGCTTTTGAATGATTAGATGCAAAATGTGTATCAAGTATTTCGAATGCATCCTTCGGAAGGAATGAAAGGAGTTTTTCGAGTCCCATACCCATGAATCGGAATGAGTCGATGAATCTCATTTCTTCAAAAGTTGTTGCCTTCTCGCCATTTTCCCGCCTGTATTCTCCTACTGGCACCTTCAGCGACAACGAAACATATTTTTCATCTGTTTGTGGAATGATTTTGATAAAACTCTCCGGACTGCAAGAATGCAGGGCTAAACAAAAAATAAATGATGGAGGTCATAATGGCTCAAGTTATGAAAAACGATTGGAGTAAACTTCAATGATCGCTTCTGAATATTGCTCTGGCTGTGTGCAAATCCAATGAAATCCAATGCAAATCCAATGAACAAATCCATTACCAGAGTAATGGCAATGATCTACTACTTTTACGTCTGCTTCATCGAAATTTTCTTCACACACCCAGCATGCTACGGCTTTTTTGTTATCTTGTTTCCTGATAGAACTGGTTAAATTCCGAAACTGTTGTTTTTTGTTGTATATATCATAAGCTAGAACTTCAATTGTTCTGACAAACTCTATCATGCAATCTTCGGACGGATTCAATTTGAACATGAGTTGCGTACCAGTTTCCTGTTCTATAGCAACGAGACAATAACCAGATGGTACATGTTTCTGTACGCTCTCACTGCTGCTTTTGTCAGGACTGTTCATCACTGCCTCAATCGGTAGTAGCAATGATTCTATATAAAAGTGTAGAACAATGAGAACAAAGTAGGGGGCTTGTATTTTCCTGAAGCTAAGATTTATGCTCGATCCGGTCGGCATGTTGATTCTCACAGCGTCATGTTGATAACAGAAATCACGATGCCTCACCAGTACGTTTAAATCGCTTTGACTATGGAAACAGTTTTGGCATATCTCACCTATTCTGTTGACAACTTTGCCTCTGACTATTTGAACTAGATTCACTAAATTTGTTATCAGGACATAATGGAATCTGGTTTTTTTTCGGTCAACAGAAGAAGGTTCAATATAAAGGGTTCATCAACTTTCTTCGAAATTTGACATGGAATTAGCTCGTCTCGTAGGTTCAACCTATTAGAAAAAAAAACGTTTTTGTTTTTATACAACAAAGGTTTTTTCTACGTGGTTAAATTGTAGTGAATAGTTTTTGCTCGAATAGAATTTTAACGTTTTCGCTATAATATTCAAGACACTTACCAAAAAATGTTAAGTTGAACTTCGTTCTCGTTCTCAAATATTCCTATTTCACTCATAGGCATAGGCATTTTGTATTCGCCAAGAGGCTGATGTGCGTTTCTGTTGCCTGGGCCATACAGCTCCTGGCTCTTCTTTACCCTCCATGATGTCTCTGGTCCAGCCAGCGGCTTTCCAGTAAATATGGGATAAGCTGCTGTAAAACAATAGAGGAAACAGTTTGGATCATTGTTGTTGCGAATGTTGCGCAGTGATTGTTCTGATTCATACTTTGGTGGTAGCGCAATGTAGGAACCAGGACGAATGGGTGCAAATCTTGCCAACTTTATCTCAAATCTTGTCAAACTCTCGAACCTCCATTCACTCCCTTCCTATGTAAAAATTGTAACACAGTTCAGTTGTTTCTCGACACTTGCCCAGAATTCATCTTCAGGTAGTCCATTACGAGGGTAGATCAACTACATCTGTGTATTTTTCCAGAATTCGATTCGTTTTTGCCTGCCGTCTTCATTGATTATTGTCTCCAGATCCTTCACCATTTTCACAAATGCGCTCATGCCTACTTTCACAGGACCACTTCTCGCCTGCTCTTTGACTATTGTTTGAACTTCTGATTTCTGGTTGCTCAATTAATCCAATAAATTGAGCTCATTTCCTCCAACAGGCTACTGAATGACTTTGAGGTAGCCCCGGAGAGCCGTTTGGGTTGATAGGGGACCTTTATAACCGGAACATTGGAATTCAGTCAATTCGTGTTGGTTCCTCATGTGCTCTCGGAACTTATCCTCTGATATGAACGCCATACGACAGTAGACACATTCCTTAATTGCACTGTTACCGTGTTCTGTTTGACTGTCGTCTCATTCCAATCATTGAAGATGCTCGAAATCCACACTGATTACACTCCAATGGCACGTTTTTTGAAGAAAAATTGTGAATTTCTTTTTGGTGTCTGCGTAGACTCCTGTCGCTCGCAAACGATTTTTCACAAATATAACAAGGAATACACATAGCTTCCCCTGAACTTTGAAAATCTGATTGAGACTAGATATTGGTTGTGTGTAACCAGCATGTAAAAAGAATAATTGTTTAGTGATATATTTGGGGTTGGTCTTCAAACGGATAGATGGTCAACCTGTTTTGCATTTGCTCCACAAGTTAGCTTTTAATTGATTTCTCTGTTCACCAATTGCTTGTTTATTGGTTTTTGTCTGGTAAGATTAGAACATCTGTCCATTGTTCGCAAACTTCAAATAAATAAGGGTCGGCCAAAGCCGTCTGCAATAAATTGACATTAGAGTTTTATCGAGTCGCGTGTGCCTTTAAGAGTTTGCAGCTGTTTTGCAGAACCTAAGCTCCTTGTTTAACCAAAGATCACAGAATTTTTTTAAAAGCTCAGGTACACCGTCGAAACCTTCTTTCTTTGATATTTAACAATATCCTTTGAGATTGCAAAATTTGAGCTCCAGTCTAAGTTTACTGAGCTACAATAGAAGTTCTTTTTTTGGAAGCAGGTCCCATAATAGAGTGGAGGTTATGTGCTTCGCTAATATTGGGGTTAAGAATCCAGACGCTTTGGACATCAGACTTTATAGTCAAAATGGGGACGTCCCTATTGTTCAGAGAGGGGGGACAAGCATCTGCAACTCATAGAATTGCTGATAGATGTTAGTTCTGTTCTGGGGGAAGATGACCCGGAGCTACAGGAACTCCTGAGTCATCTAATTGCCCATGTGTTCTCCTTCGTATGGGGAACCGACCCCCAATAAATTTCCTTATTAAAATTTTCTTATTTTGCATGTCAACTATTCTATTTTTGGTTCAAAGTTTTCTTCCTCAGTGCACAAAAATAAATGTACTTAGAAAATGTCATACATTTATTTGTATGGTAGCACCGGAGCTAATGAATTGCAGTCTGGTGCTTACAGGATTCGAAACACTCACAAAACTCTCTTTAAAGAGCCAGAAAAAAAACCTGTTTGAGATTAAAATTTTTCAAAAATTTAATTTTTCGTAGTTTTTTGGAATTTATTGTTCCGATTGTTTACCGATGCTATCTGTAGAAGTTCAAGTGGGTTGATAGTGCTTTTGGACTGATTTTGAGCTTTGTATTATTAACTTTAAAAACTTCTTCAGGTTGGTCTTTTTTAAAAAGATTTCAGGGTTTGAAAAACCCCTGAAACATTTGCAAAATATGCTAAAAACTGGTCGAAAATGGTGGCTATGCCTTGTTTCTGATGTCACTGATTCCAAAAATTGTTTTTTAGCTCTCTAGGACAACGTTTTTACCCTTCTTTTACTTAAGCGTTTTTGAGCTCAAAAAATTACTTGATGATTTTTATATGTTTACAAAGGCGGCACAGTGCTCATTTTTTGGCTACTTCCTCAACAAGGCTGCGAAAATTGAACACACACAGAACAGTTTTCCTTAAAATATAAAAAACTGAAATTTTTTGAAAAGACAAGACTCCTAATAAATGATCATTTTCCAAGAAATTGTGGTTATTCCACAATAACTACTGAATTTCAAATTTTTGAGATTATTGAATGAAGTAGAAGGTGAACGCCCATTTGAGGAGGACTCAGACCAGGTGCATTTTTGCAACGGTTTCTTCTTTTGTTTTTAAATTTTTTGAGTTTCAAAATTGAGTTCTTCTCCGAAAAAATTTTTTTCCTCAAAGAAAACTGAAATAATCAAACTTAGTCTTTTCAACATAACCTAATTATATGTGATCACCAGCAGAACCCCAGAGGACCTAATATGTGGATTAAAAAAATCCATTAAGTAGAAGAATTGTGTTAATTTTAGTGGGAAAATGTTGTGAGAAATTGGTCAATTTTCAATTTATATATTTATCATAATTTTTCAATGTTTTATCAAGTTTATAATCATACAAGGATATCAAGTTAAATGCAGTGTCACACATAGTTTTTATCAGCAAGCGTTAAAGGCAGCAGATGTAAAATAAAATGGAAATGGTTCGGTTGTTTCTGTCAAACTGAGTTCTTCATTGCAAAAATGGATTCTTTGAGCTGATTTTTCGCTTTTTGGTAGCATAGCAATGGCTAACTGGTGGTGACTGGTGACTGGCAGCTTCCACAAACTTTCAATCATTTCAAGGTCTCGCCAGTATCCTTCTTGGTTCTCGTAGATGGGAATGTCCTTTATGTCATAGTCATGTAGTATTTTTTGCACATTCTCCTCGAGAACCATTGGGTCAAAAATAATTTCTCTGATATAATTTGTTACAAAATCCATCGTGTATTGTGATCTTTTAAATAGGGCTTTTTCAAATCGGAAAAGTTGTATGTAGCCAAACATACAATGGGAACAGCCATATGGTTTACTGTAGCCCATTCTTTTTCATTAAGTTGCTGCTGTATGACGACTAAGGTCTCCTTTACGAATAACTCGTATGCAATGGTTCGAGAATCAGTGTTTTTTTCATCTTTCAAAGTTATGACAATAGGATACATTTTCAAAATCTCGGAGAATTTTCTACACTGCAAGTTCGGTTTTAGAGTTCTCAGGAAGTGTAAAGTTATTCAGTAGAAAAGTAAAGTGAATTCGGCAATTTCTTTCAATTTCGTTGAATATGTTGTTCCTGTCTACCTATTTTTATTGGTTTCATTCAATGTACAGATTAATTAAACAAATATGTGACCTTTACCTGATAACGGCTCAGTGCTTGGTGTTAAATGTGTGTGAAAATAGGTGTGGTCATAACACCACCAAATCCTATTCATACTGTTTCAATATTTTGTTGCTTTTGGACAACAAAATGTGTACTTATACTTGGTAAAAGCATAAAACTTAGACTTGACAAAAGCATAAACATGTCTAAAGTTTACATATTTTTAATTCCGTCTGACCCTTCTTGGTTATGCTAAAAAATAGCAGTGTTGAACAGATGAGAGTAAGGGTTTTGAGCACCGACAACAGACAAAAATCTGTACCATAAAACAAAATTAAGGCAAGATTTGTTGATTCCTTCTGTTCAATGCAATTTTAACAAAGACCAACTTGGTTGGCAACTACATTAAACCGTATTCTATTACCCATTTGAGCAAAACAATAAAATACTAAACATCATCTCCTTATCTTCTGATCTAGAACTAAGTTGTTCCCTTATATATAATTGTCTCCTTAGTTTCAGAAAATGGACATGAGCAATGTTTTGTCCAGAGACTATAAGTTTTATGACATGTGTTCTGATATTTTTACGACAGAGAAACGCGACAGAGAAACCAAAACACTAACAAATTCCAAAGAAAAGGAAAAAGTTCCGAAAAAGAAAATTGGTTAGAAAGCCACAAAAAAATTTTATCAGCGAACAAAAAGCCCAAAGCAGAACCCGAGGACACGGACACTGAAGATGAATACTAAACTTTATTTTCAAAAATAAAAAAATCTTCTAATCAAACTCCCAACTTCAGTGATGGTGGAAGCAATGTACGAGCGGTCACCGGATTTTTTCCGAAAATTTCAAAAACGATTTCTTTTTTTCATACTTGAGGAAGAACCTGCCCTCGATACTTCACAATTTTCAACATTTGTGTAATCATTTCATGAAGACCCTAACGAATTCTGCAAAAAATTTTGTTCCCACTATCACCTTCTGATAGAAAAACAACGTAAAAGTGCCCTAAAATCTGAGGTTTTTCTTCCTACAGTGTGCGTGCCTCTTTACTTGCTTTAAGGTCCTCTTTCAGGATATTTAGCCAAAAGTTTGTTATCATTGGGAAATTTTCGACAAACTTAAGGAAGCAGTGATTTATACTGAGAAAATATATTCAGAGAAAGGAGAAGTTCAAACCAACTATAAAAGGAAATTGCCTGGTTTGCAAGAGTCAACAACAGTAAGTGTTCAAACTAAAACGGATATTGTACCATCATCTATTATTAATCGTTTCCTGAATTTATACAACAGTGAATTTTTTTCAGAGTTTTCAAAACTAATTGATATTATGAACGGTGGATATGGATCTGTTAATGTTTATAATATTACGTTGTTTGTAAAGTTTGGTCTTGAGAAACAGTTAGGTTGCTAATTTGTTTGCCGCAGAGTAACCTATTCGAAAGAAAATTTCTTCAAAAAAATTTTATTAATTAGAGCATGTGTTTAGCAAATAGTAGTAAATCATTATCATTCATGTACAAAAGAAATGGATAGTGGGATTCAAAAATAATATGAGCAATATAGATGCAAAACAGGCCGCATAGTTTTGAGTTCTGAGTCTGAATTGGCTCTAGTTTGGACATTTGGTAAACTTCATTGTAGTATCTCATCTTTTTTTTCTAGAAAGTTAAATATTGTTGCAGTGGTAAGCCCAATGGATCAGCAAAGTTTACTTTTTCTTGCTTCTGACACAACAGTAACCAGTAATGACTTCCTGTCAAGAGTGCTTCAGATGCATTCACTATCATAAAGGATCCATTAGTTAATGCGGGAAAATTGTCGTCGGCAAAAACGCCGGTCAATTTAAACTTCAGTTCACATTTTTGAATTGAGTCAGATATCATTGAATTATCCATTTGTTGGGTAGGAGACCACGGTGTTTTTAGTTACTTTTCTATCAGATGACACGTAAAATGTTGAGCTGCGTTCTCCCATAAACAAAATTTCTGTATTGTTTGGTAGAGCGGTTGAAAAAGTAAGGTCTACCGATATAGAACAGTTGGTTAACTTCGGATGAATAAAATCATGAGAAGCTTCCTGTGTTGAGGTCAAAAGCCATAATAAAATGGTTTGGGTATTCCGAAAGTGGTATCCATGTCCACCTTTATCAAGGAAATCTAGAGCCTCTAAATCCGTTTTTCATACGTTGTTTAAATTGGTGTGCCAACAATTGGAATCCCATTCCGGTAAATGACTACTTGACTGAGGTCAAATTTTTGAAAATGGTACGGTGTTGTTCTGTTTGTACCCAAGTACGCTTGATTTGTATTCATTGCAAGTATCATCCTTGCAAGTATCCATAACAGGTTCTTTAGAAAACACATCTTCCTGACTCCATTTTCTTATACCGGCAGTTGCAAGAAAAGTTCGAGGGATAACCTCAGTGTATCGGTAGAGCGCAGGAGTCTTGAGCAAAGTTCTCTCAACGGCTGTTAAAACATGGTCGGCGACATTCATTTTTCGCACATAAATGTTTTTTTAGTACTTTTTGTTTTTTAGTGTTTATTGGACTCGGAAATTATAGCGAAATCATTAGTTGACCATTTGAACCAGATTCCGATTTTACAGAGCTTGAAATGAGCCTTTGATTTCTGTGCCCGCATCAAACCACACTTTTTCGGATTGTTTGTTTTTAACCTTTTTTGGAGGCTTTGGCTGTTGTTTTGGCATATTTCGAGTGCAACGGTTCAACTCTTAGATAAAGTGAGAGACAGTCAACTGCTACTAATGAATAGTTCACACCTCGGTTATATTCTGATAATTTGTCAACATGGGCCAAATCAAGAGACCAGATCTCGTTTAAATCATATGCAATTACTTTAAGGCGAGGAAATCGAATACAATTTTTTTTATATTTTGTGTGAGCGTTTTTACTTTCCAAAAAATTCTTTACTTTCCTTAGTTTCAGTTTAGTGCTTTTTTGTAAATTTTTTCTCGCTTCCAAATGCAGCTGCTCCCTTAGTGCACTTCGATTCGAGCAGCTTTATTTCAGTCGTCGTAAGAGTC
This sequence comes from Convolutriloba macropyga, assembly GCF_964194025.1. Lineage (NCBI taxonomy): Eukaryota > Metazoa > Xenacoelomorpha > Acoela > Convolutidae > Convolutriloba > Convolutriloba macropyga. Next base: position 53,796,430 of record NC_134470.1, on the reverse strand, counting down.
CCATTATTTTCCGATTCCTGTGCTTTGTCACCGGCGGGCGTCTCAAACCCTTCTTTTCCGTCTGTGAAACCGTCACTTTCTTCTGTAAGAAGATATCTGCTTGTCATGGGCTGGGTTTTTGGTCTCTTATCACTCGATTTCATTTTTCATTTGGTTGATTTCTTTGTTTTTGCGGAAGGCTTTGGAGTTCCCTTCCCGATCGCAGCTTTGGCATTGCTACTGATTACTAATTCTTCAGTCACATTTAGCGCCTCCAATATTTTGAATTAGTCAAGGTTCTGTAATTTTTTGTCGGTTGTTGCAAATCGTACAAAAATGAAGCGGCAGATATTTTAGTCGGACCACAATCGAGTGTTAACTTTTCACGCTCATCAATCAAAACACGCTCCGATTTTTGAGAAGATCAGTTATTGCCTTAGTCCTGTTGTACTTGGAACCAGTAGGAAGACTCAAGTTTTTTTAATACTATATCAGCATGTTTATTTGATTCCTCCTTCGGGTCTTTTTTTAACGGGACCAGTATCAGTATTTGATATATCAGCCGTGAAATTTTTGTCTCGTGTTCTATTTAGGATGGACAATTGTAAGCCTTTGTGTTTTTTTCCGGATTCTCTAGAGTCTGTTTATTTATACTTTGATCTCGCAGGTAGATTTTTCTTGGGACTAGAAGAATTTCTTCCGCATTTGTCATTTTGGTATCGAACTTAAATGCGCAAAACAGAAACGAATCATGAATTGAGCTTACTTAAAACCTGATTTTGTCAGTAACATAGCACGTTTTTTTTCAAGTGAAGTCTTTTTTTGAAGAACGATTTTAAAAACATTTTATAACCGTTTCAGTTTTTTTTGAACTTTATCATTTCCATTTATTACATTGTAAAGGCACTCACACAGTACTGAGATTACTTGGGCATCTGAGTTGCGTAAAAATTTTCGCAACTTAGCGTCGGGCATTTGAACCATTTGCTTCAGAATGAATTTTTTTTCTCTTTCATTTGTAAATGCAATTGTTTATGCTTTATAAGAAGGAATATAGAAAATTGAAGGACCAGTTTCAACTATGTTTGAACAATATCGTAAACAGTCGGACGTTTTAGGATCGAGGTCTAAGAGTAAATGTCCAAATGTTTCTTATGTTGCTAATTCGTAGCAGTTTTGTAAAAATTGCTGTACCTTTAGTTGTTTACCCAAATAATCAATTCGCTGAATATCGCGCGGTGATTTGAACAAAATGATGTGTGTTGTGTTTAAATCTATTGTTCTTGACCATTTACTTTTCTGATAGAGGTTGTGTTTTACATAAATAACATTTATGTTTCTATGCCGACCTGCGGTTGCTAATTTTACGAATTCTTTGTCATTGAAGACTTCCTCGCGTGAATCATCAAATATCAAAAGACAGTTGTCGATGTTTTTCACAAATAAATTGATGTATTTTTTGAAGTTAATTGCTATTTTTTGATCAGTTTCTGTGCATAATGGTTGAATTTCCTTTTACAGGAACAAACTTTTCTCAAATTTAGGATAAAAAGTGTTTCTTGCGAGCATTCTCAGTACTAATTCTTCTTTCCCTGATCCCGAGGGCCCTATAACTGCCATGAAAATGCGATTTCCTCGCGGTATAATTTTATTCTTGGTCTTGGATTAGGAAGAATGTAACTAACTAAATTTGACAAAATAGATATTCAAACTGATGTTTCTTCACAAGTGGGCTTAAATATGGTCAATTTGACTTTACAGAGAGTTATTAGCATCAAGATGACAAACATCTGAACAAAAAACAACTTCGGATCTCGGCAATGACGTTTTGTTACAAAATTTACAAGACGCTTTGCAACTGCTTTCTTTTTCAAAATAAGAGTGCTCAACTTCATTGTCAAGCCTGATCAACTGTTACTTTCTCAATCTCGATAAAAAGAGAAACTTTTAAGACAAAATAAATTCAAAAATTGAATCATTGATTTCTATAAAACAGTTTATAACAGTTATATTCACTCAAGAACTCTTTCATATGAACCATAAAACACTCAGACAGTCTAACAGTTTTTCATAATGAATTGTTTTGTGGACTCTATCTGCTCTCACCAGTTCTTTTATTTTGTCGGGCAAATATTGATCATCTTTTTGAACTTTTTCACCAGTTGGGTTTATGGCATCAGAAGCAACTTTGGAGGGGATTCTTTGCGTTGAAACTCTGACATTTGGCTTTTTCACAGAAGAAAGGGTTCACTGTAGTAAATAAGGTGACTGAATGAGCAAACTTCTTCTTCTGATAGCAACAATTTAATTTTTCGCTGCAGAAATTGGTTCCCGGTTTTTATTGTTTCGTCTTTCGAAATGGAAAGGTTCAGTATCCCGTCCTGAGTTATCAACGCTCAAATAGTCGAAATCGATGACAAGGGTGCTTCCACCTTCGTCAAGTCCTCTCTCATTAGTTAGCCAGTCAAAGTAAAAGCAAGCTTTTTCTCTTGCACAGTGTTTAATGAATTTTCCCTCTCCAAAAGTATGATTTTGACGATTGTATTTAACGGGACTGTCAACAAGGTTGCACAAAATTTGCACTTTTTCCAGTCCCATGGCATAAAAAGTTGACCACGGATTTCTAAAACAAATGCTTTGAAAATTTTGTGTTAGATAAATGTATTGATAGTTTTCTAAGTTCCAGGATAACCCGTGTAAAATATTTGTCAACCAACAAAAATAACTTTTTTGCTATGGAGATAGATCTTTGCGAGAAGAGAACGCAATCGTTGTAATCTTCTGTACAAACAAAAAGTTCCTTGACAATGAAACTTTATTTTTTATAGCGATAACCCTCAAGGTCTAGCACAACTGTTTTGCTGGTCAACATTCCAATAAATGGTAAATTTTTGGGTGAAATGTCTCTATGTTTAAGCACAATAAAATCCCTGTCGCGTTTCCACTTAAACTGTTATTGAGATTGCATGGAAGCATATATGAATAACCTGGGCCAACATTATAAATTTTTTGATTGAAACCACCAGGATCATATAAAATAGCATGTAGTCGTAGTATTTTTGAGCTATCCAAGTATTTATCTCGTCAAGAGTTGTCAATACCAATAAGCCCTCCATAGGGACGTAATTTAAGCGCAATGTCAAAATGAAAGCTCTCCAACTGACTAAAGTAACTATAAGTGGCTAGAAAAACTTAGAATGATTTGGTTTTTGTGAATAAGCTTCCGATAGAGCAAGAAAATTTTCGTGATTTTTCCTCAGGTGCTCTCGGTAAAAAATAGGCTTGATTAGCCAATTGAAAGCTTGCTACCTAGTTTTAAAGAGAAAACGTAGCAAAAAGAATTGAAAGATTTATAGATTAAAGGAAGAATGTTTTGAGAGTTTTAGCTTCAATAATTTTGTTATTTCTTACTCATTTATTACTTTATTTTCATTATCTTTTTATCTACATGGTCCAGGGATCTAATATGGTGAGTCAATATCAGTGATGTTGTTAAATAACACTCGTCGAGTATCTTTTCCTTTCGTTAAGATTTTCTAGTGTTTCGCCAATTAAAAAAATTTTACAAGTTTTTGTCCCACTCAACATGAGAAAATTTCCATGTTTTTTTCCACAAAAATGTACCTCACGGATCGTCACGGGTGGGGACGTCCCCACCTGTAGCAAAGCGTGTACACGGATCTTCATGGGGGGACGTCCTCCCCCCCCCCCCCCCCGTGACAAAGCGTGTATTTGGTCTTACTACTAATATATGAGACTTCAAAAACAATAACTTTAACGAATTGTTATTGACTAATTGACAATTGTGCAGCAAGTGTACAAATCAATAAACTGATTAAAAAAACAGCACAATAGATTTCTGCCAAATCACTTCAGCGTTTTTCATCACAACAGCTGCAAAATTTGATATTCCAATTTTTTTTAACAAAAATGGGTATTTTCAAAAAAAGCTTTTGACCAATATATTCATCAGCAACTAAGTATCGCTAAGAGATAAGTTGATCTTTCTAATCCTCTAATCATATTTTCTAACCATTCAGCATCAATTATTTCAATCAACACAAAAATGGTATTCATAGTATAATGCAATTGTGAATTAACAGATTCTAAAAATCCGAAAAATTAACTCAGTCTGATTAATTGCTGCACATAGAAAATATAAATGGTTAAAAAGTGTTCCTGAAGTTTTTTGCATGTTTTCTCATTTACAACTTCTGGGCGCTCAAAAAAAAAACAATTCAATAAAGCCTTTGCAAAACGACAGTTTCGAAAAGTTTAAAATACAGACGCAAGTTAAACAGACACTGAAATGTTGACGATTTCAATTTAGTGTTGAAATTTAGTGATGAAAAGTTAAGCATGAATTGAAATAGTTAACAGAGGCTAGGTTATCTTTTAAAACGTTCTTTTGCAAAATACAGGTTATTATTAATTACAAAAAATTACAAACTGATGAGAGTTTGCTTTAATCACAAAAGGACGAAATTTTGTCTGCCTTGTTAGCTTCCGGTAAGGGATTTAATACGGAAGAGTTAATCATACTGGAACAAGTTTTTGAAAAAAAAATTCTCTCTTTACACGCAATTAAACTTTCGACAACTGCAATATTTTTGCAAGGTCTACATTGATCATTTGTAATTTTACAACCAAATATATTTTCGATTACCGGGATTTGAAATAAACGATTTATGACAACTTTCAACTAATTAGACTCAAACTTTGGGCTAGAGAATTGGATAACTTAGCCGGACAAAACAAAACTCGCGTGTCAGAAAAAAATGAAATTATTGTACTTTTTCATCTGTTCGCAAAACAATTATGTGCTCAATTTCTTCGAGCATCCGTTAAAACAACCCAAGCGAACGAGTAACTTCATTTTAAGTAACCGTCAGCGAAACTCAGCAAACTTGTTCAATTTTTTTATGAACCTTATGATACATGGGTAACACAAAAAGATAACACAAGCTTCGCTGAATGTTGAGCGAAATATTTTACATAATTTGTTATCCGCATTTGCATTTACGATTCACCGATGACAAAAGTTTTGATATACAAGTTTTTTAGTTTCGGGTAAGGTATTTAATACGCAAGAGTTAATATTCATTGGATCACGTTTTTGAAAAAAATGTCTTTCCTAACACGGGACTAAATTTTCGAAAACTGTCATCTGTTGCGCTTCTCTGAAAACGTGCATAAAAATTTTGCAAAATCTACAATTATCTTTTGCAGTTTTACAATCAATTGTTTTTCCGATTACCGGAAATAGAAATAAACGCAAAATGACAACTTTAATTAAATTGGACTAAAACAGAACTATCACGGGGCAACAGGAAATAAAATTTTTTATAAATTCTTTTTCATCTGTTCGCAAATCAAATATCTGCTCAATTTCTTCGAGCATCCGTTAAATCAACCCAAGCGAACAAATTTTTTCATTTTAGAGAAACGCCAGCTAAACTTTCAGAAAATTTGTTTAAATTTTTCTGGAACCGTATGATACACGGAGAACTCGAATTTATTTAGTGCAGTAAAATTGAAAAAAGTCTGGTGCTTAACTAATTGAGGTCATCTGTAGTTCATGTTCATTTGTTCACTGTGTGTTTGTTACTCCCTTAGCATTTTGCATCTGAATTTTGCGTTATGTTTACAGCTTCCTGAAGAATTTATTGTTCCACAATTTCAGTTTCACTTAAACCGTCGCCTTTTTCTTTTTGTGCAAGTAACTTTTCACACTTGTTTTTTCAGTAATTCCATTATTAAATCTAGGCTCTTGCGCCGCGAATATGTTGTCCCATTTTACCCAACATTGCTTTCTTGGCAAAAACATGAACCATAATTCTGGTGTAACAAATGGCGCAGTCAGCAGTGTTTAGACACGATTCTGCTGCGATACATCCCTTGTGGAAAAAGAACTGCTTCGGGCCCCCACTTAGATCCAAATAGAATTGAATAGAATTGTTAATTCAATTGAAGATTATTGGACAACATTTCAAACAATCATATCCAATTACAATCCAATCAGGACACAAAATGAGCATCATTGCTCCTAAAGTCTGTGCCTATATACAAAAGAAAGTAACAAACCCAAATTAATTGTTGTCATCTTGATGAAGCGTATTAACAGTTAGTAATACACAGTTAGTTAAGTTTATTAACAGTTAGTTAAACAGACACTGAAATGTTGACGATTTCAATTTAGTGTTGAAATTTAGTGATGAAAAGTTAAGCATGAATTGAAATAGGTAACAGAGGCTAGGTTATCTTTTAAAACGTTCTTTTGCAAAATACAGGTTATTATTATATTACAAAAAATTACAAACTGATGAGAGTTTGCTTTAATCACAAAAGGACGAAATTTTGTCTGCCTTGTTAGCTTCCGGTAAGGGATTTAATACGGAAGAGTTAATCATACTGGAACAAGTTTTTGAAAAAAAAATTCTCTCTTTACACGCAATTAAACTTTCGACAACTGCAATATTTTTGCAAGGTCTACATTGATCATTTGTAATTTTACAACCAAATATATTTTCGATTACCGGGATTTGAAATAAACGATTTATGACAACTTTCAACTAATTAGACTCAAACTTTGGGCTAGAGAATTGGATAACTTAGCCGGACAAAACAAAACTCGCGTGTCAGAAAAAAATGAAATTATTGTACTTTTTCATCTGTTCGCAAAACAATTATGTGCTCAATTTCTTCGAGCATCCGTTAAAACAACCCAAGCGAACGAGTAACTTCATTTTAAGTAACCGTCAGCGAAACTCAGCAAACTTGTTCAATTTTTTTATGAACCTTATGATACATGGGTAACACAAAAAGATAACACAAGCTTCGCTGAATGTTGAGCGAAATTTTTTACATAATTTGTTATCCGCATTTGCATTTACGATTCACCGATGACAAAAGTTTTGATATACAAGTTTTTTAGTTTCGGGTAAGGTATTTAATACGCAAGAGTTAATATTCATTGGATCACGTTTTTGAAAAAAAATGTCTTTCCTAACACGGGACTAAATTTTCGAAAACTGTCATCTGTTGCGCTTCTCTGAAAACGTGCATAAAAATTTTGCAAAATCTACAATTATCATTTGCAGTTTTACAATCAATTGTTTTTCCGATTACCGGAAATAGAAATAAACGCAAAATGACAACTTTAATTAAATTGGACTAAAACAGAACTATCACGGGGCAACAGGAAATAAAATTTTTTATAAATTCTTTTTCATCTGTTCGCAAATCAAATATCTGCTCAATTTCTTCGAGCATCCGTTAAATCAACCCAAGCGAACAAATTTTTTCATTTTAAAGAAACGCCAGCTAAACTTTCAGAAAATTTGTTTAAATTTTTCTGGAACCGTATGATACACGGAGAACTCGAATTTATTTAGTGCAGTAAAATTGAAAAAAGTCTGGTGCTTAACTAATTGAGGTCATCTGTAGTTCATGTTCATTTGTTCACTGTGTGTTTGTTACTCCCTTAGCATTTTGCATCTGAATTTTGCGTTATGTTTACAGCTTCCTGAAGAATTTATTGTTCCACAATTTCAGTTTCACTTAAACCGTCGCCTTTTTCTTTTCGTGCAAGGAATTTTTCACACTTGTTTTTTCAGTAATTCCATTATTAAATCTAGGCTCTTGCGCCGCGAATCTGTTGTCCCATTTTACCCAACATTGCTTTCTTGGCAAAAACATGAACCATAATTCTGGTGTAACAAATGGCGCAGTCAACGTTTAGACACGATTCTGCTGCGATACATCCCTTGTGGAAAAAGAACTGCTTCGGGCCCCCACTTAGATCCAAACAGAATTGAATAGAATTGTTAATTCAATTGAAGATTATTGGACAACATTGCAAACAATCATATCCAATTACAATCCAATCAGGACACAAAATGAGCATCATTGCTCCTAAAGTCTGTGCCTATATACAAAAGAAAGTAACAAACCCAAATTAATTGTTGTCATCTTGATGAAGCGTATTAACAGTTAGTAATACAGAGTAAAAATATCCCTATTATCTTTAATGTGAAGCTCACATATTTTTGATATATGTGCTTTCTCTTGCCGAAAACTAAAATTTTGAATCCTTTGGGTAATAAAATTCAGTTGTTTTAGCCAATTGGATGTTTTCTTCAACAAGTTAGCTAATGACTTTTTGTTTTTTGTAGTCTTTGAAATGGGGGAAATAGGCCTCTTAAACTCCATCTCGTTTGTTTTTCAGTGACCGTTTGACTTTGCGGAACAACGTATTGTAGCGGAGATTTGGACTTTATTTGTTTGAAAAGTTTTTTAACAAGTTCAATCACGTAAAGTTCATATACAGTATGTATCTTGTTATCAATTAATGTAAGACCTAAGGATTCGTATTTTTTCCTGAAAAAAATTGCTCGAATGATTTTACGTTGTACCCTATCAATTTCTTCTAAATTCTTTTTGCTTGTGTTTCCATAGACTAATGGACAATAAGTTATGACCGATTTGGCAAAAGAGTCATAAAACAATAGAAAACCTTTTTTTAGATAAAAATGTCCTACCCGATACATTAGAACGCCAAATTTGTTAAACTTTTTAACAACAAAATCAACATGATTACGGAATGTTAAGTTCTTATCAATGTAGTTGCCAAAATTCTTACAAGATATTTTGTAAGCTAGAACATTATCCCTGAGTTTAAAGTATTCTTTTCTGGGTTTCCCGAGATTTATAGCTTCACATTTGTCATAATTAATTGTTAATTTGTTAGTATTAAACCAGTTGGAAACTTATTCAACATCCATTTGTAGAGGCAAATTATTGTCATTACTGGCATTAACAATAGTAGTACCATCTATAAACATTACTTAAGTGCTTTCTTTACAAACTGCGGGGAGGTCATTGATATTTCCAAAATGAACAAAAGAGGGCCCAGAACTGAGCCTTGAGGTACGCCACAAACTATTTGCTTTTCTGCTTTTTTTCGTTTTTTTTGCATCCTGCACTTACAAACTGGGTGCGCCCAGATAAATAACTCTTATATAGCTCTAAAATTGGACCTCTGAATCCATATCTTCCTAGTTTTAGTAATAAAATTTTATGATCTATTGTATCGAAAGCTTTGCTGAAGTAAAAAAAACTAGCTTGCCCCGTTGATTTCTTAGCAATTATGGTTCGGATATACTCCGTTATTGTAGCTATAGTATCCGCAGCAATAATAATGACATTTTAGACAATTTACCCATGATATTTTAGAGCTAAAGCCAAACTGATTGTTTGCTAGCAATTTTTTTAACACAAAACTTCATCATCCTCTTCAGTAAGATCTTCTCCAGAATTTTACTTATTGTACTCAGTAAACTGATAGGTCTATAATCACCAGGGTCAGTCTTGTCTCCTTTTTTATATAAGGTTATTACTTTAGCTTTTTCTAATGATTCTGGGAAAATGCACTCTAGCAGACAAAAATTAATGGCTCTTGCAAGATGACATTCAATAATGGGAGAACAAAACTTCACAATTTCGTTTGAGATTCAATCATGACCTGTGCTTTTCTTGTTTTTCAGCTTTTTCAAGAATTTTGTAACCTCTGATGCATTGGTTTGATGAAGTACCATCGTTTTTTCGTTACTGCGGATATTATAGCTGCTTTTCTTGTTATTAAAATTTGCAGGTAATTTTTGAACTATTGAAACAAAGTAATCATTCAAGTCATCAAGATTTGGTAAATTGATGGCATTGTGTCTTCTTTTGCGAGTTTTTAATGTCCTATAAATTTTTTTTTGATCGGATTTTCGCCTAATTTTTTGAAATTATCGTCTCTTTTTCCATTTCTTATCAAGTTAGTTACCTTGTTCCGTATTTCTTTATCTCTAGTTTGGTTTTCAATAGTAGGCTCCGCTATCCATTTTTGAAACATTTTGTCCCTTTTTACAATGGCCTTTTTGATTTCATTTGTAAAACAACTTGGAGATTTAGGAGTATCATTTAATTCGATAACCATTTCAGGTGCAAGTTTGTTTAGAGTTTAAAAATTTTTTTGATCATTGTACTTATATAATCATTAGCATCCAAATTTTCAGGAAATTTTTTGATATTCTGGTCTAAAGTAATAAGAAAGTTCAGCGCTCTGCCTGTTTTGATTGTTCTTAATTTTCGCATGAGTACCAATGACTGAACGTTTTTAATGTTTACAAAAAATTCAGCAGTTAATGTAAAATTATTGCTTGTGTCGTCGATAGCGTTTTATTCTTTATGTTTGTTTCTATGATAATATGATCAAAACAGCTCTTTGAATTTTTGGTAACCCTTGTAGGCTTTGGGATTTGTACTTGGAAATCAGATGATCATAAAAGATTCCCATACTCTTTTGTACTTTTTTCTCTCTTTTAAATATCTATGTTGAAATCACCAAAGATTCAACTTTCATCTTTTGAAAATTTCAAAAAATGTAAAAGGTGTTCCAGCTTTGTTTCAAAATCAGTTAACTTCAAAGTCGGAGGTCTATAAATGACAAAAAAATTGTGCAAACATTTTTCATCGTATTGCACTTGTAAAATTAAGCGTTAAATTTCTGTGTTACTGTCCGGTATTGTATATTGAAGATTTTCTCTAATGTAAAAGAGTACTTCACCAGATCGTCGCTTAGCGTTTTTTCTCGCTTTGACGCTATTAACCCGGTAGATAACCTGGTAGATCATAGTCGTCCGGTTGGTCACCATCTTTTAACAATGTCTCAGTTAAAGCAATAACATCTGGCTGCTGCTCTAATGTATCAAGGAAAACTACTAGGTCAGCATGATGGAGTCTCAAAGACTGAATGTTTAAACCCAAAAACGTTCGGCTTCTGTTTTTAGTATGACAACCAATGATGTATGAAAACTATGATGGACTCTCTTCACTGCTCAGATTACTCGAAAATTTAGGGCATTCATAGTTCAAGTTTGTGGTTTCTTTTGACGGTGGAGACTCTTTTTAAACCAATAAAATGAATTCTTTTTCAATCAAGCAGCATAACTTGTCCAGCTTGTCAAATTGAATTGCATCACAATGCTTTTGAAAAATTCCTTGAGGTGATTGAAAAGCCACCCGCCGACTTCTTTTCGATGGTGTTTTCTTATTTACATTAGGTTCCACTGCCATTTTCTCTACTGTTTCCATACCCCATTTTGTTTCAGTGTTACCATTAGTTCCCACAAGGAAATCAAATTGACGTCGACTGTCAACTGGATACCAAATTGTATCGCTTTCTGAGAACTTAAATCGTACTTGTTTTTTGTTTGTGGTTGTGAGAAGATATTTTCTTTTCTGCAGTAGTTGTACAAGTCTCTATCACTTTCCGCTATACGCTCCTTCATGTGAATTTTTGCCCCAGAAACCGTATCAAAAAACGAATTGCGATTAAAACATACCGAATCGCGCTGATTATTATAAAGAAGTTTAACAATTATGGATTTTCTTTTACCTTTCCCAGGTAGGTAATGACAGGCTGCATTATCATGAGTTTCAATTGGAACTTGTACTGACCTGATTAATTCCACAATTTTTTTGTACCGGGTACTCACCACCATTCTCAACCCCATGAAAAGTCAAACACATAACAGATGAATAACGTTCCAATTTAGTTACTCTCTTTGCAGGCTCCTCCTTTTTGGTCCTTAGTTGATCACATCCTCCACGCAGTTGTTTGATTTCCTCCTTTTGGTAATTAATTTCTGTAATGAAATCAAGAAATAACGAACGCATTGAATTTGTATCGTTAAGATCAATTGAGTTTCTTTTCTCGCACAGCGCCATAGTTAAGAATGCAATTGATAACAGAGGAGGTTTCCGCTTAAATTTTGCTTGTCTTACTCAAATACATCTCCAGACAACGTACCTTGACCCCAACCAGAAACTGTTTGCTCCTTTTGGAACGCATATTTGAGGAGATTATTGCGGTTGCATCTTCCTAAGTGGAAAGAAATAAATTTTTTGAAAATGGAATAAGGCGTGGAGCTAAGGTATAAGCCGTGGAACCAAGCAGATCAAGGAACAGTCTCAACTGTGTACGTGAGAATCAGAGTGATTGGAAGAAGAATTTTCCCTATCAAGAGTCTGCACTACATGATCGACTAACTCAGAAGTGCTTTGTTCTGGTGACTAAAAGAAAAAGTTTGCATCCCTATGTGAAAAAACTCTCGATCTTTATAACTGCTAAACAACTAAGCAAACGAAGTGTGAGTCTGTTGGACTCTACGGGAAACTGCATCATGACAAGACACTGCAGGCTGGTGAATGAAGAGGACACAATTATTAAGGAGGTCTTCATTGCAATTATGTATGAAAATGATATCCAGCAAGAACTGTTGAAGGAAACAGTTAATCCATGGTGGGCACAAAAAATTGGTGCGCGGAATCATTATCTAAATGACAGATATTAACATTCGGTAATCATCTCTCAAATAAATGCGTCTCACTCCAAAATTGAATTCGAGTGGAAAATCGGACCCATAATCCACATCAAAAACCCTCAACACGAATATAGTTTTCCAAATCGTCAAAAATGATGCTTGTTTTGATCGGGTAATGACAAGCAAAAATGTTTTGCTGTCGGAAAGATTTGTCACAATAATTCAAACCTTAAAAAGACAGCATGCATCTAATCCAGCAAAGTCTACAATTTTGTTTAACGCTAAGCACTGCGAGCACAGATGGAGACAATGGCTTCCTGTATTCAAGCAAAGTCTGTCGCCAATCCCTGTGAAAGAAAAGGCCATGCAACTCAAGTTAGCCAGAAAACTTGGTCACCAGAAGCGGTCAAAAAACTTGGGCGGCCTTTATGAAGTCCTTGCTCTCAGCTAACTGGTTATCGAAAGTAACTAATATCGTTCCCGAAATTGAGAGGCAGGAAACAATTGGTGACTAAGCGGTAAAACAACCTAGAAATTCGGGAGTATGTGTGGAAAGGGGTTCCACCATCGAGCCGATCGTCGTGGACCCAGAACGCTCAAAAAAGACGGCCGAAGCAAACATCGATTCGAAGACCTCGTTGCGCCATGCAGCGAATTTGAAATTGCTCTCGCCATGCGCATTCTCGCAAAGCCAACCCTTGCTGCTTCGCAAGAAACAACGTCAACAAAAATTGCGGCTCCCGTATCGCAATGCACAGAAAGCAACTTTCAACAGAGTTTGCTCTTCCTGTCACTCTCGTAGAACCCCCACCCCCCTCCAACAGAGTCAACAAACGATTTCAAAAAAGCCTGGAGTATTGTTGGCACCGCATCGGCAATGAACCCAAAAACTTGTCCAGTTGACTGGAGCCTGTATTTGTCTCTGACGCTAAAAACGCATCACCATTCAATGAATATGAACATAAAATGGAAAGGATAATCGTAGACGAAAACCTGAAACAAACCGTCGAGAAAAGCTTCTAATATCAGTAGCTCTTCATAACTGGCAAACATTGTTTATATATTACTTACCCCCAAGAACAAACTACTCAAAACATTTAATTATAAATAGATTTTATTAACTTTTGCATGACTTTCTAAACTTACATTTCAATCTTTATCTGATAGCTTGGATTGTTCGCCATTTCTCTCTGTATTTCTGAGTAATCGAAAAACAATTTATTATAAGAGGTTCTCTTTAACACAGAAAACCAAAGAACTCGAATTTTAGCCAATCAGAATTAAGATAAGGATTTTGTTATATGTGACACATTTAGCGGCAACACAACTCCGTTTTACTTCGTGTTTACTCAACGCAACAAAGGCAATCTGTTAAAACTATTGTGTTATTTAAGTCCACATTAAAAATTTGAGATTTCTTTAGGCCATTCCAGGGTCCAGACGTTCAGAGGAAAAGTCAACAATTTTTTATCCCAATCACCATCTTTCCCCAACATCATTCCAAAATGTAACAAATTGTAATTAATTTAAACAGAAATAAAATAAAAATTACCAAACGCTCCCTTTTGTTTTAGAACCTCCGATTTCTCTCAACAAAAACAGCCGAATTACAGAAAACAAAGATTAACATAATAAAAATTACAGCTGTATAATTGTTTCATATCCAAATTTTTAACCAAATAAAATATGGAAACGCAAGCCATCAAAACTTGTTTATTGTTTTTGAGCGCACCCCCTCCAATTTTTCTCTGCCCCCAATTGCAATTTATGTGTTGCTATATAACAAATTACTAATAAAAAATTAGCACGTGCGATTGGGGAGCGTAATCGATATAACTCAAAAAATGTCAGAATTTCACAAAAGTTTATTGTTACTCATTTGAAGGGAGAGTTGAGCTTTGAGATGTGTGTTGAGTTGAGAGTTGAGATGTGTGTTGAGTTGAGCATCGAATTGAGTGTTGAGCTGAGAGTTGAGTTGAGTGCTGAGTTGAGTATTGACTTTAATGTTGAGTTGAGCATTGAGTTGTGTGTTGAGTTGAGTGGTGAGTTGAGTGTTGAGTTGAAAGTTGAGTTGTGTGTTGATTTGAGAGTTGAGGTGTGTGTTGAGTTGAGAGTCGAGTTGAGTGTTGAGTTGAGTGTGGAAATGTGTGTTGAGTTGAGAGTTGAGTTGTGTGTTGAGCTCAGTGGTGAGTTGTCGGTTGAGTTGAGTGTGGAGTTGCGTGCTGAGTTGAGTGTTGAGTTTGTGTTAAGGTGAGTAATGAGTTGAGTATTGAGTTGAGTGTTGTCTTGAGAGTTGATTTGTGTGTTGAGTTGAGAGTTGATTTGTGTGTTGAGTTGAGCATCGAATTGAGTGTTGAGCTGAAAGTTGAGTTGAGTGCTGAGTTGAGTATTGACTTTAATGTTGAGTTGAGCATTGAATTGTGTGTTGAGGTGAGTGGTGAGTTGAGTGTTGAGTTGAAAGTTGAGTTGTGTGTTGATTTGAGAGTTGAGGTGTGTGTTGAGTTGAGAGTCGAGTTGAGTGTTGAGTTGAGTGTGGAAATGTGTGTTGAGTTGAGCATTGAGTTGTGTGTTGAGTTGAGAGTTGAGTTTTGTGTTGCGTTGAGTGGTGAGTTGTGTGTTGAGTTCAGTCGCGAAATGAGTGTTGAGTTGAGCATTGAGTTGAGTGGTGAGATGAGAGTTGAGTTAAATCATAGCTCATTTTGGGTCTGGACCTCAACCTGGGAACCTGGGAAATCATCGACACGAGTGTGAAGGAAAAAGCTGCAACATTGATTAACAACTATTACTTCCAGGTATAGTTTATTATTTTAAAATTTAATTCGAAAAAAAGATGCTATTCAATGGAATTAAGATGCTATTTCCCTCTGTCGGCATTTATTAAACTATTTAACCTTTTGAAAAAATTGAAAGGAAAATAGTTAAAGGAAAAATGATCTGGGACTTTTCCTTTTCAGCTTGGACTTTGGAATGGCGATCACGAATTTTCCAAACAGAGATGTGGAAAAAAGAAAGAAAGAAGCGGGAACAAAACAATGGAGAAGAGAGAGGTTGATAAACTATTAAAATTTCTTTTATTTAATTTTGCTGAATTATAATTGATCGAGGAAACTAAATTTCATATAAATATATTCAATTATAACTTTTTTGCAACTTTTTTACAACATAATTTTTACAACTTTTTTGGTCATTTTAATTAATTATAATGATGTAAAAAAGAAGTTTTGGCTGCGGGTAGCTGTTGAATAATTACCAAGGTTCTGTAAATATTGTTACTATTAATCACAATTTTTAGACTTCTGTTCCCCCTAATGTTGTCTAAAAGCGGGGAAATATGCTTAATAGATACCTGTTAATTTATTTCTTTAAGAATATTATTAATACAAAATCAAGTGAATATTTGAAGTTTTATTTTCAAGATGTACAGTCTGGATTGGGAGTCGATTACTTTAAATTTTCGAATCTGTGTTCGTTATTTCCCGAACAATCCACATCTTCATTCTTTCGTCAGTTCCCCGCTTCGTGAAATTCACTTCAAATTCGAATCCTTTTATTACTGAATACATTCTCCGAGCTTTGGGTCTGGTGTTTATTGCACATTTTCTTTTGACTTGCCTGGACTTTTTATTTGAATGAATACTATTTTTTTTAAAAATTTAGCGCCGGGATTTATCCTAGAAAGTTTAAACAAGTGTGCTCGCTGAGCATGGAAATATAGCATAACTCTGTCGCTTAACGTACTTTAAATATATTTTCAAACTACTGTTTCTTGCGTTATGAGGATCAGAAACAAGGGTAAAAAAATTTATCAAGATTGGTTTTCAGTTGAAAATTGTTGGGATGGAACAGAAAATTGATATTCGTTCAAATCTCCATTGTTGTACGAATCATCAAGGACGCAAATAATTATTATGCTGCTAAGATGAATTTTCTCCCAAAGATTTTTTCTCATTCTCATTTTGTCAACCAATTTTTTTCAATAAAGGAAGAGAGAATCTGAGGGGGGATACTTTACAGATAAAATTGTATTGCTTAAAAATGACTAAAATTTCTGGAGTATAATTTTTTGCTTGTTCGACACAGCTGTTATTGTGGCAGCTATAAGAGACGACTCCGTCAAGGCAATGATTTTATTGAAAAGTTAACTGGCGTTGACAATGGTTCTATAAGGTCAAAAACGATGTACAAAAAACGACGAATTTTTGTCTCAGCTTCATTCCACCGTTTTGTATTCTCCATACTGTTTGATTTCAAACTGTATAAGATTGCAACCGTTTTTTTGTTTGAGTAATTGTAAACTCTGAGCCAGAAAAATTCAATAGCTTGGCAAAATATGATTCTTTGTAAGGGTAGTTGGGCGATATTTGGCATCAAATTTAAAAAAATTCAATCTTCAATTATCCTGAATTGCGAGCCAAAAAAGTGCTGTGAGAATACTCCTAAACTCTTGTACAAGATGCTTTTTGATTTGAACTTCGATAAAGATACAACAGAAAGTTAATTTGGTTGCTCT
>NC_134470.1:53724425-53779370 GCF_964194025.1 Convolutriloba macropyga | reverse complement strand
TATCAAGTCCCATAAGCCGCTAAGGCATGGCCATGGCGCGCTATAATTTGAAGATAATTGTTTATTACTGAGCTTTCTGTTTCTTGTACAAGAAAATATTAAAATTTCATTTCTCAAATACTCCGTAATGATTGGCCGAGAACTTGTTTGTCTCATTTCAGAAGGCATTTTAATTGACTGCAAAATTTATTGACTAATAGTTTCTTTTCACTTCGGCTCTCTTACAAGTCACCATCGTATTTACTACAAGTAAGTACTGCAATTTATCCAACCAATACTTAGGTTAACAGCTAGTTTTTATTAAAGAATGATGTTAGATTTGAGCTATAACGAGTGAGTTCTTACTAATAGTTCGTAATTGCTGCATAACTGTAGGTGATACATGTGACTTGAAAATAGACTCAACATTTTGTAATTCAAGGTAGAGATGCTCCTAATTCATTTTAAGCTAGAGATCTTGGCTAGGTTTTTCTTGTTTTGTTTTCAGTTTTTCTATTACATTGTCATTGCTTCCCTTTTTCGAATCTCAGGAAAGTTGAAGCAAGCTCTCAGAATATGCAATGTTATTGGTTTCTATTTATCTCCCTATAATGTGTAAACGAAAAGTGTAACGGCTGCTTTCCTATCAAAGTCAAGGAAAACTTTACACCGCCCAGTTCGTTTCAGCGGTTTCAAATCTGTCCGGATATTGTGTTTTTGCAGTTAACTTTTGTGAACTGTATTATCCGCTATACTGTAGATTACCGTTGCATTACTGGAAATTCAATAATTTCAAATAACTACTTGTTCAGCTTTGCTGAACAACGAACCTGTTTCTCTCAGAATAGCAAAATAATTCACATTGAAACAATCAATTTTTTGTTGAGTTTTCGTTAATAACTCAAGTTATAATTCGAAAGTGCAAAATCCCCTATGTTCAGCTCTAGGTAACTGTCCTAGCTACTGGTTGCTAGGACAGTTACCTAATTTCCGTCTCCGATTTCTTAATATTTTCGGAGAGTTTTTCCCGATAATCAAATTTTTCAAATGTAACCAAATTCGCAATTTGTGCTTCTGAGCGCACTCAATTGCTCAGTAACGCAATCAGTGAACTACACTAGGCTTCGTTAAAGCCAGTAAGAGAAACTGACTTTATGCTTTGCACAAAGTTTCCCTTACTTAGGAACTTCGTTCCTCAGAAAGAAAATTTTGAGAATATCAAAGTTAATTCTCTTTTCGCAAGACAAAATAAAGTTAAAACTGTACAATCACTAATATGATCTACAGAGGCAAGACATAGTAACCAGTAATTTACCGCTCAAGAAAGTGTGCTTCAATACGCACTGTATGTCAGTTTAGTAAGGCAAAATTAACGAGTTTCAACTGATTTTTGGAAGTTTTTCAAGCTCCTTTTATGCTGCTAGTCACGTGGATTTACATGTCAACTTCAAATGTTGATTGGTTGTAGATAATAATGTCGACAGAATGTGAACACTTTTCCATAACGTCACCTTTTCAGTGTAAATTTGGTGTAATGGGAAGTTTGTTAACAATGTAGAAGTTTTATCGAATATTCTGTATCGATAACAGGTTGATTCGCAATCCAATCGCAAAGAATCTGATGCAATACTCTTAAGTCGTAGTATTGTTTTGCTGGTAGTTGAGGTAGTTCGAGTTTGAGTTATAGTTTAACTTCATGAATGACGATTGTGTATTAATAATAGTTGCTAAATATAAATATTGAACAAAGTGAACAAATCCGTATGACTTCAATAGAATGTAGCATTAAATTTCATTCTTCGTGGTATTCTAGCTTTAGTGCTTGAAATGGCCTTGAAGCGCTATTCAATTTGATTTCTGAGTTGCTAAGTTCAGCCGCAATATCGCCGGCCCTGTTTTCCATCACGAAAACATCTTTCCCAGGTAGTACTGGGGCGAACTTCACTACTGGTCTCTTGTACACTCCGTCGTCCGTTCGAACTATAGCTGATCAAATCACACCGTCAGACCCATCGATGGTCTCCGTAACTCAACCTAGGTTGTAACATCCACGCTTATCGCTGTATTGGACCAACCAAACGAGATCGCCTTCTTTAAGGGTTTCGTTGGACGTAGATCGCCATTTTTGTCGATTATTCAGAGTTGGCAGATATTCTTTACGAAGTCTGTCCTATATGAGATTTGCCTAGGCTTGAGTTTGTCGAAAGAGCTTTCGATGATCAACAAATTTTTCCGCGCATGGTAGGTAGGGTAAGCAAACGTTCTTGTTGCCAAGCAAGAAGTGACGGGGGGTCAATGCTTCTGAGTCATTAACATCCGAACTGACTGGAGTCAAAGGTTTCGCGTTCAACGTCTGCTCAACAATACACATCGTTGTTGAAAGAACGTCCTCGGTGACTGTTCTGTTCCCCAACACTGCATACATTGCTTTCTTGCAACTTCTCACCAACCGCTCCCATACTCCTCCAAAGTGGGGTGCTGCGGGTGGATTGAACTTCCATCTGATTCCTCTTTGAATTAGATGTTCTTCGATCCCTTCTTCTTTGTTCCATGCCGCAACGTACACTGCAAACTCTCTTTCAGCTGCAACAAAGTTTGTCCCGTTGTCGCTGATGATCGTATTCGGTTTGCCTCTTCGAGCAATAAATCTCATTATTGCATTGAGACAACTGTCTGTGTCCAACTTAGGTACCACCTCTATATGCACCGCTCTCATAGTTAGACAAGTGAAGAGACAAAACCATCGCTTTTCTTTTCTTCGCCCAATCTTCACAATGAAAGGGCCAAAGTAGTCAACTCCAACATTTGTAAAGGCTGTTGAAGCATATAACCGCTCTTCGGGTAGATCTGCCATGACTGGTGCTATCGTTTGTGCTCTGCCTTTTCTGCAGTTAACGCACTTGTTCTTGATTGATCTTAAGGCGTTCCGTATGCCTAGGATCCAAATCTTCTGCTGTACATGCTCAGTGCCCTCGTTTTGGTTGTCCTTGTGCTCGTTTCGCAAGAATAATTCAACCGCATGATGTTTCCAATGTAGCAAAATTTGATGCTTTGCATTGAAGTCCAATTGACTTTTGCATATTCTGCCTTTGGCTCGAATAAGTCCTTCTTCGTCTAAGAAAGGGGGAGAATTGTAGGATTTTGCTGCTTTTTGGAATTTCCTTTTCAGCTTTGAGAGATTTCATCTCTTCACCAAACTATTCTTGTTGTAGTAGCTTGAAGATTGTTGCTTTTGCTTTTCCTCTTTCTTCGATGCTAACTATGAGTGTTGCTGGCCTGTGTTTGTTCAATGCTCGCTGTACGTATGCCACTGTAATTACTACTCTGTTGAAGTTACTGAATCGTTCCCAGTGGATAACAGCTTTCTTCTCTTCAGCCTGTATCATGAAGACTGACGAGGGTATATTCCCTTCATCTGAGGCAAATATGAGGTTCACTTGCTGTGGCCATTCGCTTTCTGGTTGTTTCAACCAGGCCGGCCCAGTGAGCCACTCACTTCTCTTGAGTTTCTCAATGTTGATTGCTCTGGTGCCAATGTCCGCTGGGTTGTTAATACCGCTGACATGTTTCCACTGTGAAACATCAGTTGTATCTAGTATTTCAGCCACTCGATTGGCCACAAACACTTTTTGCTTGCGATGGGAACTGTGTATCCACTGCAATACTGTAGTTGAATCTGACCAAAAACTGCAACTATTTATCTTCATTTCGTGTTCCTTGACTATCTGTTCCGTCAACCTCACTGCCATGACTGCAGCTTGCAATTCCAATCGTGGTATTGAAAGATGCCTCATCGGTGCCACTCTGCATTTTCCAATGACAAATGCTAAGTCAGCTGAGTATTCATTTGGTTGTGAACGTAGATAGGCCACTGCACACATCGCGTCTTCAGATGCGTCCGCAAACACATGAAGTTCGGTTTTATCCCTCTCTCTGTTGAAGTACCTTCTATAGATGCTGGTTTCAGCCACTATTGGAAGTTGTTCTTTCCATCTCAGGAATTCCTCTTCTTCACTAGGCTCCACTTCGTTGTCCGAATGTTGTCCATTCTTAGTCCAGATGCCTTTCAGAAGTCGCCTCATATGAACACTGAACGGAGCAAACAATCCGATCGGGTCAAATTCTGAAGATACCAGTGACAGAATCTTCCTCTGGGTTATAGGGATTTCCACTTCCTTGTTGTTATCTCTACACACTTGAAGGCTATCATCAGTAACGGTCCAATGTAGTCCTAGCACTGAGGATCCCTCCGTACTGGGTTCCACTTCCACTTGCTTCGTGTTGCTGATTGACTTCAAGTCTTCTGGGATTGCTTTGGTAACTGCGTCGTCGTTGCTTATCCACTTCTTCAGTTGAAATCCAAGTTGTGAGAGAAGAAGTTGTAGTTGATTGAAGACTTCAATTGCTTCTTCAGAGGTTTCTACCGATTTGATGAAATCGTCCATGTAGAAGTTGTTTTGTATTGCCTTTGCTGCAATTGGATACTCCTTTTCGTTCTCCAGTCCCACTCGCTTGAGAGCATAGTTTGCACATATTGGAGAACTCTTAGCTCCAAATACGTGACGCTGATATTCGTATATCTGAACAGGTTCATTTGTTCTAGGACCCCATAAGAACCTCAAGCAACTTCTGTCCTATTCGGGAACTTGCACTTGTAGAAACATCGATTCGATGTCAGCTGTCAGGGCTATTGGTCCTTCACATAATCTGAATTTTGTTCCAATCAACCCATGTAGCAGATCAGGTCCTGCTAGTAGCTTATCATTTAGGCATATGTCTTTGTACTTTGATGCAGCATTGCAAACACGTCTTACTTTGCCAGGCTTGTTCGGGTTTAGCACTGGATGGTGTGGCAAATACCATTCTTTCCCGAAGGTGCCTTTCACTTCGGACTCGTCCAATATCTTTACGAATCCTTTTTCTACATCTTTATCTATTGACTGTTGATACAAACTCTTCAAGTTTGGGTCCCTTTGGAATCTTCGCTCCAGTGAGTAAAGCTGACCCAGGGCTGAGCTGTAATTTTTCGGTAGGTTTGGCTCTGGTTCACTCCACAGCATTCCCACTTCGTACCATTCGCCTGTGAATTTCGTCGTACTCTCTAGCATCTTCTGTGCTTGCAGCTCTTTCTTTGACTGACTGACGACGTTGATTTTGGAAGCCTAGGTTTCAATGTCCCACCAGGTTTGGATATTCTCAGCCACTTTCACATCCTCTGTGAAGACGAAATGACAAACATTTTGTCTTCTTTTGCCCGTCATGGGTCCACTGACTACCCATCCTAGTTCTGTTAAAACGGCGAAGGGTTCACTTCGTGTTCCTATCTTGTAGTCCAATGGGCGGTGTAGCTCATAAGCATCTTGACGAAGGATGATGCCGACTTACATCAAATTGAGGCTTTTGTTTGGTAAAACACTCAAGTGGTTGAAGCTTTGCTTCAGCTTGTTGTAGTTGTAGTTTCTGTTTCCCCAGGAGACTGACGGGTGTGCAAACGCTTCGATTGAATGCACCTTTGAATGTAGTCCCTTTATTTTGAGAGGAACCCTTTCTGTCTTCAGATCCTTCGTTCCGTGTATGCCAGCGATGTTGAGCGTCACATCGGTGCCTTGGGCCCGTAGCTTCTCTTGCACACTTTGATCGATGAATGAAACCGTTACTCCACTATCGAGGAAAACATATGTGTTCAGCCTGTTGCCACCGCTCTGTATTGAGACAGGAACTATCTGAAGAAAACTAGTAACTTCGTTACTCTGGTTGATTGTTGCTGCGCTTACGTTGACTGCATGATTGCCCTCGTCCGTTTGGTTTTCTGAGTGTAGCAATTGGTTGTGCTTCTTGATGCATCCATTGATGCCACACGCATTGAATTTACAATCTTTGATTGCATGTCCTTTGCCTAGACATCCGTAACATAAGCGTTGCTTTCTTTTTTTCTCACTGCTGCGTACCGATCTTTCACACTCATGTTCCTGAAAAGTGGACAGTTCCATATTTTATGAGTACCATCAGCTAGCGGACAGTGATCACTTTGCGTTTGCTTCGTTTCTTTCATGTTGGAACTTGCGCTGAAGTTCGACGTTTTCGAGAACCGTTTGTCTCTATTTGTGCTTCTTCGGTCTTCTTCTCTTCGCTCTCCCTTGAAAGCTGAAAACCCTTCGTTCACGAATGCTATCCTTGATAGCCATTTTTCAAACATAATCAGATCAGGCCAATCTTCATCTTTATCATCAACATAGAACCACCACTTCTCTTTGAGAACTGGGGGTAGTTTATCTACTGCCATATACAATCTGCTTGTACTCTTTGAGCACAATCACAAAATTCGAAACAATAACTGAGACACTGATCAGACTTGTTGAGTCGTGTGGTTTCACCTGACTTGCTTTGCGAAGACTCTCCAGTTGTGCATCAATGATCACATGAGGCCTTCCAAATTTACTCTCCAGAATACTCCATGCAGCACCATAGAACTGTCCAGAATAGCCCATTCCAGAGATTGCTGACCTTGCCTTGCCTGTCAGTAGGGTCTTCAGATGGCTCGTCTTCTCTGAGTCTGGTATTGGTCGTTGATCCACTGTAGCAATGAAGATACTAGACCACTCCGGCCATTCGAGAGGGTTTCCGTCGAAGTTGTTCAACTTCAGCTT
Source organism: Convolutriloba macropyga (assembly GCF_964194025.1). Lineage (NCBI taxonomy): Eukaryota > Metazoa > Xenacoelomorpha > Acoela > Convolutidae > Convolutriloba > Convolutriloba macropyga. Next base: position 53,772,744 of record NC_134470.1, on the reverse strand, counting down.
TGGTAGGTTACTGTTACCTGCGTACCCACTGTTGTGTCGTAGACCAGCTCTGGGAAAACGTCTCGGTCTTCAACACTTGAGGATCGATTTCGTGAACTGCGATATCGTGAGAAATGACTATGCCTGTTCACTTCAGGGGTTACTTCGAAGCGAGCTGTTGGTCGTTCTGGTGCTAGAAGGTTGTCGATCCTGCTGACCCAGTCTGAGACATCTCTTTCCTTTGGGGTCCAGATGAAGGGAGATTTGTCTTGAGCACCAGTTGATTGGGAACGAGCATCATCGTCCTCTAATGCTGTTCTCTTCACTTTGCGCTCTAGATCACGCTCTTCCTCCAGCAGTTGATGCTTGGTTTCCAGTTACTTCATTTGCATTTCCAGCTCTAGCCTCCTCCGCTCAAACCGTGCTTGTTCGAGTCGCATCTTGGTTTTGAATTCGATATCGAATTTCTTCATCCTTTCCTCTCGCCTTTGCTTTGCTGAAGATGTTTCCGAAACATTCTCCCTCTCTTGGCCACTTACTGTTGCTCCATTTTGCACTGTTTGAGCAACTGGGTTGTCCGTTGGGTAGTTGTTGTTGCTCTCGCTGTCGTTCACTGCTTGGGTTGCGTTGCTTTGCTCTGCATTCATTTCTGGTTGCGTGCCTTTGCTTATATATGCAAGCCAATGATAGTCCAAACTTGCTTTGCACTTCCTTGCTTCTTTCAGATGCTCTTCAACGAAATTAGCTTGATAGGGCTCTATTGCTCAATAACGCAATCAGTGAACTACACTAGGCTTCGTTAAAGCCAGAAGGAGAAACTGACTTTATACTTTGCACAAATTTTCTCTTTTTTAGGAACTTCGTTTCTCAGAAAGAAAGTTTTGAGAATATCAAAGTTAATTCTCTTTTCACAAGTCAAAATAAAGTTAAAACTGTACAATCACTAATATGATCTACAGAAACAAGACACAGTAACCAGTAATTTACCGCTCAAGAAAGTGTGCTTCAATACGCACTGTATGTTAGTTTAATAAGACAAAATTAACGAGTTTCAACTAATTTTTGGTAGTTTTTCAAGCTCCTTTTATGATGCTAGTCACGTGGATTTACATGTCAAATTCAAATATTGATTGGTTGTAGATAATAATGTCGACAAAATGTGAACACTTTTCCATAACGTCACCTTTTCAGTGCAAATTTCATGGGAAGTTTGTTAACCATGTAGAAGTTTTGTCGAATATTCTGTATCAATAACAGGTTGATTCGCAATCCAATCGCAAAGAATCTGATGCAATACTGTTAAGTCGTAGTATTGTTTTGCTGGTGGTTGAGGTAGTTCGAGTTTGAGTTATAGTTTAACTTCATGAATGACGATTGTGTACTAATAAAAGTTGCTAAATATAAATATTGAACAAATTGAACAAATCCGTATGACTTCAATAGACTGTAGCATTAAATTTCATTCTTCATGCTATTCTAGCTTTAATGCTTGAAATGGCCTTGAAGCGCTATTCAATTTGATTTCTGAGTTGCTAAGCTCAGCCGCAATAAAAAGTAAACGACTTGAACCGAAAAAAAACATTCTAAAATAAGTTATTCTAAAACCATAATATCTGTTGGCCACTACCCGTGAACAGATATTAAAATGTCATTCACTTTCGATAAATTATGTACCTTCTCGTGTTTTGTAGTAATATTGATTTTTTTACAATTATCTATTATATTTTAGAGGCAATTGTTCACATCTTTACTTAGCAAAGATTGAGCGCCTCCCTATGTGATTAGAGGCCCTAGTCTGCAAAAATCAGCCTGAACATTACGCAGTCGGTAAACAGTGAAAAGCGAACAAAAGTCTGAAAGCACGAAAATCTGGCGAACGCATGTATGAAATGATAACACACTAATGTCTAAACATGAACATACGAAAGTTTGAATTTGAATGAATGAAAACCTAGTGGAAGCACGAAAGTGTGTTGAACATACGAAAATCTGGTGAACGCAGGAAAATTTGAACTTGAACGTACGAAAGTTTACTGAACGTGCGAAAGTCTGAACTTGAATGTACGAAACTCTGGTAAACGCACGAAAGTCTGAACATGAACGCACGAAAGTCGGGTGAAAGCACGAAAGTGAGGTGAACGAACCAAAGTCTGATTATTAACGTACAAAAGTGTGTTGAACGCAAGAAAGTCTTAACATGAACGTAAAAAAACTGGTGACAACAAGAAACTCTAAACATGAACGTACAAGAGTCTGGTGGACGCGGAAAGTCTGAACATGACCGAAAGAAAGTCTAGTGGACGTGCGAAAGTCTGAACACGAAGGTACGAAGGTCTGGTAAACGCAGGAAAGTCCTAACATGAACGTAAAAAAGTCTGGTGAACGCAAGAAACTCTGAACATGAACTTACAAGAGTCTAGTGGACGTGCGAAAGTCTAAACATGAACGTACGAAGGTCTGATAAACGCGAACTTCTGGTAAACGCAGGAAAGTCTGAGCTCTGAACATGAACACCCGAAAGTGTGGACATAAGATCTTTCCGTCTGTGATGGTTTGGACAACAACACTGTCCGTCTGGGACGGTCCATACGTCCTTAATTTCGTCTGGGACCCCAACTTGGGTTGCCAATTGTTATATTGATGAAATATGTATTGTTGAATACGGTGACAATAAAATAACAAACATCTTTTCTAAGCAAATGCCAACATTTAAGCACCAGATATGTTACAATATATTTTGGGAAATAAGTGTTTGGAAATGGGCCAAATGGCCCTTTAATTCTTGATAGGGGCACCGGCTGTTACACAATTGAAGCAAATGGAGTCATAGTAGGTCACCTACTGCCCCCTGCTTCTGGGACTAGCCTGGCTGATTGGACTGCGAGGAGGCGTTCTACTGAACTGGGACTGAATTTGAGATAACTCGCTGCTGCGACATGCTAGAGCATCGGCCAAAGAGAGCCCCCCAAAGTCATCAATCATACACCACAGTCTGAATGCCTTCACTGCATTTGAGCTGTCTAATGAGGAGAGAAATATAAGATTCGATTGTTTTAATTAAATTCTCAGGTAACTTAGTTATCATAGATATTCAACAATACCCAGGTGGAGGTGCACAACCCAAGCCAGCTCTGATCAGACCAACTTGGGTTGCGCACAGGGGTATCAGACCATCTAGACAACTCGTCTCTGATCAGAACCGATTTGGTCGCAAAGAGTGGGTAACAGAGCCACTTGGGTCGCTTAATAAGGTACAGACTGAATTAAGTCGCTCAGAGAAATTTCCAGAATCCGTTACATTAAAAAAAAATCGTTCCTCAACCATGCTGCTGTTTTTTAGACCTCAAGTTCTCTTTTTGCGTTCTCTTTGAGAAGTAGAAAATAAAAACATTTTTATGTGATTAAGTATGTGATTTTTTTTAACTATAGTAACAAAATCAGATATTTTATCACCCGTAAAAATTTCATCTGAACAGTTAACTCATTGATTACTCCCAAACTGAGAGTAGGGGGTAACCCAGGTTGAGGTCAGGCTCGAAGTTGCCTCTGGTCAGACAGTCCCAGACCAAAGTAACCTCTGATCAGACTAGCAATAGTATGAAGGTTGTAATGCGAAAAGAATAATTCGCATCATGGTTCTAGAGAAAAAGCAGTTATTTCATATGTTAATTTGCAAATTTTTGCGAATAACGAATTTTAACTATGGGTATTTTGGATTGGGACAAGAAGTTGTTCAAATTGGAGCAAACCTGGCATGGAGTATCCCCTGTGTACGACGACTGTAGGACAGAAATAATTTTTCCTATAGCTTGTTTAGGAAAAAAGTTAGGTTTTCATACAGAAATATGCAAATGTTGCGAATAACGAAATTATTATGCTTTGTATTAATTTATTAATTGATTGCCATAATAACGATTTATTATGCTTTGTTTTGTTTGGAGATAGAATTTGAGCCTGATTTTTTAAAAACCTAGTGCTCATCTCAAAATCTCCTATAGTTGTTTGTTTGTAACTCCGCCGTAGCCGGTCCCCAGCTCAATTCAGATGAGGAGGGGACCACACCCAAAAAATAGTGGAAAATCTCAAAATGTTGTTCGTTAGATCAACTGTAGATTTCTGTCCAAATGTATTTAATCTATTTTAGCTCTCGAAACGTCCTCTGATCAGAAAAAAGTGCGTTCAAAACGTCGCTCTGATCAGATAAAAGTGCGTTCGAAACGTCCTCTTATCAGACTAGTATGCGCTCGAAAATCTCTCCTGATAAGACTAGTGTGCACAGAAATTTTCTCTAATCAGACTAGTGTGCGCTCATAACTGCCTCTGATCAGACTAGTATGCGCTCGAAAACCTCTCCTGATAAGACTAGTGTGCACAAAAATTTTCTCTAATCAGACTAGTGTGCGCTCATATCTGCCTCTGATCAGACTGTCCCAGACCGAAGAGACTGCTGGTCAGACAATTGAGTTCCAGACCATTGTCCAGACTAAAGTGCTCTCGAAGCCTTTTCCAGACCATGCAATTCAAGCTCACCGGGAACATGTGAGCACTCGAAGATCGTCTGATCAGGGGTCACTTCGGTCTGGCCACCTCGACCTGGGAATTGTCGCTGGGAATCTACTACCGGGGATAAACTTCCCCTGCAGTAAAAATAAGCAGAAAGCTGCGAAAGTGGATACAAGGAGGAAACACTGCTACAATACGTTTTCATAGCTAATCTGTTTGATCGCCTCGCGCGTATTTTGCTTAATGTCTCGTGCTATTCAAGGGGATCAAACCGCTGAACTAGATTTGGACTCAAATTTATGAATGAATCAACTCACAAAAACAACTATCAGTTGTCAAACTTAGATGATGTGCTCAACGATTCAATTTCGCAGAACGCGTAAATAATCGCACCCCTTTCTTTTCGAAACTCTCTTTAACGTAAGCTTGAGATCATAAACGGAAACTGAGTGTCATTGCAACTTCAATAAACAAAATTAGAAGTAAGTACAAATATTAAAAACGTAACAGCACAAGTCCTGACGTACAATTCAAAGAACTTTCAGTAAAAAAATCGAAAAAACAGTAAACAAGAGAAATTGACTCATGCAAACAAAAGACATTAGCGAGAAAGCGAATTTTTGTTCAAACACCGTTTTCTCGCTTTATTTTAAATTTAGAGTGAAAAAAATTTCACGGCAAAAAACCACTCGCTTTTTCGCTCCAATTCCTGTCTTGGTGTGACCAAAGTTGCTAATCCAATTTGAATTCAAAAACATGAAATTGTGTGAACATATCTTAAAAAAACAGGGCCCCAATACAATTCAAATTCATTGAATTGTAAAAAAACAATAGACTAAACCTTAATTGGTTTTCAACGTTCATCCTGTTTTCTGTACAAAAATCCAATCGTACGTTCTGCCAAAGAGAAAGAGCTTAATCCGTTTCTTTTGGTTGTTCATCCCAAATAGACAAAAAAAGTTTCCAGGTAAGTTATTTGTATCTGCGTTGTTATCAATATTCGTTCTTCAATTTTTTGTTTCATTTTTCAAATAACAATATTGTCGATTAAAAAGTTTGAGTCTGTGGTTCTTGTCTGGGGAATAGCTGCTTCTTTTACTTTCCTCTCTAACCTATCAGCAGTTACCCAATAACCTTCCCATTGAGTGGTTGATTTCGAAATTACGGTTACTGAAAAACAGACAGCACTTTAAAAAAACTCCTCGATTTTGAACGCCTTTCAATGGTTGATGAAAAGGACCCTACGCGAGCCAAAAGAAGCCAAAACTTCCGAGGCAGACCCATTGATTATAACTGTCGACAATGATTCCGACAATCTATTGTAGGTTACTCATAGGCCGTCCAAGAAGTGACTCCGACTTTCAGATATTAATCTCCCGAAAAAGTTAACTTATATGTCTCATACTCAATTCATAAAATGATTGTTTTGCATATATAATTCAGATGCTGGTTTGATGCAGACTCCCAACCAATTCAACTAATTTCTTCAGCTAATATATTCAACATTCCAAATAATCCAACTGCTTTACAGTCTTCCAAAAAATTCTACTGCAGTATTCAATCAACTTCTATAAACAACAATTCTACTACTTTTTCAGTAAGTTACTACAGACAATTTTATCCAATGACAATCTAGCAACGTAGTCTCTTTCGATTTCAATCAAATATATTCGGGGAGAAATTGTGTAATAATTTATCCATGACACTGCGCCTCTTTAACAATTTTACTCCATCATGATAGTGTATAAAATTTTATCTAACATTTCTAAAAGATTTCAGTTTGTATTTCATGCAATTTAGCAGCAACCATTATAAGCATTTAACCAATTGTGAAAATCAATTATGTCATTTAATTATGTCATAAGTTTTTTTGTGCCTCTTTTTAGATACGTTGAAAATAACATTAAAGCTGCAATAACATTTTCGTGTTTGCGTTTTATTAACTTGTGAAGACATTTTTGTGAAGATTAAGCTTGTGGTTATTAATTGTATTTTCTGTGTCTTTTTCTCGCTGATCCGTTTAGATTTGCTTAAGATTGTTTGTTAATTTTTGACAAAAGGGTTCATGGCCATCGGAGGAGCAGAAGTTTGTTGAACAGTTGCACTGTATGAGAGGGCAGACATTAATTGAGTTTGATTAATTACAACATTCGCTTTCAACATTCTTCACTCTGGGTGTATGTTGAGAATTTGATACTCCTCATCTGTAACAATTAGTACTGGTCGAGTTATTATTTTTTTCAGATCTCATTAGTTTTGCATAGCATTTTCCATACTTGTGAACTAAGTACCTAAAGAAAAAATGTAAAACCAATGTTATTATGAATGAGGTTATTCCAATAATGATTGACATTTTCCATGTATGAGCTTGTGTGCACTTGTTACTTAGACTGGTACGAACTGTTTCTCACTCTGGGTGTATGTTGAGAATTTGACTCTGGGTGTATGTTGAGAAATTGATACTCCTCATCGGTAACAATTAGTACTGGTCGAATTATGCCAGTGTACCGATTCCCGGAAATCATGGTAAGATCCCAAAAATTTTCCCACTAAGATCCAGGAAAAATCCGAGAAACACCCGGGGATCTTAACGTGACTCTTACCGGGGATTGTAGGATGTGGTAAGATGGAGTAAGATCCCGCATTTCCCGGCGGGCGGGAAACCCGGGAAAAACGATTTCCCGGCAGGAATTGCGGGATCAATTATAGGGATCTTACCGGGAAATCAGGCAGATAATAAGATTCCCACCAGGACATCCGGGAAGAATTTCCTGGCAGGAATTCCGGGATTATTTGTCGGGATCTTACCGGGAAAACAGGGAGCTGTCAAAATTCCACGGGAAATCCGGGAAAACTTTCCCGACAGGAATTCGGGGATCATCTATCGAGGTCTTACCGGGAAAGTAGGGAGAAATTAAAACTCTCTTCGAGACTTCCGGGCAAAACTACGGGACCGTACCTGGAAAAAAGAATATCAGTAAAAATGGAGGGAAAAGTATGAAAAAGTCCAAATTCCATTCGATACTTTGAAACTTACCTAATTAAATATGGTTTGGGCTGTACTTGGACCAAGTTGTTGAGTCAATTTCATTAGTTTAAGGCATTTAAAAAATTGGGCTCGAGGGTACATCTCCTCAAACTCAAGTGGCAATGTATTTATTGACAACACAGCACATGAAGAGAAGGCCACACAGAAAGGGGATACAAAAAATACTCTCTGAAATTTCTAACATAAAGCAAAAATGCTATTTGTTTTATGCAAAAGAAATTCTGTGACTGAATGGCTACCAAAAAACAACAAAACCATAGCACATTAACAAAAAAAAACAGTGTTCTTAAAGATCTTAATATATTCCTGGTTTTTATCAAAAACGATTTAATGACGATTAAAGCAATTCATGGAGTTTCAAAAACGGCATAAAACTCAAATACTTATGTTTCAAAAGTCACGAGCAAAAAATTGATTCCAATGCAGCCACTAATTGCTAAAAGTTTTCTTGGGATATGATTTCACGAACAAAAACAAACAGTTTTCTTCTGTCAAATCAAATACATCACACTTTCATCACAAAATTCACACATTTACAGGAGTCACATGTTGGCAATCAAAACAAACGACAATTTTGTCAGGGAATAAGAAGTGCGGCAAACTCTCAAGGCATATCGTACACAGTTTTTGAGACGGCCGAGCAATGTAAACCTGCGGATCCTGTCGGCAAAGTGGACATTTGGGGTCTTCACCAAAAAGATACTGCTGGCGAAAAACCATCAACCATCTCCATAGGCAATTGGCACAGGCGTAGTGTTTTAATCATGGATCCTCGTGAAGGGGAATGGCGTGAGACATGTCGCTCTCCAGGCAGAACATACAATTAAACACTGCTTCAGCCATTTGCTGACACTTGCTGGACAGATCATGATCTAAGAAAAGCTTTAGTCAACAATGGGGCCAACGAAAGTCAGTAGAAATCTAACTACCTGAAATCAATGCACTTTATTGATAAAACTGAGGGCAACAGGGAGCTCACAACGTTTACTACCAAAAACTCAGAAATTGAGAGTACGCAATTTCTTTGAAAACTTTTTTGTAAAGTCGCCAGTTTAAAGTTTCTGCAAAAAGCTTTCTGGAATTCTATGCTAACGAAAACTGAGAATAGAACACTTCCACTCCAAGACCAGAATCCCAACAGACTAGTTGAGTTATATTTGGGAAAAACATTGAATGAAAAAATGAAAAGAAAACAATTGTACGAGATTTAAACTCCAATTTGCAAGGAAGATTTTCCGATCAGATTCATTAGGAAAAGGTCTACAAAACTATACCTAATTTCAATTAAACTAACTCTAGCAACCTAAACAGCGAAGATTGGGCTGTATATGCTTCAAGAGCAGTGTTGACAGAGCAGAAAACAGAATATGCAGACAGTTTCATAAATAAAATAATCGACAAAGAAAAATTGTCGAAAACAGTTGTCAGCACAAAAAAATAACCTGAAACGGCAAATAATACAGAAAAATTTTCACAAAAATTGCGGACAGGAATCATGTCTCATAAACATATGATATACTAACAACTTTTGGTCCAATGAAACTAACAAGTTGAGATTACGCAATTTTTCTGTAATATTTGCCGTTCCAAATTCCTGCAGAAAACTTTCAGGTTTTTTAGTCTGATACAAAACAGAGAAATGAACATTTTTGTTCCCCAGCCAGTATCGCAACTCATTATATGAGTTATTTTTAGGAAAACTATTAAGAAATGATGAAAAGAAAACAATTATGCGAGAATACCCCTCCAATATGCAACGAAGGTTTTCCGATCAGATTCATTAGGAAAAAGTCAACAAAACTATACTTAATTTCAATAAACCAACACTTGCAATCTGAACAACGAGGTATGGGCTTCATATGCAATCAGAGCAGTGCTGACAGCGCGGAAGAGAATATGCAGAGAGTTTCAAAAAAAAATCAAATCGGCAAAAAAAGTTGCCGAAAACATTTGTCAGCGCAAAAAATTAAACTGAAGAAAACTTAGTCAATGGTGTTTACAAAAGAAGGACTCCAGGATACAACTCCTCGAAATTCAAGTTTTAATGATTGCAGACAAAGAAACAACAAACAAAGAAATCAGGATTTTGAGGAGACGTGCCCCTGATCGGTTGCTTGTCAAAATACCGCAGGTGAAATTTTTTTTCCTCAAAGACCCAATAATTTTTTCTTCGGTTTGCTTTTGCAATCAGGAATCATGTCCCATAACAATATGATATATTAACAACTTTTGGTCCAAATAAAACTAACAAACTGAGATTACATAATTTTTCTGAAAATTTTTCTGTATTATTCGCCGTTCCAACTTCCTGCAGAAAATTTTCAGGCCTTCTAGTCTGATAATAAAAGTAAGAACTGAACATTTTCATTCCCAGCCAGTGTTGCAATCCATTATTTGGGTAATATTTAGGAAAACTATTAAGAAATGATGGAAAAAAATGTACGAGATTACCCCTCCAATATGCAAAGAAGCTTTTCCGATCAGATTCATTAAGGAAAGGCCAAAAAAGACTCTTGTGTTTCAGTCATAGATATATTAGTAACCTAAATGAGGGTAGCGAAACGAGGTATGGGCTGTATAGACTATAAGAGCAACGTTTAAAGAGCAAGCGAAGAGAGTATGCATTTTAAAAAAAACATATCAGCAAACATATATTTTCAATCAAAATTACAGAGTTCGAGAAAAGTTACATTCCGGTGATGGTTCAGATAAATAAGTACACAAATAGAGCAGAGACAGTTTAAAATTTTTAAAAAAAGATGATGATGATAGGATAAGAAATAATGTTTTCAAGCAAAAATTTTTATTTCATGTCTAAGATAAAACCAAATGTATGTAAAAATTTTTGTCAGCGCAAAAACTATTCTGAGAAAAACTTTAGTTATAAGTGTTTAGAAAAGGAGGGCCCCATGTTACTACTCGTTGAAATTCAAATTTCCATGATTGCAAACAAGCAAACATTGAAATGAGGATTTTGAGGAGACGTGCCCCTAATCCGCCGCCTCTCAATGTTGCAGGTGTAAATTTTACTAATTCCTCAACTGACCAATAAAATTATCTCCGGGATGTCTCCACGCTCACAAACTATCTCTGCTAACAATATGATAAAAAAGCACTTTTGGCCCAAAAAAAAGCAAGCCAATTGAGATTACGCCATTTCTTTGATAACATTTTTGTAAAGTCGCTGATTTGAACTTCCTGCACAAATCTTTCAGGACTTCTAGGCTAAAGCAATTCTGAGAGTAGAACATTTCCATTCCGTGAGCAGAATTGCAACTCACTATTTGAGTTATATGATCGGAAACATTGAATGATATAATGAAAAGAAAACAATTGTACGAGATTACCCCTCCAATATGCAACGAAGCTTTTCCGATCAGATTCATTAAGAAAAGGTGAACAAAACTATACTTAATTTCACTTAAACTAACACTAGCAATTTGAACAACGAGGTAAGGGCTGTATGTGCAATAAGAGCAGTGTTGACAGGGCAGAAGAGAGAATTTGCAGACAGTTTCAAAAAAAATTAAATCTGCAAAAAAATTGGCGAAATATTTGTCTGCGCAAGAAACTAACCTGAACAAAACTTAGTCATTGGAGTTTACAAAAGAAGGACTCTAGGATACAACTCTTCTAAATTCAAGTTTTAATGATTGCAGACAAAGAAACAACAAACAATAAAATCAGGATTTTGAGGAGAGCTGCCCCTGATCGGTTGCATCTCAAAATCTCAGAGTGAAAGTTTTAATTATTCCTCAAGGACCCAATAAACTTCTCATCTGATTGATTCCTCAATCAGGAATTATGTCTCAAAACAATATGACAGATTAAAAACTTCTGGTCCAATAAAACTAACAAATTGAGATTACGCAATTTTTCAGAAAATTTTTCTGTAATTTTGCCCGTTCCAATTTCTGCAGAAAACTTTCAGGAATTTATTGCTGATAAAATTAGAGAACTGAACATTTCCACTCCACTACCATACTCGCAACTCACTATTTAAATTATTATCAGGAAAACTATGAAAGAATTGATGAAAAAACATTTGTACGAGATTACCCCTCCAGTATGCATCGAAGATTTTCCGAGCCGATTCTTAAGAAAAGGCCTATAAAAGAATCCTATGTTTCAGTCATACAGACACTAGTAACCTAAACAACGATACTAGGTATGGGATGTATAGACTACAAGAGCAGTGCTTACAGAGCGGTCGAGGAGAGTATGCATTTTCAAAAAAAAACTTATCAGCAAATATTTATTTTGAATCAAAATTACGCTGTTTGAGAAAACTTACATTCGGACAATGCTAAAGACAGATAGGTACACAAATAGAGCAGAGAGAGTTAAAAGTTTTTAAAAAATGACGATGATAGAAAAAGAAATAATGTTTCTAAGCAACATTTTTTATTTCATGTCTAAGATAAAACCAAATGTATGTGAAAAGTTTTGTCAGCGCTAAAACTATTCCGAAGAAACCTTTAGTCATAAGCGGTTACAAAAGGACCCTTGGGTACTACTCGTTGAAAATGAAATTTCCATGATTGCAAACAAGCAAAAACTGAAATGAGGATTTTGATGAGACGTGCACCCGATCCGCCGCATCTCAATCTGGCATTGAAAATTTTACTAACTCCTCAGATTCCCAAAAATATTATCTCCGGGTTGACTCCTCGGTGACGAATTAGGTCTGCTAACAATATGATATGTTCAGCACTTTTGGTCAAAAAAAGCAAGCCAATTGAGATTGCGCAATTTCTTTGAAAACATTTTTGTAAAGTCGCCGGTTTAAACTTACTGCACAAAATTTTCAGGACTTCTATGCTAAATCAGAACTGCGAATAGATTGTTTCCATTCCTAGACCAGATTTCTAACTCACTGTTTGAGTTATATTTGTGAAAAAAATGAAAGAAATAACGAAAAGAAAACAATTGTACGAGATTACCCCTCCAAAAAGCAACGAAGCTTTTCCGATCAGATTCATTAAGAAAAGGTCAACAAAACTATGCATAATTTCAATCAAACTAACAGTAGCCATCTAAACAAAGAGAAAACCTGCAGGCAGTTTAAAAAAAAACAAATTGGCAAAAAAGTTGACGAAATTATTTGTCAGTTCAAAAAATCAACCAGAGGAAAACTTAGTCATTGGTGTTTACAAAAGAAGGACTCCTGGACACAAGTCCTCGAAATTCAAGTTTCAGTGATTGAAGACAAAGAAACAACAAACAGTGAAATCAGGAATTCGAGGAGATGTGCACCTGATCGGTTGCATGTCAAACTCTCGCAGGTGAACGTTTAGTTTATTCATCAAGGACCCAATAACTTTCTCCTCGAATTACTTTCGCAATTAGGAATCATTTCTGATAACAATATAATATATTAAAAACTTTTGGTTCAATAAAACTAAAAAATTGAGATTACGCAATATCTCTGAAAGTTTTTCTGTATTATTCGCCGTTCCAACTTACTGCAGAAAACTTTTAGGACTTTTAGTCCAATACAAAACTGAGAAATGAACGTTTCCATTCCCCAGCCAGTATTGCAACTCACTATTTGAGTTATACTTAGGAAAACTATGAAAGAAATGATGAAAAAATAAATATACGAGATTACCCCTTAAATATGCTTCCAAGCTTTTCCCGCCGCATCTCGAAATCTCGCAGGTAAAAATTTTACTAAATTCTCAACTCCGCAATAAAATTTTTTGCCTCCAAGCACAGGAAACATGTCTACTGAAAATATGATAAATTAAACACTTTCGATCCAAAATACAAGCGAAGTGAGATTACGCAAATATTATCTTTGAAAATAATTTTGTGATATTTCCGCTTTCAACCTCCTGCAGAAAACCTAAATGACTTCAATGCTGATACAAAACTGAGACCTGAACTTTTTCACTCCACAACCAGAATCGCAACTCATTATTTCAGATATAATTGGGAAAATTAAGAAACAAATGAAAAAAAAAACTTTTGTACGAGATTACCCCTCCAATATGCGTCGAAGACTTTCCGAGAACATTGATTAAAAAAACACCTTTCAGGACTTCTATACTGACAGAAAACTAAGAACTGAACATTTCCACTCCACAAGCACTAACGCAACTTGAGTTATTTCGGAAAATTATGGAATAGATGACAAAAAAACTATTGTACGAGATTACCCCTCCGATATGCTTCGAAGCTTTTCCGAGCAGATTCAGAAACACGCCAGCAAAAGACTAAAAAATTTCAGTCATACCAACACTAAATACCTGAAAATCGGGGTGTGGGCTGTTTTTACTATAAGGGCAGTGTTCACAGCTGATGAGAGAATATGCATACTTTTTATGAAAATCAGCATATTTCTTCGCATAGAATTTAAACTGTTTGCCAAAGTTTCAAGTAAGTGTTTATATTTCGTGTCTTGAGATGAACCAAAACTCAAGCGAACTTTCGTTAGTGCAGAAAAAATGAATCTAAAGAAACGTTCAGTCGTGGGGGTATACAGACGCCGGTACCTAGAGTACTTCTTAAAATACCTAAATGATTGGTTCTAATAAAAAAATACATTGTGTAAAAAGTTTTCCTCGAAACGAAACTGAAAACAATTTAACTCTGACTAGAAGAGTCGAGCACAACATTAACATGCAGATAATTTGACAGAGCACTGTGCAAAGATAGAATCTTTGCCAAAACAGATTTCACACGTCCAGATCAAGCAAATTCCGCATAGAGGAAAATCAACATCAAGAGGAGTTTTTGCGCAGTAACAAGAACCCACTGGAACAATAATTTTCTCTGGCAGCCAATTAAACTTTAGGTGTAGCGAAAAGATATTGTTTTTTTTCTGAATCCTGCTAGCCAATCTTTGGTCACCTCTTCTTTTTCTCTCCAATTCTTTAGTAGTTTCTCCTTGCCCTGTATCAAGGAGGCCAAACACAGCAGCTTTTCACACGCTGATTTCCACGTCGGTACAACTTCAACTTCACAAAACTTGAGGAAAAACTTCGCCACAGATCTCTCGGTTGTCTCATTCATAGAAAACCTTCGCGATTGTTTTTCTGTTTCTGATTTCAAATGATCATAGACTGTTTGCTTTGGTATACCTAGGTGTTTCGCCACATCCACAACACAATATCCATCTTCTTTCACTAAACTCAAGTCTTCTTTTGAATATACCGGTATTGCTTTTCTCACATAATTCCCAGGATTTTCAAAAACTGAAAAAAAGAAGGTTTTTTGTGTCCTTTACTGCTTTTAACAATTTTTTCGTATTTGATCCCTGAAAAACTCCAATCTGCAAAAGAAATTTAAAATATGATCAAATTGACATCAGACTTTTAAAAATAAAAAACTAATCTCTTTTAAAAACACAACATGTTTCAGACGGTACTTCGTAATTCCCCACAGAGCGAATAATGCAAGGACTAAGGGGTCTAGTAATATCAATTTCAACAACTTCAGCGCTCGTCAAATCGATTAAAAAGTGTTTGTCATCTGCCGATTCAAGAATTTCCAGTTTATCACTTAAATCGAAATCCAAATCTAGAGTTTGAAGATTTGAGGATTCCAGTTCTTGTAGACGTTCAGTCAGCAATAAACGCACAAACGCACGGGATTGTGATTTCGATAAACCTTCAGATGAGCAACACCGCAAAAACTATCTATGTCAACAAATATTGCCAAAAGCTGACCAAACGAAAATAGTTAAGCTGACTCCTCATACTTGACAAAATGTTCACATGAGCCAGTTTCCAAGAATCGTTAGACTGACGTGTGAATATGGTAGTTTTTATCTTGAAACGAAAATGAATTAGAGGTTCTGAAAACCGCGCGTTCTTCTTCTAAATCTACCTCAACTTCGCGACTGTTTTCCAGAACAACAGACCCAATTTTCATAGGTTTCTTCTTGAAATCTACCCTACGGCCAACAATCCGCTGATGACATTTTACCGCCAAACGAGTGAAAACAAATCTTGATGTGCTCTCATTTATTCGTCTTTTTAAATGAAAATAAGCGGCTTCGAAAGCAATACTCAAAATTGATGACAAAAGACCACATTGTTTCAACTGATCCGATAGATGGCTTAAGGTAAGTGCGTTAAATGTTTCTGATTTATCACCGGAGAAACGAACAAGCTGCTTGCGGAAACAAGTTAAGCAGTTCCCTGCAATATCAATTTCTTTCACAGTTTGAGGCTCCAGTAAAATACGTATAGCGCTGCTCGGTAAAATAAAAGTGTGCAAACATTGCATCACTAAGCAGCCCAAAAAGAGACGTGAAGCCATACAGCAGAAAAAGTTTTAATTCCGAAGCCTTCCACAGTTTGACAGAATTGATACCTCTAAATTGTCTATTGTAATCCTGAATGGGTAGCCTGCAGTGAAGAAGACGCTGTGAAGCCATCTGAGAGTGGAGATGCGAGAAACTTTTTTGCTTAACAATGTTATATACACATTTCCTCACCACTCCAAGTAATACTTGATGCATAAAGTCAATTACCACATCCTCAGGAATTGAAACAATTTGCTCAAGGCAGGAAGGACCTTTTAATCCGAATTTTGGATTTTGTGCTGTGGGATGGGCGGAAAGATCTTCGATACGCTTTTTATTGTTGCGGAGCTCAGATGGCGTCTTTTCAAAGGCATAGAGCCAAGGCTTGCCTGACGGATGACTGCAGCCCCTTATGTAACAATCATTGCAACCGTAAACGCCATTGAACTGAATCTGATTTAGAAGAGGTGCTTTCATAACAGCGTCAACTACCACTAAACGAATGTTGACCATAACTTTGTAAGTCTTCTCATTAACAACTATCAATTTGCGTTGATTAAAAATGTGAACAAACTGAACCAAATTTTCAACCAATGAACTGCAATCAGGTTTTTTTACGCCACCGTACAAAGAAATGAGGGTCAAATTTTTGTAGCAGGCGCGACGTTTTTGAGGCAAATTTAGTAGCAATAACCAAACAGGATATAAGCAGAACTTCTTTGATTTAGCTGGCAAAACACCATCTGTGCTCATGACAAAATGCAAAACCTCGCAATAGTTTTTTGACGTTAGAACAACGTCGTCGTTCAACTGCCAATTAGGAGAAAGCATCAAATCGACATTTCGCTCAAAAGGAGCAACTAACTGACTCTCAACGTCTAAATGATAAATAACACCATCTGGTAGCGTTTCTTTTTTAACATTGCTTAAACTGTTCTCAATCTGCTGGAGTCGGTAAAAAGAAGGCAGTTGATTCTTCTCCGGCAAGCATCTTTCAATCAAATTTAGAACGGACTTAGCAGCGCCGTCACTCAGAGCATGCTGGTCAATAACACTGAAAAATCGTCGGAGAACTGTGTTACAGACATGATAGAAATTTCACAAATGAAATCTTCTGAGTCTCTTTTTGGCGTATCTGATTGGTCTTCAGCTTCACTTAAACTGGAATACTCTACCATTTCATTGACTCAATTCAACTGTATTGGAGTTGAGGCTTCAAGAGGGACAGGAGTGTGCAACTCAGAAAAGAACGATAAAGGCATGTCGGAAAAAGGGGTGCAGTCAGGTTCCTCGCTTTCAACAGATTCACTTTTTTCGGTGTCTGATTCAGAAACCAGAACTTTTGCTTTCTTTGATATATATTTTGCCTTACGAATGCGTCTTTCTTTATAACTCAAATTCGATCTCGGTTTCATTTGGCGCTTCGACTGCAACATAGGAGTACAAAGAGAATTTTTATTGGCTATAGGAGTTGCTGTCGTTGCTGTGCCACTTAACACATTTAAATTTGCAGTACATACAGGTTTTACTCTACCGGATCTGGTCCACGAATTGATAACAGCTGCATTAGGACCACAGAAAGCTGAATGCGGGCAGTCGCAAAACATTCTGTTTGGCCCGAATTTTTCACCTCCAAAATTGACATTAATCTCTTCTCCTTTTGAATACCCTTAATTGCGGTCAGCCGAATGCAAACCTTTGTTTTGTTTCTGTTTGGTACATACAAACAATTTTCCTTGAAGCTCGAGTTAACGAAAGACACGCCTCCCTTAAGCTTGGGCCCAGATGCATGATCAAAAATCGAGACGTTATTGTAACTGGGAATGATTTCCTTCTGAGGTATTGGTACCAGAAAACCAGTGAGACCCTTCACGACTTCATTATACGTTAATCTGCACTTAGCGAAAACCCCTAGGCTTGTATGCAGTTTTTTCTGGAGAAAAATTGGGCCACAGGTCGCAGCTTGCATGTTTCTTCGAAAGCAATGTAATCCGACCTCATCTCTCTTTCTAAATTCTGCCTCAGTGCAACAGAGGTGCCGGTGTCCTGTTCAATAAATATTTTATGCGTTTTGATCAATTCGTTGTCAAACATCTGCATAGTCAACTTACCATCTATTTGCGCCAAATCTTCCCAGGTTATCTTTTTACACATTCTTCTCTGAAAATTACCAATCAAAACTGAGAACAGTAAACTCATGGCTAAACAAACTGCCGTTGTTGAAAAAGGAAAAAAAAACATAATAGACCCAGCTCTGGCTAATTGCTCAAACGACTCTGGAGCGGTTGGCTTTGTCAGTAATTGCAAAAGTTTAAGGAGGCATGCTTTAGTTTATATGAAGGGCGTGCGATAAGCGTAGCCAAGGGCGTTTGATCTGATTTGGGATGGGGCCGAAGTGTGGTCATTGTGGTCAAGAATCGCCGTTCGCAAAACGCATTTATGTCCCTTAGACTTTTTGGCTGAATTGTGTATATAGAGTCAAGTAAGTCGAAAGGCTCTAAAAACACTAAATACCTGGCGAGCGTTACCACTTCAAATATTTTTTCAGGAAAAAGGTCAAATTCGCAAACCAAAAATCAGTATAGCAAAAAAAACGCATGCAAAAAGACCACGGGAGCATCATAAACGCTACAAATTTCATTTGAGAGCAATTAAAAACTGATTTCAATTTTTATTAAAGATACTGCAAAATTGTCGAGAAAGTAATGACTGCAACAGAGGATCTCTAGTTCAAATAAATGTTGAAACAAGCAAAGCATAACTGCTGTTAAAAAGACAGAAAATTACACCTATGGATAGACTTACGCAATCAGGTAGATTAGCTGCAAGTATTCAATAATGGTGAAGCAAATAAGTTTTCTGATATTGTTTCTCAAAAGCACAAGACCAATCCTCGTTGTCTTCCGGTTGTTGTCATTTTTCCCTTCTGCACCATTGACTTTGTTCACCTCCTGCTTTTGGTTGCTGACGGATCTTCTTTTTCTGTAAATTGCGACCCAAATCGTCGATAACTTCATATGCATCTGTCCACTCACCTGGAAAACGACCCTCAACCAATCCCTTATGTTCTCTAATACCTCGGCGTTTAAAGAAGGCAAAGAATTGCTCTTTCTAGGATTCGAGCGCTGACTTAACATCTCCTCTTCAGTGAAATACTTGCGTGCAAGATTGCGTCCATACTTTTTCGGAGTTTTTCCCTCTATTTTAGTCATATCCTCCCCATTATGCCAGACAGAACCCAAAGACGTTTTCTTACCGAGTTTTGAGCTGGGACGAGCAAGAGCCACTGCTCAACTGGCTTTCCAAAAACATACGTAGTTCGCGCAATTCTCTCCTCTGGGCGTCCATTACTTTAGTCACTCCTTTAATTGCATTCACGACTTTTTTCATAGCATAATCTGAATCAACCAGATTTCTTCCTTGACTATCCAGCTCTTTGTCCAATTCATCAGATCCGGCATTACCATCAATGTCCTCATTATGACTTTTGGGTACAGTTTCATTTAGGATGAACGATTCTTCCAAGTATTCTTCATTTTCCGAACCTGAACACTCATTATAATTATGAAAACCATCAGTTTCATTTTCCTTCTCATTGTTTGAACTGGACTTTGCAGTTCCAATGAGAGGAAGCTTTGATTGGACCATTGATTTAACAGGGGTTTTGTATGATTTTTGAGCCAGCACATGTTTTTCTTCATCGTTTCTCATTTTCTTCACATTGCGAGCAGTGCCTTCCTTCAAGGACCTCCAGGCTACATAACTTCTTTTCACAATGGGTTGCGGCTGTGACAAGGCCTGGCTCGCTGCATTAGTTTCGGCATTGAATGACAAATTAGCCCGATCTTCAGTGGTGTTAGCGCATTCAATTCTCGGATCCATTCTTTCGCACACCAATTTCAACGTTTCAAGGTCACCTTTGGCAATGAAACACCTCGGACAAAAATCAACTTCATAATACAAATGCACAATTTCGTCTTTTTTGATTGATGCCCGCGAATCGTAGCTCATTTTTTTGGGCCAAGCCACGTGGTCTAAGGGAATGTCTCGGTATTCTCCATTCTTGAAAAAAAAGAAAATAAATGTCCTTCATCTGCGCAAGCAGCATGTTATCGTGCACACGAGAAGAAGCTGACCTGTGTTTTCCTATCAAAGACAAAGATTTTGAGAACATCACAAGCTGTGAAAAAATACTCGATTATATTATGCAAAAAAGATACTCTTTTGCAAATTGACAGACGAAAGATTATCTACGGAAAAGACCAAAGGAGACAAAATGCTTGAATTTAAAAACAAAAAACTATCAAAACAGTATCCGTAAAACAAGAACACCGGAAGTTAGATCTCAACTTGAGAACATCACTCTAGAGTAAACGTAAGCAGCATCTTCAGATTCACCAACTATTTCGTGTTTCTTCTATTTACTCATACTGATTGTTTCCTTCTTCTTTTTTCGCTTCAGAGCCCATCCTTTCTGATTTATTGCATAGCGACATTCTAACCAAGCGTCAGGGAACTGGGTAGCAATTTGGTTTTAATATCCAAAACTTTCTCTTGATCTAGAGCGGGCCGACTCGTTTTTTGGGGGCTGACTATCCCTTCGATAAGTTATTTCTCGCTGAATTTTTCAGTAGCTAAATTCAATGCCAACTGAACAGCCGACAAAGATATTCTTCGCGGTTCAAGTGCAACAGCATCACTTTGACTTGAGGCTGCGTCTAAATTGCCAACATCCTGTGGAGCTACTAATTCTTCTGAAATTACAGCTGCAGATGACGTTCTTTTATTATGGCGAGCAGCTTCGTATTTCCCCAGGACAGCCATAATTTTCTTGTGTTTGGCTTCTGAACGAGTTCTGCTGCGATTCAGGTTTTCTAGCCACTTTGTAAGTCGACTTTCCTAACTGGAATTGCTATCCATACAATCTATGGCACACAAAAACATGAAACCAAAACCACTTCTGTTGGAAGGAAACTCAAAAAAATAGAAGTACTCTTCATTAAAGGCTGCCTCCACAGCAACGTTATCGCAATTTATCGATTCTAACTAAATATTGATACAAAACACCAATCTCATATGATTAAAATTATAACACACTTATCAAGGCCGTCATACGGCGCCGTATGTATTTAAGAAAAATCGTACTAAGGCCTTGTGCACTACGGCCGTACTAAGATTTCTAAGGTTACATATCAAGGCCTACCGAAAGAAAAAGAGTAAATTACTAAGGCCGTACCGAGATTATAAAAGAGTTCACCATTTTGACCAAATCTAGGCTTAAATCAGACTATATAAAGAGGATACAGACAAAGCAATTGCAAAAAATACAAGAAACAGCATCATCTATATCTCGAAAAATAGAAGACTTTTAGAGAAGTCTTTTTCTACTAACAAAAAAATTCCAATTTTTCTGACATGGCTTAAAATACGTTTTGGCAAAATCTAGGCTTAAATCATATTACATACATATCGTACAGACTAAGCAAGTTAAAATGAACTTAGAGAAAACAGACATATCTTGCATCACCAATATCTCGAAAAATAGAAGACTTTTAGAGTTCTTTTTGACTAAGAACCTTCAGAGAGAGAGAGAGAGAGAGAGAGAGAGAGAGAAAGAAAGAAAGAAAGAAAGAAAGAGAGAGAGAGGGAGATAGAGAGAGGGATGGAGAGAGAAAAGGGGGATGGTTAGACAATGTGGGGGAGAGAAAGAGAGGGGGGTTAAGAGAGAGAGATAGAGACAAAGAGGGGTGTGGAGAGAGAGAGAGAGGAGAGAGAGACAGAGAGAGAGAGAGAGAGAGAGAGAGAGATGAAAGTTGGGGGATGGAAAAAGAGAGAGAGAGATAGATAGATAGAGAGAGAGAGAGAGATGGAATGAATAGAGAGTGAGAGAATTGGGGGGAATGAGGAGGGGAGGGGGAAAGTAAGCGATATCAATTTGATTCACTTTGAACAACTCCTTGATCCGATAAAATTTCTATATTTTCTAAAACAGAATAAGCGAATAAGTCGATATTTCCGATTGAAATACGAACTTTTTTCAAGGAAAGTTAGGCAAAAAATTCTTTTCGCCTTACAATTTAAATAGTACTGGTAGTCTGGGATATCAATTTGGTAATTTGGTTCATTTTAAACAACTCCTTGATCCGATAAAACTTCTAATTTTTTAAAAATTGAATGAGCGAATAAGTCAATATTTGCAATTGAAATACGAACTTTTTTCTAGGAACGTTAGGCAAATAATTCTTTTCGCCTTAAATAGTACTGGTAGTCTGGGATATCAATTTGGTTCACTTTAAACAACTCCTTGATTTGATAAAACTTCTATATTTTTTAACATAGAATAAGCGAATAAGTCGATATTTTCGATTGAAAATCGAACTTTTTTCCAGGAACGTTAGGTGCACCATTCTATTTGCATTACAACTTAAGTAGTACTGGTAGTCTGGGACATCAAATTGGTTCACTTTAAGCAACTCCTTGATCCGATGAAAATTCTATATTTTTAAAAATAGAAAAAGCGAATAAGGTGACATTTCCGATTGAAATACGAACTTTTTTCTTGGAACGTTAGGCAAACAATTCTTTTTGCATTACAATTTAAATAGTACTGGTAGTCAGAGATATCAACTTGGTTTACTTTAAACAACTCCTTGATCCGATTAAAATTCTATACTTTTTAAAATAGAATAAGCGAATAGGTCGATATTTCCGATTGAAATACGAACTTTTTTCTAGGAACGTTAGGCGGACCATTTTTATTGAATTACAACCTAAATAGTACTGGTAGTCTAGGATATCAACTTGGTTCACTTTAAACAACTCCTTGATCCGATCAAATTTCTATATTTTTTAAAATGGAATAAGCGAATAAGTCGATATTTCCGATTGAAATACGAACTTTTTTCTAGGAACTTTAGGCGGACCATTCTTTTGGAATTACAACCAGAATAGTACTGGTAGTTTGGGATATCCATTTGGTTCACTTTGAACAACTCCTTGACCTAATCAAAAAGACCTATTTTTAAAATTATTAATTTGAAATAATCGTGAATTTCCTAGGCAAGCTATACCAAAAATTCCTATTTTCCTATGCTCTACTTACACAAGGGATATTCCATACCGAGTTTGATTTAGACAACTCCTTGATCCGATAATATTTCTATATTTTTTAATATAGAATAAGCGAACAATAAGCCAATAAGTCGACATTTCCGTATGAAATACTAACTTTTTATCTAGGCAAGTTATACCAAAAATTCTTTCTTTTTTAAACTCTAGATACCATTGGAATACTCCATATCGTGTTTGGTTGGATTTGAACAACTCCTTGACCCGATGAAACTTCTATTTCTTTTGAAAATAGAGGAGGCGAATAAGAAGCGAATAAGTCGATATTTCCGTATGAAATACTAACTTTTTTCCTAGCCAAATTATACCAAAAGTTCGTTCTTTTTTAAACTCTATATACACATGGGATACTCCAAAGCGAGTTTGGTTGGATTTGAACAACTCCTTGACCCAATGAAACTTCTATTTTTTGAAAATAGAAGAGGCGAATAATAAGCGAATAAGTTGATATTTCCGTATGAAATACTAACTTTTTACCTAGGCAAGTTATACCAAAAATTCTTTCTCTTTTAGACTCTAGAGACATATGGGATACTCCATACCGGGTTTGGTTGGATATGAAGAACGCCTTGATCCGATCAAGTTTTTATATTTTTAAAAAATAGAATAAGCGAATTAGTCGATATTCCCGTAGGAAATACTAACTTTTTTCCTAGGCAAGTTATACCAAAAATTCTTTCTCTTTTAGACTCTAGAGACATATGGGATACTCCATACCGGGTTTGGTTGGATATGAAGAACTCCTTGATCCGATCAGGTTTCTATATTTTTAAAAAATAGAATAAGCGAATTAGTCGATATTCCCGTAGGAAATACTAACTTTTTTCCTAGGCAAGTTATACCAAAAAAAATTTTCTTTTTTAAACTCTAGATACACATGGGATACTCCATACCGAGTTTGGTTGGATTTGAACAACTCCTTGACCGAATGAAGTTTTTATTTTTTTGAAAATAGAATAAGCGAATAATAAGCGAATAAGTCGATATTTCCGTATGAAATACTAACTTTTTATCGAGGCAAGTTATACCAAAATTTCTTTCTCTTTTAAACTCTAGAGACATATGGGATACTCCATACCGAGTTTGGTTGGATATGAAGAACTCCTTGAACCGATCAAGTTTCTATATTTTTAAAAAATAGAATAAGCGAATTAGTCGATATTTCCGTATGAAATACTAACTTTTTTCCTAGGGAAGTTATACCAAAAAATTTTTCTTTTTTAAACTCTAGATACACATGGGATACTCCATACCGAGTTTGGTTGGATTTGAACAACTCCTTGAGCCAGTGAATTTTCTATATTTTTGAAAATGGAACAAGCGAATAAGTCGATATTTCCGATTGAAACACTAACTTTTTTCCTAGGCGAGTTATACCAAAAACTCTTTCTTTTTTAAACTCTAGGTACAAATGAGATACTCCATACCGAGTTTGGTTGGATTCGAACAACTCCTTGACCCAATGAAATTTCTATATTTTTGAAAATACAATAAGCGAATAATAATCGAAGAAGTCGATATTTCCGTGGGAAAGACTAACTTTTTTCCTAGGCAAGTAATACCAAAAATTCTCTCTTTTTTAAACTTTAGATACACATGGGATACTCCATTCCGAGTTTGGCTGGATTTGAACAACGAATAAGCGAATAAGTCGATCATTCCGATTGAAATACGAACTCTTTTCTAGGAATGTTAGGCAAACAATTCTTTCTGCATTACAATCTAAATAGTACTGGTAGTCTGGGATATCAATTTGGTTCACTTTAATCAACTCCCTGATCCGATCAAATTTCTATATTTTTTAAAATAGAATAAGCGAATAAGTCGATAACTCCCATTGAAATACGAACTTCTTTTCTAGGAACGTTAGACGGACCATTCTTTTTGCATTACAACCTAAATAGTACTGGTAGTCTGGGATATCCCTTTAGTTAACTTTGAACAAATCCTTGATCCGATAAAATTTCTATATTTTTGAGAATAGAATAAGCGAATAAGTCGATATTTCCAATTAAAATACGAAGTTTTTTTCTAGGAACGTTAGGCGAACAATTCTTTCTGCATTACAATCTAAATAGTACTGGTAGTCCGGGATATCAATTTGGTTCACCTTAAACAACTATTTGATCCCAAAAAATCTCTATATTTTTGAAAAAAGAATAAGCGAATAAGTCGATCATTCCGATTGAAATACGAACTCTTTTCTAGGAATGTTAGGCAAACAATTCTTTCTGCATTACAATCTAAATAGTACTGGTAGTCTGGGATATCAATTTGGTTCACTTTAATCAACTCCCTGATCCGATCAAATTTCTATATTTTTTAAAATAGAATAAGCGAATAAGTCGATAACTCCCATTGAAATACGAACTTCTTTTCTAGGAACGTTAGACGGACCATTCTTTTTGCATTACAACCTAAATAGTACTGGTAGTCTGGGATATCCCTTTAGTTAACTTTGAACAACTCCTTGATCCCATAAAATTTCTATATTTTTGAAAATAGATTAAGCGAATAAGTCGATATTTCCGATTAAAATCCGAAGTTTTTTCTAGGATTGTTAGGCGATCAGTTCTTTCTGCATTACAATCCAAATAGTACTGGTAGTCTGGGATATCAATTTGGTTCACTTTAAACACCTCCTTTATCCCATAAAATTTCTATATTTTTGAAAAAGTAATAAACGAATAGGTCGATATTTCCGATTGAAATACGAACTTTTTTTCTAGGAATGTTAGGCGAACAGTTCTTTCTGCATTACAATTTAAATAGTACTGGTAGTCTGGGATATCAATTTGGTTCACTTTAATCAACTCCTTGATCCAAACAAATTTCTATATTTTTCAAAGTAAAATAAGCGAATAAGTCGATAATTCCGATTGAAAAACTACCTTTTTTCTAAGAACGTTAGACGGACCATTCTTTTTGCATTACAACCTAAATAGTACTGGTATTCTGGGATATACATTTAGTTAACTTTGAACAACTCCTTGATCA
Organism: Convolutriloba macropyga; assembly: GCF_964194025.1. Taxonomy (NCBI): domain Eukaryota; kingdom Metazoa; phylum Xenacoelomorpha; order Acoela; family Convolutidae; genus Convolutriloba; species Convolutriloba macropyga. The sequence goes on along the minus strand of NC_134470.1, from coordinate 53,746,834 downwards.
GATAAAATTTCTATATTTTTGAAAATAGAATAAGCGAATAAGTCCGAACTTCTGATTGGAATACGAACATTATTTCTAGGAATGTTAGGCGGACAATTCTTTTTGCATTACAACCTAAATAATAATGGCAGTCTGGCATATAAATTTGGTTCACTTTAATCAACTCCTTGATCCGATCAAATTTCTATATTTTTTTAAAAATAGAATAAGCGAATTAGTCGATATTTCCGATTGAAATAAGAACTTTTTTCTAGGAACATTAGGCGGACAACTCTTTTTGAATAACAATCTAAATAATACTGGTAGTCTGGGATATCAATTTGGTTCACTTTGAACAACTCCTTGATCAGACGAAATTTCTATATTTTTGAAAATAGACTAAGCAAAAAAGTCCAAACTCCCGATTGGAATACGAACTTTATTTCTAGGAATGTTAGGCGGACAATTCTTTTTGCATTACAACCTAAATAATAATGGCAGTCTGGCATATAAATTTGGTTCACTTTAATCAACTCCTTGATCCGATCAAATTTCTATATTTTTTTAAAAATAGAATAAGCGAGTTAGTCGATATTTCCGATTGAAATAAGAACTTTTTTCTAGGAACATTAGGCGGACAATTCTTTTTGAATAACAATTTAAATAATACTGGTAGTCTGGGATATCAATTTGGTTCACTTTGAACAACTCCTTGATCAGATGAAATTTCTATATTTTTGAAAAAAGACTAAGCGAAAAAGTCCGAACTTCCGATTGAAATACGAACTTTTTTTCTAGGAACGTTAGACGGACCATTCCTTTTGCATTACAACTTAAAAAGTACTGGTAGTCTGGGATATCCATTTAGTTAACTTTGAACAACTCCTTGATCAGATAGAAATTCTGTATTTTTGAAAATAGAATAAGCGAATAAGTCGATATTTCCGATTGAAATAAGAACTTTTTTCTAGGAACATTAGGCGGACAATTCTTTTTGAATAACAATCTAAATAATACTGGTAGTCTGGGATATCAGTTTGGTTCACTTTGAACAACTCCTTGATCAGATGAAATTTCTATATTTTTTAAAATAGACTCAGCGAAAAAGTCCAAACTTCCGATTGAAATACGAACTTTTTTTCTAGGAACGCTAGACGGACCATTCCTTTTGCATTACAACTTAAAAAATACTGGTAGTCTGGGATATCCATTTAGTTAACTTTGAACAACTCCTTGATCAGATAAAATTTCTATATTTTTGAAAATAGAATAAGCGAATAAGTCGATATTTCCGATTGAAATAAGAACTTTTTTCTAGGAACATTAGGCGGACAATTCTTTTTGAATAACAATCTAAATAATACTGGTAGTCTTGGATATCAATTTGGTTCACTTTGAACAAATCCTTGATCAGATAAAATTTCTATATTTTTGAAAATAGAATAAGCGAATAAGTCGATATTTCCGATTGAAATACGAACTTTTTTCTAGGAACGTTAGACGGACCATTCTTTTTGCATTACAACTTAAATAGTACTGGTGGTCTGGGATACCCATTTAGTTAACTTTGAACAACTCCTTGATCCCATAAAATTTCTATATTTTTCAAAAAAGAATAAGCGAAAAAGTCGATATTTCCAGGCGTCGAACCAATTTTTTTTCAAGGATTGTTAGGCGGGTAATTCTGTTTGCTTTACAATCTAAATACTACTGGACAGATAAGGTGAATTGACTTAATAGATAGGAAAACGTGGAAATCACATACAACTTTCTTATATACAAAAATGTTAAAAACAAATATAATCCTTTTCGTTAACATTTTTTGCAAAATCCTGGGCTTTTGGCTGTTTTTTTTGTAACAGGTTTGAAAGGAGCTGCTGCTGACTCTCAGTAAACTCAGCTGCTTGCTTCATCCCATTTTTTCCACTCTGATGCCGTTTATGGGTTTTAATTGCATATGCAAAAAAGTCCTCGAGCAGTCGGTTGGAGTCGAAAAGTTAACCCTTCCGTGAAACTCTTTTGAGCCCTTCCTCAGCCCAAGAAACGACACACTTTTGACCGATGGGCACGCGTCTTTTAGTTCCTTCTACGCTGGACCGAAAGAACTTTTTTGAGTGGGCTCAAAACCAGAGAATTGGAAAGAAATCGGATTTCTGTACGGATTTTTTGTTTGTCTTTCTTCAGTGACAGAGGTGTTCTATTTTCTTTGCCCACCGAAGCAGGCGCCTTCTAAACAAGAAAATCACGTTAAAACGCTTGGTGATAAGAACCATTAATTTGGTTTATATTAAACAATTCTATGATCCGATAAATTTTCACTTTTTTTGAAAATTTATTAAGCGAATAAGTCGATATTTCCGATTGAAATACGAACTTTTTTCTAGGAACGTCAGGCAAACAATTCTTTCTGCATTACAATCTAAATAGTTCTGGTAGTCTGGGATATCAATTTGGTTCACTTTAAACAACTCCTTGATCCCATAAAATTTCTATATTTTTGAAAAAAGAATAAGCGAATAAGTCGATATTTCCGATTGAAATACTAACTTTTTTTCTAGGAACGTTAGACGGACCATTCTTTTTGCATTACAACCTAAATAATACTGGTAGTCTGGGATATCCATTTAGTTAACTTTGAACAACTCCTTGATCCCATAAAATTTCTATATTTTTCAAAATAGAATAAGCGAAAAAGTCGATATTTCCAAGCGTCGAACCTACTTTTTTCAAGGATTGTTAGGCGGGTAATTCTGTTTGCTTTACAATCTAAATACTTCTGGACAGATAAGGTGATTTGACTTAATAGATAGGAATTGTGGAAATCACATACAACCTTCTTATATACGAAAAAAGTTAAAAACAAATATAATCCTTTTCGTTAACATTTTTTGCAAAATCCTCGGCTTTTGGCTGTTTTTTGTAACAGGTTTAAAAGGAGCTGCTGCAGACTCTCAGTAAACTCGGCTGCTTGCTTTCATCCCATTTTTTCCGCTCTGATGCCGTTTATGGGTTTTAATTGCATATGCAAAAAAAGTCCTCGAGCAGTCGGTTGGAGTCGAAAAGTTAACCCATCCGTGAAGCTCTTTTGAGCCCTTCCTCACCCCAAGAAACGACACACTTTTGACCGATAGGCACGCTTCTTTTAGTTCCTTCTTCACTGGACCAAAGGAACTTTTTCGAGTGGGCTCAAATCCAGAGAAATTGAAAGAAATCGGATTTCTGTAGGGATTTTTTGTTTGTCTTTCTTCAGTGACTGAGGTGTTCTATTTTCTTTGCCCACCGAAGCAGGCTCCTTCTAAACAAGAAATTCATATTAAAGCGCTTGATGATAAGAACCATTAATTTGGTTTATATTAAACAATTCTATGATCCGATAAAAATTCACTTTTTTCGAAAATTTAATGAGCGAATAAGTCGATAATTCCGATTGAAATACGAACTTCTTTTCTAGGAACGTTAGACGGACCATTCTTTTTGCATTACAACCTAAATAGTACTGGTAGTCTGGGATATACATTTAGTTAATTTTGAACTACTCCTTGATCCGATGAAATTTCTATATTTTTGAAAATAGAATAAGCAAATAAGTCGATATTTCCGATTAAAATACGAAGTTTTTTTCTAGGAACTTTAGGCGAACAATTCTTTCTGCATTACAATCTAAATAATACTGGTAGTCCGGGATATCAATTTGGTTCACTTTAAACAACTATTTGATCCCAAAAAATCTCTATATTTTTGAAAAAAGAATAAGCGAATAAGTCGATCATTCCGATTGAAATACGAACTCTTTTCTAGGAATGTTAGGCCAACAATTCTTTCTGCATTACAATCTAAATAGTACTGGTAGTCTGGGATATCAATTTGGTTCACTTTAATCAACTCCCTGATCCGATCAAATTTCTATATTTTTTAAAATAGAATAAGCGAATAAGTCGATAACTCCCATTGAAATACGAACTTCTTTTCTAGGAACGTTAGACGGACCATTCTTTTTGCATTACAACCTAAATAGTACTGGTAGTCTGGGATATCCCTTTAGTTAACTTTGAACAAATCCTTGATCCGATAAAATTTCTATATTTTTGAGAATAGAATAAGCGAATAAGTCGATATTTCCAATTAAAATACGAAGTTTTTTTCTAGGAACGTTAGGCGAACAATTTTTTCTGCATTACAATCTAAATAGTACTGGTAGTCTGGGATATCAATTTGGTTCACTTTATGCAACTACTTGATCCCAAAAAATCTCTATATTTTTGAAAAAAGAATAAGCGAATAAGTCGATATTTCTGATTGAAATACGAACTTTTTTTCTAGGAGTGTTAGGCAAACAATTCTTTCTGCATTACAATCTAAATAGTACTGGTAGTCTGGCATATCAATTTGGTTCACTTTAATCAACTCCCTGATTCGATCAAATTTCTATATTTTTTAAAATAGAATAAGCGAATAAGTCGATAATTCCGATTGAAATACGAACTTCTTTTCTAGGAACGTTAGACGGACCATTCTTTTTGCATTACAACCTAAATAGTACTGGTAGTCTGGGATATCCCTTTAGTTAACTTTGAACAAATCCTTGATCCGATAAAATTTCTTTATTTTTGAGAATAGAATAAGCAAATAAGTCGATATTTCCGATTAAAATACGAAGTTTTTTTCTAGGAACTTTAGGCGAACAATTCTTTCTGCATTACAATTTAAATAATACTGGTAGTCCGGGATATCAATTTGGTTCACTTTAAACAACTATTTGATCCCAAAAAATCTCTATATTTTTGAAAAAAGAATAAGCGAATAAGTCGATCATTCCGATTGAAATACGAACTCTTTTCTAGGAATGTTAGGCAAACAATTCTTTCTGCATTACAATCTAAATAGTACTGGTAGTCTGGGATATCAATTTGGTTCACTTTAATCAACTCCCTGATCCGATCAAATTTCTATATTTTTTAAAATAGAATAAGCGAAAAAGTCGATAACTCCCATTGAAATACGAACTTCTTTTCTAGGAACGTTAGACGTACCATTCTTTTTGCATTACAACCTAAATAGTACTGGTAGTCTGGGATATCCCTTTAGTTAACTTTGAACAAATCCTTGATCCGATAAAATTTCTTTATTTTTGAGAATAGAATAAGCAAATAAGTCGATATTTCCGATTAAAATACGAAGTTTTTTTCTAGGAACTTTAGGCGAACAATTCTTTCTGCATTACAATCTAAATAATACTGGTAGTCCGGGATATCAATTTGGTTCACTTTAAACAACTATTTGATCCCAAAAAATCTCTATATTTTTGAAAAAAGAATAAGCGAATAAGTCGATCATTCCGATTGAAATACGAACTCTTTTCTAGGAATGTTAGGCAAACAATTCTTTCTGCATTACAATCTAAATAGTACTGGTAGTCTGGGATATCAATTTGGTTCACTTTAATCAACTCCCTGATCCGATCAAATTTCTATATTTTTTAAAATAGAATAAGCGAAAAAGTCGATAACTCCCATTGAAATACGAACTTCTTTTCTAGGAACGTTAGACGTACCATTCTTTTTGCATTACAACCTAAATAGTACTGGTAGTCTGGGATATCCCTTTAGTTAACTTTGAACAAATCCTTGATCCGATAAAATTTCTTTATTTTTGAGAATAGAATAAGCAAATAAGTCAATATTTCCGATTAAAATACGAAGTTTTTTTCTAGGAACTTTAGGCGAACAATTCTTTCTGCATTACAATCTAAATAATACTGGTAGTCCGGGATATCAATTTGGTTCACTTTAAACAACTATTTGATCCCAAAAAATCTCTATTTTTTTGAAAAAAGAATAAGCGAATAAGTCGATATTTCTGATTGAAATACGAACTTTTTTTCTAGGAGTGTTAGGCAAACAATTCTTTCTGCATTACAATCTAAATAGTACTGGTAGTCTGGCATATCAATTTGGTTCACTTTAATCAACTCCCTGATTCGATCAAATTTCTATATTTTTTAAAATAGAATAAGCGAATAAGTCGATAATTCCGATTGAAATACGAACTTCTTTTCTAGGAACGTTAGACGGACCATTCTTTTCGCATTACAACCTAAATAGTACTGGTAGTCTGGGATATCCCTTTAGTTAACTTTGAACAAATCCTTGATCCGATAAAATTTCTTTATTTTTGAGAATAGAATAAGCAAATAAGTCGATATTTCCGATTAAAATACGAAGTTTTTTTCTAGGAACTTTAGGCGAACAATTCTTTCTGCATTACAATCTAAATAATACTGGTAGTCCGGGATATCAATTTGGTTCACTTTAAACAACTATTTGATCCCAAAAAATCTCTATATTTTTGAAAAAAGAATAAGCGAATAAGTCGATCATTCCGATTGAAATACGAACTCTTTTCTAGGAATGTTAGGCAAACAATTCTTTCTGCATTACAATCTAAATAGTACTGGTAGTCTGGGATATCAATTTGGTTCACTTTAATCAACTCCCTGATCCGATAAAATTTCTATATTTTTTAAAATAGAATAAGCGAATAAGTCGATAACTCCCATTGAAATACGAACTTCTTTTCTAGGAACGTTAGACGGACCATTCTTTTTGCATTACAACCTAAATAGTACTGGTAGTCTGGGATATCCCTTTAGTTAACTTTGAACAAATCCTTGATCCGATAAAATTTCTATATTTTTGAGAATAGAATAAGCGAATAAGTCGATATTTCCAATTAAAATACGAAGTTTTTTTCTAGGAACGTTAGGCGAACAATTCTTTCTGCATTACAATCTAAATAGTACTGGTAGTCTGGGATATCAATTTGGTTCACTTTATACAACTACTTGATCCCAAAAAATCTCTATATTTTTGAAAAAAGAATAAGCGAATAAGTCGATAATTCCGATTGAAATACGAACTTCTTTTCTAGGAACGTTAGACGGACCATTCTTTTTGCATTACAACCTAAATAGTACTGGTAGTCTGGGATATCCCTTTAGTTAACTTTGAACAAATCCTTGATCCGATAAAATTTCTTTATTTTTGAGAATTGAATAAAAGAATAAGTCGATATTTCCGATTAAAATACGAAGTTTTTTTCTAGGAACGTTAGGCGAACAATTCTTTCTGCATTACACTCTAAATAGTAATGGTAGTCTGGGATGTCAATTTGGTTCATTTTAATCAACTCCTTGATCCGATCAAATTTCTATATTTTTTAAAATAGAATAAGCGAATAAGTCGATAATTCCGATTGAAATACGAACTTCTTTTCTAGGAACGTTAGACGGACCATTCTTTTTGCATTACAACCTAAATAGTACTGGTAGTCTGGGATATCCCTTTAGTTAACTTTGAACAAATCCTTGATCCGATAAAATTTCTTTATTTTTGAGAATAGAATAAGAGAATAAGTCGATATTTCCGATTAAAATACGAAGTTTTTTTCTAGGAACGTTAGGCGAACAATTCTTTCTGCATTACAATCTAAATAATACTGGTAGTCCATGATATCAGTTTGGTTCACTTTATACAACTACTTGATCCCAAAAAATCTCTATATTTTTGAAAAAAGAATAAGCGAATAAGTCGATATTTCCGATTGAAATACGAACTTTTTTCTAGGAGTGTTAGGCAAACAATTCTTTCTGCATTACAATCCAAATAGTACTGGTATTCTGGGATATCAATTTGGTTCACTTTAATCAATTCCTTGATCCGATCAAATTTCTATATTTTTTTAAATAGAATAAGCGAATAAGTCGATAATTCCCATTGAATTACTAACTTTTTTTCTGGGAACGTTAGACGGACCATTCTTTTTGCATTACAACCTAAATAATACTGGTAGTCTGGGATATCCCTTTAGTTAACTTTGAACAAATCCTTGATCCGATAAAATTTCTTTATTTTTGAGAATAGAATAAGCAAATAAGTCGATATTTCCGATTAAAATACGAAGTTTTTTTCTAGGAACTTTAGGCAAACAATTCTTTCTGCATTACAATCTAAATAATACTGGTAGTCCGGGATATCAATTTGGTTCACTTTAAACAACTATTTGATCCCAAAAAATCTCTATATTTTTGAAAAAATAATAAGCGAATAAGTCGATCATTCCGATTGAAATACGAACTCTTTTCTAGGAATGTTAGGCAAACAATTCTTTCTGCATTACAATCTAAATAGTACTGGTAGTCTGGGATATCAATTTGGTTCACTTTAATCAACTCCCGGATCCGATCAAATTTCTATATTTTTTAAAATAGAATAAGCGAATAAGTCGATAACTCCCATTGAAATACGAACTTCTTTTCTAGGAACGTTAGACGGACCATTCTTTTTGCATTACAACCTAAATAGTACTGGTAGTCTGGGATATCCCTTTAGTTAACTTTGAACAAATCCTTGATCCGATAAAATTTCTATATTTTTGAGAATAGAATAAGCGAATAAGTCGATATTTCCAATTAAAATACGAAGTTTTTTTCTAGGAACGTTAGGCGAACAATTCTTTCTGCATTACAATCTAAATAGTACTGGTAGTCTGGGATATCAATTTGGTTCACTTTATACAACTACTTGATCCCAAAAAATCTCTATATTTTTGAAAAAAGAATAAGCGAATAAGTCGATAATTCCGATTGAAATACGAACTTCTTTTCTAGGAACGTTAGACGGACCATTCTTTTTGCATTACAACCTAAATAGTACTGGTAGTCTGGGATATCCCTTTAGTTAACTTTGAACAAATCCTTGATCCGATAAAATTTCTTTATTTTTGAGAATAGAATAAGAGAATAAGTCGATATTTCCGATTAAAATACGAAGTTTTTTTTCTAGGAACGTTAGGCGAACAATTCTTTCTGCATTACAATCTAAATAGTAATGGTAGTCTGGGATGTCAATTTGGTTCATTTTAATCAACTCCTTGATCCGATCAAATTTCTATATTTTTTAAAATAGAATAAGCGAATAAGTCGATAATTCCGATTGAAATACGAACTTCTTTTCTAGGAACGTTAGACGGACCATTCTTTTTGCATTACAACCTAAATAGTACTGGTAGTCTGGGATATCCCTTTAGTTAACTTTGAACAAATCCTTGATCCGATAAAATTTCTTTATTTTTGAGAATAGAATAAGAGAATAAGTCGATATTTCCGATTAAAATAAGAAGTTTTTTTCTAGGAACGTTAGGCGAACAATTCTTTCTGCATTACAATCTAAATAATACTGGTAGTCCATGATATCAGTTTGGTTCACTTTATACAACTACTTGATCCCAAAAAATCTCTATATTTTTGAAAAAAGAATAAGCGAATAAGTCGATATTTCCGATTGAAATACGAACTTTTTTCTAGGAGTGTTAGGCAAACAATTCTTTCTGCATTACAATCCAAATAGTACTGGTATTCTGGGATATCAATTTGGTTCACTTGAATCAATTCCTTGATCCGATCAAATTTCTATATTTTTTTAAATAGAATAAGCGAATAAGTCGATAATTCCCATTGAATTACTAACTTTTTTTCTGGGAACGTTAGGCGGACCATTCTTTTTGCATTACAACCTAAATAATACTGGTAGTCTGGGATATCCATTTAGTTTTTTTTGAACAATTCCTTGATCCTATAAAATTTCTATATTTTTCAAAATAGAATAAGCGAAAAAGTCGATATATCCAAGCGTCGAACCATTTTTTTTCAAGGATTGTTAGGCGGGTTTTTCTGTTTGCTTTACAATCTAAATACTACTGGACAGATAAGGTGAATTGACTTAATAGATAGGAAAACGTGGAAATCACACACAACTTTCTTATATACAAAAAAAGTTAAAAACAAATATAATCCTTTTTGTTAACATTTTTTGCAAAATCCTGGGCTTTTGGCTGTTTTTTTGTAACAGGTTTAAAAGGAGCTGCTGCAGACCCTCAGTAATTTCGGCTGCTGCTTTCATCCCATTTTTTCCGCTCTGATGCCGTTTATGTGTTTTAATTGCATCTGCAAAAAAGTTCTCGAGCAGTCGGTTGGAGTCGAAAAGTTAACCCATCCGCGAAGCTCTTTTGAGCCCTTCCTCAGCCCAAGAAACGACACACTTTTGACCAATGGGCATGCGTCTTTTAGTTCCTTCTTCGCTGGACCAAAAGAACTCTTTTGAGTGGGCTCAAATCCAGAGAATTGGAAAGAAATTGGATTTCTGTAGGGATTTTTTGTTTGTCTTTCTTCAGTGACTGAGGTGTTCTTTTTTCTTTGCCCACCGAAGCAGTCTCCTTCTAATCAAGAAAATCAAATTAAAACGCTTGGTGATAAGAACCATTAATTTGGTTTATATTAAACAATTCTATGATCCGATAAAAATTCAGTTTTTTCGAAAATTTAATAAGCGAATAAGTCGATAATTCCGATTGAAATACGAACTTCTTTTCTAGGAACGTTAGACGGACCATCATTTTTGCATTACAACCTAAATAGTACTGGTAGTCTGGGATATACATTTAGTTAACTTTGAACTACTCCTTGATCCGATGAAATTTCTATATTTTTGAAAATAGAATAAGCAAATAAGTCGATATTTCCGATTAAAATACGAAGTTTTTTTCTAGGAACTTTAGGCGAACAACTCTTTCTGCATTACTATCTAAATAATACTGGCAGTCCGGGATATCAATTTGGTTCACTTTAAACAACTATTTGATCCCAAAAAATCTCTATATTTTTGAAAAAAGAATAAGCGAATAAGTCGATATTTCCGATTGAAATACGAACTTTTTTCTAGGAAGGTTAGGCAAACAATTCTTTCTGCATTACAATCTAAATAGTAATGGTAGTCTGGGATGTCAATTTGGTTCATTTTAATCAGCTCCTTGATCCGATCAAATTTCTATATTTTTTAAAATAGAATAAGCGAATAAGTCGATAATTCCGATTGAAATACGAACTTCTTTTCTAGGAACGTTAGACGGACCATTCTTTTTGCATTACAACCTAAATAGTACTGGTAGTCTGGGATATCCCTTTAGTTAACTTTGAACAAATCCTTGATCCGATAAAATTTCTTTATTTTTGAGAATAGAATAAGAGAATAAGTCGATATTTCCGATTAAAATACGAAGTTTTTTTCTAGGAACGTTAGGCGAACAATTCTTTCTGCATTACAATCTGAATAGTAATGGTAGTCTGGGATGTCAATTTGGTTCATTTTAATCAACTCCTTGATCCGATCAAATTTCTATATTTTTTAAAATAGAATAAGCGAATAAGTCGATAATTCCGATTGAAATACGAACTTCTTTTCTAGGAACGTTAGACGGACCATTCTTTTTGCATTACAACCTAAATAGTACTGGTAGTCTGGGATATCCCTTTAGTTAACTTTGAACAAATCCTTGATCCGATAAAATTTCTTTATTTTTGAGAATAGAATAAGAGAATAAGTCGATATTTCCGATTAAAATACGAAGTTTTTTTCTAGGAACGTTAGGCGAACAATTCTTTCTGCATTACAATCTAAATAATACTGGTAGTCCATGATATCAGTTTGGTTCACTTTATACAACTACTTGATCCCAAAAAATCTCTATATTTTTGAAAAAAGAATAAGCGAATAAGTCGATATTTCCGATTGAAATACGAACTTTTTTTCTAGGAACGTTAGACGGACCATTCTTTTCGCATTACAACCTAAATAATACTGGTAGTCTGGGATATCCATTTAGTTTACTTTGAACAATTCCTTGATCCTATAAAATTTCTATATTTTTCAAAATAGAATAAGCGAAAAAGTCGATATTTCCAAGCGTCGAACCATTTTTTTTCAAGGATTGTTAGGCGGGTTTTTCTGTTTGCTTTACAATCTAAATACTACTGGACAGATAAGGTGAATTGACTTGAAAGATAGGAAAACGTGGAAATCACACACAACTTTCTTATATACAAAAAAAGTTAAAAACAAATATAATCCTTTTTGTTAACATTTTTTGCAAAATCCTGGGCTTTTGGCTGTTTTTTTGTAACAGGTTTAAAAGGAGCTGCTGCAGACCCTCAGTAATTTCGGCTGCTGCTTTCATCCCATTTTTTCCGCTCTGATGCCGTTTATGGGTTTTAATTGCATCTGCAGAAAAGTTCTCGAGCAGTCGGTTGGAGTCGAAAAGTTAACCCATCCGTGAAGCTCTTTTGAGCCCTTCCTCAGCCCAAGAAACGACACACTTTTGACCAATGGGCATGCGTCTTTTAGTTCCTTCTTCGCTGGACCAAAAGAACTCTTTCGAGTGGGCTCAAATCCAGAGAATTGGAAAGAAATTGGATTTCTGTAGGGATTTTTTGTTTGTCTTTCTTCAGTGACTGAGGTGTTCTTTTTTCTTTGCCCACCGAAGCAGTCTCCTTCTAATCAAGAAAATCAAATTAAAACGCTTGGTGATAAGAACCATTAATTTGGTTTATATTAAACAATTCTATGATCCGATAAAAATTCATTTTTTTCGAAAATTTAATAAGCGAATAAGTCGATAATTCCGATTGAAATACGAACTTCTTTTCTAGGAACGTTAGACGGACCATCATTTTTGCATTACAACCTAAATAGTACTGGTAGTCTGGGATATACATTTAGTTAACTTTGAACTACTCCTTGATCCGATGAAATTTCTATATTTTTGAAAATAGAATAAGCAAATAAGTCGATATTTCCGATTAAAATACGAAGTTTTTTTCTAGGAACTTTAGGCGAACAATTCTTTCTGCATTACAATCTAAACAATACTGGCAGTCCGGGATATCAATTTGGTTCACTTTAAACAACTATTTGATCCCAAAAAATCTCTATATTTTTGAAAAAAGAATAAGAGAATAAGTCGATATTTCCGATTGAAATACGAACTTTTTTCTAGGAAGGTTAGGCAAACAATTCTTTCTGCATTACAATCTAAATAGTACTGGTAGTCTGGGATATCAATTTGGTTCACTTTAATCAACTCCCTGATCCGATCAAATTTCTATATTTTTTAAAATAGAATAAGCGAATAAGTCGATATTTCCGATTAAAATACTAAGTTTTTTTCTAGGAACGTTAGACGGACCGTTCTTTTTGCATTACAAACTAAATAATACTGGTAGTCTGGGATATCCATTTAGTTAACTTTGAACAACTCCTTGATCCTATAAAATTTCTTTATTTTTCAAAATAGAATAAGCGAAAAAATCGATATTTCCAAGCGTCGAAACATTTTTTTTTCAAGGATTGTTAGGCGGGTAATTCTGTTTGCTTTACAATCTAAATACTACTGGACAGATAAGGTGAATTGACTTAATAGATAGGAAAACGTGGAAATCACATACAACTTTCTTATATACAAAAAAAGTTAAAAACAAATATAATCCTTTTTGTTAACATTTTTTGCAAAATCCTGGGCTTTTGGCTGTTTTTTTTAACAGTTTTAAAAGGAGCTGCTGCAGACTCTCAGTAATTTCGGCTGCTGCTTTCATCCCATTTTTTCCGCTCTGATGCCGTTTATGGGTTTTAATTGCATCTGCAAAAAAGTCCTCGAGCAGTCGGTTGGAGTCGAAAAGTTAACCCATCCGTGAAGCTCTTTTGAGCCCTTATTCAGCCCAAGAAACGACACACTTTTGACCAACGGGCAGGCGTCTTTTAGTTCCTTCTTCGTTGGACCAAAAGAACTTTTTTGAGTGGGCTCAAATCCAGAGAATTGGAAAGAAATCGGATTTCTGTAGGGATTTTTTGTTTGTCTTTCTTCAGTGACTGAGGTGTTCTATTTTCTTTGCCCACCGAAGCAGGCTCCTTCTAATCAAGAAAATCATATTAAAACGCTTGGTGATAAGAACCATTAATTTGGTTTATATTAAACAATTCTATGATCCGATAAAAATTCAGTTTTTTCGAAAATTTAATAAGCGAATAAGTCTTCTTTTCTAGGAACGTTAGACGGACCATTCTTTTTGCATTACAACCTAAATAGTACTGGTAGTCTGGGATATACATTTAGTTAACTTTGAACTACTCCTTGATCCGATAAAAATTCTATATTCTTGAGAATAGAATAAGCGAATAAGTCGATATTTCCGATTAAAATAAGAAGTTTTTTTCTAGGAACGTTAGACGGACCGTTCCTTTTGCATTACAACCTAAATAGTACTGGTAGTCTGGGATATACATTTAGTTAACTTTGAACTACTCCTTGATCCGATAAAAATTCTATATTTTTGAAAATAGAATTAGCGAATAAGTCGATATTTCCGATTGAATTACGAAGTTTTTTTCTAGGAACGTTAGGCGAACAATTCTTTCTGTGTTACAATCTAAATAATACTGGTAGTCCGGGATATCAATTTGGTTCACTTTAAACAACTATTTTATCCCAAAAAATCTCTATGTTTTTGAAAAAAGAATAAGCGAATAAGTCGATATTTCCGATTGAATTACGAATTCTTTTTCCAAGAATGTTAGGCGAACAATTCTTTCTGCATTACAATCTAAGTAGTACTGGTAGTCTGGGATATCAATTTGGTTCACTTTACTCAACTCCTTGATCCGATCAAATTTCTATGTTTTTAAAATAGAATAAGTGAATAAGTCGATAATTCCCATTGAATTACTAACTTTTTTTCTAGGAACGTTAGACGAACCATTCTTTTTGCATTACAACCTAAAAAGTACTGGTAGTCTGGTATATCCCTTTAGTTAATTTTGAACAAATCTTTGATCCGATAAAATTTCTATATGTTTGAGAATAGAATAAGCGAATAAATCGATATTTCTGATTAAAATACGAAGTTTTTTTCTAGGAACGTAAGGCGAACAAATATTTCTGCATTACAATCTAAATGATACTGGTAGTCCGGGATATCAATTTGGTTCACTTTACACAACTATTTGATCCCATAAAATTTCTATATTTTTGAAAAAAGAATAAGCGAATAAGTCGATATTTCTGATTGAAATAAGAATTTTTTTCAAGGAATGTTAGGCAAACAATTCTTTCTGCATTACAACCTAAATAGTACTGGTAGTCTGGGATATCAATTGGGATCACTTTAATCAACTCCTTGATCCGATCTAATTTCTATATTTTTTAAAATAGAATAAGCGAATAAGTCGATAATTCCGATTGAATAACGAACTTCTTTTCTAGGAACGTTAGACGGACCATTCTTTTTGCATTACAACTTAAATAGTACTGGTAGTCTGGGATATCCATTTAGTTAACTTTGAACAACTCCTTGATCCGATAAAATTTCTATGTTTTTGAAAATAGAATAAGCGAATAAGTCGATATTTCTGATTGAAATACGAACTTTTTTTCTAGGAATGTTAGGCGAACAATTCTTTCTTCATAACAATCTAAATAATACTGGTAGTCTGGGATATCAATTTGGTTCACTTTAATCAACTCCTTGATGCGATCAAGTTTCTATATTTTTTAAAATAGAATAAGCGAATAAGTCGATAATTCCGATTGAAATACTGACTTTTTTTCTAGGAACGTTAGACGGACCATTCTTTTTGCATTACAACCTAAAAAGTACTGGTAGTCTGGTATATCCCTTTAGTTAATTTTGAACAAATCTTTGATCCGATAAAATTTCTATATTTTTGAGAATAGAATAAGCGAATAAATCGATATTTCTGATTAAAATACGAAGTTTTTTTCTAGGAATGTTAGGCAAACAATTCTTTCTGCATTACAATCTAAATAGTACTGGTAGTCTGGGATATCAATTGGGATCACTTTAATCAACTCCTTGATCCGATCAAGTTTCTATATTTTTTAAAATAGAATAAGCGAATAAGTCGATAATTCCGATTGAAATACTGACTTTTTTTCTAGGAACGTTAGACGGACCATTCTTTTTGCATTACAACCTAAAAAGTACTGGTAGTCTGGTATATCCCTTTAGTTAATTTTGAACAAATCTTTGATCCGATAAAATTTCTATATTTTTGAGAATAGAATAAGCGAATAAATCGATATTTCTGATTAAAATACGAAGTTTTTTTCTAGGAACGTTAGGCGAACAAATCTTTCTGCATTACAATCTAAATAATACTGGTAGTCCGGGATATCAATTTGGTTCACTTTACACAACTATTTGATCCCATAAAATTTCTATATTTTTGAAAAAAAGAATAAGCGAATAAGTCGATATTTCTGATTGAAATAAGAATTTTTTTTCAAGGAATGTTAGGCAAACAATTCTTTCTGCATTACAATCTAAATAGTACTGGTAGTCTGGGATATCAATTGGGATCACTTTAATCAACTCCTTGATCCGATCAAATTTCTATATTTTTTAAAATAGAATAAGCGAATAAGTCGATAATTCCGATTGAATAACGAACTTCTTTTCTAGGAACGTTAGACGGACCATTCTTTTTGCATTACAACTTAAATAGTACTGGTAGTCTGGGATATCCATTTAGTTAACTTTGAACAACTCCTTGATCCGATGAAATTTCTATGTTTTTGAAAATAGAATAAGCGAATAAGTCGATATTTCCGATTAAAAAACGAAGTTTTTTTCTAGGAAAGTTAGGCGAACAATTCTTTCTGCATTACAATCTAAGTAATACTGGTAGTTCGGGATTTAAAAATGGTTCACTTTAAACAACTATTTGATCCCATAAAATTTCTGTGTTTTTGAAAAAAGAATAAGCGAATAAGTCGATATTTCTGATTGAAATACGAACTTTTTTTTCTAGGAATGTTAGGCGAACAATTCTTTCTGCCTAACAATCTAAATAGTACTGGTAGTCTGGGATATCAATTTGATTCACTTTAATCAACTCCTTGATGCGATCAAGTTTCTATATTTTTTAAAATAGAATAAGCGAATAAGTCGATAATTCCGATTGAAATACTGACTTTTTTTCTAGGAACGTTAGACGGACCATTCTTTTTGCATTACAACCTAAATAGTACTGGTTGTCTGGGATATCCATTTAGTTAACTTTGATCAACTCCTTGATCCGATAAAGTTTCTATTTTTTGAAAATAGAATAAGCGAAAAAGTCGATATTTCCGATTAAAATACGAAGTTTTTTTCTAAGAACGTTAGGCGAACAATTCTTTCTGCATTGCAATCTAAATAATACTGGTAGTCCGGGATATCAATTTGGTTCACATTAAACAACTATTTGATCCCATAAAGTTTCTATATTTTTGAAAAAAGAATAAGAGAAAAAGTCGATATTTCCGATTGAAATACGAACTTTTTTTCTAGGAATTTTAGGCGAACAATTCTTTCTGCATTACAATCTAAATAGTAATGGTAGTCTGGGATGTCAATTTGGTTCATTTTATCAACTCCTTGATCCGATCAAATTTCTATATTTTTTAAAATAGAATAAGCGAATAAGTCGATGATTCCGATTGAAATACCAATTTCTTTTCTAGGAACGTTAGACGGACCATTCTTTTTGCATTACAACCTAAATAGTACTGGTTGTCTGGGATATCCATTTAGTTAACTTTGAACAACTCTTTGATCCGATAAAATTTCAATATTTTTGAAAATAGAATAAGCGAATAAGTCGATATTTCTGATTGAAATTAGAAGTTTTTTTCTAGGAACGTTAGGCGGACATTTCTTTTTGAATTACAACCTAAATATTACTGTTTGTCTGGGATATCAATTTGGTTCACTTTGAACAACTCCTTGATCAGATGAAATTTCGAACTTTCCATCAGGGATGTTAGGCAGACAATTATTTTCCCATTACAACCTAAATAATGCTGGTAGTCTGGTATATCAATTTGGTTCACTTTAAACAACTCTATGGTCCAATAAAATTTCACTATTAATGAAAATTTAAAAAGTGGATAAGTCGTTATTTCTGATTGAAATACGAACTTTTTTCTAGGAACGTTAGACGGACAATTCTTTTTGCATTACAAACAAAATAGTACTGGTAGTCTGGGATATCCATTTAGTTGATTTTGAACAACACCTTGATCCAATAAAATTTCTATATTTTTGAAAATAGAATAAGCGAATAAGTCGATAATTCCGATTGAAATACTAACCTTTTTCTAGGAACGTTAGACGGACCTTTCTTTCTGCATTACAACTTTAATAGTACTGGTTGTCCGGGATATCCATTTAGTTAACTTTGATCAACTCCTTGATCCGATAGAATTTCTATTTTTTTGAAAATAGAATAAGCGAAAAAGTCGATATTTCCGATTAAAATACGAAGTTTTTTTCTAGGAACTTTAGGCGAACAGTTCTTTCGGCATTACAATCTAAATAATACTGGTAGTCCGGGATATCAATTTGGTTCACTTTAAACAACTATTTGATCCCATGAAGTTTCTATATTTTTGAAAGAAGAATGAGCGAAAAAGTCGATATTTCCGATTGAAATACGAACTTTTTTTCTAGGAATCTTAGGCGAACAATTCTTTCTGCATTACAACCTAAATAGTACTGGTTGTCTGGGATATTCGTTTAGTTAACTTTGAACAACTCTTTGATCCGATAAAATTTCTATATTTTTGAGAATAGAATAAGCGAATAAGTCGATATTTCCGATTAAAATACGGAGTTTTTTTCTAGGAACGTTAGACGGACCGTTCTTTTTGCATTACAATCCAAATAGTACTGGTAGTCTGGGATATCAATTTGGTTCACTTTGAACAACTCCTTGATCCTATAAAATTTCTTTTTTTTTTTCAAAATAGAATAAGCGAAAAAGTCGATATTTCCAAGCGTCGAAACATTTTTTTTCAAGGATTGGTAGGCGGGTAATTCTGTTTGATTTACAATCTAAATACTTCTGGACAGATAAGGTGAATTGACTTAATAGATAGGAAAACGTGGAAATCACATACAACTTTCTTATATACAAAAATAGTTAAAAACAAATATAATCCTTTTTGTTAACATTTTTTGCAAAATCCTGGGCTTTTGGCTGTTTTTTTTAACAGGTTTAAAAGGAGCTGCTGCAGACTCTCAGTAATTTCGGCTGCTGCTTTCATCCCATTTTTTCCGCTCTGATGCCGTTTATGGGTTTTAATTGCATCTGCAAAAAAGTCCTCGAGCAGTCGGTTGGAGTCGAAAAGTTAACCCATCCGTGAAGCTCTTTTGAGCCCTTATTCAGCCCAAGAAACGACACACTTTTGACCAACGGGCACGCGTCTTTTAGTTCCTTCTTCGTTGGACCAAAAGAACTCTTTTGAGTGGGCTCAAATCCAGAGAATTGGAAAGAGATCGGATTTCTGTAGGGATTTTTTGTTTGTCTTTCTTCAGTGACTGAGGTGTTCTATTTTCTTTGCCCACCGAAGCAGGCTCCTTCTAATCAAGAAAATCATATTAAAACGCTTGGTGATAGGAACCATTAATTTGGTTTATATTAAACAATTCTATGATCCGATAAAAATTCAGTTTTTTCGAAAATTTAATAAGCGAATAAGTCGATAATTCCGATTGAAATACGAACTTCTTTTCTAGGAACGTTAGACGGACCATTCTTTTTGCATTACAACCTAAATAGTACTGGTAGTCTGGGATATACATTTAGTTAACTTTGAACTACTCCTTGATCCGATAAAAATTCTATATTTTTGAAAATAGAATTAGCGAATAAGTCGATATTTCCGATTGAATTACGAAGTTTTTTTCTAGGAACGTTAGGCGAACAATTCTTTCTGTGTTACAATCTAAATAATACTGGTAGTCCGGGATATCAATTTGGTTCACTTTAAACCACTATTTTATCCCAAAAAATCTCTATGTTTTTGAAAAAAGAATAAGCGAATAAGTCGATATTTCCGATTGAATTACGATTTTTTTTTCTAGGAATGTTAGGCGAACAATTCTTTCTGCATTACAATCTAAATAGTACTGGTAGTCTGGGATATCAATTTGGTTCACTTTACTCAACTCCTTGATCCGATCAAATTTCTATGTTTTTAAAATAGAATAAGTGAATAAGTCGATAATTCCCATTGAATTACTAACTTTTTTTCTAGGAACGTTAGACGAACCTTTCTTTTTGCATTACAATCTAAAAAGTACTGGTAGTCTGGTATATCCCTTTAGTTAATTTTGAACAAATCTTTGATCCGATAAAATTTCTATATTTTTGAGAATAGAATAAGCGAATAAGTCGATATTTCCGATAGAAATAAGAACTTTTTTCTAGGAACGTTAGGCGGACAATACTTTTTGAATTACAACTTAAATAATACTGGTAGTCTGGGATATCAATTTGGTTCACTTTGAACAACTCCTTGATCAGATGAAATTTTTATGTTTTTGAAAATAGAATAAACGAAAAAATCGAAACTTTCGATTGGAATACGAACTTTTTTCTAGGAATCTTAGGCGGACAATACTTTTTGAATTACAACTTAAATAATACTGGTAGTCTGGGATATCAATTTGGTTCACTTTGAACAACTCCTTGATCAGATGAAACTTTTATGTTTTTGAAAATAGAATAAACGAAAAAGTCGAAACTTTCGATTGGAATACGAACTTTTTTCTAGGAATCTTAGGCGGACAATACTTTTTGCATTACAACCTAAATAATACTTGTAGTCTGGGATATCAATTTGGATCACTTTAAACAACTCTATGGTCCGATAAAATTTCACTATTTTTGAAAATTTAATAAGCGAATGAGTCGATATTTCCGATTGAAACACGAACTTTTTTTCTAGGAACGTTAGGCGAACAATTTTTTCTGCATTACAACCTATATAGTACTGGTAGTCTAGGATATCAATTTGGTGCACGTTAAGCAATTCCTTGATCCGATCAAATTTCTATATTTTTGAAAATTTAATAAGCGAGTAGATCGATATTTCCGATTGAAAAACGAACAGGGAATGGAGAGCGAGAAAGTGGGGGGAGAGGAAGAGAGGGGCGATGAAGAGAGAGAAACAGAGAGAGAGAGAGAGAGAGAGAGAGAGAGAGAGAAGGGGATGAAAGTGGGGGGATTGAGAAAGAGAGAGAGAGATAGAGAGAGAGAGAGAGAATGGAGAGAAAGAAGGTGAGGGGGTGAAAGAGAGGGGGATGAAGAGAGTGGGGGGAGAAAGGGGAGACGGATAGAGAAAGTGGGGGGGGGGGTGTGAAGAGAGAGAGAGAGAGAGAGAGAGAGAGAGAGTGGGTGATGGTGAGAGAGAAAGAGAGAGTGGGTGGATAGAAGAAGTGGGGAGGGGGGGGTGAATTGAAAGAAAGGAGGGATGAAGAGCGAGATAGAGGAGAAAGTGGGGAATAGGAATTTGAAAATAAAATAAGCGAATAAGTCGATATTTCCGATTGAATTACCAACGTTTTTCCTAGGAACGTTAGGCCACCTATTCTTTTTGCATTACAACCCAGGTAGTACTGGTACTCTGGGATATTGATTTGGTTCACTTTAAACAAATCCTTGATCCGACAAAGTTTCTATATTTTTGGAAATAGAATAAGCAAATAAGTCGATGTTTCCGATTGAAATACGAACTTCTATTTATGATCGTTAGGCCGACCATTCTTTTTTTTATTTTAACCTTCATCTTGGTAGTCTGGGAGGAGGGAGAGAAAGACAGTTGGGGGGAGGGGAGAGGGGATGGAGAGAAAGAGAGTAGTGGGGGTTGAGGAGAGAGAGAGAGAGAGAGAGAGAGAGAGAGAGAGAGAGACAGAGAGAAAGATTATAGGGTGATGGAGAAAGAGAGAGACAAAAAGGGGGAGGGATAGAGAGATTAAGTGGGGAGAGAGATAAAGTGTGGGGATGGTGAGGAGCGAGAGAGAGAGAGAGAGAGAGAGAGAGAGAGATAGGGGGATTGAGAAAGAGAGAGAGATAGAGAGAGAGAGAATGGAGAGAAAGAAGGTGAGGGGGTGAAAGAGAGGGGGATGAAGAGAGTGGGGGGAGAAAGGGGAGACGGATAGAGAAAGTGGGGGGGGGGGTGTGAAGAGAGAGAGAGAGAGAGAGAGAGAGAGAGAGAGAGAGTGGGTGATGGTGAGAGAGAAAAAGAGAGTGGGTGGATAGAAGAAGTGGGGAGGGGGGGTGAATTGAAAGAAAGGAGGTATGAAGAGCGAGATAGAGAAAGTGGGGAATAGGAATTTGAAAATAAAATAAGCGAATAAGTTGATATTTCCGATTGAATTACGAACGTTTTTCCTAGGAACGTTAGGCCGCCTATTCTTTTTGCATTACAACCCAGGTAGTACTGGTAGTCTGGGATATTGATTTGGTTCACTTTAAACAAATCCTTGATCCGACAAAGTTTCTATATTTTTGGAAATAGAATAAGCAAATAAGTCGATGTTTCCGATTGAAATACGAACTTCTATTTATGATCGTTAGGCCGACCATTCTTTTTTTTATTTTAACCTTCATCTTGGTAGTCTGGGAGGAGGGAGAGAAAGACAGTTGGGGGGAGGGGAGAGGGGATGGAGAGAAAGAGAGTAGTGGGGGTTGAGGAGAGAG
>NC_134470.1:53719425-53721925 GCF_964194025.1 Convolutriloba macropyga | reverse complement strand
TTTCCGATTGAAATACGAACTTCTATTTATGATTGTTAGGCCGACCATTCTTTTTTTTATTTTAACCTTCATCTTGGTAGTCTGGGAGGAGGGAGAGAAAGACAGTTGGGGGGAGGGGAGAGGGGATGGAGAGAAAGAGAGTAGTGGGGGTTGAGGAGAGAGAGACAGAGAGAGAGAGACAGAGAGGAAGATTATAGGGTGTTGGAGAAAGAGAGAGACAAAAAGGGGAGGGATAGAGAGAGTAAGTGGGGAGAGAGATAAAGTGTGGGGATGGTGAGGAGCGAGAGAGAGAGAGAGAGAGAGAGAGAGAGAGAGAGAGAGATAGGGGGATGGAGAGAGAGAGAGATGGAGGTAGAAAGAGGGGATGGAGAGATAGAGAGGAGTGGGGTTGAGGAGAGAGAGACAGAGAGCGAGAGAGAGAGAGAGAGAGAGAAAAAGTGAGGGATGGAGAAGGAGAGAGGGAAAATTGGGTATGGTGATAGAGGGGAATGGAGAGAGCGAGAAAGTGGGGGGAGTGAAAGAGAGGGGGTGGAGAGAAAGTGGTGGGGGGTGGAAAGTGGGGGGGGGGGGGTGGCGTGGGTGGCGGTGGAGAGAGAGAGAGAGAAAGAGAGAGAGAGAGAGAGAGAGAGAGATATGGAGAGGGTAAGGGGGAGAGAGAAAAATGAAGACAAACTTAATTGAATGGAGATATATTTTAAAATAGAATAAGCGAATAAGTCGATATTTCTGAGTGAAATACCAACTTTTTTTCTAGGAATGTTAGGCGGACAATTCTTTTTGCATTACAACCTAAATAGTACTGGTAGTCTCGGATGTACATTTAGTTAACTTTGAACAACTCCTTGATCCGATAAAAATTCTATATTTTTGAAACTAGATGAAGCGAATAAGTCGATATTTCCGATTGAAATACGAACTTTTTTTGTAGGAACGTTAGGAGGATAATTCCTTTGCATTACAACCTAAATGGTACTGGTGGTCTGGGATATCCCTTTAGTTAACTTTGAACAACTCTTTGATCCGATAAAGTTTCTGTATTTTTAAAAATAGAATAAGCGAATAAGTCGATATTTCCGAATGAAATACCAACTTTTTTTTGGAACGTTAGGCGAACAATACTTTTTTGCATTACAACCTTAATAGTACTGGTATTCTGGGATATCAATTTGGTTCACTTTGAGCAACTCCTTGACCCGATCAAAATTTCTATATTTTTGAAAATAGAATAAGCGAATAAGTCGATGTTTCTGATTAAAATACCAACTTTTTTTCTAGCAACGTTAGGCAAACAATTTTTTTTGCATTACAACCTAAATATTCCTGTTAGTCTAGGATTCCAATTTGGTTCACTTTGAACAACTCCTTGACCCGATGAATTTTCTATATTTTTCAAAATAGAATAAGCGAATAAGTCCATATTTCCGATTGAAACACCAACTTTTTTCCTAGGCAAGCTATAACAAAAATATTTTTGTCGTACACTCTTATTACACGGGGGATACTCCATACCGAGTTTTGTTTGATTTGAATAAATTCTTGACTCGATGAAAAAGACCTATTTTTGTAATTCGTTATTCGCGAAATTCGCAAATTTGCGTATGAAAACCTAACTTTTTTGCTAAGCAAGCTATACCAAAATTTTTTTTTGTTTTACACTCTTATTACACAGGGGAAACTCCATACCGAGTTTGGTTTGATTTGAACAACTCCTTCAACCGATCAAAATTTCTATATTTTTGAAAATAGAATAAGCGAATAGTAAGCGAAAAAGTCGGTTTCAGGATTGAAGTACGAACTTTGTTTCCAGGAACGTTACATGTCATTTTTCCTACACAAAAGCCCTCAACCAATGCCAACGAGAAAATCTGGTTGTTTCCCGAACTATTACTTGTTGGCATTGAGGACCACATGCAAAAATTTAAAAAAAGGTTTATCTGTCGTAAAAAAAAATTAAGGGAGCAGGCTCACTGACCTCTCTCGAATTGCAGATTGAGGCCTTCTTGGGAATCTTGTAATCAGACAGAAAGTTGTTCATAACAAAACTGAAAAGGAGAACTAACTTTTTAAACAGATATAACAACCCTATGATCCGATAAAGTTTCTATATTTTTGAATAAGTCGATATTTCCTGTTAAAATACAAACTTTTTTTCTAGGAACGTTAGGCGAACAATTCTTTCTGCCTTACAATTTAAATAGTACTGGTAGTCTGGGATATCAATTTTGGTTCACTTCAATCAATTCCATGATCCGATAAAATTTCTATATTTTTGAAAATAGAATAAGCGAACAAGTCGATATTTCCGATTAAAATACGAACTTTTTTTCTAGCAACGTTAGGCGAACAATTCTTTCTGCATTACAAACTAAATAGTACTGGTAGTCTGGGATATCATATTGGTTCACTTTAATCAACTCCTTGATCCGATAAAATTTTTAAATTTTTGAAAATAGAATCAGCGAATAAGTCGATATTTCCGATTGAAATACAAACTCTTTCT
>NC_134470.1:53658289-53719225 GCF_964194025.1 Convolutriloba macropyga | reverse complement strand
CAGTCAAATCCAAAACAAGAGTGAACAGATCACTTGGAATTAGAGTGACAGTCACTGTGATTTGCTTGTTCACTTTTCCAGTTGCCTCTATGAACTTGCTGGATTCTGTTTTACTAATACCAAAAGCACTACTGCTACTACTACTACTAATACGAATACTACTAAACAATATGACATGGCATTTATAGATGGGCATTTATAAACAGCATGCCCATGTTGATCATAAATGCCCATCTTTCATGGCTGATATAGTCAAAAATGACGGTACCTGCACCAATGAATTCTGCACAGAAATCTCAGAAAACACTATAGGTGACATATATATTGAGAAACGTCAGATAATGACCTAATAGAGTATTCACACAGAGTCCAAATCGGTTCACTCTACAACGAGTTATTGCAAAGTTGAGGTACCGTACCAAATGCCCAAAATGACCAGAAACATTATCTGCAGAGCTAAAATTTGCCATGCTAATGCGCCAACCAAATTAGCAGTAATAACTAGTCGGTTCACTCTACAACAAGTTATTGCAAAGTGAAGGTACCGTACCAAATAACCAAAAAAGCAGAGTACTCCAGCTGCAGAGCCCAAAATTCGGCCTCTGCACTTCGTAAAACGATATAAAAAATATGTATGGGAGCACTCCCCTTATTCCGACGAAGCTCAGGAACTATAACTTATAACTTAATTCAGCTGTTTTGTGGTTCCGAAATTTTGGTACCCTAAATGACCAAAAATTGCAAATTTTCTCAAAGTTTGGACATGAATAATTTTTTCGGTTATTGATTCAGAATGACAACCGCATACCGCAATCAAGAAGGGTTTAGTAGCAACAAAACGCGCCTATGCCTGTTTAATTTGGTACCGTAGTTTTTGAGAAATCAGCAAGGCATTTAAATTTACCCTATTTTTTCGCTATAAGCAATGCCCGAGTTCTTGATGAAAACGCCCAAAACGGCTTGAAACATCACTTGCCGAGTGTTTCTGGACGCATATTTAGTCCACTGCCAAGTTATTGGACACCGAAAACTTCTACCGCGAGATGGGAATTAATTCCCACCTCGCCGTATTGGCCAGGTTGTTTTTGTATGTTTTGTTTAAAAATACGATATCAACATTAAACCAAGTTTTCAAGAAAAATCAAATTTTGATGAAAAATTGTAAAACAATGCCACAGATCGTTTCATGGCCTCCATAAATGGCCAATTAACACAATTTGCAGCAATAATAAAACAGCACAAAACAAAAACACCATCGATTTTGCTCCACAAGTTGAGGAACTATAAAAATTATTAAGTTTGAGCCCTAATAACTTTTTTGCCTGACCGATTCAGAACAGCAACTGAAATTAGCTATGAAAAGGACTTTATGAGCGATAAAAACCGGACTATGTAAACTAAATTTCTTGCAGTAGTCTTTGAGATATCAACCAATACGTGAATGTTAACCCCATTTTTTTTGGCTAAGCGCAGAAGTAGAGTTCTTGATAAACGCTTAAATTGGCTTGAAATACCACTTGCCGGATGTTTCTGGACGCTTGTTTATTTCCCTACAGAGTTAATGGACAGTGGAAACGTCTACCGCTACATGGGAATAAACTTCCATCTCACCATAGAGGCCAGGATATTTTGTAAGTTTTGTTGAAAAAAAAACGATACCAACAAAAAACCAAGTTAACATGAAAACAAAATTTTGATGAAATATTGTAAAAATCTGATACAGATAGCGTAATGGCTTTCACAATTGCTCAAGTGACACAATTAGCAACAATAATAAACCAAAAAATTAAAACTGCCGTCAATTCTCCTTCACAACTTGTGCAACCATAAAAAAGAGCAAGTTTGAGCTCTAATAAATTATTTACCCGACCGATTCAGAACACCAACTGAAAATAGCTATCAAGAGGACTTTATGAGCAAGAAAGCCGATTATGTAAACTAAATTTGGTGCAATAGTCTTGGAGGTATCAACCAATACGTGAAAGTTACCCAATCTTTTTTTGTTTAAGCGCAGAACTAGAGTTCTTGATAAAACGCGCAAAACGGCTTGAAACATCAGTTGCCGGATGTTTTTAGACGCTTGCTTAGTTCACTACTGAGTTAATGGACACCAATAACGTCTGCCGCCAGATGGGAATAAACTCCCACCTCAGCATAGAGGACAGGATATTTTGTAAGTTTTGTTGAAAAAAAACGACATCAACATAAAACCAAGTTTCCATTAGAAACAAAGAAACAATATTTTAAAAGAAACAATGGTGCATTCCCCCTGACAAACATGACTGCTTGTTGTAAAAGGCCAATTCCATTCTCAATGATGAGCATAGGACTCTTGATCATAGGATTCTGTGCAAACAAAATATTTGTTTGTCTTTTCGTCAATTATCATTGATTAGTTTGTTGATCAAGACAATTTAGTATATGAAGTGACCTATGAAAGCAAGAACAGTTAATAATCAATTGCTGAGGAGTCTAGGGCATCCATATATGTGGGTGTACTCTGGTATTTTGGGGAACAGAATTTTGTGTGAAACCATATACGGTGCATAGTGTTGAATTTTTAAAAAAACTGTAGGAGTGTTTACAAGATAATGTTTCTTGTCTATTGGGTTTTGTTAATAATCGAATCGACAATCTCACGCTTGGCCAGAAAACGTCAACGTTCACGTGCTTCCAGTTTAACTGAATAAAAAATTACTATTCCCGGTCTTCCGGCTGAGATCATTGGAAAAGTTGACATTCCCCGGTTTCCTACCAAGATTACCGGGAAAAAAAGGTTCCCGGGTTTCCCACAGAGATAACCGGACAAAAAATAATTTCCTGGTTTCCAACCAAGGTTGCCGAGAAATTATAGGATTCCCGGGTTTCCCGCCAAGATTGCCGAGAAACTATAGGATTCGCGGGTTTCCCGCTAAGGTTACCGAGAAATTATAAGATTCCCGGCTTTCCCGGCG
This sequence comes from Convolutriloba macropyga, assembly GCF_964194025.1. Classification (NCBI taxonomy): domain Eukaryota; kingdom Metazoa; phylum Xenacoelomorpha; order Acoela; family Convolutidae; genus Convolutriloba; species Convolutriloba macropyga. The sequence continues at coordinate 53,716,271 of NC_134470.1, read as the reverse complement.
AGATTACCGAGAAATTATAAGACTCTCGGCTTTCTCGGCAGGGTTTCCGGAAATCGGATTGCTGGGATTCCTTTTTCAGACCTCAGCAGTTTCGCTTAGTATTTTCCATACTTGTGAACTAATTATTTAATGAAAAAATGTAAAACCAATGATATTATGAATGAGGCTATTCCAATAATGATTGACAATTTCCATGTATGAGCTTCTGTGAACTTGTTACTTAGACTGGTACGAATTGTTGGCATATCGCGACTTCATCAAGAATATCGAACGAGAATCTTTGATACTCAGGCACTTCTGACATTTTCAATTGAATATCTTCAATGAATTGTTGGCGCGCTTGTGCTATTATTGCCACGTGAGGCAAATTATCAATCGCTGGTTTTTTTTCAAGCAAACGTTTGTGTGGATCAGTCAGACTTATGTCAAGACGTGTAATTGTAGCATTGTGACACAAAACTACGTCAGCTCTGATCTCAAGATAGGTTGTTTCATTTTTCGTTCCACAATCTAATTGGGTTATTCATACTTGGCATCTTGCAAGGTTTGTTCGATTCAGTGTTTCATTGTTCCTCATTGTGCACAAATACATATCAAAAAATGGAGATGCCGAAGTGATCATCCACTTTCCATTGCCCCTGTTTCGAGCTTTTTTCCTTTACTTGCAGTTTTGCTGTTTTTATATTACATTTTTGTAAAGCTATAAAATGGTTGCCAATCTTAAGTGATATTAGGCGTGTGTCGTGAGCAGTTTAAAACAAAAAAGTCATTAATGCAAACAGAAAAACTGCTTGACCTTACGCAATTGTCAATTTCATCTTGCGATAGAAGTGCAATTTTATAAGTCGATTCAGCTATAGCAATAAAGTCCAATTCAATTGCATACTGCGAGGCATATCCATCAGTTCTTTTGTTGGGCATCGGAACCACTATAGCTTCGTAAAGGTTAAGAGCAGTCGCTCCTGTCAGAAATAGCCAAAGTGAAGAACAATCCATCCTCCACTACAACAACATTTCTGAGAATTTTTGTTTCGTAATAAGTTAAGAACTGATTTGTAGGTATTGCCAAATATAATAGTTCATTTGCTTTTGTCTGCCAAATTACCCCTGCTTCCAGAATTTCATCAAGAGCTGTTCCTGAAAGTAAAGCCATTGTTATTTGTTAATTGACCAATTTCATAACTGAATTTAAAATTGTAAGCTTGTAGCTAACCACTGCTGTTCTGTATCATTTAATTTGATTTGAGAGAGCGGACAAGGATCCAATTAATTTTTACTAAATTTGTAACTTTTGATCTCGTGCATAGAAAAGTTGATTGCATGCCATCAGTTATCTAGAGTTATTACAAATTAACGAAACTGCTTTATTTAAAACTTCCCAGTGATTTTTCTGAGTTTCTTTGATTTTCCGTTGACAAGCATTCACGTCCTTCAATTGATCTGCAATTATAAACATTTTGTCGCTCTTTTTCCCTTTTATTTCAATCCATCGCTTGCTATTTTCTATTTGAGTTAAACAAAGTCAATGTCTTCTCTGTTCTGATCTGTTCCTCTTCATGATCCAAAAATGCTTCCCAGGGAGCAAGCAATGCCTGCACCAGCAGTGACTGCTGTTAGTGCTCCAAATGCAAGCAAAGCTGATCCTCTTGATAGAGCTTTTTTCCCAAATCGTTTTTCTCTTCAAGTGTTTTGTAAATTTGGTCTTTGATATCTCCAACATTGTTTTGAGCTGCAACTAGTTGTTTTTCAACATGTTCGATCGAATTGGTGAAGGAAAGTCCTCTTTCGTTTGTTTTCATAAGTTTCAGATCACATCCAAATTCTTATTGATGCCAAGAATTGCTTAAGAGCAGTGATAAGTTTTTCAAATGTTGATGTATTTTTTTGTCTAATCGAGGAAACGGTACCAGAAAGCGATTGTTGACAAATTTTTCTGCCAATAGCAATTTCTGTTGATACATGAATTCAATACCTTTTTGTGAGTCATCGCAGTTGTTATAGCAATAATTTAACTATTACTAATAGAAAGAGAAGGAATTTCAGGGAAATCGCTTTTGTTTGTTTTCTAATCAAAATGAGGTTTAACAGGGCTCACATAATTTCATAGGTGGCCAATCTGAGAAGTCTTTGTTTGCCTGTAGGATAAAATACATGGTATAAGTTTTTCTCTATTAAATAAATAAAGGTCTGAGCTGCGAGGTAAGTTAGATAACTTTTTGTTGATTTTTCTCCGCAGACTTAAATATCCCGGAGATAAAGAATTTATTTTTATTGTAAAATTCTTCAAGCTGTTTTAACAAATCAAAATTGCTCAGTTGATCGAAGATTTCTGATTATTTTTTCAGCAAAATTTGTCACGACATAATCAAGCATAATAATTTTTCTATTTTTATTGCGCCTCTAATGTTTTTTTTAACTTAATTTCAAATCTTACCCTAAGGATACCGACAATGAAAATTTTTCAAAGTTTTGATACTGGGTGTTCTTCCGATATTATTGTCAGTGCTTGAGGCATGAAAATATGTTGTCTGAGGTGTAAAACATGTATGACGATTAACATCAACTGACTTTCTTTGACGTCAGTGTTTTCAATAAGAACTAGTTTTGTGTTTTGCTGTAGAAGAAATGGTATTCTTGGAAGCTGGTGTAGTTGTCTACGAGACAACTTCTGTGGAGTACCCTTGTCCTGAAGTGTCAAGTGATGGAATTGAAACTTTCGTTTGGGTTGCTCTGTTGTCTGTGGGTGCTCTTCTTTGCGTCTGCCTTTGGCCGTGTTTAGGTGCCTTTGGAGTAATGGCCAGATGCTACTTGAGTGTTAATTAACATATATTTTTATTTCAAGTTTGAGTAACCACGTATATAATTTTTGAGATAAAACAGTCTACTCGAAAATTCTCCAATGATATATACAATGAAATAACATTTTTTGGAAACGAATATTGTAACGATAATTTGTTAATTTTACTGGGTTGGCGTTCTGTAGCCATAATTGATGTAAATGGAGACAAAAACGCTGGAAACAAGTGCAAACAGTTTTAATCGATCAAGCATTATCTCATTATGTCGATAGTGAATGGGTTAAATATCCATTAGCTTTATGGAATCATAATTTATTGCAAGTTAATGGGTCTTTCCTGGAAGACGTTAACGAATCAAAAGGAGTTAATCATTTTTCAAGCTTAGTTGATAATTGTTATGCGCTACCGTCCAAAAGCAGAAAGGCAAACAGAGAATCGAGATGCTATCAACAAAACCAGTGTTCCGAGAGAAAATTCAACAGTTATTTATGTTGTATCAGCTTATCTATGGGTTCACTTGTTATTTACACTTTACCATCAAACATGACAATTTCGAATTTTGACGCCCTTTATCAGTAAAACTTCTAGTTCACCGAAGCTCATATAGAAACGGGGGCAAAGATTCAAATTTCCTATACGCCTTGTGAAAGGAAACTTTTTATAATTTGTGAGCGTGGTTCAAAAACTAAATTGATGAAAAAACGCATTCGAACTGTAGATAAATTTATTGGTTTTGTAGAATCCGGTCCTTCTGCTCTTTCAGCTGAGTCAGTAGATAAACTCAAATTCTACATTCCAAGCTCTAAACGTTTCCTATGCCAGCCCGCGCTATGTGTCTATGCAGCTTTAACGTTTACAAATGGGCCTTCCTTAGTTTTTTTGGCTGGGAGGCTTGTAACATGACTGATATTCAGCGGGCGCAGAAAACTTTGGAGTTCATTGGAATTGGCTTGAGGCGCACCACATATAAAAGATAGCTTGATACCCAGGTGCCACGTGGGGCAGCTGAATGGGCAACTCAACGTGACAATTCATTGAATATAAACACTGGCGTTACTGAGAACTTAGTTGTTTCAAATAATTCTAAGCAGCCTATTAGTATTTCTAGTAGTCAAAGACCATGTAGGCCTTCTACAGAGAGGCAGCGGAGCTTTTGTCTCCCCAACCAAGAAGCGTGGTATAATGAAAAGAAAGACCAGGATAATGGTAATTAGGAAGTTATTTGTAAAATGATAAAAGAAAAGTAGAAAATTAGGATAATATAAAGGGCGAATGGAGCACCGCTTTAAAAAAATTGTAATGCGAGACTGTAATGGTATGTATAACTGGAAAGATCTGGGTTACTAAATGGAGCAGTTATCGTCTTGCACAGTGCGTCTTTATTCAAAAAGTCTGTCATAAAATGTGGGGCTGAATCAAATATTAAGCAATCGACATTGGCTTAAAAAGGTGAAAATGTTTTCAAAAGTAAATTTGTCTATGGCCGTTGTTCACTTTTGAGCATCATGAATTGTATCAAACGATTGGTGATTGCGTGCTCTACAACGCCTGGCAACCAGAATTTTTTTGTTCAAATTTTGAAAAAATTGGCTTTAAATGTAATTTCGAACGATTTTTTTTTTCAATTTTGCAAGTAATTTCATTCTTTGGAATTAAATTTTGTGTTGTGTGCTTTTGAGCTGCCTGTAATCTGAATCAAATACAACTGTAGTGTAATTGTTACTGAGAGAAAAATAGGAAGACGTTTGTTGCAAAAGATAAGTCTTAAGAGAAAGATAATGACAAGATTATAGGGAAGGAGAAAGAATTACGAAAGAAAGTTCAAATTTCTAAACGAGTAGTTAAGTAGACTGAAAATGCTGCGTCTGTTTCCTTATGCGACCATATCTTGAGACCGTGTTAGCAACTTGCGGTGATTCAGGTTGTCGGCTATTAGTCTTTTCTCAGCTATTAAACGAGCTAAATTAGAAACAGGTGCGTTAGGCTATGAGGGTACTGCGCTTTGAGATTGTACTGGTAGTTGATTTTCTGTTGTTCGACTTCTAAAATTGCTATCGGAAGAATTAGGCCAAACAGTTTTATTTATTTGTGAATCTGGTGTGTTAATTTGTAAGTGTGATGTTTCCCTAGATTGTTGTTTTTCTGGTGTTTGCTCTACTTGTTGAACTTGTCTCTCTGGAGTGTTTGGTTGGTCTTCACGAACTGTATTATCTTTTGTGTTGAAGCGTGTTTGAACTATCATTTTTCTATTTTCTTTCCAAGGACTATAAAGGGTTTTGTCTATACAACTATCAAACAGCTCAGGCTCTCGCAAAATTTCAGGGAAAAAGGATCAGCAACAAAGTTTTCCTCTTTCACTTCAATGTGTTGTATTGTATAATGAGGTTATATTGTCTTTAGTCTAACTCTATGAACATTTCGAGAACGATTTCTTCCAATTTTTCTCATAAGGTAGTTACTTCTAGTTAAAACATTCTCTAACTTGTAACGAGCCATCCACTTACATTGCATGTTGCTATTTTTCTCATGTTCATTAGACAGTTTTGGGCTTAAAAACAGACAATTTTCTGCATCTTTCAAAGGAATTGCTTTAGCTTTTCTGGCAAAATGATCCCCATATTTATTAAAACTTTTCAGCCAGGTTTCCTTATGTTTGCCAAATATTGTCGACATTTTACTTTGCGCGTCTGCTATGTAGTCGAATTTACTTTTCTGCTCGTTAATGTCGGCATTATTAAACCTCAGGTCTATAGGATTTAATGGTATTCGTCCATGGAAAACTAAGCTTGGAGGGCAACCGATTGTAGGGTGGTAACTTGTATTATGTTGGAAAACTGCTTGGTCTATATATTTGTGCCAGTCGTGTTGTATATTACTTTAATATATTTCAAGTACCGTTTTAGTGGTCCGTTTGATCTCTCAACTACTCCTATAGTCTGTGCATGTTTCAATCTAGCACGTTCTATTCGGAATTCAAGTAGTGTTGAAAGTTCTTTCAGTATTTTTGAAGTGAAATGTGCCTTGGTCAGTCAATACCAAAGTGGGTATATATGAATGTCGCATAAACCACTGCATAAGGTATTTACATATTGTTTTGGCAGAAATTGAAGTGAGTGGTTGGGCAAACCTATAATTAGTGAACACGTCCATTCCCGTATGAATGTATGAAAAACCACCAGATTTTGTTAACGGTCCTACTATAGCAATTTGTAACATATCTGCTGGCATACTTGTATTTGAACTAAAAGGAGATAGTTGAGGTTGTAGTACTTGGTGTTTTGGAGATTTTGCTTGAAGGCAAGTTAAACAGTTATTAATGTATTGAATTAGAAACCCTAGTTTGATATGAAGCCGGGGAAAAAATATTTCCGTCTTATTTCACGAATCGTCTTCTGTATTCTAATATGGCCTTTCTTTTTAGAGTTATTAATTCTATAAATCAATTCTGTTAGTACCACCATTTGCTTTATGTAGCTTTTAGAAGTATGATTAAAAAATTTTCTGCATAAAAGACCATTGTCAACTATTATACGACCAAAATGTTTATGGTATTTCTGTAAGTCGCATGAACTGTACTCTACGTTTGGTCTTTGATTGTTTTTCAACCATTGTCGAACCCGTTGTATGTCTTTATCTAACTTATTTTCTTTCTTCAGGTTGATTGCATTAAATTTATTCGTAAAATCGTTGGAGTCAAGTGGATTAAACTCAGAGAGTTTATTTAGACTAGGTTCTTTCAGCTGTATGATTTCCTCAATTTGAATGTCAACAGTGTTTTCTAAGGTACATTGTAATTATAGTATTTTAAAGTCTGGTACCAGAATATTTAAAGCATTGTCTGTTGTATTTGCCGAGAATTGTATCTCAATGTCATGAACTGGAACAGGGTCGTTAAGCTTGAGTTTTAATTTTGTGTCAAGATTTACATAAATACGTGATAAATAATCTGCTGGGGCATTTGCTTTTCCCGAAATATTCCCCAGGACAAAATTACAAGAATCAACGTAGTCAACAGCATTCCAAGAAACGCGTAACCCTTTTTATTATCAGTCAATACTATAATGGGTTTATCAGAAACTCCCCATACATAATGTTCAAAGGTTTCAAAGGATAATTGAATGCTTAAGACTTCTTTCGCATAAATGGAATGTTTCTACTGTGCTGGTGAAAAGTGAAAAAGTATGAGCCAAAAACTACCGGTGTATATGTTTTGCTTTTCTCTGTTGAGCTATCTTGGTGCTCTTCTGTAATTAAAATGAATCTTGCGGCATAGAAACTTGCGCCACATACAATTAAGAATTGGCAACGCGGTGTAGTCATTTTCAACGATAGATTGTACACTTTGACTAAATCAGCTTTAAGTATTTCCAGACTATTTTTGTGTTCATTTGTATTATGAAAATATGATTCTTTACGCAAAAATTTGAAGAAAGGATGTAATTTTATTGCGAGATTTGGAATAAAGTTTTGAAAGTACTGCATGATTCCGATGAGACGTCTAACTTCTTTAAATGTTTTAGGCAAATTAACTGGTTGACAAAATTTCTCAACTTTCGGTTTGTTTGGAGATATTCCATCTGTTGAAATTGTATGTCCGAGAAACTGTATTTTCGGTATTCCGAATTTACATTTGTCATTTGACAACTTAGAGCCTATGTTTTGAATACACTGGGAAATATGTTTAAGGTTGTCAATAAATGCTTTGCCATCTTTTGCTCCACTTCCCAAATTATAAAAATTACGATACGAAACATTATTATACGAAACATTTGTCACTTGCCACACAAAATTGTAAATGTTTGCTAAGACAAGAAGTAAAAGCTGTTGTTGAGCGATTTAAACCTTGTGCTATTCGTTTGAACGCAAGTGTTCTACCACCAAAATTAAACGCTAAAAGTTGCAAACTTAATTTTTCAGCCATCTGCATTGAGAAGTAGGCTTAACTACAGTCCATTTTTTCAAAAATTGATTTTCTACCTGGATGTGCAGTTGCGTCTACCATTGTAAGTATAAGGAAGTTGTTGTTTTTATAGTCACTACGCAATAAATGATTAATTCGCCTTAAATCAAATATTTTTCTCAATTTTCACGAAGACTTCCGGGCAAAAATGGCGAAGAGTATTTTGAAAATGGAAGTGTTGTGATAATATCATAATATTCCATAAAAGCTAATTCAACTAACAGTTCAGACCGAAGATGGGTTGAGGTTGCAGGGCTTGGTGAATACACAGGACGATCAGGTTCAGCAGTTCATTTCACCAAACAATCTGTGTTTTGCCTGAGTCCAGTCATTTCTCAATTATCATGTGTAAGTTGTGACTCATTGCAATTATATTTTGAGAGAAATTTGTTCCGATTCTCAGCATCCAAAGTTGGATCAAGTTGTTCCTGCTGTTTAAGTTTTTTGAGGGTGCCGTATAGTGTTCTCCAAACTCCTTGTAAATTTTCACAATTTGAGCAAGTATCTGAGGTTGGAAAACGAAGTTTGTCTCTTGGCATCCAATTTTGTTGCATCACGGAAGTTTGTTTTTGAAAATCGTCTTCTGATAACGAGTCTGTGATCGAAGATAGTAAGCATGGGCGGATAGAATTAACGTTAGATGCTTGAGTTGCTGTCATAATTACAAATTTTGCAATTTTAATTTTCGCCGAGATAGTAACGGGATATGGATTCAGATTAATTACTCCGACAGCCGATCGTTAGTTTTTATCTAATCGGTTCATTGAAGACATCAGACAACAACCTTTCATCTTTTCGAATAAAATTGAAGGGTCTATTGATCCGTACTTAAGTTTATAACTAATATCAGGTTTTGCAAATTGCACTTCAATGATTTCTTGTTGATTTGGTTGTAACAAAACTTTTTGCTGATAGTTTCAAATACGAGATTCTTTTGACTCAAATTCTTATTCTAAGAATTGAGCGACTTCATTCTCATTGTAAATACTGGTAATTTCAGCAATTTTTTTGAAGGATGAACCATAATGTCATTTTTGACAAAGATTGGATAGCCCAATATTGGTGAGCTCATTTGTTCTAAAAAAAAAGAAAATCTCCTTTGTAATTATTCAATCCCAATTGAATGCGAAGTTCTGCTTTTCCACAAACATTGATTTGTTGTCCATCGGCAGCTCTGATTTTGTTGGATAAGCATTGTCAAGGACTTTGATTTTCTCTGGACTGCAACTTTTGACTTTTCAAACCAGATTTCCGGAAATGGTACTAGAAAATGAGCCAGTGTCAATAAGGAGTTTAAAAGTAACATTATTAAATTGTAAAGGCAAGTAGAAAAGGTTTGTACCAAAGATTGGCACAGAATGAGCTGTGTTAGTTGTAAGCGCTGATAAAAATGGTTGCTCCATCTTTAGTTTTTTGAATTCGTTGTTACGAATGGTATGTGTGCACCTCTTTGCTGTGGTGGTTTAAACCAACATTTATTCTGGACGTGATCGGGTTGTCCACAGGTGCGAAATATAGGTGGGTTAAAACGAAATCCAGGTCTTCTGTTCAAGAAGCCTCCTCTGAATCTTGGTTGAAAATAATAACCACTAAATTGCTGTTGCTGATTTTGAAAGACTGGTTGATAATAGGAACCACTGTATTATTGTAGTTGATTTTGAAAACTTTGTCTGTCAAATGGCTGAAGGAAACTGTATCTTCCTCTCTGATATCTTCCTCTGTTATTACTATTGTTGAATCTCCGGCTGTTCAAATTCAAATCCATCCTGTTCATTTGTTTACTGAGATCTCGTTGACATGCTGCCAAATTTTCATTTGCTCTCGTCATACTATTAATAGCTGCTGGAAGATTGGTTGATGTTGGGTCTTGTGTTATTGCATTAAATCCAGTTGTGCTAGCTTTTTCTTCGGGAAGAATGCTTTTCAGAACTAAACGTTTTGAAACAGAGGAGCAGAGATTAGTAACCGTAGTCGTGTCCGGTTGCATTAAAAGATTAATGGTATATGCGTCGGCATACCAGTCACAAAGGCGTCACGAAGTCTACATGTTCTCTCAGCTGAATACTCATTGCCTCCTGAATTAGCAAAGGCCACATTCGCCAATCGAGGCAAATCAGTGGGAAAATCCTCTTGAGTTTCTTTGGATTGATAAAATTTCCGCTCCTGCAATTTCAATTTGTACAATTCCACGCAATTTTTACTGCGATACCGAGACTCGAGACTTGCGAGCCCAACATTTAGCGTGTTGCGTGCAGCATCAGGTAATTCAAGGAAATAATTCAGAGCACCGCCTTTGAGGTGTAGTTTAAATTAACCAACGCGTCCAATTGCTGGTTCTTGTGCAAGATCAATTGAGCTCTCTATTTGCTCTTGAAAAATTCTGAAATCCTTAAGTGGGCCACCACTGAAAGGTTGAAGTTTAACTTTTTGTGGCACTGAAATAGGTGCTACACCCCGTATAGCCGGTGCAATTGCGGTTGCTGCTGCCGCAACGTCCTCTACCACTTAATCAATTCTCATTTTGGCTTTACTATGAGAAATCAAGTTTCGACGAAATATTTATGACTGGTTCAAGTTTAATACAGGTATCTGTTGAGTGAATGAATAATTGTACTTGAGAAAAATGTTGAAGTTCTGGGGTAATAATAAAAATATTCAGTTGATCTGAATTTTCAATGTGACAAAGAATTTGAATCATTTTTTGGCTTTCTGCAATAAAAAGAACTTTGCCTCTACGTTTTGAAATTTTGACATTTATCTTTTTTTGGGTAAAATTGATAAATTGCATAACTTAAGACATTGCACAAAGAAAATAAAAATTTTCAGAAATTTCAGTGAAATCGTGAAATATATTTAATCGTCTAGTTTGAAAGCCATTTGGGGTGATAAATGAATTTGCCATTTGTTAATATCGAGCATAAACGTCAACTGGAACGGTTTTGCTTTCAGGAATCAAGGAATTCTACTCTGCCACTGCCACTAGTGAATTGTTTGCAGAGGAGAAAGCTGCGGTTCCGTCTTTACAACCGCGGCACGTGACCGCATGGTCACCCTACACGTGTGTGGTTTCAGTTTTGCTTTAAAGGCAATTTCGTTCACTATCATAAGTCAGAAAGCCTAGACCGTGTTATAAAATTACTCGATAATCCTTCATTTGCAAAGGAACGAACACCTAGTGCGGGATGACGTTATGCTGTTAGCCATGTTCTTGCTTCTCGTTCATGTCTTTTTGGCTGAAAATTCCCATAAGTTTTTGCTTCACTTTTGTGCATAATTTTTAATGCCGAGTTTCGAGATGCTTGAAATTAGATTGAGGTGAACTTGTTCATCTAGAAAAAAGACTACTGTAATTTGAAAAACTAAAGAGGAAGCTGATGATATATAGCCAAAAAATACATGCAGCTTTAACTTGATTCATGGATTTTTTTTTACTTTTAATCCCTAGTGGCTGATAAGCAAGCTTGCTTGAAGCAATGCACCTTTCCACATATTTGTATCAATTTTATTTTCAAGGGGTACCGATTTCAAGTTATTAAAAGATCTTAAGAACTTCAAAACCTTATTGGAAGGAGTATTTCAGCTTAGGGAAGAAAACATTATGACAGAATCAAGACAATGACGCAGAATTCCGAAAAAGCCTTAATGATCATCAATGTGATCAAGGCGTTCCATCAGTGGTTTTGTTTTCGTGACTCATTTTTGCAAAAATTTTGCGAGTAAACCACAGCAACAAGTTCTTCAACTCCCTGGGATAAGTTTTTCTGGATGGATATATCTCTTTCCAGACGTCCGGAAAAGAGCAAAACTTAAATGCGAACGAGTTTTTTAGAAAATGATTTCAGAGAAATTGAAAATGATTATGAGTCAATTTAACAAAAATTTAATCCTACTGATTACAGTACAAAAAAAACTCTGCGATCATCTTGTGTGTTGTGTTCATCTGTTATGTCATTTAAGTCATCATTTGAGACTCCTGCTAACCAACCAGAAATACAAATTCGAATACAAATCGTTTTTTGGACTGTCAAACTTAAAACTAATTGGATCATTTCAAACTAAAATCAGACAAGCATCATTTATTTTATCCATTGCCTATGAGGGCTCTCAGGTTTGACGCTTATCGATTGGACCTAAGTGCCTCATTCCAACAGTAACCAGAAATCGGCTGGAAATCTGTTTTTCCGCATCACAGCTTGCTCAAATCAAATACAATTGTTGGCGAAATTATCACATTAATCCCTGTTCAGCAGCTTTTCGGCTTACAGATCTCTCACTTTGCATGCTGTCTCTCCTAGAGATCTACAGTTTGGTTACAGGGCGATTCGAGTACTAATTGTCTCCTCATCACCAATAAAGACAATACCACATGAAAGCGGAAAATCATTTCGAGACAAATACCAGCTAAAAACGGCGTTCCTTGAAAGTCGTATAACCACTAAGCTAAATCAAATATTGAAAACAATTCCTTGCTTTTTGGTTCACAGCGAATGCTAATTATCACTGTCTCTCAACAAGCACGGACACTTATTTAGTATTTTACTTAAGAAAATTTATTAATATTGTAAAATTCGTTCATTATTATTATTGTTCCGACCCACTTGTGGGGGGGGGAGAAACTATATACTCAAAGGGTTTTTTTACAATTTAAAGAATTTGAATTGTATTGGGGCGCTGTCTTTTTGAGATCTGTTCACACATTTTCATGATTCTTGAAGTCAAATTTTGGATTTTGGTCACACCGAAACAGGAAATTGAGCGAAAAAGCGAGTCGTTTTGCGGCGTGAAATTTTTTCACTCTAATTTTAAATCAGAATGATAAAACGGTGCTTGAACAGAAATTCGCTTTCTCGCTGGTGGTTTTTTGTTTATGTGCGGCAATTTTACTTTGGTTTTTACTGTTTTTTTCAATTTTTTGGATCGAATTTTTTTTCTAAATGTTTTCCCAATCCATCCAAAGTCCATTCTAGGCCTAGTTTTTTGTTAGAATCAAATTTACATTTCTCGCTAGTGGTTTTTTGTTCTTGCTAGCGGCATTTTGACATTGATTTTCTGTTTTTTGTTTTTTAATTGATTTCTTTAGAAATGATTTTCGCAATTCACTAATAGTCCATTTTAGGTCTAGTATTTGTTTAGTCAATGAAAAGTCTTTGAATTGTACGTCAGGTCTTGTTTTTTTTTTGTTCAGACAATTTTGGCCGATCGACATTCATCGTAGAGAAATGTTAGTGGTATTAAAAAACTCGTCCAGTGAAGAATTCGAAATAAAAAATATTTTATGAATTTCGTTTTTTTTCGAGAAGTTATCGAGGTTTAGATTTTTGTGTGAACACGTGATATTTGGCATGATTTTGTTCACTTTAGAGGAATTTTCGTTCAATTTAAGATATTTTCCATAGTAGCGAAAATTCAGAATGACGTTTCACGCCACAAAACGATAAAATTTTGTGTTCCTAATAGAAAAAGGCGATAAAAAACTAGCTCTAGTCTCATAGGGAAGTTTACTATCATAAAAAATTCGAATTCTAATCGAGAGCTCCTTTTTTAGAAATATTTCATATTTTTTTTATTTTAAGTCACCTAGAAACTAGTCACTTTTAATATCAAGATTCCGCTGATAACAATCCTCATTTACAGTCCAATGATGCCCAATGAACAGAAAATTAGCTTTCCAGGAATCGCTCATTTTTTTTGGCTTCGACTCTGTGTGTTCATAATTTTTTAAGAATTTTTTGTTCTTTTTAAAATTTTACTGAATTTTGAGAGTCCGGTGGCATAAAAATGTAAAAAAAATGCAAAAAAGGCTAGTAGTGAGCATTAAGGGAACCTATCTAGTGCCTTAAAAGGACAGCTAATGTCTGTTAACACTAAGAAATTTTCGGAAACTTTTCTAACATTGACCAATGATAAACTTGTTTTCGTGACTTCAGAGTCACTCTCAGTAATAACAGGACCCCTTTCACACCTAATTGAATCAAAATTATTCTGGTTACCGGTTTTGTCTTCTAATTATTGGTCATTCGACTGCAATGCCAAAAGATTTCAAAAATATTTTCAAAGTTTGTTGATATTTTTGTTCAACAGCTTTTCGCCTTAAAGATCTCTCACTTTGGGTGCTGTCTCTCTTAGAGATCTACAGTTTGGTTACTGGGCAATTCGAGTACTAATTGTCTCCTCATCACCAATAAAGACAATACCACATGAAAGCGGAAAATCATTTCGAGACAAATAACAGCTAAAAACGGCGTTCCTTGAAAGTCGTATAACCACTAAGCTAAATCAAATATTGAAAACAATTCCTTGCTTTTTGGTTCACAGCGAATGCTAATTATCACTGTCTCTCAACAAGCACGGACGTATTTAGTATTTTACTTCAGAAAAGTTATTAGTATTGTAAAATTCGTTCATTATTATTATTGTTCCGACCCCACTTGTGGGGGGGAGGAACTATATACTCAAAGTGGTTTTTTTTACAATTTAAAGAATTTGAATTGTATTGGGGCGCTGTCTTTTTGAGATCTGTTCACCCTTTTTTCATGATTCTGGAAGTCAAATCTTGGATTTTGGTCACACCAAAACAGGAAATGGAGCGAAAAAACGAGTGGTTTTGCGGCGTGAATTTTTTTTCACTCTAATTTTAAATCAGAATGATAAAACGGTGCTTGAACAGAAATTCGCTTTCTCGCTGGTGGTTTTTTGTTTATGTGCGGCAAATTTACTTTGGTTTTTACTGTTTTTTCAATTTTTTGGATAGAATTTTTTTTCTAAATGTTTTCCCAATCCATCCAATGTCCATTCTAGGCCTAGTTTTTTGTTAGAATCAAATTTACATTTCTCGCTAGTGGTTTTTTGTTCTTGCTAGCGGCATTTTGACATTGATTTTCTGTTTTTTTGTTTTTTAATTGATTTCTTTAGAAATGATTTTCGCAATTCACTAATAGTCCATTTTAGGTCTAGCATTTGTTTAGTCAATGAAAAGTTTTTGAATTGTACGTCAGGTCTTGTTTTTTTTGTTCAGACAATTTTAGGCCGATCGACATTCATCGTAGAGAAATGTTAGTGATATCATTAAAAAACTCGTCCAGTGCAGAATTCGAAATAAAAAATATTTTATGAATTGTGTTTTTTTTTCGAGAAGTTATCGAGGTTTAAATTTTTGTGTGAACACGTGATATTTGGCATGATTTTGTTCACTTTAGAGGAATTTTCGTTTAATTTAACATATTTTCTATAGTAACGAAAATTCAGAATTACGTTTCACGCCACAAAATGAATGAATTTTGTGTTCCTAATAGAAAAAGGCGATAAAAAACTAGCTCTAGTCTCATGGGGAAGTTTACTATCAAAAAAAATTCGAATTCTAATCGAGAGCTCCTTTCTTAGAAAGTTTTCACATTTTTTATTTTTAAGTCACCTAGAAACTAGTCTTTTTTAACATCGAAATTCCTTTGATAACAATCCCCATTTACAGTCCAATGATGCCCAATGAACAGAAAATTAGCTTTCCAGGAATCGCTCATATTTTTTGGCTTCGACTCTGGGTGTTCATAATTATTTTAAGAATTTTTTGTTCTTTTAAAACTTTACTGAATTTTGAGAGTCCTGTGGCATAAAAATGTCAAAAAAAAATGCAAAAAATGCTAGTAGTGAGCATTAGGGGAACCTATCTAGTGCCTTAAAAGGGCAGCTAATGTCTTTTAACACTAATAATTTTTCGGAAACTTTTCTAACATTGACCAATGATAAACTTGTTTTCGTAACTTCGGAGTCACTCTCAGTAATAACAGGTACCCTTTCACACCTAATTGAATCAAAATTATTCTGGTTAGCGGTTTTGTCTTCTAATTATTGGTCATTCGACTGCAATGCCAAAAAATTTCAAAAATATTCTCAAAATTTGTTGATTTTTTTGTATTATTGGTTCCTTTTGAAATCTTATCACATTATCTTAATATTGATAGTCCCCATTGGCTCAGAAAACACGTGCGATGGATCATAATTAAATTGATTTCTTTTTTAATTGATTTCTTTAGAAATAATTTTCGCAATTCACTAACAGTCCATTTTAGGTCTAGTATTTGTTTAGTCAATGAAAATTCTTTGAATTGTACGTCAGGTCTTGTTTTTTTTGTGCAGACATTTTTGGCCGATCGACATTCATTGTAGAGAAATGTTAGTGGTATCATTAAAAAATTCGTCCAGTGTAGAATTCGAAGTAAAAAAGATTTTATGAGTTTTGCTGTTTTTGCCTCTTTATTTATTCTTTATGTAGCCGTAAAATGCTGACCGGTCTCATAAGCTTGTAATTAAGTATCGAATGGATAATTTTAATCAAAGCAGGAAGCTGATAGCAAATAGTAATAAAGTCTATGATTTTATAGATTTTTGAATTGTTTTCAAACTTTTCAGTTTTTGTTTTGTTATTATTTCGTCAAATTGTAACTTATTCTGATCATTGAGAGGTCCCGTGTATTTCCTTGTATTCAAAAATTAACATGTGTACTGATATTATTTCGTAGCTGATTTTTTGTTCGTTCGACAATATGCGTTATCATAAAAGTTTGTGAGTGGTATATTTGTGGTATATTTTCGGAAACTTTTTTAACATTGACCAATGATAAATTTGTTTTCGTAACTTCGGAGTCACTCTCAGTGGTAACAGGACCCCTTTCACACCTAATTGAATCAAAAGTATTCTGGTTAGCGGTTTTCTCCTCTAATTATTGGTCCTTTGACTGCAATGCCAACAAATTTCAAAAATATTTTCAAAATTTGTTGATATTTTTGTATTATTGGTTCCTTTTGAAATCTTATCACATTATCTTAATATTGATAGTCCCCATTGGCTCAGAGAACACGTGCAATGTATCATAAATAACGTTTTCAGAAAAAAAACGTATGGTTTAAATGTCTTCGACACTTCCTTCTTGCACTTTTCTACTGAATTCTTGGTTTTTGCTAATATTTATTGTTGTTTTCACAGTCGTAAGACTTATTGTAATGTCTTATTGATTACCTATGGTTGACAAACATTCTTATCCTCTTTTTGAGGCATAATTGAGCGTATATATTGATATCCATTGAAAACTATTGAATTTATTGTCGGTCAAGACTTTAAAAATATATTTTCGAAAACCTTTTTTATTACATTAACCATTCGTAAACATATTTGCGTGAACTGTAAGCCAGTTTCAGAAATGATATGACCCCTTTCTTTCCAAATGCAACCACTATTTACCTAGTTAGCAATTTTATCTTCTAGCTATTGGTTTTATGACTTCGATGCACGAGTTTTCATAACTATTTTTTAATTTTTGGATATTTTTTTTTGTAATTTTGGTTCATTTTGAAATTCTAACGCAATATCATAAAACTGATAGTTGCCATCAAAATCACACTTCTTGCTAGAGGTTTTTTGTCCTCGCTAACGGCATTTTTACTTTGATTTTCTGTTTTTTTCTTTTTTCATTGATTTCTTTAGAAATAATTTTCGCAATTCACTAATAGTCCATTTTAGGTCTAGTATTTGTTTAGTCAATGAAAATTCTTTGAATTGTACGTCAGGTCTTGTTTTTTTTTGTTCAGACAATTTTGGCTGATCGACATTCATCCCAGAGAAATGTTAGTGGTATTAAAAAACTCGTCCAGTGAAGAATTCGAAATAAAAAATATTTTATGAATTTCTTTTTTTTCATCGAAATTCATTCATCGTAGAGAAATGTTAGTGGTATCATTAAAAAATTCGTCCAGTGTAGAATTCGAAGTAAAAAAGATTTTATGAGTTTTGCTGTTTTTGCCTCGTTATTTATTCTTTATGTAGCCGTAAAATGCTGACCGGTCTCATAAGCTTGTAATTAAGTATCGAATGGATGATTTTAATCAAAGCAGGAAGCTTATAGCAAATAGTCATAAAGTCTATGATTTTATAGATTTTTGAATTGTTTTCAAACTTTTCAGTTTTTGTTTTGTTATTATTTCGTCAAATTGTAACTTATTCTGATCATTGAGAGGTCCCGTGTATTTCCTTGTATTCAAAAATTAACATGTGTACTGATATTATTTCGTAGCTGATTTTTTGTTCGTTCGACAATATGCGTTATCATAAAAGTTTGTGAGTGGTATATTTGTGGTATATTTTCGGAAACTTTTCTAACATTGACCAATGATAAACTTGTTTTCGTAACTTCGGAGTCACTCTCAGTGATAACAGGACCCCTTTCACACCTAATTGAATCAAAATTATTCTGGTTAGCGGTTTTGTCTTCTAATTATTGGTCATTCGACTGCAATGCTAAAAAATTTCAAAAATATTTTCAAAATTTGTTGATATTTTTGTATTATTGGTTTCTTTTGAAATCTTATCACATTATCTTAATATTGATAGTCCCCATTGGCTCAGAGAACACGTGCGATGGATCATAAATAAAGTGATTTCTTTTTTAATTGATTTCTTTAGAAATAATTTTCGCAATTCACTAATAGTCCATTATAGGTCTAGTATTTGTTTAGTCAATGAAAATTCTTTGAATTGTACGTCAGGTCTTGTTTTTTTTGTGCAGACATTTTTGGCCGATCGACATTCATTGTAGAGAAATGTTAGTGGTATCATTTAAAAATTCGTCCAGTGTAGAATTCGAAGTAAAAAAGATTTTATGAGTTTTGCTGTTTTTGCCTCGTTATTTATTCTTTATGTAGCCGTAAAATGCTGACCGGTCTCATAAGCTTGTAATTAACTATCGAATGGATGATTTTAATCAAAGCAGGAAGCTTATAGCAAATAGTCATAAAGTCTTATAGATTTTTGAATTGTTTTCAAATTTTCAGTTTTTGTTTTGTTATTATTTCGTCAAATTGTAACTTATTCTGATCATTGAGAGGTCCCGTGTATTTCCTTGTATTCAAAAATTAACATGTGTACTGATATTATTTCGTAGCTGATTTTTTGTTCGTTCGACAATATGCGTTAACATAAAAGTTTGTGAGTGGTATATTTGTGGTATATTTTCGGAAACTTTTCTAACATTGACCAATGATAAACTTGTTTTCGTAACTTCGGAGTCACTCTCAGTGATAACAGGACCCCTTTTACACCTAATTGAATCAAAATAATTCTGGTTAGCGGTTTTGTCTTCTAATTATTGGTCATTCGACTGCAATGCCAAAAAATTTCAAAAATATTTTCAAAATTTGTTGATATTTTTGTATTATTGGTTTCTTTTGAAATCTTATCACATTATCTTAATATTGATAGTCCCCATTGGCTCAGAGAACACGTTCGATGGATCATAAATAAAGTGATTTCTTTTTTAATTGATTTCTTTAGAAATAATTTTCGCAATTCACTAATAGTCCATTTTAGGTCTAGTATTTGTTTAGTCAATGAAAATTCTTTGAATTGTACGTCAGGTCTTGTTTTTTTTGTGCAGACATTTTTGGCCGATCGACATTCATTGTAGAGAAATGTTAGTGTTATCATTAAAAAATTCGTCCAGTGTAGAATTCGAAGTAAAAAAGATTTTATGAGTTTTGCTGTTTTTGCCTCGTTATTTATTCTTTATGTAGCCGTAAAATGCTGACCGGTCTCATAAGCTTGTAATTAACTATCGAATGGATGATTTTAATCAAAGCAGGAAGCTTATAGCAAATAGTCATAAAGTCTTATAGATTTTTGAATTGTTTTCAAACTTTTCAGTTTTTGTTTTGTTATTATTTCGTCAAATTGTAACTTATTCTGATCATTGAGAGGTCTCGTGTATTTCCTTGTATTCAAATATTAACATGTGTACTGATATTATTTCGTAGCTGATTTTTTGTTCGTTCGACAATATGCGTTATCATAAAAGTTTGTGAGTGGTATATTTGTGTTTCCACATTCGGGTAATATCAGATCCCACTGATCTTCAAATGTGACCCAAATGTACTTTTTTCAGTATATTTTCAGCTAAATTTATATATATATATATATATATATATATATATATATATATATATTAAAACGGAAAAAAAAACAAATATTTTTCAGATAATACCTAATGATTATAATGGCTTCTATAATTTGTGTTTTCGCAAATTGTTTGTATTTTTTTGTTTACTTATTCTGTATCTTTAGTTCGTTCCCATGGCTTAGTCTAACAAAAAACAGATTCCATTGGTTTTTTTGAATGACGTTTTATTAATTTCATCGAGAATTATTTTGTTATAAGCTAATGATATTTAAGATTGAAATTATTTGTTTTATAAAATTTTGGTTGATTTTTGATTTCCGCCGCATTATTTCTTCTCTTTGTGGACTTGTTACCTACTTTCATTAAAGAAAATTGCCATCTGCTGTAAAGTTAGGAAAAAGTAAGATTCTGTAGTTAGGGTTTCATCTGATTGCCTTTTGACGTTTTTACTAGGTGCTTTTAAATTTAGATATTGAGTTTTGCCTTGAAATTTTTGTTTTTGCTTATTTTTTGTAGCTTTTTGTATCGTAGTCTTTTTAATGGCACATCTCGTGAGTGTTGTAATGAGGCATGGCATTGTGTAATTCAATTAGTAGTCAGGTTTTGTAAATCTGTATTTTTTCATTTGGTTGACTATTAAGTCAAAAATGTAGATGCGCTCGGGTCGGAACATCATGTGCGAACGCACAATAGCGAGCTTCCTTGTTATTCTATGCATTCACATTCAATTTTAAACGGAAAATGTTATGACAAAATTTTTTTAAATTTTAAACACGAAAACTAGTTTCCTCTCAAATTCTTGCTACATAATATTTTTTTTTAACTCATTGCCAAATAAACTTTGAGTACCCATGCGGAGATGACCCCTAACCACCCTAACGATGATCAAACTGACCGCTGATTATAGATTGTCCCAGTCTGAAATGACCTTTGAAATTTGGATTGCTGAAAAATCTGTTGCGCGCTCGGCAAGGGCATAGCCAGAAGTCGTTTCGGCCTCTACGTCACTGCAAAGCTTCTAAATTTTTTTGTCCCACTTATCGTTTAGAACGTCAGATTGGAAATTGCTGATAAAAAGAATTTGTGCACCTACCAAATTTAAAACGGCAGAATCTAGTGAAATTTACTCTTTTAATTCCAAAATAACGGATCTTATACATGTAAAAAAAGGCTGACGTTGCAGAGTCTGATTTGATATGGACAATTCTTAATGCTCCCTAACTTGGTTCTACCAAATGGGTATTTAGCTTAACTTAGCGTATCTTAATACATGATGAACAAATATTTTGCCTGGAATTGGAGACCATTTTTGTCGTCCGATTCCATACGCTTAAGCGTAAACAAACTTTACCTCGTCAAGTTTTCGACGCTTTTTCCTCAACATTGCTTATTTCGGGTTTCGACGCAGTGAATTCGGCGCAGGAATATTTGACTGATCGCGGTGATTTCGTTCTGCCAAGATATTATTTTTGTTTTGTCTCATATCTTGACCTATCTGTGGTATGAATCTTGCATAGTTATGTTTCTCGAGAGAATTTGCACGACGTGGGCGTTCTTTCCAATTATGTGAAAATATTTTGTACCCTGCCCTTTCCTGTTGGTCGTGATAAGCATTCCTCTCAAAAAACCAACACAGTAAAATTGATAAGATGACATAATTGAGCAAATTGGACATCACAATCAAAGTATTCTTGAAACTATCTAGGTAAGAAGAGTTGCCCTGTGTTGTCCCGAGTTGTCTGCCTAATCTCAATATATTTCATCAAAATATTGATGTTTGTTTATTGATCCAATCTAGACCAAACTCTCTGTAGATCGGAAAAGTTGTCAAATGGACTTACTTCGACATTGAGAGCTTACGAGTCTTTTGGTTAACTGAGATTGCCAAAATGTTGCCTTGATTTTTTCAAGCTAAAGAAATAACAAAACAATGAATTGAATATTTTTTCAAATACAAATTTTCCCAAGTTTTTTGTTACTCGTAAGGTATATGTTGACCTCTCTGACTCATGTAGCCTAAAACTAAACTCGACTTGGGCAAAAGGACTTGAATTGGATGAAAAAAATTAATCTGAGATCCATGTGAATTGCAGTACATAATGACGTAATTATTGTTCGTCTCGCGGCCTATTATTCGTCTAGTATCAGAAAAAAAGTGTTACGTACCACCACATTTACTTTTAATCAATATCGTACTAGCTTGCAAAAGTTTGTGACAAAGGACAAAAACGTATTACAATTACCAATAAGTATAATCGTTTCTTAGTCGCCATATCCAAAATGTAAGGCTTTTTGCATTCAGATACGTTTTGTGCAACTAAAGAGCCAAAATGATCCGAATAACTGTCCCATTCATTACGTAGAGTCATTGGCTCGTAATGTGACATATCCCGGGTCGAGATTTTTACTGAGAATTATGTAACAAATGCGCTGACAGTCATTAGTTTTTTTCAGCACATAAATTTTCAATAATTATCTGCCTATAGTGCTGAATTTTCAACACGTTTCTCACATAATTTCTGCACTTGTCAACACATTAAGCCGGTAATTATCTGAGATATTTTGGCTTAAAATATTTTTCTCGCAGTGTCCTTGTCAGAGTCCGTCAGTGCCTGTCGGCATGGTCTTTTCATGGGTCGAGCAAAGTCATTTCAGCAGTCTGCTTTTTTTGCAAAAGTTTTTTTTCCCAGTTCTGTACAAACAGAAGCAGTAGCATCGGAGCAAGACTAAACAGCATGGTACCACAGCAGTCTAGCCTAAAAAACAGTTGGGAAACTGAAATTGGTCTTAAGAATTCTGTCAACTCTAAAAGACAACTATCGCAGCTGGAGAATATCCCCACAGCCAGTAGGTTATGTATAATTGTCTTCTATACTTTTGCCATGTTGAAAGTGAGACGCTTTTCAGTTGATTTCCTTTCCAACAAAAATGAACCATCATCTTTAAGAAAACAACGCAATCGTTGATTGATTTTTGGTTCTTCAGAATTGCAAAAGATGAAGGAGCGTGCATGCTGGCACAATTAAAAACAATTGTGAGCAAAGAATTTGCACATTAAGAGTTCATGCACGGAAAGTGCTTAGAACGATAATATTTTCTCTTTTCTGGATAGCTAAATTAATGTAACAATTGAGCCAAAATTTTGCTGCTTAAAGTGCTGAGTTTGGAATTTTTGAAATTGCTCAAATTATGTAAGTTTATGCTGAATATTTGGACAAAATGAGTTGGCATTTGCTGAAAAAGTTTTCATCAGCACATTGGGCGCCTAAAACTTTCCACACATTCAGCATATGCCATACAAAATTTCTTCACATTCAATGCACTTCTTACATAATCTCAACTTATACGCGCTCGCATCTGGAATCATGATTCAGCAATAAATCAAATGGGAATGCAGACGCAAATGTCAAACGGGTATGTATGCACAAAGCTTAATCGCTTAAAAACTGAAAACCATGAAGTATCAAGATGTTTCAAGATGTACCTCCAAATTCAAAGAAGAATAAAAATTGCATTCAAATTTCAAAGAAACGCAGCGACTTGAAACTACCATTGAAGGTCATTTTTGCTTTCTGTTGCTTTTTAATGTCGAGAGCAAGATTTGCGTGTGCTACATAATTCAGATACAGCATCTAGCGCATACACACACACACACACATACACACACACCACAGACATGACAGACACTAACGCACGCACGCACGCACGCACGCACGCACACACGCACGCACGCATGCACACACAGACACACACACACACACACACACACACACACACACACACACACATACACACATTGATCAGAGACACAAGGAACACACACATAGCAATAGTCTAAAAAATTTACACAGAAGAGTTAGATATTGATCAGTTTGTTGATCGCATATATTTTGATTAGTGTTTGCTTTATAGATATGCAACAGCCTTAAAATTAAATAAGACTGAAACCATTTATCAAAAACAGCTCATAAAAATAATTTGCGTTGCAGATTTTTTCCATTGTGCTGTTTTCTAGCGGAAAAAAATAGTGATTGCTGATAATCTGATCCGTTGCACTCTATCTTTCAAATTTTAACCGGTTCCTTTCTGCAATCAATCTGCTCTCTTTTTCGCATTTGAGATCAGAATAAGTCATTCACAGTCAGTGTAAATTTAAGACCTTCAATTGAAAAGCCTCACATAAGTTCAGAGAAAATTTTGCTATTCTAATTGTGGATATATAATGACCGATTATTTTATATTTGGGTACTGAAGAACGTTCAGGTCATTTGAAACAAATAAAAACTGAAAATAAGGCTACACAAAATATCGATTTTTTTCATCTAAATTATAAAAACTGCAGTAGTAAAATAATTACAGTTTATTTCAGCTGCTGACAATTTTGATTGGCTGCAAGGCACATTGCAAGTCCACAAAAATCAATCCGTTCGAAAAAAAATATGAGAAAAAAAGGACAAATCGGGAATTTTCTTTGATCAAAACAGAACGATTTATTCAATTTAATTACGCAAAACAAACCAGTTCAATATATGCAATAGAGTGGATTTTCAAAAAAGAGCACTGTTCAAATTTGACGACAATTTTCATTATGGCAACAAATTAACGTTATGTTGCTCAACCATTCCTTTGGCGCGCTATTCCACATAATTCCACTGGCCTTCGTTAGATTTCACAGTGTAAAAATAATCTATTTAACAATTAGGGATTATCAATCCAGCTACCAACTTCCTTGCAATTGTGAATTAAAAAGACCATTTCCTATTTTGATTATGTATCTTATGCAATGGATTTTGAGCATTTCAAGGCATATTTTGTTCGGGGTTGGCAAATAGTTAGACCTCAGACACCTTTTAAAGCAGACATATACCAGAGTGGGCGGACCCTTGTTGAGACCAAATTGTTGGTTTTTGTTGGTTTTTCCAGTAGGAAATTTTGATTTTTCTGTTTATAATGTAAACAGAATCTATGACAGTGTTTTTTGCAGGAAATCCAAACGTGCTTCTTAGAGAAAAATTCTTTAAAAAATGTACAAAATTTTTGTAATTTGATCTTTAGCTTGCTCACAAAACTAATTGAACGAAAATAAATTTTTGGTTACTTTCGAACTCCAAAATGTAGCATACTTGTTGAACATTGAAGAGTATTCTGTTGATTAATTCACATTTACTGACATTTACTGAGTTTTGACAAGTCGAAAGATCTGAACCAATCACGCAAACCGTTTTTTTGTTTGGTCGGCCGAGCTAATCTGCTTTTAAAACCCAGAATAGAAAAGTTCCTGGTAGTTCTCCCAACGATTTATTAAACAAAGACACCGAATATCTCTTATGTTTAAAAAATGACAATACCGAATCTCTCTTATGTTGAATACCTAACAAAAACGACGATAACGACAAAAAATCATAAGAACTTTTGTCGTTTTTGGCTAGAATAAGGCGACGATATCGACGATTTCTTATGTTTAAAAATCGAAAGTTTCTTTGCACGGTTAATTTTTGGCATTTTATGTTTAATTTTAGTTAACATCTTTTAACTACTAGTTCAACATATCAAAACTCAGTGCGGAGGGAGTAATCGAGAAAAATTTTTTGAGTAATCTCTTACTTTCCTTAATTTTTCCCAATATGTTGCTGAACATGCTTTAACTTGAATAGAAGAAGGTTTGAACTGGTAAAAATTAGATAAAAATTGCGGCAGTAAAGGATTTTTTAACAAAACTGGCAACCCACATTTCATATGCGCCCCCCTTTTTAAGTACCATTACGCCGCAGATGTATACCCAAATCGTCAAGCGCAAATATACCCGATCTGTGTATCTCTTTTTCGTTTTTCCTATGTTATTACATTGAAAAAGCGACAATATTGCAAAAATTAGCTACTTTAGCAAAAACAGGCAAAATTGAAGGGAATGGCGGAACCCGTGTTCGCAAGAGTGTCCAAAATTTAATCGCAAATTTAAGATGCAATCTTTATACGTGTATTTATATTTCAAAAAAAAGGGCGCGACCCCTTTTGCAATAAATAAGACACAAAGCTAGTCTCCTAATTTCGTTCATTTTATGTATCTGTTTTTCGCTTGATTTTTACTAAGGCTGAATTTTTGGGGTATGCTTCTGCGTCGTAATGACACGAATTGAACCACACGGTCCAGTTTTTCATCTGGCCACGTAGCGCACAAATGCGCGCGATTTCTGCAAAAAAAATGTCGAAAAGCGTTTATGAATGCTTTCGGCAGTTTCTGGACAAAAATTGAGTTGCAGGACCAAGCCTTCGTTTGAAATCTGGCTATGCAAATTTGTTTTCTATAAAGAGATTTAAAATATAGAAAGGATAAATTGATTCAACATTCAATAACTCACTATTGATATTTGTATTGAACATTTCACATTAAATATTTACTAATTTCACATTAAATATTTACTATTTCATAAGCATTTTCTTGCACAATTTTTCAAAAAAAATTAAATTTAACAGATAAGCTTAAACGTCATGATGTGAAAAATAGTAAGGCCTTTCCTATAATTTTACCGCACTAAATTTTGTATAATTATCCTCTGTCGTCAACTCAATTAGGCTATTATAGCAATTATAGGAAAGGGCCGAAAAATAGTTGAACATCTAAAAGTTTATATTTACACATTAACGCATTCAATAAAAAAATAAAATGATTCTTAATTTACTGTAAGACAACCGAGTGATCGTTTCATATCAAAATTGTCGTAGGTTTCAAACAAAAATTTGGTCAAAGGCTGTGAGAATTCGTCCACACTATTGCGAAGAGTCGGGCAGTGCACAGTGCAACAACTATGATCGCACCAAAAGGTGTCGTTAGCATTTTTTATATTTAAATAAATTGATTCAATTATTATCAATTCACGCGCTCAAAACACAGCTCGTTATGATATTATGATAGATATATCAATGCTTCATAACAACACAGACTGCAGGAATATGATCATAATGTTGACCCGTGTTGAGGACAACGACGAAAAAACGACAATCTTTTGAAAGTAAGAAATCGTCTTTTTTTGTCTTTTGTCGTTTTCTTCGTTGTCATTAGTTTCCGTCGTTTAAGTCGTCTTTTACGTGTAAGAAATGATCGTGGTAATTTGATCAATAATTACGAATCTGTTTCCTCTCTTTATTCCATTGGGAGCTTGTTGGGCTATCTGGAGAGTCAAAATATTGGAGAATTTGTATTTGGAGAATCTTAACAATAACTGAGTTGAAGCTTCGCTCACGGATTAAAGTGTTTAAAAAATTTTGCAATCAAAATTTAGTGTCTCAAGATTTTTAATCATTATCATTGCACGAGAATTGGTTGCTTTCATAGCAGTTGTTTCTTTTTTTTCGGTTTTTGCTTGAAATACTTTTGGGCCACTGGAAATATTCTACTCGTGAATTATTTAGAACAGAAGAAACAGATCCTTAACTCTTTGTCGGAAACAATTTCTTTCTATGATGTATTATATGCGGATAGATAATGGAGATTAGTTATCCGGATTTGGTAGGGAAGTAATCTAGCTTGTGCCACATTCGGATCTGCTGATTGGGTTGATCACACACTGTCATCCAGTGCTCCACTCTGCTCCCGCTCGCAAAGCTACCCGGTCCTATCGACACCTCACCCACCAACTCATCTAAAAAAATACAAAATTATTACATATGTTTAAGCACAAATTTCGGTCTGACCCGCCTATCCCTCTTCTTCATAATTACTTTAGTGGGATACATTGTTTGGAGCCCTAACTGAGCCATAAAACTGAATAAACTGCTGAAACTGCTAGAAAGCAGTTTACAACAGCAGCTTCGTTTGGTTGGGTGTATCCTTTTCTAGACAAGATATTTTTGTCCAAATTCTACTTGCGAGCCTTAGGTGAACCAGACTTATGCATTAGAACATTTTATTATGTAATGTGAGCAGTTTTCCCGATTAGGGAACACCTCATTGATTTAAGTGGTGATAGCAATCTTTCTCTAGTTACCTCTGCATTCATAAAAATCGACTGTAAAGAACTGTCTAAAGAGCGAATCATGATTGCCACTGTGCAGGATTCAATTGTATACGAAGGGCTCTCCTGATTATGTGCGTAGCACCGAGTGTTCCCCTATTCGCATTTGGATGCATACAATGCAGACGTTGGAGCTCGGGGAGCACGCGTAGGAAAACAGAAGCATAAAAAAGCACACAAAAAATAGCTTTACCAAACGGTTTTTTTTTCCTACGACTCAGCAAAACATCGCAAAAAATATGTTGTCTTGAGCAGTAAATAACATGTTACTGTGTCTTGTACTTTAAATATTCTTGAGCACTTAACTTTGTTTCTGTGTCTTGTATCTGCAAACTACTTGAGCCGCAGTTCAACTGCTGCGAAACCTCAGCTCCTTGTATTTCAACTCGTGAGTGCAAAGAGCGAACCTCAACTTCAGTTTAGGTTTAAATATTTCTGTACAAACAGATCTTACACATATTTCTTTGTCTTCAATTTCTTTCCCTACCGGTCTGAACTGTTTAACATATAGAAACCCGGTAATGTGTTATCTGTAGCAATCCAGTCTAGATTGATATTGAAGGAATTAAGATTGGCGAACAGTCATAAAGTCTAATTGTAATGCAACAGTAAGAATATAGCGGATATACAGTTACAAATGCGAACCGCAAAAAAAGGGGAAATTTTTGAACCAATGAAACGAATTGGGTGGTGTAAAGCTAACGGCGTTACAACCAATTGGGAGTTAAATCATTACTTTTGGTTGGCCAACCCGGACAGTGGAAAGCAAACTGCTGTCCAAACTGTTTACGGATCGCCAAAAGCACATCTAATCTTCACTCAAGCAAATCACCACCAGAACATCGACGAGTCAAAACGAAATTCAATAAGAGGGATGAAGGGCAAGACCTAACACAAGCAAACAAGTAACCAGAACATGATCGGTTGTTACTTGTTAAATTTGACATGAGAACAGAAATTTTGATAGAAGAAATTAAAATTAAGCATCGATTGGGCTACAAATTATTTAAAGTTTAAGATCGGCAAAGTAAATTTAAAATTATTTACCAAACAAATTGTTTAACTATTCACCTCTCAGAGGAGGAACTTTCCAAGCACTTACAGCGTCGCAACAAACTCAAATCATATCCCGAAAAACTTTCCTGAAAAAGAGAGATGATCTGCATCAGAGATCAGATAAAACTATAGACAAAGACTGGCTTGAGTATATAAACAAGACACCACAAACATAGAGATTAAAAATATTGACCACAAAATTCAGGAATCTAATGGCAAAGAAGGTAATAATTCTCACTTGACCAGACAATCATTCTGAACAACTTAACAAAAGAACACATTAATGAGCAACTGAGATACCGAGCAAGACTTCTTCAGCGAAACAAAGACGAGAAAAAGCGTTGAAGAAATATGATGCTTACTTCTCTACGAATTTGTGGCCTCAGTGAACAACCTTCAATCGAGAAAAATAGGGTTTAAGATAAAGATGAAAGAGCTCCACATGCGATAGCAACTTATCCAAGAAGAACGTGAGCCAGAGTACAACATAAAAAGAACGGCACTAGAGAATGATGACCTACCCTCAAATTGAGTCATATTGCGTGACAAGTAAACCCTCAACTGGGAGTTGAAAATTAAAGTGTCTCCAATTTGGCCCAGGAAATTGACAACACAACGACCCCAGTGAGGCCAAAATCTATCACCTACGACAGCCCAATATTGAATCAACGGAGAAGTGATCCACGATTAACAAATGCACGTGATCGTTCATCTAACTCTCAGAACCAAGAAGTATCTCCAGAAACTGATTTTATGGAGTCAACAATTGGAGAAAATTGTGATTCTTGTAAACAGAGTTAATACCAATGCATAAATTTCTGCATATTATTTTTCTGCGAAAAGAATTGCAATTTGGCAATTATGTGATGTTCTAAAAACAACCACAGGAAGGTAATTATGAAGACAAAAAATAACCGATATATATATATATATATATATATATATATATATATACATATAAATATATATATATATATATATATATATATATATATAAAGGCAATCCAGCAAAAGTCAGCTCCCAAAATTTTAAACTGATCAGAATTTGTGGAACTCCTCTGAAGTGGCCTGAGTCGTCTAGCATGTTTAGTGCAACAATGGAGAAACTCAGGAATCCTGATTGCGAGATAATGAGCCACCTGCAGACTTTACTCAAAGAAAATACAAAATCCAAAATCTGAGAGACTGGATAATTTGGACAGTTTTAATCTGCTGCCTGGAGCATATTTAAAGCAAATTTGCACCATATATTATTATAGGTTCCCAGCTCAAGTGCCTGCGAAGAGCAGAACAAGTGAAAACTAGAATTTCTTCAAGTCTAATTAACCTCTTTGTTACTGAATCTAACTTCGTGATCGTACTCAGATTGCAAACTATTTGGTGATCTGGAGCCAAGTTTAACATTGTATATGACATTTGGTAAGAAAACAAAGATACTCAAAGAGATATTATGGTTCTATGTTGCTGACAAGCACGACAACTGGCCTGATCTAATTATGTTTGAGAAATCGCTATCAAGTGCATGGCAACGAGTAATGGCATTCGCGAATGAAGGGTTCTCAGCGTTTAAAAGTTTACGCAAAGCGCAAGATAGGAGCAATACAAAAAGCGAAAAACTATTTTCGAAAACATCAATGCTTTTTGCGAGACCGAAAGTAAAAGAAACGAAGCCAACGCAAAGCGATCAATGTTCGCTTGCGGATAGCATCCATAGTATTTGAAACTGCCCATGATTCAGTAAAGTGAAAATTACCCATAGATATATGGCAGTGAAAAAGCGGCGCTTTTGCTACGGATATCTGGGAACATGGCATGCAGTGACAAAATCGATAACTAAGCTCCGAACATAAATGAACGATGGCAGATATCCCTCCTCAATTATCACATAAAACCATTTAGAAATTGCTTCGATGGAAACTTGTGCTCAGTTAGCTGGGAAACTTTAGGCGGTTTGCCGTTTTTAGCGTTGAATTTTATTTTCAACGCTATCAATGCGGTTCACCTGTATTCTTACATCTTTTTAAAGTATTTTCTGCGGTAAAGACGTTTGGTAAAACTAGCGGTAAGATTTTGCAAAATTTGCTATTCTTAGTGGTGATTTTTTTTCACATCCTTTAGCGCTTCCACCGCTACGCTTACATATTTGTAACATTTTCTGCGGTGAAGTTATTTGGTAAATTTAATGGTGAATTTTTGAAAGATTCGCGATTCCTAAAGGTGAATTCATTTTTTTCACAGTTTTCAACGCACTAACGGCTATTCTTACATCATTTTTTTTGAATGTTTTTGGCGGTCAAGATATTTAGCAAACTTAGAGATGAATATTTGTAAGAATTACAGTTATTAACGGCGAATTCTTTGTCACGGTTTTCAACGAATTCGCAGCTATTCTTAAGTCTTTTTTGCAACATTTTCTGCGGTGAAGATGTTCGGTAAATTTAGCGGTAAATTTTTGTAAGATTTGTGATTGTTAGCTTTTAATTCTTTTTTCCACCGCTTTCACCGCATTCACCACTCAAAATCGCAATTCATACATCTTTTCACCGTATTCACCGCAAATCATACATTTTTTTGCGATTTTTAGTGTTGACACCTCGGTCCGGGTTAAAACAAACGCGACTTTATATTGAGCGATTATTGTGCATAATGAGAGATAATGCATGAAAACAAACCAACCAGAGCGAAGCTCAACTGGAACGAACTTGCAAAAATCTTTCTGGTAGAACTTTGAAGATAGAAGATATAAAATATTATGGAAGACCTTGCATTTTTTTCGAAGATTTTGGCAGAGTTTTTCAAGATAAACAATTGATGTCGCCTAGGATTGCAAAAAAATTTCTTGTCAAAAATTAAATGGAGAGATTCTCATTAGTTTTGTGAACCCATGTAGACGCATGAAAGATCATGTTCGACTCAAGCTTAATTCAAAAGACTTTAGCTTTATGATGAGATAAGGGAGATTTAGCTTGGTCGATGGGAGAGTGGGAACATTTAATTTTTGACAGCTGGCGTGTATAATAGATTAATAGTCCTAGGTACCTTTCAGAGAAGCAGTTCGAATGAACAACTCAACAAGTAGCCATGTGTTGCCTCCCAAATCGGAGGACTCTTTATTCCCTCCTGCTCCTCCTCCCGTACTGTTCCCACCAACCCCTCCCCCTCCCCCACTTTTGACTGTGAACTGGAGTTGCTGGTTGAACTTGATAAGAGTGGGAGCATCCAGGGCAGAAGGGGGTACTGGGAGGTTGCGGGTGCTTTTGGATTTCAACTCTTTGTCACCTTTGCGAAGGGAAGTTTTCACCCAGCAAACTAGTCCGGCTAAAACCGATAAATAAACCTTTAAATCTTTAAACACTTTAACATTCTGGGTTAATATTTCCAATTGTAACCCCCACCCCCTGTTGTTACCTCTTGCTACATTTAATAAGAGGGGGAACTTCTAAGTCAATAATTCAACCTAAGACAAGCCTGCCTCAATGTTATATGGTGGAGTTAGTAGCAATGCAAAAAAAATTTTTTGTTTGTTTTTTCTGCGAACAGAAGTACCATCTACCAATTATTTGAGTTTCCTCGCCTAAATTTTCATGTTGTTTTCCGAATTAACCATGAGATTATTTCCCATACCATTGTTTTTACATAATTTCAGCGCATTTCTTGTATTGTAAACACCAAACTGTTTATTAATATAAATTCAAATTGAATGGGAAGACTTTAAGTAATCAATGGGGCAGTGGATTAAGTGATTAATATGTCACCGGGGAGCAGGGGTCGTGCCTCAGTTAATCCTAATTTTTGAAAATTCAGTGGTTTTCTGCGCATTTCTTGCAAAGTTTCAGAGCATTTCAGCGCAATATTATGTAAGGTTTTTGCGCTGAAATTTTTGAAATATCAGAGTATTTCAGCGCATTTCTTACATAATCTTTCTTGACTCGTAAAGAAACGCCATGAGTGAGATGCGTTATTTCTAGTTTTCTCTGCTGCATCTTGTAAGTAACTCACTTGTATTGGCGGGTGAGTTTTTGTGGTCAGTTGAGAACCCGAGTCTGTGACTGGGTAGAAAGACGTTCCTAGTGTCTAGAATGGTCACATTCAATTTGTTGAAGCTCTTCTCGTGGCAAATTGACAGCTGCAAATCTGCACCAAATTTGTCCATCTGCGAGTGAACACTACAGCTATTACTACAGCTATTTAAATTACTACAGCTATTACATGGATCTTTTCCGTTTGCGCCCACCCCTCCACCCCCGTACGTTAAGCAACCTTCAGTTACATGCCATATAGTAATTCATTATGTAAAAAAAATGCACGTCCGTCTGGATTTGCAAATAATATGCAAAGCTGGGAGGGGTGGGGGGGGGGTCCGGAGGAGGAGGAACAAAGGGTAAACATACCCTGGTTGACCCACCTTAGACGCAACTTTGTGAAAACTTACGGTGCCGTAGAAAGACTTATACGGTGCCGTAGAAAACTTATAAAAATAATAAATAACATAAAAAACATGTAAAGAATTTTTTTAAAAAAAAACAGCTTTTTCCTTATAAAAATATCCTCGATTTTTCATACGTCTGATGAGCTCAAGTATCCCATATTTGGCAAGTAGTTTGAATTTTTAATTAAATCCATTTCCAAATGAACTATGGGATGTTGAAATAGCAAACGTGCTTGAAGAAATTGACAAATTTCAATGATTATTCTTAAAATTTTGTTCTGGCTTTCTTAAATGGAGAAAGCTGAAATAGTGTTCAAATTCGGCCTCTTTTGGTTCAAGTAGCCCAATAAATGAAACCCCTAACTTGCACACAAAATAGCTGTTGCAAGAAGAGATAGAAACCAGCAAAATATGAAGAAGTAGTTCAATTTCATTTTTTCTTTTCCTCCTTCAATTGAGACAATTTGTCCTAGCTTTTGTGTACATCAGGAGTATGCTGGCTATGCAATTGGATTAAAACGCGGCAAGCTAAGTTTCTGTAGACCAAAATATAGTATGCTATGCTTCAAAAATATTAGATTACGTGTTCAGAAAGATGAGCCACAAAGAAATTTTTAAAAAATTAACATATTTACTGAAGGAAAGAAAAAGATGTCGTTCAAAGTAAAAAAAATGTTTTCTGTCAATTTACTAATTTGTATCGGCATTTTGACTTTATAAAGAAAATGTAATTTTGTTTTATTTTTTTAACAAATTTGTGTAATCCAAAATATATCCTTAACTTTTAACATAATTTATCGACAATTTTGTTATCGGAACAAAATAATTGAATACCCCCATTGACCCCAACATTTTCTTTATTTCATTTTCCTGTCTTCCTTCACATTTTTCAGGAAACTCCCCTCTTGCACCTTACGACAAAATTGGTATATTTTAAAAGATCAAAACTTGCTTCTAAGGGCTGCGAAATGCTAGTTCTCTGTTTTACTTGCGATGCGTAAACAAAAACTGAAAATTTGACCGAAGACAAAAAGCCGCCCTAGCATATATATATATATATATATATATATATATATATATATATATATATATATATTCCCCCATTTTGAAAAATATTGGAACCATTAGCTTAATTAGCGATATTTGTAGTTGTCATTATTTGAATTTTTTAGATTTTTTTAAAACCCGAGGGACTGCAAACCAGAAAAAAGTAAATATTTCGACCCGAAACAAAAACTTTCTCAATTAACACTACTAAAAGTCCTGTATTATGAGCAAATAAAATTTATGATCATAGTTGTATACATGTCTGGAAAACGAAAACAGCGAGGGAAACTAGTTGAAAACTAGTTGAAAAATATTTTACTTAATTGTCACTATTATCC
The DNA here is from genome assembly GCF_964194025.1 of Convolutriloba macropyga. Classification (NCBI taxonomy): domain Eukaryota; kingdom Metazoa; phylum Xenacoelomorpha; order Acoela; family Convolutidae; genus Convolutriloba; species Convolutriloba macropyga. The sequence continues at coordinate 53,681,689 of NC_134470.1, read as the reverse complement.
ACGAGGCCAATTATCTGCAACGTGTTAATAAAACAGAAAAGAAGAGAAGGTCTAATTGATAAATTATCCAGAAGTGTAACCGTTTTTACATGAGAAATCGTGCATAAATAAACAATTTTTTTGGGTGATTCACACGAGAAAATTTTAGAGTGTCCATTGAAATGCTTATAAGTATATGCCGTTATCACAAATATTTCTTTAAAACGCTCTGAATTGGGTGTGCAAACTGGTTAGGCTCTCCGTGGAAATGAATCGTCACTATTGACCAAGGTTGATGTCTCACTGTGCAAATTGTAAAAATGTGACAAAATTTGCCACTGTTGTCTACGAAGATCCCAAATAACTCCGAAATTACACGTGTCCGTGTTGTACCGTGATAAGTTGAACACAAGTTTCTTAATTACCTGCATCGTTAATAATTGTGAGGCACGATCACTTGTATTTGCGAACTTTTTTATTCAATAAATTCAATAAATCTTCCTACCTATTCAATATCGGTATTAAAAGCTCCTCATTTTGGTTATAGCCTGAGCTGTGAGTATTTTTGTCTAAAGGAAGTTTTTATCAATTTTTGATATATCAGACACCTTTAAACTGTTTCATGTGTTCATAGTTTAGGTACCTTCGACTGTTTCCATACCATGTGGACGTAAAAATTTAGATTGAGTTTCACTCCATTAACATTCTTAATGAAAGTAAAGACAGGTTAAACGCTGATGACCGATCTTTCAGCAATGAGCATCTTTTGTACAGATGTCTGCGAAACTCACCAAAAATGAGGAAACATCATTGTAAGGTGTTTTCTCAAAATAAAATTTTTAGGAAATCATAGTTAGCCATCAATCAAATTAAAATTGATTGCAGCAAGAAGGCGCGGTAATGTTCCGACCCCGCTCATCCACATTCTTGACTTAATTGGCTACCAAATGATGAAGAGATTGGAAACTTTCAAAGACATCGTTGAGTTACACATCATTTACACATCGTTGAATAAACAACCAATGAAATACGATAATGCCACGCTAGAGAGCCCATGAAACTTTTTGATAATAAGAATACTAGAAGGGACAATGATAAAAATCAAACAACAAACATTTACGACCAAAACTCGATGTCGATAACAAAAAAAACATAGCCAAATCGAACTCGCATCAGATAAAAACCAAAAGAAAAAATTTTAACCTATACATCATTCGAAACGATATGAGACCTGTCCCCAATGCGACGGTTAACAGGTCGGAAAGAAGAGCAACTAAGTGCGAATTTCAAAAATACTTTTCCATTTTTGAAAATAATTAATTTCACAGTTATTAATGTCATTAGATATTAACTGAAATCATTGAATTGTGCATTTATATCTACATAGGAACATGTGAAACATAAGAACAATTGAAACATGTCATTAGCCAAGGTTTGCTTGCGCAAGACTTCAAAGCCAATGGGATCAACGATGATTGTTATAATTTAAAAAGAAACCAAAAATACCTAGAAATGTACAAATATATAAAAATCTAACATTTTATGAAACCTCGTAGTCAGAGTATTAACAAAGCCAATAAGCAAATGTTTGAAGTTGAAACCGTTATAAAGATTAAGTTATGGCTCACTGGAAACGGGCTGTGACCTGTTTTTACAGGACTGATCTACAAATCGACCGAAAAACTAACTAAAAAAAATAAGAATCCCAATAACTTATATCGATTTTTGAAAACAAATAGTTTCAAAATTCATAACAGACTTAAGATTTGAACAGAATGTGACGGATTAAGCGTCAACACCTCAGTGAGCCTACTAATAATGAGACTAAGTCACGAGCCCACAAAAAACAAATACATAAAAAAGGCAAAACTGCAAACAATTTTACGGCATGACACTGTTCAAGGCACTATAATTATAAGATGTTACCTGCAAGAGCTGTAAATCATCATTTACTTTCATCTTAACATCAACGACGAGTCGTCCTCATAAAAGGATTACTTAGACATGACAACAAAAAGAAACCCAAAATGGAACAGTATAGAAATCTTGAAAACTTTTCATGAAACTAAATGGTCGAAGCAATCAGTCACAACAAATAAACAAAGCGCAAAATATGAGTTTTAATCAACAAAAGTAATTGAGACTTCTGATGAGTGAGATTGAGTGAGATTTTCGTGGCGACGAAAAGAAAGCAAAAAGTAGACAGATGAAAAAAAAATTTTTTTAAATTAAATTGAAAGTTATTAAAACAAACAGCTATAAACTGAAATCTTTATCTAGGTTGGGTTATACGTCTTCCGGAAGCAATCATTATCTGCCGCTATTGGGTATATGGCGCAAAACAACGAAAAGAAAGACAAACATAGGCAAAATTTTAGGAGACAAATATGTCTCAGCCCGAAAATCAAAAACTAATCACCAAAAATAATTAACATATCCAGATACGCCTTTTTCCAACGCTGTGCGTTTTCCCTACAATGCCTTTTTTTAATTGAAATTTTCAATTATGTGATAATTCAGCAAGGAAACAAAATGAACTCATAAAATATGCAATTATGATCAAAAATAATAGAAAAATTGAAAACGCGTAGTACCAAAAAAAAGAAACCATTAACTGAAAATAAAACCGTTACCTACATTAAATTATGACTCACAGGAAGTTGATTTCTGATTGCTGTTACAGAGACTATGCTTGAAGTTGAGAGAAATACAATAAAATAGTGGAAAAGCTCGAAAAATCACCAATGTTTTCTCAAAACAAATATATTCAAAGTCATAACAGACATTAGATAACAACAGGAAAAAATGTCTAGGTTCTTTTATTTGTTCACAAAGCTAATTGGATGTTTGATTGGAGACACTAAATTATTGGGCCACAAAAAGTATAAGAAATGAAAGCAAAAAGAAAGAAAACCATAAAATTTTTACAAAAACAATTTGTCAGAACCACGAGCTTGTAAAAACCATGAGCTTAACATTGAAACCATAACGTAATCTCGTTGGGTTTTGTTTATTGTAAATTGTGTCTATCATTAATTGAGCCCTGATTTGAAATTTTTTTTCCGTAATATACACAAAAAACGTTTCAATAGCGAAAATAAATTTAAAAAAATGTCGCGCCCATTAAAATCTAAAAAACTGTTATCATAAGAATCTATAGTGAGATCAAGATCAACCCAGATGTTACTGCGCGTCTAATAATTGTGAGGCACGATCACTTGTATTTGCGAACATTTTTATTCAATAAATTCAATAAATCTTTCTACCTATTCAATATCGGTATTAAAAGCTCCTCATTTTGGTTTTAGCCTGAGCTGTGAGTATTTTTGTCTAAAGGAAGTTTTTATCAATTTTTGATATATCAGACACCTTTAAACTGTTTCATGTGTTCATAGTTTAGGTACCTTCGACTGTTTCAATACCATGTGGACGTAAAAAATTAGATTGAGTTTTACTCCATTAACATTCTTAATGAAAGTAAAGACAGGTTAAGCGCTGATGACCGATCTTTCAGCAATGAGCATCTTTTGTACAGATGTCTGCGAAATTCACCAAAAATGAGGAAACATCATTGCAAGGTGTTTTCTCAAAATAAAATTTTTAGGAAATCATAGTTAGCCATCAATCAAATTAAAATTGATTGCAGCAAGAAGGCGCGGTAATGTTCCGACCCCGCTCATCCACATTCTTGACTACAATGCCTTTTTTTAATTGAAATTTTCAATAATGTGATAATTCAGCAAGGAAACAAAATGAACTCATAAAATATGCAATTATGATCAAAAATAATAGAAAAATTGAAAACGCGTAGTACCAAAAAAAAGAAACCATTAACTGAAAATAAAACCGTTACCTACATTAAATTATGACTCACAGGAAGTTGATTTCTGATTGCTGTTACAGAGACTATGCTTGAAGTTGAGAGAAATACAATAAAATAGTGGAAAAGCTCGAAAAATCACCAATGTTTTCTCAAAACAAATATATTCAAAGTCATAACAGACATTAGATAACAACAGGAAAAAATGTCTAGGTTCTTTTATTTGTTCACAAAGCTAATTGGATGTTTGATTGGAGACACTAAATTATTGGGCCACAAAAAGTATAAGAAATGAAAGCAAAAAGAAAGAAAACCATAAAATTTTTACAAAAACAATTTGTCAGAACCACGAGCTTGTAAAAACCATGAGCTTAACATTGAAACCATAACGTAATCTCGTTGGGTCTTGTTTATTGTAAATTGTGTCTATCATTAATTGAGCCCTGATTTGAAAATTTTTTTCCGTAATATACACAAAAAACGTTTCAATAGCGAAAACAATTTTAAAAAAATGTCGCGCCCATTAAAATCTAAAAAACTGTTATCATAAGAATCTATAGTGAGATCAAGATCAACCCAGATGTTACTGCGCGTCTAACAAAACGCTCAAATGTTGAAATTGTTGCCAAATAGATCAGTTCTATACAAAATTTTTCAGTTTGTCAAAATTAAATAATGCATTTTCAATAATTATCGAGTTTGAATTTGCAAAAACTTGGCAAAATTAGAAATACAGAAGACTCCTAAAGCCAGCGGGGCGGGAATAGAACTAGCTCTTTTTTGAGCTTAAGAAGAATCTGGCCGCAGTTTAAAGGTGGCTAACTCCGGCAAATTTAAAGCAAGTGATCTAAAAGAGCAAATTTGGTCCTAATTTTGACGAAAAATAGTCTGAATTTTGAAAACATTAGCATCAATTCTTGCCAAAATCTCGGATCGAACAATTTAAAAACCCTCCTCTATCATTAGCGATAAAATCTATAACACTACAGTTAACAATTTTAACATATTTCGGCGAAATTGACGAAAATTTGGTCAAAATTTACAAAAATGTTGTCAAAAATGTGAATAAAACAGCTGAAATACGTCTAATATTCACAAAATTTCAAAACTCAATAACTCCATATAAAAAGCAAATTTATAAAAATATTTTCAATTCCATATTCTACACTGGACGGGCTTTCAAATGATACCACTCAAAACTCTTTACGAATATTATATCGATCGGCCAAAATTGTCTGAACCCATTTGAGTATATAGTTCCTCCCCCCTAAAGAGGGGTCGGCTTAAAAACGGTACGATAGGTTTGAGCACATCTAAATACAAATCAAAGGGTTTGCTGTAACTTCTTTGATGTTTTGCACGACGCCCCCTATAATCAGTTTGAAGATTAGAGACTAATATTCATTTTTTTACACAACAAGACGGCTCCAGCAAGTCAGCGCTTGGCACAGAAAACAACAACATAAATCATTAAGGAAAACACTGAAAATGAAGTTAACCTTTTGCTGTCAAAGCTACAATAAAAAATGGACGATCAATATAATTATTTATTTGCATTAATGAAACAATAAACAACATGCCAGGTTGAACTTCTTGATGTCTGTGAGCAATTTTTCATTTTTTAATGAATTTAGAGAAACTTATTGCCAAATATGCTATTTAAGAAGTATTGTAGGCAATTCTATTAAAAATTGAACTTAAGTGGGTCTCATTATTTAAAGCTCTCTTGTTTTTTTATTCAATTCGACCATTTCTGTATAATTTTTTTGGAATAAAATTGTCTTTTAAAAATTTTTCTCCAAATCTTCACTATTTTGTATCAAATTTTTCACCCAGAATTGGTTAATTTTATTTCATTATCTTCCGCTATCTACTTTCTGCCTGGTTTTGTTACACACAATTCATTTTTTTAAAATAATCTTGTTGCTCCGTGTAATTTTAACGATTTGTTTTATTTTTTGAAGTCTAAATGATTTAACTTTTACCACTCTTTTGACTAAATTATGTTTGTTTTTGTCAACTCGAAGAGAAGTATTGCCATTCTGCAGGTTTTTCTTAGCTGAACCAAGTTTGTTCATGCATGATCTGAACTTTTGATTTTTGTTTTCCAGCACTGACTTCTGTTTTAGAACATTCACTTCTGCTTTCGGTTATTTAACTATATTATTAGCTTAGTTACTAATGCGCAGTAATTAGGAATAGCTGGTAAAACTCAAGGTTGAAAGATCATCTTGAGTAGTGGTCTCCCGATAACAGTACCTCCTACCTATCCAAACAGCAAACACTTTTCCCCACTTAACAGGCATTTTCATTTGAATAGCTGCAAAATTGCAGTGGCATCCGAAGTTTGTGATCGAAATTATTTCAACAAAAACTTTTTTAAAAACATGTGAAAAATTGGTTGTTTTGCTTTTTTGTTAAGTTTGGAATTATCAATTCAAATGTCCCTTTAGTCGGGGATTCTTTTACCTTAATTGATTTCAAACAACGTTTGATAAATAGCATATCTAAAATTAGGTCAGATTAAAATTTTGAAGGCACTAACTGTAAGAGATGGCTTTAAGTACTGCCATGTCTTCTTGGGCTGTTTCACATCGAAGTCCTTTAGGGAGAACACGGTGAATGACGTCATGAAGCGCTTCCTACTTCTGTCAAACTCCAACATACAGAACTTCAGTTGATGTTTTGCCAAATTGGACGGTTCCATCTGAAAAAGTTACCCCTTCCCTATTAGCATTACGTCATGTTTAGCTCATATTTGTCGAGTATATACACCCGATGAAACAGACCGGAAGTGATTTATCTGAACTAAACAAAAAATTGAGCAACCTTCTTTTCAACCTCACAAAACTATGTAGCCTTCATGCAAACTTAAAATAATTATTTCACTGCTCTTGTTGGTTCTCAATCCTTATTATATTTTTATGTATTTTAAATTTCAGATTAATGGAGCCCTGAAACTCTATCGAAGATGTCGATCAAAACCATCTAATAAGTCGAAAAAAGCCTTGCGTCTTTTGAAACTTTACTTCACCTTGCTTTTACAAAATTTAGATCAACTTTTTCACTTCTGCAAACATTAAAACTAAACTTTGACCGTTTTTGAGTAAAAATGCAAAACTTGCAATGTGTAAAACCAACACTAATCTTAGCAAGTCAACAGCATACGAAGATAAACGAACAACACGCTTCATAATTGCTATCCCTAACGGAAAATTTTCAACCGAAGAAAAAAATTCCACAAATTTCACCTGGATTTGCATCAAAGATTTAAAAAAGTAAAAATTTTTAAAATTCTCCGTTTTATTTATCAGCCAAAGCCATAAAACAATACATCGGAAGTCTTTTCCACCAAAGGATAGGTCACAGCCAACGAAGTGACAAAATCTGGAAAAAGACAAGTTTTTCTGAGAAGGTCAGAGATTTTGATTTATTCCCCCTCAAAAAAGCTGTCAAATTTGATTCTGGGCAGCAGCATGATCGATAAACCAGGAGCTGATGCATCAAAACCACTGAACACAGCTATATATGCCTACCGTCGACCAACCAACAAAAAATAAGAGCCGTTCGAGAAGCAGAAGCATGGCAAAAAACTTCATTTTGCAAGACGGAGCAAGTACTGTTTCCAGATCATATGTTTAGCCCTAATAATACCTGAAAGATTGATTTCAATCCAAATTTCAATAATTTTGAAGAAAAAAATTACAAAAGATCCAAAACAATTTAAGTGATGAGGTTAAAGTTGCCCTTAAAAAGTGAATGCAATCTCTTAGTGAAATTTCTGTCGCAATAGATGAAATTATCAACTAGATGAAATTATCAACTGGTTCCTTCGTTCTACCCAAAGATCAACCATTATGAATGCTTTTATCATGATATGGGAATTTTGCATTTCAATGATGGCGTTCTTTTCCTAAAAACCGTCTTCTTTTATTTTTACTTCAAAGGTCAGCTGACATTTCTGCCACTAATCAGTTCTCAAACCGGGTTTACCAATTGAATAACCAGTTTCTAAAATTCCAAGTGGAAATGGAATCTATATCTTGTCTGGTCATTGTCGTTATCTACATGTAAGTAAAAGTATGTTTATAAAAAGTCGAATCAATTATCTTTTTTCATTGCATTAAAGAATTTTTGTACGAACTGTTTAATAGTTTTAGAGTTTTCCAACAACATGTGCTTTTAATTTTCGAAATATTGTTGCTGATCTCAAATATGAATTCCTGCTTTCCAACAACAATTTGCCAAGATCAAGAAGCAAGGTTCAATTTCATTGGAATTTTCTGCATATAAATTAACTTTTTTCTTATGCTATTTCTTTGAGGTCCGAAACTACTCAGATTGCTACATATAAACGCCCGGAGCACAACCAAAAAACGATTTCATTTGAGGAACAACTCATTTGATGATTGCATGGGTTGCATCTTTGGTCTATCTAACACATGGCTAAATTAAACTTTTACTACTGTCATGATAAACATTAAGAAGACAAACTATCCTGTTTTTGCAAAAATAGAATGACTTCAAAGGGTGGCGGAAGTTGTTCCACAGAATCTTGACACAAAGCTACGCAAAGTTTTGGCTTTCAAAAGAATTTTTTTCGAAAGTCTTTTAGTCGAACTAACTCTCCCCAAAACTTTTAAAGAACACCTAATGAAATTTCCCTATGACACGAAGAAACTTTTTTATCAGAGTTTCCAAGAGCAATCTGTTAGATCAATTGATGAAGCAATTGCTGGTAAGGAAACAAAAAATCTGATAGGCATCTATACCATCAACTTTTCGGAAAATCAACTACCTCAAATTCAGAAAACAATTACAAATTTTCAAATTTTGGTTAACGCCCGCTTTAGCAGAAGTTTCTGAATCTCTTAAAATACAACAAACTGAAGAGTTTGTGAATAAGAATCCCTTGATATCAAAAAACAATTTTGAGTCCGCCCAAAGTTTTCTACAACATTTACATATTATATTGAGGAAAAATGGATATAGAAAACAAGAAAAACTTACCGCAGCCGCGTTCCTGGATTTGGATCTGTCAAAAGCTTTTAACTTAATCGATGTCGCATTAATGATACAAACCATTTCCATTCGTGAATTTCGATATCTACTCTAAACTAATTGCAATTTGTCTTTCAAAGAGAGCAAAAGAGATAGTCAATAAGTTTGAATAAATGACTCAAGGATTTCACAGGGAATAAAATGGGCTCCTCTCTAGTCGTTCTCTCCAATCTATTTGATAATGATCGCAGCAATTGTTCGCCAAGTGACAAAAAACAGTGCACAGAGGACACAATTGTACCTGGCTTTCACAACGAAACCTCCAAAAGCGAGTTCGATAATTAACTGAAGAGTCTTGGGAGTTTTCTTCTGAAGACAAATCGATGTTAAAAGTTGGAGACAGAGTAACAAATTGAAAAACCGACATTCAAAATCTCGTTTTATTAATACAAAACAGCTGAAATATCAAAAAAAGTTAAATATGGTTTTTCGTCAAAAGTGCTTTAAGGCATTAAATGCATATATGCAATCCGGAGCATAATTCCGGCTGTATTCAGGAATCATTGAGATCGCATTTGATGAATGTTTTTCATTTGTACTTGCAACGGAATCTCACATCAACATTCAAACGCAATCTCCGAGCAATATTAGAAAAAGAAATGAATTGGGCCGTCAAAACTTGTTTCAATTGAAAACTTTGATTCATTCGCAGATCTTATAATCAAACTCGATAATTTAATTATTGTGCTATTTTTTGAATACTTGAATACATGGATGCCAAATACTGTCATAACATCCTGAATGGACATAAGACGGCCTTCCAAACTCAGGTTTGAACTTAACTACGTCTTTTTTATATATAAACAAATGAAGTCAAAAAATTTTCCCAAAGACTTCGAAATGCAAGTTTTACGAGAAAACATAATAGTTCCCTGAAGCATATTGAAAGAGTTTTTAGCACAATGCTCTCCTGTAGGAAACTGTCTCAGAACTCCAAATTATTTCCTATAGGAATCCGCAATTGAGAAATTTTCAGAATTCAACCAAAGCACAGGCAGTGATTTAAAAGTTATGAAACGGAACCATTGTCTTCAATGAGATGGCCTGAAACAGATAGACTGCTAATTGCAAAAGAATTCGTTTAGATTGCTTTTTGCAAAATAGGTTTCACCAAAAATTATGCAAATTTGGCCATCACAATTTTGTTATTACTGTAAGTCATGAAAATGGAAAATTATCAATAGAAAACATTATAAAAAAATGTAAATCTCCGTTCTTCTATGAAAATTGTTGTAAAGCGGGAAAAAATGAGGAATAATTAGTACAGAAGGAAAAGAATCCTAAAATTGAAGTACATGAAGCAAACTTTCTAATGCAAATGAAGAAATAGACGTCGCATCTACAGTCAGCAAAAAAATTCAAGCACAAGGATAGTTTTTGGAGTGTTTGATTCGAAAGTCTGAGAACGAAACGTACAGCACAATAACTAAGGAGACCTCTTTTTTTCTATCATCATAATTTTCTTGTTTCTTCAACGTACAACCAAAATCTACTTTTTTTTCTTTTGAAGCAAAAACTACAATTGAAGAGTAAAACAGATTTCTGTGTGAATGAGTATACAGACTTTCATTTATTTGTTTTAGACGCAGGGTTGGGCAGTTTCCAGTTTCATTTTACTAAGGTTGAATCACTAAACAATGAATTGATCAGGCCTGAAAACAAAGTGCTCAATCATGATTACTCTGGTTGTTTATCACAAAAAATTTGGCTCTTTTCACAGTCATTATAGGCAATTATACAAATGTCCCATATAAAAAAACTATTGCACCATCTGGGCTGCTTCACCTGTCCAACAGTTATTATTAAGTTTTGTTTCCTGAAAAATATTGCAGGCAAGTCAAGTTCGATTTTCTAGCAAGTTGACTTGAGTTCAATAGAAAAAATATTAACACTTAACTTTAAAGTTTGCAAACTTCTGATAAAAGATTAGATTTCTTAGTCAGAAATGCAAAACGTTTTGCGACCTATAACTGAAAAAGTTTCAAAAAATATTAAAACTTGCAACATAAAGTTAAACTTTGCTGCATGATCTACTATCTGACATTGGATATACAGTTATGAAAATGTCATTTTTTTCAGTTGCAGACAATTTTCATTCGTTGCCAATCTTGGGACGTCATCGAACAATGCCATCTTAATTAGAAAAACTTTTCTGAATTTTTTTTATTCTCAGATTCCATTCAATATTGTTCTCTTTCGTACAAATTTGCATTTTATTTTTATATCAATTTACTGTAATCAGTGGTTTGAATGAGTGTGCATTGATAATTTTTTATATTTTTTTAAAACTATTTTAGATCAGATCAGTTCACCTAAAGCGATATGCAAAAGAGATCATTTACATAAACTCATAACTTTTGTTATCTTGATTAATGCATGCTACATTATATTTGCACGCTCCCCCCCCCCCCCCCCCCCCCCCCATTAAAAGACTCCTCAACCCTTCAAAATGAAGATATATAATTGACAGTGCGACGTCAATCAAATCCTGACAAGTGAATTTTTATTGAATGAGATATGGAAGTAATATTAAAATTTGATTTAAAAGAAAGGCCCGGACTTAAATTCGCTTTACTTATTGTAGAATCAGAACTCTTAGACGTCGGAAGAATTATGATGCAAAACTAGTTAAAGAAAGAAACAATTACCCGAATTTCTCTTCAAATTGTTTCAATATTCCCATTTGGCCTGTATTTTGTCCACTTTTGATCAAAAAATTTGTCAGTTATTCGCCATTTTAATAATTAAGAAACTAAATGATCCAAGAAAAATTTGCTTTTATTGTTCCGACCACACTTGTGGTGGAGGAACTATATACTCAAATTGGTTTTTTGTTCAGACAATTTTGGCTGATCGATATATTCATTGCGAGAAATGTGAGTGGTACCACTAAAAAGCTCGTCCAGCGTAGAATGCGAAGTTAAAAAGATTTTTCTGAATTTCGTATTTTTCGAGGAGTTATCGAGGTTTAAATTTTCGTGTGAACACGTGAGGTTTGACATGATTTTGTTCACTTTTAGCGTAATTGTTGTTCAAATCAAGATTTTTAAATAAAAATATTAATTCAAAATTACATTTTATAATACAAATGAAACAATTTTCTGTTTCTAACTGATGGAAGGCCATAAACAGGGCTAGTTTTTGTCTCATAGGGAAGATCACTATAAAAAAATCGATTTTTATTTGAAAGCTGTTATTTTAAAACTCATTTCATAGCCTTTTCGAGACTGGTCACTTTTCAAAACAAGGTTCTGTTGATGGCAAACCTCATTTACAGGCAAATGAGGCCCCATGAACAAATAGTTCGTTTTCAAGGAATCGCTCATGTTTTTATGGCTCCAATTTTCTTTTAGAGATTTTAGAAAAATTTTGTAGTCCTATGGCAAAAACTCGTTGACTAAAAGTGCGATAGGGCTTCTAATGATCAGTACGTGAACGTATGTAGTAATTTGAGTGATTTGCTAATGGCTGTTAAGACTTTAAGAATTTAAATACAATTTTTCGAAAAAAAGTTTTTTGAAAATTATTAGATTTTAAAATTGTTTCTGTGAACTGTAAGTCAGTCTCACTAATGGCAGGGCCCATTTATTTTCTTCTGCAATCAAAAAAATCTTTTAGCGGTTTTATTTTCTAACTATTGTCTTTATGACTTCGATGTTACGACTTATATTTTCTTATATTTTTGGTTATTTTTCTTTTGGTTGTCGTTGAAATCTTATCTGATTTATTTATTATTAAGAGTTCCCATTGGATTAAATAAGACGTTAATTTGATCAAAGATAAGTTTTCCAGAGAAAAATCTGTGCTTTTAGTTGCTTCGACACTGTCTTCTTGCAGTTTTCAACTGATTTTTTTTAGTTTTTTGCCTGTATTTGTTGTCGTTCTCATGATCATACGCTTATTTTGATTACTTATTGATCATTTACGAATGAAACAAATTATTTTGTTCCTATCGAGAAATAAATTTTTATAGCGTATTTTTTATTGAATTCTGTTGAAAGCTATTGAGTTTTATGGCTTTGATATTATGTCGTCTCTCAAAAATTTCGCGATTTTAAAACATTTTTTTTTATATCCGTTGGTTATTTTGAAGTCATAATGTTACAAAAAAACATTCTATTGTTGTTCAAAGCTTGTCAAAAAGAATTGAATTTGAAAAAAATGAAAAAAAAGTTTTACTGAATAGTTCATTCTTTAACGGCTCCGACACATTTCTCTCATTAATTTTCAATTTAATGTTTTTGGCTGTTTTTTTATTCTTCATGTAGTCATCTCATCAGATTCTGAGACGTCTCATAGGTTTCTATGTGAGGATTGAAACAATGGAGTTACTTTATGTGGTAAATTGATAGCAAATAGCCTTAAAATTTATCATATTATTTCTTTTCAAACATTTTGTATGCTTTTTAGTTTTTGTTGTTATATTTTTCAACTTTCAACCATTTTTTATAAACGAGAGGCCCAATCAATTTCCTTGTGATTCAAAAATTAGCATGTCTATTGATTTTACGTCGCAATTGATGTTTTGTTTGTTGACAACATGAGTTTTAATAAATGTTTTGGTAGTGGTCAACATTTGTTCTCCTTTTCTCATCTCAAAGCACATTCGCATATTAACAGATCCCAATGATTTCCAAATGAACCGAAATGAACACATTAAATCCTTCAGTAGAATTTCACTTGAATCAATTTACATAACATATGAAATAAAAAAACCGTAAAATTTATATAACAGCGAAGGATTTTATTGGCTTCAATGATGTAACCTTTGCAGATTTTCCTCATCTTTAGTCAGTTTCTGTGGCCTAGTCTACCTAGCGACAAGTCCTACTGGTTAAATATATTTTTAATTAAAGTATCAAGAATTTTTTTGTTAAAAACTAATTGTTTCGAAGACGTTTAAAATTATTTGGTTTAAACAATTTTGGTTGATTTCCGAATTTCGCTTCATTATTTGTTCTTTTTGTCGACTTGTTGCCTAGTCTCATTAAAATAAAATCCCATCTGTTTTTTAGAAACAAAAAAAAGTAAATTTGTGTAGTTAAGGTTTTATCTGATTATTTTTATCTCGATGTTGTTATTAGGTGCTTTTAAGTTTAGATGATGAATTTTTGCCGTACAAAATGTTTTTGTTTTTGCTGATTTGTCGATTTTTTTCTCTCGCCGTCTTATTAATGGACGATCTTGTGGGCGCTGTAATGAGGCATGGCATTATTTGATTCATTTAGTAGTTTGTGTAATGATTTTGAATTCAAAGGTGTATTTTTGATTTTCTATTCATTTGGTTGACAGTTAAGTGAAAAAAGTAGAAGAGCGCGGGTCGGAACATCATATGCAAACGCGCATTAACGAGCCTCCTTGTTAACATTTAAACATCTCGTGGAAAATTTTTTAGTGATTAATTGATCTTAGAAACAAGAAGGAGAATTTAACTCTGGCCATTTCTTTAAGTACTTCAAGCTTATTGAAAATTATCAGTTTCGGTTTTTCAAATCTTTATGAACAAATGGGAAACAGCAATTTTAAAGCCTTTTTTCTAGAAGAACGACAAGATGCAAAATTCTACGTGGTTTCAATTTCCGTTTTCAAGTTTTTGATTTGGACTTAACTTTTTGGTGAAAACTTGTTTTGGAGGTTAGTTTTTAAATTAAAGCTGTAGAAAGTGAAAATGCATTTCAGCCCCTTGTTATCCTAGACCCTACTCACGACTATAAAGGCTACAAAATCATGTTTCTCTTAATCCTACGAATATAAGCTGACCTTGAAAGTGAAGGTTTCGTCGAATGTGGGCATGGCGCTTTTCTTCTGTGTTTTGGTTTTCTGCAGAGGGGGTTCTTCATCTGGGGATGCGGCTGGTAACAGATACACTCTCACAAATGTGTCGTAGGTTGAAGGTGTATCCCTAAAAACATCATTTCTAGACTCATTCGTGGCCCATGTCCCAAAGGTAAATTTCAATAAATTTTGCATTTCGTGGAATCGATTAACAAAAATGTGTCGCTTTCCCCATTTTTCACGATTCATATATTTCACGATTCATTTTCGACATGGATCTCAGTTACGCAAAACGTGGAAATAAGTTAATTATATCATGGAAATGGCCTATGAATGGCCTACGTCATGAGTATTAACGTAGCCCAATTCAATCATTTGAGCATGTAATACCTTAATTGCTCGAATTTTAAAAATAATTAATTGACACCAAATTAAAAGAGTCATTTGTTCTTGTGAATATGGGTAATTGGAAAACCACTTGTTGTCCTCTTAAACCATTAGTAATATCGATAGGGAAATTTCTGAAATTATTCCTCAATTAGGTTTTCTTTCATTTCTCTAATTCGATGCTGTAAACGTAAGAAAACATGACGTAGAAATTAGTTATTTATAGTGTGAAAACAATGGATTTACGGCGTGGAAATAGTGACGAATAACTGTCCCAAGTTTTCAGGCTAGCCTAAAATTAGGCGTTGTGACAAAAGAGAACAAGTAATTCCAATTTTGAAGCATATTTGAACTAAAGGAGCCGAGTTTCATTCATTTCCACAAACGCTCACAACACTATTCTTAAGACATGGATCTTGACAAATAGAGCATGTGGAGTTGATTTTTCTCAGATATTGGCCACGTAAGCAACAGTTTTCAAGGTTTAATTCCGTTTTTCCCTTTTTTGCGTTTTGTTTTTAGTTGGTAGATGTTGTTTGCGTCCCCAACACACACACGTACCACAAATTTTTATTTCATTAATTGCGATGTAATTGTTCTGTAATTGGAGGTCGCATAACGTAGGAGGAGATCATTATGTCAAAAAAGTTTTGTCTTCACTTTCCATTCTGCAATGACAAGAAATTTTTAAATTTTAGAATGAGTAGCCTCAGAAACGCATCTGTTTGTGAATCCATTCAAATATATCTTTTTGCTGTCAGAATAAAAACAAATTAACAATGAGAAATTTATAGACGGCAAAATTTTAGAGCTCCAAAAACCCTCCTAGTGCTCTTAAACCCAATAACTATATCCTAACTATCTGAGGACCTAGAAATTTTAAGCAGCGTAAGTACTTTTGTTTGTTGCTTCAAACAGAATGAGTTTTCGAACAGTTGAGGCAATCTTTCAAGGCCTATTTTCCCAATTTTCTACGCTTCGTACACGATAGCTATATCTATGCAAGTAGTATACAATAAAACTCCACTAATTTGTGGCTACGGTGACAAAAACCGTGAAAAGACGATCTCAAACTTTACAAACATTCTTACAACTCTAAGAATTTGAATTGAATTGGAGCGCTGTCTTTTAGAAATTTTTTCATAAAATTATTTTATCGCAAATTTTTGATGCTGTGACTTTGGTCACGCGGAAACAGGAAGTGAAGCAAAAAAGCGAGTAGTTTGTTTGTAGAGTGCAAAACCATAATTTCAGATTAGACTGAGAAATCGATTTTCAGAAACAAATTTTAGTCGTTTCTAGTTCTCGTTTTAGTTTAGTCAATAAAAATCCTGCTATGTTTTTTCAATTTTTGTGGCAATATTGACACCTGGCCAAACAGAACAAAAACAGCAAAGTTGAAAAGTTCTCTTATTTTTTTTTAACAACAATTGATTTCAAAGTAATGAAAACCATTGGAAATCAACTACAAAACCCCATAGTTTTACGATTACCAATGTTTAGATAGAAGGCAATTAAGAACTGTCAGTATTCAACTTTTTATGCTGTTAGAATAAGAACAACAAATAGAAAACAAACAGAAAAGCAATCAAAACTTGCCAGAAAACGCTTTCGAAGCAGTAAAGCCAAACTTTGGCCCTCAAAATATCTTCGATTGGACCTTCCTCGAACCCCGATAGCGTATTATGTGACCTCTCATTAATCATACTAGGTAAAAAGTGGACAAAAAGAAAAAAGGCAAAACTAAGAAATACTTGTTTTTTTTTTGAAAAGATATTATTTCCAAAGTCATGAAAGGCAATAATTACAAAGAGAAGTAACTAAATAAGTTCATATATTCTTCCAAAGGAAGCCCATAAGACCTGTAATTATCCAGAATATGTCTTAAATCTACAAAAAGGATGTCAAATATGATAAAATCAAAAAGTATTTTTTTTTCGAAAAAACCGTGTCGAAGCCAGTAAAGTATTACCGAATCCTTAAGTTGAAAAGTGTTTTTTTTAATTTTGGAAAACAATTGTTTTCAAAGTCATGAAAGCCATCAGCTATCTACTAATATCAGATTATCAGCTCATCTTTTTTTCATGAAAAGCCAATGAAACAGGGTCAATGCACAGGAGATTTCATACGACTAAAAAGACAAATAAAAACGACAGTTAAAGACAAAACTAAAAACTTCTATCAAACTCTTCGACAAAGTAGTGTCAAAGCCGTTAAAAATTTAATATATATCTATAAAGATTTTAAAATTATCAATTGTGCTTTAATTTGTACGCCAATAATGTGATAATGTGATATATGAACTGTCATTAACGTGATAATGTGACAACAATAGAAAACGTGAAAAACAGGCAAATACATTAAAAAAAATGAAATCTAGTAGTATCAAAGCCAGAAAACTAGAGGAGTAAAACTGCAATAGAGATTACAATTTTAAATCAGTAGAAAGAAGAAGCATTTTTTATCTTCTGACACAAAGCTTCAAGTTGACAAAATTATGAAAAAAATGGGCAAATTTTTATCAGAAATTATTTATTTGAAAATCAAATATTTTTAAAAGTCAAAACGACCGTAAACTTTTAAGTAAAACAATAGATGCTTTAATTTGGAGCTGCTTAGGAAGCCGATAATACCTATCACTACTGAGCTTTGACTTGAAATGTTCGGTTCTTTAACTAGTATAAAAAATATTGACCAATTTAGTCTAAGGAAAGACCGACTGATTACACTCCGAGTTATTTTTGCATTGTAACAGTCCAAGATTGGTCCAAAATTAGCCCTGCAAATGCGGTTAGTCCATTAAAAACCCTTAATTTTTTGAATTTCATAGATATAGGTATTTTGTTAGTTAAGAAATCAAAAATAAATGCTGCGTTTTTGATAATCAACGAGTAAAATAGACAAAAAAGGCTAAATTTTAATTACAGAGCCTTCTCAAGGGCATTTGAAGTAGAAATAGTCCTTTTGAGTCGACAAAGATTTTGTTAATGGTGTTTGGGTGTGCACTTCCTGCAAATTTAATCAAAGTGGACTAAAATAATTATTTCGCGCTGTTATTGATGAAAAAGTCTGATTTTTGAAATATTTAGCCAAAATTTCTGACAAAAAAAATTAAATAAAATAGTCGACAACATTTTTAAAAATAAAATCAAAAACACCTTCTTTAAAATTTTATTAATTTTTTGCAAAGTTGACGAAATTTTGGTCAAAAATTCCGGAAAAAGTGAATAAAATCAACGTAATTCACTATATTTTTGTCAAAAGTTTAAACCTCAATAACTCCCTGTTAAAAACGAAAATAAAAAAAATCTTTTTAATTCCATATTCTACGGTGGACGAGATTTCCAATGATACCAGTCTCAACTCTCTACGATGAATATATCGATCGGCCAAAATTATCCGAACAAAAAAACCAAATTGAGTATATAATTCCTCCCCCTCAAGAGGTGTTGGAACAACTAGAGGTCGCATAAACCAGTGAGTACTGGGACTTGTATCCTGTCTAGGTTGCAAAGATAGTTTTTCAAAGCAATTTATGCTCCTACAATGGTATATATCGATTGTTAAAATTAGTCCTAATCTCAATAGACAATGCCGGCCATTTTCAGCTCAAAAACGCTCGTTAGTTCTTTCATGCGGTATAAAGAAAAAAATCTTTATAACCCCCCCCCCCAGCTCAGTGCGACTAGAACATATTGAACTCCAGTTACAGTAAATTTGCAGTGATGAGGTTAAGTTTCTCAAAGTAATCCATATAATGGATAGGGTTTCAGTTCCGCTACATTTATAAAGCGGTATCATTATCTTGAAAAAACAAAATAATTCCTCATTACTCCGAGTTCAAATAGATCTAAGAACTCGAAAATACATCGTGAAGAAAGGATACAGTATCGAGAGAAAACACTCCTTACTTCAATAAAATTTTGATCATGTTACTAATTTTAGGTACATTTTCCGTGATTGAAAAATATATTCCCTCCCCCCACAAAAAAGCTTAGTATGAACATATTAATTACAATAAGATTGCAGTTGTTGTAACATAATCTGTATTATTTTACAAATAATAGCTTACTATGTAACAATACATAATTAGCTTGCAAACGTACTGAATGGTGGTAAATAATGGAAAATACCCCTGACCTGTTATATTTGCTGAATGCCTTGAGTACAGTGACTTGGATGTCCTTCTGTTCCTGCAAGTACTCCACATTGAACCAGAGTCTTCCCAAGTGTTGCGATCCTGGTCCCATTCCCACACACTCCCAGCTGTCGTCATCTTGTCCACCCTCATTCTGGTACAATTCGGGGTTCACCTTCCCTATCGGCGTCTGCTCTACAATCAACACAAAACTGAGCGTCGCGGTTCAAAAAAATTTGCGGTCTCTATAATTACTTCTCTGTGGAATCTAGAACATTAAAATCTTAGATCAAAATTAAGAGTCCTAAAATATCAAAACTGAAAATTTTGAATCCTAAAATCTGGATCTCAAAGACCAAAACCTCAACTTCAGATGTTGTCCAAAAATCTCATATCCTTGAAAAAGTTATATTAAACTCTATTATCATAAGTCCGCATTCAAGTAAATCAGTCACAAAGCAGCTATTATCGTGAACATTTGCACAAACAATTAGAGCAAATTAATAATTGTACCACTTTATATTCAAAGCAATAAATTTTAACGGATAGTCCCATTATTAGGCTACCGTCATCAAGCATTAGTTTTCTGATGGTTTTGAAGTAAAATCAAGAAAATTATAAAGTTTTCCTTGTAAAGTTTCAAAAAACAAGAGAGGAACTTGCCTGACGAACTATATTGCTATGTCGATGGTTAATGGCCGCAAAAATTAACACGGTTCTAGTTATAATTTTGTCTTGGCGCCATCAGTATCTTATTTAGCCACTACAACGGTCTCCAGACCACCGAGCGACAAAAAAAATAGATTTGCAGGATAGTCAATGCTGTACTGCATGGCTGAAGTCATTTGTGGCTAATTGTCATGCAAAGAAGAAAGACAACAGAATAAATTTAGGCGGTACCGTAGTGACATCACAGGTAACGAATCTCTTTCTTAGATTTTGCGGGCAAGACGTACGACCTAAACTTATGAGCCTAATGAGTCCTGAAAAGCATTAAAACATTCCGTTTTAACGACATCAAAAATGCGAATCAAATTTATAATTCTCCAAAGCGGATAATAGCAACGGTAGAAAGGCCAAAATTTCTGTCTGTAATGCAAACTGTAGTGGAGTTGAACGACTATATCTTAGCCCGTCTCAGAGCAGAAGCACGCTATTGTGAATTCGAAGAATTCAAAACAGTTATCAATCACGAGAAATTTGTGAAAAAAATATCTCAGGATTGAGGGAAGCTGACTACTAGATTGCTAGAAGGCATTAAAGCACAACCCGCAAAATCCATTGCTGAAATGCCTGAGAGTTCACAGTTAAGAAGTCAAGCAATGGCTGTTCATCAGTTAATAAGTTTTTTTCTGTGAAAGAAGAAGTTGGGTACATTTTCAAGCAGACATTTTGAAAGCCAATTGAAAAATTCACAGCTATAGAAACCGACAACTTGTGGACTAGATGTGGAGCTGAAACCAAGTACAGTATAATATGCCCAGCTCTAAGTGACCATATGCAACACGTGTCAAAATGTCGGATAACTCTCAATATGTGTGGAAACAAATGCAAACTAAATTCAACTGAGTATAATAAAAGAGAAAACATTTGTGAAGAAGAAATAATCCTCCAGAGCAAGGATCCCAAAGATCGCAGACAGGAAGATTCTATTCTAAATAACAAATCTTTAACATGTCTGCGACCTTGGAATATAAATCAATAAATAACTGCACAGTAAAAATGTAGGTAGATACAGGCGCGAATAAAAAAGTGATATCATCTAGAACACGGACTGAGCTCGGTAAATCTGAATTAGATGGTACAATAGGACAGCTGAAAACTTATGATTGCCACCAATTATTGCTTTTGGGATCAAACACTTGAGACGTTGAGTGGAGCGGAAGCAATAACACGCAAATAAACAAGCAATTTTTCAGTATGTTTTGTGCTACTTGGAAGAGACCTTCTACCCAGGCAAGCTGTGAGCAGCATCACAACCAAAATTTTGCCTGCTGTGAAGGATCACCACGTTCATGTAAAAAAAGACCAGGATCACAGCCAATGTATTTCCAAACCAGGAAAGTACCTCTACTGTTTAAAGACAAGGTCACAGAAAAGCGGAACAGATGAACAACTGAGGCATCTTGAAGCCTGTACAGCCAGGAATGCACCACAAGTGGTCTTGAAGAAAAAGATGTGTGGAGAACCGAGACCTTGCGTGGAGTTGAATGTGCATATCAATGGCAAAGTTGTGGGCATGGATTTCCCAAGACCAAACATGGAAACGATATTCCATTAGTTTAACAGCTCGGATTCTAAATTTCGAACTGAACTTGAAGAGGTGGCAAATGACTTGCCCTGAAAAATATCTCAGAGAATAATCAAAAAGTGCCCACTAGTTCAAGGATTGGAGAACCTTTTGTCAATCTTTCAGAATTGCAACCAATCAATGCTCACAGGAATCAGGGGCTTTTGTGATTCTTCAACAATATGAGTTGGTCTATGAACACAGTAAAGAGCAATTTGACAAGAAAATTATTGCAGTCAAAAGTCGACTAGGTAAGACAATTTTACTATCATTGAGAAAAAACTCAACTCAAAACCAGTCAATATTGATTGATTTCTGAGATGCTCAATTTCCAGGGACGGAATAGCACCAGTACTATTTTTTTAAAAAAAATTAAAACTGCGAAACCTACAACTAATAGCAATCTAATTGAATGTTTTGGTGGTCCAACAAACTGATGGGCTGAAGATTTTCCCAGTTTTGCAACGATCTGATCAACTTAAAGCGGGAAGCACTGGCAATGGGGTCACAAGACTGGAATAATTTCCTTATGGGTTATTATTTACCTTAGAGTTAGAGCACAAACCACTAAAATATCTCTTTGCACCAGATAAAGAGATCCCAAAGACAGTATCAGCTGGATTCATATGATGGGTAAGAGCTCTGATGGGCATCGACTTTGAGATGGGGTACACGCCAGAAGAGCACACAGCCCAGGAAGGTGATTTAAGCAGAAGGAAAATTAATGAAAACAAATTTGATAACAGAGTGCGCTTCGCAGCCACCATTTAGTTCACTCAGACTGGTTTGAAGAACCAAACAGATGTGCAGAAAAGAAAACAGAACTTGCAACAATCGGACTATTCCAGGACATGATGAAATGTACCATATACGGATATATAAAAAGAAAGATCAGAAGTAGAGAAAGCATTCGAGCAAAAGAAAGAAGTATTGACCAAACACAATGGAATCATCTTTTGAATTGTTGTTTCCTTCTTTCATACCATATTAGGAGAACCGAGACCTTGCGTGGAGTTAAATATGCATATCAATTGCAAAGTCTTGGGCAGGGACTTCCCAATCCAAGACATGGAGACGATATTCCATTAATTTCATGGGGCCCCCTACTCTGGAAAAATTGACATCTCAGATTCTAAATTTCTAACTGAACTTGACGAGACGGCAAATAACTTGCACAGCAAAATATCTCAGAGAAAATTTGAAATGTGCCGACTAGTTCAAGGATTGGAGAATCCTTTGTTAATCGTTCAGAATTGCAACCAATCAATGACCTCACGAATCAAGGGCTTTTGTGATTCTTCAACAATATGTGTTGGTGTATGAAACTAGTAGAGAGCAATTTGACAAGAAAACACTTGCGGTCAAAAGTCGACTTTCTAAGATAAATTTTACTATTATTGAGAAAAAGTCTAACTCAAAACCAGTCAATAGAGCTCGATTTCTGACATGCTGAATCTCTAGGGACGGAATAGCACCAGCACTGTTTTTTTGAAAAAATCATAACTGCAACACCAACAACTAAAAGCAAACTTATTGAATGTTTTGGTGGTCCAGCAATTTGATGGGCTGGAGAATGATTCCCAGTTTTGCAACAAACTTGTCAAACAAAAAGTGGAAAGCACTGGCAATGGGGTCACAAGACTGGAAGAAGTTCTTCATGGATTATTATTTACCTTATAGTTAGAGCACAAACCACTAAAACATTTCTTCGCACCAGATGAGGAGATCCCGGAGACAGTGTCAGCTGCATTCAGAAGATCACAGACCCAGGGAAGCTGATTTGAGCAAAATTAAAATTGAGGAAAACAAATCTGATAACAGAGTGCACTTCGCAATCAACATTTAGTCTGCTCAGTCTGGTTTGAATAACTAAACAGAAGTGCAGAAATGAAAACAGAACTTGCAACAAACAGACTATTCCAGGACATAATGATATGTACCATATACGGA
>NC_134470.1:53638289-53653289 GCF_964194025.1 Convolutriloba macropyga | reverse complement strand
TGGGACACAAAAAATTACCCTACAAATATTGTCTATTGAAAGATTTGCGGAGAGAATTTAAAACTGAGGATTTAAAAAGCTTAATTTTCGCAAAGATTAGCAGTGCTTGTGGGCAAATTAGCGCTACGCGTGAAGACCATTGTTTCTTTTCTGAAGGACAAAAAATGTCTAAATCCATAACATTTTGTACGATTAACAGCCACAAGCGAAATTTAAAATGTACCTTTATATATTTAATACAGCAGCAAAACAATTGCAGAAAAGAAAACACTTTATTTTCAGTTCAACAAACGCGTGAAATATCGGTTTTCTGATGTGGGAGGGGGTGAACTAAAATTGTGACAACAAAAATTTGCCCGCCAGACAGTTTACGTTTTATTGTTGACTTTGAACACCCACAACACTTGAGCTGTAAGATTGTTTCTCGATAAAAACGAGACACAAAATGACTTCGATTTTATCCCGTACAATTAGGAGGGTGTTACGTTAATCCCCGTAGGGCTGCCCTTTTAGTGTCTGTGGGGTTGGACAGCCAATAATGCCCACTTACGCAATCTTTTCCTATATTCACAATTTACAAAAATTAAGTATGCCCAGCAGCTAGAAAACCTAATTCGTTGTGACGAAAAACGCGTAATCAAAAACGGCGTTTCAAGATAAGTGGTAGTCTGACAGTGAATTCGATTTCGTCAGCAAAAGGGGCAAACATTCGAAATCAAAGAAGCAAAATCCATCTTTTTAAAAAACATACAAAATGCAGAAACGGCTTAATGTTGACTATAACTGTATGAGGTAATTAAGCTTCCAGAGGTTCTGTTTTGGAAAAAATAGTTTCAAAATGACAAATATCTAGTACGTGCTTCAGCAGTACTATCCCGGTTATCCTGTTAGACCTTAGAAGATTCTTCTAAATGTTGCAGCAAACTGTTAAGTCTTACGCAAGTACGAACTTGAGCAACTTATAGAGTACTCTTCTAAAACTGATACCATCAGATAACCGGAGTTTCACAAGAGATATTTTTCTGCAATTGAACAGTTGAGAATTTTTATTTAAAATAGATTAAACACAAAAAGAATGAAATAAGTTTAAATTGAACACGTTAAAAGCATTTTTGTGCATTTTAAAATAATATCAAAAATAGATATATCCCAGTGAAACGAAACTTGATACACCTTGCCATGTCATACAAGATCTTGAAGACTCTTGCAAAACTTGGGAACTCTTGCCCAGACCATTATACCAAAAATTTCTCGAAACACCTTGATAAGATCTTGGTAAAATCATATCAATACATGTCAAGAATTTCTCTGGCCGTAACTTGTTAAGATCTCGACAAAATTTGGCACATAGAAAAAACCGTCTTTGTTGCATATATGGTTAGAGAAAGAACATTTTTCGAATCAAATTTAGGGCGGAAAATTGGGGCAAAGTGTGTCAACAATAGTTTTGGACACCTTTTTTATGGAAAGAGAGGCAAATGCGTTGATTTATCAAGCTGTTTTTAATTGTTCTTTAACCAAAGAACAGAAAAGTTATCAAAACCTTACTTTCAGGAAAGTTTTTTCTACTCCAATCCTTCATTTTTGAGAAAAAAGCTGCTCTAGCTCCAAATGAAAATGAAATGGACGATTGCAAACTGTTACTAAAAGACTGCTCGTTGTACAAATGCTTCTATGCGTAAATCCATAAAACAATACACTGAACAGAAGAAGCCGTCCCGAGCATTGACAGTAGACAAAAACAGCAAAAATTGCACAGACCTAGCAGTCCTCAAAAATTGTACCAAGTAATTGTTGATTATTCCATTCCTCCTAAGTTGAAATTTGAAAAAAAATAGCGAACATTTGTACCATGGTTGCATTTTGTTATTAAAGTTGTTTTTTTCGGAAAAAATCTTTTGACAGAGTTTTTGGAGAATTTTTCATATCTACAACAGTTCACAAAACTATTTAAGGTCTTCATCGGTGATCCGATTAAATATTATTGATAACAACCATCGGTTGTGCAGTCAACTAATTTCTCGTGTAATTAGTTACCCCCCACCTGCAGTCCAGGCCTTTATTTGCAAGAAATATTTTTTTTAAAAGACACACTATACATATTTTTTATTTTTGTCTCGATCTGCTCTCCAATTTGCATTCCCACTGTATTTTTTGACAGCAACAAATCACATAAATTTGATATAAATCAGACCTAATAATTTCCTTCTATCAATTTTATTCAAAATTATATCATATATTCAGAGAAGATTTCTTATAAACATACTTCAAAATAGCACTTTTTTGAACTGCAGGCTCTTGGAAACTTTGTCTTCTTGTCCTAGCGACAAAATTTGACAGGTCTCAGGTGCCTTCAATGTATAATTTGTTCTCTTTAAGCATTTCTGTAAGTAGCTATTGTTTCTAGCATCTTTGATAGCTTTTCAGATTAATTTGTGTTGCACTGAATTTGAAAACTTCATTTTGGCTGCTTTTTCTCCTCATGTTGGCTGCTTGCTGCACACAATTGGTATTCAATTTATCTATGCTATAGAATTTGAGATGTCCTCATTGAGATGTCCTCACATAGCTTTTTATTACGAATTTTAAGAAAATATGGTGCGTGTTCGTTTTTGGTGTTTCAATAAAAACGTATGTCTTAATCGAATAAGCCAGGTATTCGAAAAATTTAGTTTTCTTTTCTCTTTTCTTGAATTGGAATTGTTAGGTATTGAAGTCAGAATTGCTTTTTTGTCCTGCTATGTTTTTCGCTTTGACAAACAAATCATTCTTTCCTTTACCTACTTTTTAGGTTTCTCATTTTTTCTCTGATGTCTTTTTATGTGACTTTATTTCATGTTTTTGTCTTTATGTAAAACACAATAAAGGTAGATTGCTCAGCAAAAATTTGACAAAAATTTTGTCCCAATAACTTTAGTTACATAAATGAAATACATATAAGAGCATGATACGCTACTGTTTCAGTTTACAGTAATATGCATTCGGGAAACAAATTCTCATGGCTACGAAGAGATTGATTAAGGAAACGACATCTTCGAAAATTCAGTGGTCGTTTTTTTGTTAATGATTTTGGACATAACAAATTTCTTGGGAAAATATAACCGAATGAAGCACAATTCAACGTTTCAACTGAAGCCATCAAATTGACCATAAAATTGTTAGAAGTCTTACAAAATCATAAAAAGTTTAAGCTATAGACAAAGAAGGGATAAACTGTTAGCTATGGCTAAAAGACGTCATAAAACAACAAAAAATACTAAACAATCCGATTCAAGTACTTAAATGCATACACTAATCGTTCCAATATGCAAAGGAAGGTCGAAAATGTTCTTTTTAACCTGACTTTATTTCAATATAACAACGATATGTACCGATTAAAATGGCTTCGGCTCAATATTTTTAAGGTTTTCTAAACAATTGCTGGCCGAATGCGAACCGATTTTGACGTCAATGATATCAGACAACTAACCGATGCACAAACATTCATAAAACATTGCCGGTTGAATTTAACTTGTTGATCTGTACGTGATGCTTCTTATAACTGACGATGCTTCTTATATGCTTTTGCTTAACGTTTTCGAAGGAATACAACTTGCTTATGAAATGAATTATTGGAATACAGTTTCGTTTGTTTATCAAGTTAATAGAAACTGATGAAGCATAATCAAAACAGTCAATAAAAGAAAAATAGATTTAGATAATATATAGATGGAATTTAAGTATATTTTGATCTCATCAAATACAGTCCTCTCTGTTGCTGTGCAATGTTTAAATTCATCTACTTTCCACTTTTGTAGAAAATCTTATGCGTGTGCACGCTTTCAACAACGCCAACAGATTGAATTAAAAATCTAGCCGTTTGACAAACTTGAAACTACAAAACTCATAAAAACACACCTTCAAGTTGAAAAACTGAGCTAAGGTTTACACTGCTTTTGCTATAACTGAGAGTTTGTCTGAAAAATCATTGAAACAGATTAACTATAATATTAAAAATACATTTAGTAATGCAAAAACTGTTTTTCTTAGAAATCCTGAGTTTGCACAAACTTAGCGGTTATAAAAGTTAAAAGATAAAAAGTTGTGTAGGAATGACACAAGCGCATTTGAAAAGCTCCCATCAGACGTCGTATTGGGATATCCATTCAATAGATCAAAAGAACAGCAAGAAGTTTTTAAACGTCCGAGAAAGTATAGACTATGAAAAGTACTAGAAGAGCTAATTTTGAATTTTGTACAACCAATTTGATGAATGATTAAAGTTTATTAGTCTCTCCAATTGCAAACGACACAAAACTAAAGCAGTTCAGTTTACTAACAAAATATATTGCCGGAGAAACACTTTCCTAAGTTGAGTTGTGAATTTAATATCATTGGATAATTTTGTATGAAAAATGCACTCAGTGTTCAAGTTATTTTGAAAACGTTAAGTATGTGTTGCGCTTATATTTTCCGCATTGAATATACGCATATGAATATATCCGCTTTGTTTTCAGCACTTGCCAACATATTTCTTGAAAAATTGAGCACTTTTTTAAAACCACAATTCGTTTATCAAAATCAGGAAATCTTTTACATATAAAGTTAATAGACACTTTTCAGAGGTTTACCACCGTCTCAGCACACCCTTTTATTAAACGACACATTACCTTTCTAAAAAATTGTTACACTTCATAAAATAAACGAAACACAGTTCCAAAACTTTTTTGAATAAAATCAATAACAAAAACTAATAGAATTTGTAAGAAAGGTGAGGAAACTTTGCATGAAGTTCAACAAATGGAAACTGCGTAATAAATGCGCTGAAAATTTGTATAAATTTTTGAAATAAAGGAGTTGAAAACGTTGTTTTTTTTCAAAAGCATCCTGAAAAACTTTTGCAAATAGGCATTAATACCCTAATACTAAAATACAACAAATCAAAATATGAAAACGAATGAATGCGAGGACAAATGGCTCATGAGAAGAAGACGAGGTTGTCATTAAAAAACGGGACTCGAGAGAGCGCTGGGGTACTGAACTATATGTGAAAAAAAATTGATCAGCAATATTGTGGTAAGAAGTTTAAGAGTTTGGCGAAAAGATATATAAAATGCTCTGACAGCAGCTGAAATTTTTTTCGGCTGATAACTCGTACATAATTAATTTGAGGAATTTTTTCACTAAATTTTTTCAGTGGCCGTCAGTTCATTTCATTTTCGGTTTGAGTGGAACTGGGTGTGAGTGGAACTGAGTAGGCAATATTAAACTGCTTTCGATTGAAATTTTGCATTTTATCGCAAATTAAAGTTAAGGTAGATCAAAGTTCATAATTTTTGTTTAGAGACCCATTTTGCAATTGTGTTCATACAAAGTTACTATATACAGTATCAAAACAAATTTATGTATGCGTAGAAAGAAGGAAATTGATTATTGTTATGGTCATTTAAACACGCAAACGTGAATTCAAACTGCCAACAAACCTACCAAAAATAAGAAAACAATTTTTGTATTAGGTTAAATGCTAAAATTAAATAAATGATTAATTAGCGAAATGAGTAAACTATTCATCACATCTGATATAGTTTTGAAATTTACAATTGGATTATTTTTGCAACAACACTTTTTCGATAGTATTTTCTTGCAATACTCTGAAAAGGTGTCAGGACAATTTACCCAATTCCATTTTACCCAATGCCATTATACCCAATGCCATTTTACCCAACCTGTCATTTTACCCAATGCCATTTTACCCAATGCCAACTTACCCAATTTACCTCCTTGCTAAATTAACCAGAACGACTATTTAGCCGACTATAATATAAATGGCCCGTGGGACTTGATATGAAACTATCACAACCGAACATGGGATTAGCCAATTATATAATTAAATGGCCCGTGGGACTTGATATGAAACTATCACAACCGAACATGGGATTATATTGTCCACAAATATTTTAAATCATCCTTCTAATAGCGACTGCTAATTTGTTATCGGATAATTGAACGAAAAGATCAAAGGGCATTGGGTAAGTTGGTATTGGGTAAAACGGCATTGGGTAAAATGGCATTGGGTAAAATGGCAGGTTGGGTAAAATGGCGTCGGGTAAAATGGCATTGGGTAAAATGGAATTGGGTAAACTGTCACGTAACCTCTGAAAATTGTGTTGAAAACAACACTGTAGAACAACAAATTTGCATTGCTTCAAAGAAAACTTTTTGGGAGCTTTTTTCAAAAAAAATAACTCAACCGAAAATTTTGTAAGAGTTATTAACAGTAAAACAACTTTATGGTGATCCAAACGCTTGTATGACTTCAATGCAAAATGCCGATAATTTATTTATATTACTATACCGATTGCACTTAAGCATATAAATTAAATTGTGACAGGTCTGCTGACCTTTATAGAAATCTACAGATATGCATCTTAACCCAAAAAATGATAATTCCTTAGCCAGTTGAAAAATTTCAAGTTATTGGCTCGACACTAAGCGAGCAAGAAAGATTCACTTACTTTAAGAAAATACTATTTGGCTGTAACCGTTTAGCTCATTTGGCTTTACCGAATAGTAGGCAATATGAATCCATAACAACCTGTTCAAAATTTCAAATCCCAAATTTTTCTGAGGTTTTTTTCATGGAAAATTTAACCCCAAGTTCTACAGTTTTCTGTTTTTTTTATTCCTCGTTTTTTACGCTTTGATCAACACGGTGAAGCCAATTCTATAGTTTAAACTTCGATCTCAGTGAAGTTTAAATTTTAGATGATTAATTTTTTCAAATTTATTTGTTATCTCCTATATTAATTATAAATTAACCCAGAACGAGTAAAAAAAAGAAAACATTGTACATTGTTCATTCCTTTGTGTATGAACTATACAATACAGAACATAGTTTAAAGGCAATGTAGTGTTAAGAAGTATAAATGAAACAAACGTCACATATTGGGAAAGTTTAAAATTGTATTAAATTCAAAATATGTTAAAAGATCGACAAATTAAAGAGAGATGAATTATAATTATGAAAAAAATATTTTTTAAAATGCTAATTCTACAATTTACATTTTCGAGAAAAAGGAAAAGTTAAAAAAAATGTTAATCCTCCAATTAATATTTTTTAGAATAATAAATGACGCCCTAAAACTGAGTCAAAATTAGATTGAATTCGAAAGATTTGAAATTAGATTTCATTTCAGAAACCGTTGGGTCTTTCAGAACCTCATTCCAGAAATGCTTTTTATGGTTGTTTTGATAGCCCGCTTTTCATTGATATTCTGCCTAAAGGCGAGAGGTAAATCGTTATACCAGTCAATTGCTTTTTTGAAAAACAGATTTGATTTAGATTTGTTTTTTGGTTTGCTCCAAATGACAGCTTGTTTGTACGGTCATTCATTTAAGCATTTAGGGTGGCTAACTTGAGTCCATCGAAAGCTGTTAGTCTGCTTTTAGATGCTTTATAAAATATATAATAACCCGATACTTTATGAGGTATTCTACTGGTAAGATTTTGTGTCTGATCTTGAGATCAGTGGTCCTGTCAAATTTGGTTCTATTGAAACACCCTTTTATCCCCCAGTTCAGTTGCTTATTTAGAGTAACTCGAAGTGATTTTTTAAGACCAAGAAAAGAATAATTGGGCAAGGCAGATAATTTGAAACAAGAGCGTTCAGTAAAGTATCTCTAGTTTTTTCTGTAAATGATTTTTTGTTGGAGTAACTGACCTTTATGTCAACAGCATTTTTTCTTAGTACATTTTTTATTTCTTCATCGAAAGAAAGACTACAGTCAATATAAACTCCCAAGTATTTCACAACTTTTTTGGACAACTGTACATCGGTTAACAACTATTTCTTCGATTTTGATCCTTTTAGTGGCTCCAAAAATAATGAATTCGGTTTCGCTTTCATTTACATTTAACTCATTTTTCAGTTCTCCAGTAGCCTCCAGTAAGTTTAACTTATGTTTGTTCAATGTCGTCGTCTCTGCTTAACGTTCTTATTGATATTAAAAATCCGTCTCCCGCCAAACTTTCTGCAATGCGTAACAATTTGAACTAAGAAGAAAAAATTGTTTTAATAACATTTTTTTAAGTGAAAAGAACTAATAAACTAGGAAACGCTCGTTGAGTTTCGTAAAAAACGAATTCAGAAGAACTGATGGGATTGTGACCTTATCTGATATCTGTGTCATGTATTTCCTCTATAAATTTTTCTAACATTTTGACTAAAATCAAAAAAGTTAATTTTAAGAATACAAACATTTAGCCTGACATCAGAAATCGAATGAAAAAAACTGTTGCCAATTTTTAATGGATTTTTAGTCAGTTGCAGATTCATTTTTTGCATAAAAATGACAGATCCTTAATCTGGGACTATCGATATGAGAAAAAGCCAGACTTTGCAATTGCATCCCATAGCCAATCAACTAAGTATATGCAACTTCCTCATCTTGAAAATAGTGTAAAGTCACCAAAAATATAAAGGCGGACGATCATAGGATAAATTTATCCAGGTTGCACTCTGCTTGACATCAAATAGCTAGGCTAAAAGTTTACGAAAAACATTGAATAATCAAATTTAAAACAGTTGCAACTTTAACACTTCACCCACCACAAAAATGGCAAAAACTGACATTCCGGATAAGCTTTGGTATCTTATACAATAAATTGATACTGAATTTAGCAAAAATCTGCAATCATTTTAGTCTGTAATCATTGAAGAAATCAACAGAATTGTTTCATACTTCTGACAAAGCTAAAACATTAATACATTTCTAACACATCAAGCACAATGCAGTCACTGCTGAAAATAAGCACTCAAATCCAAATCGTCAAACGCAAATCAAATTCCATGCACCTAGAAAAAATTTAGAAGCTGCATTAGAATGGCAGAAAGCAAACAAGGAGGCTCGGTAATGTGCGTACGCACATAATGCTCCGGCCCATCCACATTCTTGACATAATTGGCTACCAAATGATGAAGAGATAAGATAACTTTCAAAAACAAGCATACCGTTCAATAAACAACCAATGGAATACTATAAAGCCAAGCGAGAGGGCCGATAAAAGTTGTCGATAATATGACTACTACAAAGAACATCAATATAAATCTAACAACAAACATTATTTACGACCAAAACTTGATGTCTACAATAAAAAAAATCAGAACAAAATGATACTCGCATAAGATAAAACCTAAACAAAACAATTTAAGCTATACTTCATTAGAAACGATATGGGACCAGTCCTCAATGCGACCGACTGGAAAACAGGTTGACAAACAAGAGCGAAGAGGTGCGAAGTTCAAAAATACGTTTCCATTTTTGAAAATATTTTTTATCACAAATATTAATGTCATCAGATATCAACGGAAATCACTGAAATGTTCATTTATATCTCCATAGGAAGCAATTGAGACACGTCATCGCCAGTGTTCAATTACGCAAAGTTTCAAAGCCGATAGGACCTACAAATATTGTTACAAATTAAAAAGAAAGCAGAAATCCTTTAAATTATACAAATTAAAAAATCATTATACTACATTTTATGAAATCTCGTATTAACAGTAGTAACAAAGCCGAGAAGCAATTACTTGAAGCCAAAGCCGTTCGAATGAATAAATTATAGCTCAATGGAAACGGTTTGTGACCTGTTTCTACAGAGACTGAGCTACAAATCGATCGAAAAAATATTTAAAAAATGGCAAAGCTCAAAAACCCAAAAACTTTTTGAAAACAGATTTTTAAAAATCATTTAGGAGTTCAACAAAAAGCGATGGATTAAATTGCAACACCACGGAAAGCCAATATAGCCTGTTAATAATCAGAATAAGTCACGACCCCACAAAAAACAAATTCAGAAAGAAGCCAAAACTTCAAACAATTTTACAACAACACACTGTCCAAGGCACTATATTTATAAGCTGTTACCTGCAAGAAGTGTAAATCATCACTTTCTTCTTGTCTTCCTTATGGAGGGACTACGTAGACGAGCCAAAAGCAGAAAACCAAAAAACTGAACATTATAGAAATCTCGAAAAGTTTTTATGAAGCAAAATGGTCAAAGCAATCAGTCACAAGGTATAACCAAGAGCAAGAAACGCTTGAAGAACAAAAATTGTTGAGATTTTTGCAGATGGTGACGAATTATAGAGACTGAGTGACATGGTAACGAAAATGAAAGCACGAAGGAGACAGTTGAAAAAACTTTTAAACTTTAACTTGAAAGTCATAATAACAAAAAGCTATGAACTGAAATCTTTAACTGGTTTAAATTACGTCCTGATGAAACAATTGAGGCCTATTATCAGTTATATGACGTACAACACCAAAAACAAAGAAAAACAAAGGCAAAAACAAAAAATCCACAAAATTTTGCTAGATAAATGTGTCTTAGCTAAAAAAAGCATAAAATATTCAACAAAAATAATTAACCTATTCAGATACGCCTCTTCAACGCTGTTCATGTTATCCAGTATGCTTTTCGGCGATTAGAATTGTCATTGATGTGACAATTTGGGAAGGAAACAGAATGAACTCATAAAACACTCAATTATGCTAAAAAAAAAATTGAAAACGCGTAGTATCACAACAAAGAAACCATTAGTTGAATACAAAACCGTTATTGACAGTAACTTATAACTCACAGGAAAACAATTTTTGCCTGTTTTGCTGAGATTGTACTCGAAGTTGAGAGAAATAAGATAAAAAAAATGCAAGTTTCAAAAAATCATCGATATTTTCTTAAACAAATATATTCAAAGTCATAACAGACATTACGTAACAACTGAAAGAATTGTCTAGGTTCATTTATACCTTTTGAAAAACTGGATCTTTGATTGCAGAAACTAAGTCATTGGGCTACAAAAAGTATAACAATTGAAAGCAAAACTCAAGAACTCAGTAAAATGTTTTTATCTTAACGATCCATAGTGAGATCAAGATCAGCCCAGATATTGCTGGGGGTGTAGCAAAATACCAAACTGTTCAATTGGTTGCACAATAGATCAAATTTAAAACATAATTTTTTAATTTGTCAAAACTAAATAATGATTTTGTATAATTATCGAGTTTAAATTTGCCAAAATTTTGCAAAAATATCAATAACAGAAAACTCTTGAAGCCAGCGGGAGTAGAACTAGTTTTTTTGAGGTTAAGAAGAAAAGGATCGCAGTTTTGAGGTATATACTTTCCGCAAAATTAAAGCAAGTGGGCTAAAAAGCAAATTTGGTCATTTTTTTGACAAAAAATCTGAATTTTGAAAACAGACCGGGTTGAATGTTGAACAGAAAAAACAAACGGTTAAAAGAAGGCTTTTCAGTGCCAAAAATGCACACCAAAATCCAACTTTAGCTATTGAAGAACCGAGCTGACCATCCAGAGCATTGCAGTACTGAACCAGCGTAAATCCATAGACTGTATATAGCCATTTTTACACTTGCACATATTATGTTCATGTCAAAATATAGATTGATCAGTCTTTTTTCAGAGTAAAATTGGTATTCTGTTATTAAACCTGATTTTGATCTGACCATTACTTTTTTCATACAATTATCTGCTTAATTAACATTATTGTTTAGCTCTTGTCAGCCTAAAACCATTCTGTTCTAAACCAGTTTCAGCTCTGATTGTAAGCCTAAAATACACTCTTTTTAACCTGCTTTAGCGCTGACTGTCGGTCACACCACAGGCAAATTCACACCACTCTGCATCACATCACAGGCATATTCACACCATTCTGCTTCACACCACAGCCAAATTCACACCATTCTGCATCACACCACAGGCATATTCACACGATTTTGCATCACATCACAGGCAAAATCACACCATTCTGCATCACATCAAAGGCGAATTCACACCATTCTGTATCACACAACAGGCAAATTCACATCTCTCTGCATCACCCCAAAGTCAAATTCACACCATTCTGCATCACACCACAGGCATATTCACACTATTTTGCATCACACCACAGGCAAATTCACACCATTCTGCATCACACCACAAGCAAATTCACTTACACACACAATGGGCACACACACGCGCGCGCGCACTGCGAAAGGTTAAAAACAATGTTTTTTAGGCTGACAACATTTTACTGCTAATTTAAAAGACGATTTAAAAGAAGCAAATATACATTGAAAAGATTAAACACAATGGCAAAAACAATTTTTGAAAATTACAATATAGGCGAATAGAAGTTACTACATTGAAAAGACATTGGAAAATGGCGGCATCAATTGCAAATTACAATATTTTGCAGTGGCCCATCGGGCTAATGGAAGTAAATTACAGCATCAAAAAGACATTGCCAAATGTCAAATACAACTTATGCAAAAAAAAACAAAACTTTGCAGCGGCAATTATCGGGCGAGATACTTTCCAATTAGTGGCAATAATGATGAGAGCACAATTGATGAGCTATTAAATCTAATGAGAAAACAAAATTCCTTAAGAAAAAACTCAAGCATACCCGGCAGATTATTATCACTGCAGCATCATTGTAACACCCACCACCACACAACACTACAATTAGTTCACCCCCACCGTCCCCACACCCTTGAATACATCTTTTAAGTGACCCGGGACATCGTGAATACAATTGTAAAGTGACCCGGGACAGCGTGAATACACCTGTTAAGTGACCTGGGACATCGTGAATACACCTGTTAAGTGACCCAGGACATCGTGAATACACCTGTAAAGCGACCCGGAATACCGTGAATACTCCTGTAAAGTGACCCGGAATATCGTTAATACACCTATAAAGTGACCCGGGACATCGTGAATACACCTGTAAGGTGACCCGGGACATCGTGAATACACCTGTAAAGTGGCCCGGGACATCGTGAATACACCTGTAAAGTGACCCGGGATATCGTGAAGAAACCTGTATAGTGATCCGTGATATCTTGAATACTCCTGTAAAGTGACCCGGGACATCGTGAATACACCTGTAAATTGACCCGGGATATCGTGAATACTCCTGTAAAGTGACCCGGGATATCATTAATACACCTGTAAAGTGACCCGGGACATCGTGAATACACCTGTAATGTGACCCGTGACTTCGTGAATACACCTGTAAAGTGACCCGGGACATCGTGAATACACCTGTTAAGTGACCCAGGAGATCGTGAATACACCTGTAAAGTGACCCGGGATATCGTGAATACTCCTGTAAAGTGACCCGGGATATCGTTAATACACCTGTAAAGTGACCCGGGACATCGTGAGTACACCTGTAAGGTGACCCGGGACATCGTGAATACACCTGTAAAGTGACCCGGGACATCGTGAATACACCTGTAAAGTGACCCGGGATATCATTAATACACCTGTAAAGTGACCCGGGACATCGTGAGTACACCTGTAAGGTGACCCGGGACATCGTGAATACACCTGTAAAGTGACCCGGGACATCGTGAATACACCTGTAAAGTGATCCGGGATATCGTGAAAAAACCTGTAAAGTGATCCGTGATATCTTGAATACTCCTGTAAAGTGACCCGGGACATCATAAATACACCTGTTAAGTGACCCGGGACATCGTGAATACAGATGTAAAGTGACCCGGGATATCGTGAAAACACCTGCAAAGTGACCCGGGACATCGTGAAAACACCTGCAAAGTGACCCGGGAAATCGTGAATACACCTGTAAAGTGACCCGGGACATCGTGAGTACACATGTTGAGTGACCCGGAAGGTCGAGAGTATACCTGCTCTGGTTATAAAATTATGCGAACGCACCCCGAATGCTCCCCGAACGCTCCCCAGACGGACCCCGAAATATCCAGTATCTGTGAAAGTAGCAGTATGCACACAGTATGTAGTATGTATGTAGCTGTTTTCACTGGTAACGTGTCGTTACAGCAAAATGCGTGCATTTTGCATGCCTTTTGCATGCTTTTCTGACACGCACAGCATGTTTCAACATTTTCGAAATTTTTACTCTACTAATTTTACACTGAAATTATTCTGAACAGTCTGAATAGCTGTTCTGTTTTTCTTCTGGGCATAATGATCAACTATTTTTTAATGTAAATAGGCTGTTTCAGTACTGGTTGTACACGATAATTTTGAGACACTCAGGTTCAGTACTGAAATACTCTGGGTGGTAAGCCCGGGGACGCCTTTGATTCCAATTATGCAAACAAAGACTGAAAATATATGTATACTCGAAAATGATTGCGGTAGATGCACAAAAGCTCCTTTGACTAAATTTTGTACAGACGCAGAGAGAAGAAATTTGACATATTCTAAAATCATAATACAATGTTTAGATCAAAAGACGGCTCCAGTAAAGGACTATCTGCATGACAAAAGATGGGTGGCGTTAGATCAAAGTGATAACCGCGTAGGGATGTCAATGCAGGACGAACAACTGGATAATCCAAGACGCCACCGATATGACAATGAACTGATATTCACAACAACAAATTTAACC
Source organism: Convolutriloba macropyga (assembly GCF_964194025.1). NCBI lineage: Eukaryota > Metazoa > Xenacoelomorpha > Acoela > Convolutidae > Convolutriloba > Convolutriloba macropyga. Next base: position 53,638,861 of record NC_134470.1, on the reverse strand, counting down.
AAATCCAACGGAGTGAATCATCGAGCAACGTAAAAGTGGCTCGTTTGCTTCTCGTCAACAAAATATCGAAAAAGAAGTTTGATTGACAATACGACACTTTCGTTCCAGCTCAACTGTTGAAAGGGTCTCATCAACTCTCTCTACTTTCGAAAAAAAATCTGGTAAACCTGACTATCGAGATTGTTATAGTGATTTAGCAAATTTTTACAATGGCGGCTGAAAGATGAAAACTTCTGGCTTTTAAGGCTCAAAAGAGAGCATTGCAGTACGAAAAGACCCCCAAAACAAAAATTGCCTAGCTTTTTGAAAATTACAAGAAGAAGAGAAGTGACAACAAATTTTGCCGGCGATGTATTGAAAATGTTTTTTGCATCGTTCACTATTTCAAAAGAACAATACACTCTCATTTCCAAAAAATCGGAAAAAACAGAGCATTTAGATGGCATCACATAGCCACCGACCAACTACGGATATACCATTTCCACCGGAAAACCCAAAATAACAAACAAGTTGTTTGTCCGACTAATCCATTCGATCTTTTCAACGTCCAAAAGCCGACACAATGCGCGCAA
>NC_134470.1:53060753-53638089 GCF_964194025.1 Convolutriloba macropyga | reverse complement strand
TGTCGCAATACCCAATACAATTGGTGTTAAGGCCAATATAGCATGCCTTCTTCAACTGTTTTTTTCGTGTTGAGTTATTTTTTGGGTGACCAATAACTTATGCGGAGACATACAAAAAGTATATCATTGAAAAATTCCTTAACAGTTGAATTTATAGTTGGAGAACCATTTTCAATTTTTCTAGTTTTCGAGGAAATATAAACATTTAGAAATTTTTACTTTTCAAGGTTTTGACGTTTGATGGTACTGACCATAGAAAAAAATATGGACAATACATAGTTTGGTATGTCGATTTTCAATTGTTTTGGAAAATTAGTTCTCAAAAATTCTCAAAATCAAATGCATAAAACAAATTTACATGCATCACAAATATGTTACATAACTGTTTGAAGGATAAAAATTTATGATTTTTTTCAAATATTTTTTTGCATCAAAAAGCAATTCGTTCAATATGTGCAAGCTGAAAAATAACGTATGTGTAATTCCAAACCTTCGAAAACGGCTGTTTCATGAAAATTAAGTTAATAATTTCGGAAAATTTTCATAGAGATTGACAAACTTTTTGTTTCGAGGAAAAATGTTTCTTCGGAAGAACCTAACTAATCTGCAACAAATTACAGTTTACCATATTGTTTTTCTATATATCGGTTGTCGTCTCCAAAAAGTAGAGTCTTTCGTAAAATTGTTTTTGCTCCAAGGCAAAAAATGTTAAGTCAAAATACGCAATTGTTCTATTGTTCTATTAATTTTATTCTCCAAAAGCAGTCTTCAGAACAAATCTCTTCTACAGAAGCAGCATTCTGCGAATCCTGTCGTCTTTTTGAAAGTTAACTATTAGGTTTTATCTACGCTTCTCATCTGAAGTTACGCTTATCTACGCTTATTCATCTGATGACTCTGAAAGAATGAAACATCTTGCCATTCTTTCAGAACCAACTAATTGATTTCTGTTTTGAGGGTGAATTTTTTATGGTTGTTTTATCATATCACAGCAAAAAAACAATTTTTCATTAGGAAAAGTTTGAATTTTTGCAGCTATTCTTTTGTTCTATTTCCAAGTTAATTAGAACACAAACCAGCTAACAAAATTAGTGAATACCACTGCAGCACATTCTTTTGTAACAAGGACAAATTCGATTTCCTTTTTGTTTTCTTAACGTTTTCGCCTCAACGCTGAGACAGAATTAAAGCAAAAAATTATCTGAGATATCTCTAGGTTAAAATTCCGATTTGTAGGGAATTTTTTTTGCGGGGAAACAAAATAGAAAATGCTTAATTTTAAAGTTTTTCTCACAAAAATGATTTCAGAAGATTTTTGGGCTTTCGTTGACATTTTTCCCTATGCGGAACCATAATTAATCGGTAAACCTCATGTGCTATTTTCTGCCAATTGTCGGACAAAAAAATTGAGTAATCTGATAATATTCTTGTTTAAGTTTGCTTGTCTCTGTTCACTTTCACATTTTTCAGTAAAAACTAGACCTTCCAGACGACACGGGCAATTTGTTCGTTAAATTTGCTGCATGATTAGATTTCCAAAAATGTTAAATGCAGGTCTTTTTTTGTAACTTTTCTCCTAGAACTCTTGTTTGTTGTAATGCAACAAACATATTTTTAGTCATATGGGATAGACAAGGCAAACTTTTTTTTGAGCCAACAAAGTGAGTTTGACCTCCCATTGCTTTAAAATAGCTAAACCAAAAGCAGCTGACTCCAATCGTTGGAATGCAATAATTCCTCCAACATTAATCGACTGTGTTCTCCCTTAATTTCCTTGTTTTTGAAATTCCTCATTCGTCTCGGAGTTTAATTCTTCTTCTTGGAATTGTAAATGATGATATATCTACTGATATTATATCTCCCTTGCATTACGAGCAAGACATTCTGCAAATGTATGAATGCGTCCTGCTTAAACATATTATCCTTTCAAACTGCGATCAACTTTTGGCATACCCTGAGTTGGAACTTTATATGCGAAAGCACATTACCGATCTTCCCTGTTCAATTTAGGTTCGATATTGCACCAATGAGATGTGTACAAAAAACTAGTCAAGCTAACTTTCGCTGTTTGTCGGATCAGTGGTTTTCGGGTTAATACTTTATACAAAATCCATATAATCATTTATGTTTTTGGTTTGATAATGATGTTCTCATTCAAAAGTTTATCGAAGAACAACTTTTTGTTGGAACTGCCAAGCACATACTTGCACCATGATTCTTCTCGATTTATCAAGTCAAAAGCTCGAGGTCACTTTTTACAGTCACGTAACCTTGCTTGCAAAAGAAAACATTGTCATTTTTAAAAAGATGAAAAAATGGCACTGAAAAGACCTGACATTTTAAATGGTTGGTGGCCTTACAAATTTGCATTTCCAGTAAAAGGTGAGAATTTGTTAGAACAGCCGATTAATTTGCCTAATTGAAACCATAACTTATATAAAATGGGTCCGTATTGTACTGGCTTTAGTGCACTACGTACTTAGGGACATTCAAGAATCTAAGAGTTTGACAAAGGGAGCAAAACCTCAGCTAGTGAGAACCAAGGTGTCAAGTTAAAAGTTGCGAAAGCTAGAAGAAACTCAATAATGTTTGCAACTTTTTGCTGTTATATCTGCTGTGTTCTTAGCTGAAGGATGTTAATCTTCTAAGATCCGGTGAGAAAATCTTGAAAGATTATAACATTAATTCTTTCGGATTATAACATCCCTCCTTGACTATGGCATTTATGACAATATTGATTTTGTCAACGTGAACCCTGTAATGTGAGAATGAGCTCTCACTTAACCTTAAAAGTTGACCATAGCCTGGCCGATCTTGGCAAAAAATGATGGTACCACGATAACGTTTAAGACGCCAAAACATGTGCCCATAACCAACAACAATGAGCATTCATGCTCACAAAATGAAAAGTCAGAAATGTGGGGAGTAATAGAAAATGACAGCAGCAGCTGATAACAGTCTACTGTTTAGGAACTGCATACTAAAAGCCTAATGCTGAAACGGTGCGATTTGGCAGAATCAAAATTATCATTATGTTTGACATTGTTTTGTTATTATTAAATTAACTTTGAAATTTCAGATTGATTGAACATTCGAAAAACTAATATAATTTACAATTTGACCTCTCGAAATGATTAGTGGGTCCATTAGCCGTGTACTAAAACACTACAACTCAGAGATGATGTTCTGATTTTGAAAATGCATTAAAAATTGAAGCATAAATGTTTTATGTAATGAAGCGTGGGCGTGTTTTTCACTTACCGGCCCTCCCGTTGGGTGAAAACCACTAAACTGCTTGTTGAGTAGGCGCTGAAAGACATTTGTTTTCGCTTTTTGTTTATCAAAACAACAGTCAAATAACACGAAATAAATTTAGCAATGCAAAATCACACCAACTCTATATGTTCAGTTTCCCTAAATTGATCTTTGTGTGTGTGTGCGAGAGGGAACGTAAGTATTTTTATAGCTCAGACTAATAAAATCGATTTAAAAACTTCTTTTTCTAAAATGAAAAGCAAAGTTCGAACTGAATCTTAGCTGCCTCTTAGAAGGTTCTGCCATCAAAGCTCATTAGCTAAAATAGGAAACTTGAATAATATGAAAAAGAGAAGAATAGCAGTAATGTGCGTTTTATTTAGAAATAAAAAAACCTCAGACGCAGTCAAAAATGAAGAGCGCTGGTAACAAATTAGTTTGTGTGTCTTTTGAAAAAAAAAAACGTTTGAACAAGGTAATGGCTAAATAGGAAAGGTAATTTACGGGATAAATAAAAGCTTATTAGTCCTAGCTTCCGCTCCAATCGGGAAAAATCATGCGCTGATTATAAGAAACATGGGCCCGTACCACTAAACAACACAAACATAAATGCAGTAAATGGACGCCTTAAAACGTGATCTTTTATGAATATAATTATCAGATATACAGTATGTTCTAAATAAACAGTGAATTTTTAGAAAATAAAAACTTGTTCACGATTTTTTCACAATGAAACGTGATACACAGTAAATGATAAACAATGTATATTTATTTCTTCCTGCGTTTTTAAAGTGCGTAAACAATTATTGATCAATAAAGATATGCAATATTTGATTAGGCTTCAGAACTGGGAAAAATTGCGAATTCCCAACTTGTTTCTTGTTTGTTTTCGTAATTTGAGGGGTTTCTTCAAAAATTAAAAAGCTTTTCAGTCCCACTAGCGCCAAATAATCGGGAAAGGTAATTGTTTTCCTTAGCTTTTGACTAAGTTAATGTAGCGAAACCAATGAAGTATATTCACGCTAATAATTTTTTTAATTTTAGCTAAGTGAACGTTTTTGTTTTTGACGAAAATGTTTTCAATTATTTGAAAAGCCCACAGAAATTCCCCCACGAGACTTTATTTAGGGGGAAAATAATTAAGCTGTTTTTTCTTCCTTGTTCGAGTGTTTTTGACGTAACTAATTAACCTCCAAAACACAATACTAGACATTTTAAAAGGAAATAATGATAAAATTCTAACGCATGAAAGAATGCCTCAATTTGGATGTTTCTGAGCATCATTAAAAATTGTAAAATAATAAAATGTTTGCATTAATGGGTGTAATTTTGAACTATATAAACATTTTAATAGACTTCATAAAGTGATATAATTTAAGATGAAAAAAATTCAAGGCTGAAAAACTTTCATTGAAGTGAGTTTGGTTTGAATTTAGAGAAAATTGGATGAAAAAAGGAGATTTTAATAAGGGATACACTCGGCATTTTAACATGTACTAATATGAACGAGACAATGCGTTAGTGCGAAAAAGGCAGACAAGCAACTTGGTCTTAGATAGACAGATAGAAAGAATATTAAAAATGTAAAGTGTGTTTGCCTCTACAATAGTCTTGCCAAGCCATAACGCTCAGTTATTACTGTGTCCGCCCCTGTGCAATTTTTTGTCTGTTTTCCGCCCACAGGAAAGCCCGAGATAAGATCAAAATCTCTCCTAGATTAACTTCAGATTTGCCCCTAAATTTGATGGAAATTAGGTTATGGCCTCATCATAATCGATAAGGGCCTGCTATGGTAACTCATGGCCCAATGTTAAAACTCGCTGAATGATGGCAAAAAAAACTAAATATACATATTTTTGTCCTCCTTTACTGTAATGCTAATAATACTCTTATAATAATTCCGCTTCCAACGTTTTAAAATCCCAAAATGGTAAGAGAAAGTGATTAGCTATTTAATCATGTAAGGGATTTAAACTGCCTAAAATGAAGGAATTCGCGCTCAGCATTTGCAGAAAATGTGCAACATTTTGTTCAAGAATAATTAAAATCAATTTTCAGCGCAGGAATGAGCACAAATTATTAAAAGAAGCTGTTTTAAAACTAATTTCAAAGTATTACCTTTGACGCTGTTTAGCTTGTCACAGATACCACGTAGAAAGATTAAAGTTCGTTTTGATTCGATAAAATATTGAAAAAATTATGTACAAATTGTTCCTCTAACGGAATTCACATGAGAATTGTGAGACAAAAAAATAATTTGTTTTTTGGTTTGTTAACGGATGGTGCATGGGTAATTAAGCTATAAAATAATTTTCCCTCAAGGAAAGCGCGTCTTAATTGGGAAATTGTCAAAGCCTTTTGAGGGAATTAATGGAAAATGCAGCAAAAAAACGAAAAAAAATATCCTGAAAATCTTCTAATTTTGACGACGCTTCACAATGAAATACTAATTAAATTCACTGTTTTGACATCGGTTGACGCTTTTTAAAGCAGTTTGATTGTGAAAATAAAATAAGCAATTTCGCAATAAGAATGGAGCTTTACTTTTTGCAAGGTTATCTAAATATTCAAACAAAATAGGGGGAAAGTACTGGGAAAAGCTCCTATATCGATACCTGGCTGTCAGGATAATTGCAGTTACTTAAAATAAGGTACTTAAAATAAGAAATAAGGTACGCAAATGAAAAGTTCTGAAAAATATCACTGCATATATCAGTCCATTCTCTTTTCCTTTAAAATATTGTATGTTTGAGCACCTAACTTCAACAAAACAGTAGTTTAAATTGGCGTGATTAAATTATTTGTTCAAAACAGCCGCAAGGAAACAATTTTTTGCTTTCCCAATTTTTTTGTCTGCCAATTAAAAGTACAATTTTTGGTGTACATGAATGGTCTTTCTTATCAATTATATTTTGTCACTTCTTGTTAAATGTGATGAAAGTTTGTTCAGCAAATTTCATTATAATTTTCAATCAGCAGAAAACTTTTTTATTGCATTTTGCAGTTTTGCTTCCTTTGGTAGCAACTATAATTATTGTTCCGACTTTTTATTTTCCTTTGAGCTGTAAAATATTTTGCCTTGCTCGACATTTATTCGCTGCATAAAAGATAAGGGAACTGAAACGTCAATTTTTGGTGTCAGGAGAAAATACCCGATGCCAATGCCAAAATACGCAATTGTGGCAAAATACCCAAACAAGAAAAGTCGGAAATTTGCGTCAGCAAATAAAGCTTCAATCCAGCCTATTGTTGGGGGGGGGGGACTATTTACTCAAATGCGTTTTTGTTGTTCGGTCAATTTTTATCGATCGATACTTTCATCATAGAGAAATGATAGTTGTATCCATAAAAAGCTTGGCCAGCGAAAGGAATTAAAAATTTTGAATAAGGAAATTTTTTGTAAAGTTTTTAATTAGGAAATTTTAAAAATTTTGAAAAAAATTAGGAATTAAAAAATTCTGAATTGCGTTTCTTGCGAAAGAGTTATTGAGATTTAATGTTTGTGTTAACACGGGATATTTGGCACGATTTTCTTCACTTTTAGAGTTTGTTCAATTTTAGTTTGTTTAATTTCGGATTCTTACTATAAAAATATTAATTCAAATTTACATTTCACGCTACAAAATGAATCAATTTTGTGTTTCCAATAGACAAAAGGCGATAAAAAATGCTAGTTCTTGTCTCATAGGGAATTTTACTATCAAAAAACTTTGAATTCTATTTGAGAGTTCTTTTTTGTAAAATTATCATTTAGTTTTTTTTTTACTTTTTTCAAGTCACTTAGACACTAGTCACTTTTAGTATCGGGGTTCCAATATTGACAAACCTCATTTACAGTCAAATGATGCCCAATGAACAATAATTTCGTTTTCAAGGAATCCCTCATGTTATTTTTGGCTTCGACTTTGAGTTTTCGGTTTTTTAACGAAAATGTGATTCTGTCATTTCTAGTTCTGTTGTCTTTTTTACTCAGCGATTAGAAATGCTGATAGACGTATCATGACCTCTAAGTTTCGTAGTGTGTTGTGGTCATGGGTTTGGGCTTTTTCGAAATTTTTTTGACCTCTATGAGTTTTTTGAGCCTCATTGGCCAGGAACCTCCTCCAGTGTTTAGTAATAGGTTACTGCATAGTTTTCAAAGCCAATGAATTGATTGTAAAGATTTTAATATACATACTGTAGCCACTTGTTGATAAAATTTGCATTATTATTCAAAATTTATTAAAGTTAACCAAGTAACCGATCTTTATGGCCAAGTGAAATTTTTTTAAAGCTTGAAATTGGGTTGCTGGAAAATGTATTCAGAAACACGAAAAGTTTTGATGACAAGATTATCACGAATTTTTTCAATTTTTATTTCGAAAACTTTCAATTTTTGTGATTTTTTTTATTTCTTTTGTTACAGCTTTTAAGTTAATCGAACTTTAAGGTCATGTTGTCATGTTTTTAGTTTTCGATCTTTAGGTGCCAATTTAAATTTTAGGGTTGAAGTAAAGGTTTTCGGATGATTTCTGGAGTCAAATAAATGGTTTTTAAGATAATGATATCACGATTGTAGCCACTACTCAACAAAATTTGCTATTTTTGCAACTTTATAAATTTTTGTATTTTTTTATTCTTTTCGGGACCAATTATGCTTTATCAAAGTTTGTTTGATGTTTACTGGCTATATTTAAACGGCATAAAATTTGCTTTCCGGACATTAGTTTCAAGAATTTTACCAGTGCTAAAAGTTCTCCTTTTCTATAAGTTTCTGAAACTATGTGTACCTCTTTGGCTAGCATTTTTCAATTGGTCTGCTTTTCAAGTGCAACAGTTCTTAGTTGCTGATTAAATTCTCAGGATTGTATTTCAGATTTTGTACACAGAACTTGCTAACGTTTTGTAATTATGAGACTCTGAATCTGCTTCAGAACTCGTTAAATCAGGAAATCACGAAGATGTTTCTCAACTTACACGAGAAAACACAAGATAAATAAAGTGATCTCATGCAAATATCTTCCGCTAAAAATTACTGGCGGAAGCCAATTCGTTGGTGTTGCTCCTATAAATAAAAATTTAAGCAGGGCATTGTGCACCTTGATCAAAAAGTGCATAAATCGAGCGTCCTCGTTTCTGCGTTCACATATTAGTATGTATAACTATATCATGCGCTTTTTTTCCTTCTCCTTATTTCGGTTTTCAGTTCAATACATAGCCAGTTTTCAAGCATAGCCAGTTCACATTTTACGTTAACAGATTCCACGTTGGATTTATTTAATTTGAGCATCTATAAACCCAATAAATTCTGTCAGTATTAGTTACAGCCCGCAAGTTTTTCAATTTTTTGCGCCAGTGCGAACATTTTTTTCTGCATTTTTTGAAATTCTTTATATAAAAGTATTATTTCATTTTTTAAGGTAAAAAGGGTAATGAAAAATTTTTGAAAGCAAAAATTTGTTGGTTCTTCAAAGCAGAAAAAGTATTGTTGAACAGCTTTTGCACTGCTCTTTTTATATGTAAAACATGCATATTACAGTTCAGTATAAACTATTACAGCTTAGATTAAAATCACCACTAAGCAAGAAAGATGTACTTTTTACTACCGTTTTGTCCCTGAAAAGTTGATCATGTAAAAACAGAAAATTTTCATCATTTGTGTTTTCGTTGTGTTTGGTGCTCGGTATCGTTTTTTGATTGGGACTTGGAACGTTTCTACTTGTGGGTTGTTCCTTGTCGTAACGTGTATTTTGTTGCTAAATAAAGGGTTAATTGAGCTGTAAGATCTACTAAATAAAGATGTTGATAAAGGATTTGTAATAGGATGAATAGAAGATTTGTATAAATAATTTCTGATAATTCGATTTGTATTTGTAGAATTTTGAGTTAATTTTGAATTAATTGAATTGTTTAATGTGTTAGGAGGCAACTGTTTTATAGCGTGTAAATGGCGAAAAGCGTTCTGTTTCTGTTTGCTTGGATTGGACTGGTTTGTGACGTCATTTAGTTCATTCTGTTTTCTAGCGATCTGATTGGTTAATTTTCTTTGCGTTGTCTGTAGTGTATAATGTATTGCTTCTATGGTGTTTATTACATGATTTTTGTCGATGTTTTCACCAGTTGGTTGTGTTATTGGATGGCGGTTTAAATAGTCCGCAAATCCCATGTTTTTCCCCGCGATGTGTTCGACTTTAATGTGGAATGGTAGTAATCGGTCTACCCATCTAGTTAATCTACTTTGGTATGTTTTGTTGCCTCTATTGTTTTTTAGGGCGGAGAGTAGAGCTTGGTGGTCCGCTTGGAGAGTGAAATGTGATCCGTATAGATAGTACTTAAAGTGTTCGAGTGACCAAACTACGGCCAGTAGTTCTAGTTCGTTTATGCTATATCTTTGTTCATTTTTGTTAAGGAATCTGCTGGCGTATGCTATTGGTTGCCATATGTTGTTTTGTCTTTGTTCGAGGCACGCGCCTAAGCCTTCTTTGCTGGCATCACATTTTACTCGTGTTTGGCAGTTAATGTCGAAATGTTTTTGTTCGACGATTGTTTTAATTGCTTGTTTTATTTTGTTAAATGCACTGGTGTGTATTTCTTCCCATTCTAATTTTTTGGTTGTTTTATTTGTTGGTTTTCTTAATAGTGGTCTTAGCGGTGCGCTTAATGCTGCTAGGTTTGGTATGAATTTTACCAAGTGGTGTATGCTGCCCATAAATGATCTTAGTTGTTTCAGCGTTTTTGGGTTCTCCAGTTGGATGATTGCGTCTGTTTTTCGTTTAGTTGGGGTAATGCCTTCCGAATTTATTTTGTATCCTAGCCAGGTAATCTCTGTTAGGCCAAATTCGCATTTGTGAAGTCTTATTGCAAGATTTTCTTGGTCTAGTCTTTTTAGTGCTTTGTCTATTTCGTTTTCATGTTTTTCTATTGTTCCTTTTGTTATTATTATTATGTCATCAAGGAATGCATTTGTTGAGTCTAATCCGTCTAGTGTCGTATCCATCATTTTCTGGAATGTTGCTGGTAGGTCTGTCAGGCCGTAGAAGCCATTTAGGGATCTGTAAGTGCCCGTAGCGTTGCCGCCTAGTATATTGAAATTGCAGTGTTTTTGTGTTTCGGGGTGTAGGGGGAGTTGGCTATAAGCGTATTTGAGATCTATTTTGCTAAAGTATAGCGTCCCCTCTGTTGTTTTGAGTTCAGAAATTTTCATAGCTATTTTATCCATTAGGTGGTCTATGCTTTGCATTTGATATTTGTTTTTGTGTATTGCGTCGTTGAGTATTTTTGAGTCTAATGCGATTTTGACGGAGTGATCTGCTTTGACAGTTTTTACTACTGGGCTTATGAAAAATTCGTCTGAACATGATGTTAGTTTTTTAATTTGTTTGTCTTCGATTAATTTTTTAAGTTCGTTTTCTACTTTTTCTACTAGGTGTAGTGGGATTCGTCTACCCTTGTGTTGTGTTGGGTTGATTTCGCTTTTGAATGTTGATTTTGCTACATGATTTTGTGATCTACCTAGTCTTGTGCATAGGTGTGGGTACTTTTGGAATATCCATTTGGATATTCTTAAATGGGTGTTTGTTATGTTGTGTAAATTTCTCTCACCTTCGTTTTGTTGTGTTCCCATTGTGAGTCGGAGGCCTAGTTTGTTCATGATGTCTCTTCCCATAATATTTATTGTATTGGTGTCTACCAATAGGATTGTGCAGTTTTTTGCAATTGATGTTCCTGACGTTATGTCCACGTGGATTGTGCCGAGTATTTTTATTTTGTTGTTGTTGAAACATCTTAATTCGCCCAGGGATTTATCCGGATGTTGGATCTTTGTCTTGTTATCTACTAGTAGGTTTTTTGCCGTCTGGATGTTCATGAAACTCCTGGGGCTTCCTGTATCGGCTAACCAATAGGTTTGTTTTTTGTTGGTGTATGTTTTCAGCCAAAATTCCCCTCTTCTAGTCTTGTTGATGTCGCTGACTTTTTCATTTGTAAATTTAACTGAATGGATGAAGTTTGTTGTGTTTTGCCAGTCTTCCATCATTTCCCGAATGTAGCAAGTTGATTCTGGGTCGATTGTTTCTTCAGTTGAATTGTGTATATCCTCCTGTTCTTCTTCATTTATGTTTCTCATTTTCTGTGATGTTTTTCTTTGAACCAATTGGTTATTCTTTTGTTGTTGTTGGTAGCCCGAATATGTTTGTTGTCCGGGATAATTTTGTTGTCTGCGTTGTTGTGGGTTGTATTGTGGACGTGGTGGCATCTCTGACTTGCACTGTTTTACGAAGTGCCCTATTTTCTTGCATATTCTGCAGATTTCGTTTTTTGCGGGGCAAACGTTTAAGTGGCCAGGGAGAAATTTGTTGCCACAGCGTCGGCAGTCTTGTATTTGTCCTGATTGTGGGGTTGGGAGAATTGGGACCCTGTTGTGTCGTTTTATGTACTGAATGTTTTCGAACCATGGGTTTGCTTGTAGTTTATTTGTATAAGTGTTTCTCATTTTCTTTTGGCTTTCTTGTCCTCTTTCTCGTGCTAGTGCATATTGTAGTGTCTCTGATGGTGTTCGTGCCTCTGATAATAAATCCATTTGGATTTGCTGGTTGTTCATTCCTTGTATGAAGATGCTCTTGACAAAGCTTTCCTCCATGTGTTCCCAGTTGCAGGCTGATGCGTGTTTTTTGATTCGTGAGTGGAATACTTCTAGTGATTCGCCTTCTTTTTGTCGGCATCGGAAGAATTGATATCTGTCAAATGTTTCATTCCTTGTTTGTATGAATGATTCTCTGAGTTGTTCTACTAGTGCGTCCGTGGTGCATTTTTGAATGTCTGTGTGAGGGAATCTTTGTTGGAAAATGTTTGTTGCTTGTGTTCCTAGTGAGAGGTATATGTTGCTTTTTGTTTTGTTATCTGCTTCTTCCCATGGTATGTTATCTACTTGTGGTCACTTGTCTTCTATGTCTTTGCATGAGTTTTGCCAATCGGTACGTCTTTCGACGTTTCTTTGTTCCCTTTGCCTTCTTTCGGCGGTTGTTTCATCAGGTAGTGCTGGTTTGTAGTGTGGCTCTGTTGGGTAATCAAGATCTTCATTTTCGGGTCTTGGTTGTAGAGGCTTGTCAACTTGTATATTTTCTTTTACCATGATTGCTAGTTTTACTGTAGCTAGCCATTTTTCCCATTCTATTTCTGGTTGGTGACCTTTGTCCCAAAAGAAATTTACTCCTAGTGGAGAACGAGCCATAGTTGACTGCGCCATGTTGTATACGATTCGCTTATTAATGAAAAGAGCAAGAGTTAATCTTGAATTTCAACAACTAATCTCTGAACGCGTTAAGGCAGAACTGCAACGGAGTGCTTCCGCACTTGTTGGTCAAGACACAATACCAATTATACCGTGTGGTTAACAGTGAACAGAAATGTCAATCACAATCATCAATCTATGTACAATGCGTTGTCACCAATTGTTGAGGTGTTAACATGTAGAGAAATACGTACGACAACAAATGAGTTTGTTCTCCGGATGGAGATTATACCATAAGATAAATATGTATACAGTTTAAGAGTATTTATATTGATACTTGGCATACTTGGTTGCGTTTTGTGGATTCCTCCACCACAGTAATAATTTTTTTCTAATTAATCCAAAAACTATTCTATAAATTCGGGGCTGTCAATAGTCTTGAGGTGAATGTGATGAGATAAATATCACAGCATGGAAAACGAAAAATTAATTACTTTTGCGTTTCTGGTTTTTTTTGTAATTGCGCTAATACATTGCAAAGATCATATTGTGTTGGAAAATATTAATTAGCATAAGAAAATAATATGGAACCTTACGACTGACTTGTGCAACAGATAAAAAAACAAAGTGTTTATTTTAGCAGTTCAAAAACTCTAAATTAATAGTTTTTCCTCGCATTCTGAATTTGTTATCAAATATAGTATATATACTTTTTTTCAAAAAAAATGCAATAGAAAAAAATTTTAAAAAATTTCACCAACGGACTAAAAGTTTTTAGATTTTCAAACAGTTAAATGCAAAGACAATTTAATGCGAACCTACAAAATTAAACTTTTGCTATCTGCACAAGGTTCTCAAAAGTTTGATGTACCTTAATCCTTATACCCTATATTACAAAAAAAACTTTTGAAGAGATTCCACGTTGAATTTATTTAATTTGCGCAGCTATAAACTCAGTAAGTTCTGTCAGTACTAGTTACAGCCCGCAAGTTTTTCAATATTTTGCGCCAGTGCGAATATTTTTTCTGCAATTTTTGAAACTCTTCATATAAAAGTATTATTTCATTTTTTAAGGTAAAGTGGGTAACGAAAAATTTTTGAAACCAAAAATTTATTGGTTCTTCAAAGCAGGAAAAATATTGTTGAACATTTTTTGCACTGCTCTTTTTTATGTAAAACATGCATATTACCGTTCAGTTTAAACTTTTACAGTCTAGATTAAAATCACCACTAAGCAAGAAAGATGTACTTCTTACTCCCGTTTTGTCCCTGAAAATTTGATCTTGTAAAAACAGAAAACTGTAATAATTTTTTTTCTAATTATTCCAAAATTTATTCTATAAATTTGGGGCTTTAAATGTCCTTGAGGTGAATGTAAAGAGATAAATATCACAGCATGGAAAGCGAAAAATTAATTACTTTTGCGTTTCTGATTTTTTTTGTAATTGCGCCAATACATTGCAAAGATCATATTGTGTTGGAGAATATTAATTGGCATGAGAAAAAAAATGGAACCCTACGACTGACTTGTGCAACAGATAAAAGCACAGCGAAGCGTTTACATTTAGTAGTTCAAAAATTCTAAACTAATAGATTTTCCCAGCATTCCGAAATTGTTATCAGATACAATATAAACAGTTATTTATTCAGAAAAATGCAATGAAAAAAACTCAAACCAAGTTCACCAACAGACTAAATGTTTTCGAATTATCAAAAAGTTAAATGCAAAAACAACTTAAAAAGTACCTACAAAACTAAGCTTTCTCTATGTGCACAACGTTCACAAAAAATTGATGTACTTTAATCCTTATACCCTATATTACAAAAAATTGAAGAGATTCCACTCTGGATTTATTTAATTTCAGCAGCTACAAACTCAGTAAACTCTGTCAGTATTTGTTACAGACCGCAAGTTTTTCAATTTTTCGTGCCAGTGCAAATATTTGTTCTGCATTTTTTGAAATTCTTTATATAAAAGTATTATTTCATTTTTTAAGGTAAAGTAGGTAATGAAAAATTTTTGAAAGCAAAAATTTATCGGTTCTTCAAAGCAGGAAAAATATTGTTAAACATTTTCTGCACTGCTCTTTTTTTATCTAAAACATGCATATTACTGTTCAGTGTAAACCATTACAGCCTCGATTAAAATCACCACTAAGCAAGAAAGATGTACTTTTTACTCTCGTTTTGTCCCTGAAAAGTTGATCATGTAAAAACAGAAAATTGTAATAAATTTTTTCTAATTATTCCAAAAATTATTCTATAAATTCGGGGCTGTCAATAGTCTTGAGGTGAATGTGATGAGATAAATATCACAGCATGGAAAACGAAAATTTAATTACTTTTGCGTTTCTGGTTTTTTTTGTAATTGCGCCAATACATTGCAAAGATCATATTGTGTTGGAAAATATTAATTAGCATAAGAAAATAATATGGAACCTTACGACTGACTTGTGCAACAGATAAAAAAACAAAGTGTTTGTTTTAGCAGTTCAAAAACTCTAAATTAATAGTTTTCCCTCGCATTCTGAATTTGTTATCAAATATAGTATAAATACTTTTTTTCAAAAAAAATGCAATAGAAAAAAATTTTAAAAAATTTCACCAACGGACTAAAAGTTTTTAGATTTTCAAACAGTTAAATGCAAAGACAATTTAATGCGAACCTACAAAATTAAACTTTTGCTATCTGCACAAGGTTCTCAAAAGTTTGATGTACCTTAATCCTTATACCCTATATTACAAAAAAAACTTTTGAAGAGATTCCACGTTGAATTTATTTAATTTGCGCAGCTATAAACTCAGTAAGTTCTGTCAGTACTAGTTACAGCCCGCAAGTTTTTCAATATTTTGCACCCGTGCAAATATTTTTTCTGCATTTTTTTTGAAATTCTTTATATAAAAGTATTATTTCATTTTTTACGGTAAAATGGGTAATGAAAGATTTTTGAAAGCAAAAATTTATTGGTTCTTCAAAGCAGGAAAAATATTGTTAAAGATTTTCTGCACTGCTCTTTTTTTATGTAAAACATGCATATTACTGTTCAGTTTAAACTTTTACAGCCTAGATTAAAATCACCACTAAGCAAGAAAGATGTACTTTTTACTCCCATTTTGTCCCTGAAAAGCTGATCATATAAAAACAGAAAACTGTAATAATTTTTTTCTAATTATTCCAAAATTTATTCTATAAATTTGGGGCTTTAAAAATTCTTGAGGTGGATGTGAAGAGATAAATATCACAGCATGGAAAGCAAAAAACTATTTACTTTTGCGTTTCTGATTTTTTTTGTAATTGCGCTAATACATTGAAAAGATCATATTGTGTTGGAAAATATTAATTAGCATGAGAAAAAAATGGAACCCTACGACTGATTTGTGCAACAGATAAAAGCACAGCAAAGCGTTTACATTTAGTAGTTCAAAAATTTGAAATTAATAGAATTTCCCCGGTTTCTGGAATTGTTATCAACTACAATATAAACATTTATGTATTCAAAAAAATTCAAAGGAAAAAAATTTTTAAAAAGTTTTCCAACAGGCTAAAAGTTTTTGAATTATCAAACAGTTAAATGCAGAAACAGTTTAAAAAGTACTTTTAATAATAAGTTTTCTCTATGTGCACAAGGTTACCAAAAGCTTGATTTACCTTAATCCTTAAACCCTATATTACCAAAAAACCTTTGAAGAGATTCCACGTTGGATTTTTTTTAATTTGAGCAGCTATACACTAATTAAATTATGTCAGTGTTAGTTACAGCCCGCAAGTTTTTCAATTTGATGTAGTAGATCTTATTTTTAAGCTGAGTTACTGCTCTTTTTGGTTGATGAAAATCGTTCATTTTTCATTTTAACAACGTGGTAAAGAGTAAAAAGAACAAAACAGCTGTATCATCTTTCTTGTCTAAGTAGAGAAATTGAGAATAAAGTCCGCCGGTCTAAAACTTCAGAATTTGATGCTTTTCTCACGCCTCAGCAAAAATAACATTTAAGCTTTCACCAGAAAGAACGCTTAAGAAGCACAAATTGTGCTGCACGTTAATTGTGCTTTTGGGTTAATTGTGCTTTGAAGTTAGAACAGACCGAAATTGCCGTTACAATCATTTTACCGTGTTGGATCTCACAAGAAAAAAAATAAGGTTTGAGATCTATCAAACGTTTTGTAAGATCTTCATGAGACCTTGTAGCTTATAAGACATTGAAAGGTAGTGCGAGAAACATTTACCTGGTCCTTCTGTTCTTGTTTAGTTGTAACAGACGTAATATGAGACAAAATTATTAACAATATTTGTCGTAGTTTGTGCTCTATTTGATGTAAATTAATTATTCAGAAATTAATTGTTTAAGCTACATGGCTAAACATAATTAGCCTTTGAGATCTTGAGCCACAAACAACTGATGCTCCTCTTTTTGGTTATAATTTGAAGCAAAATGCATTTCAAACAAAATATTCTTTCCCTGCATAAATTATTTCTAATCGATATTAAAAAGGTGGTCCAAAATGCCATTCCAAAAATTTTGTGGTGTATAGAGCCCTTTCAATTTTTCTAGACAAAGTCTCCAAAAATCTGAACTAATAAAAGTCTTTTAATGTGAGAATTCTTGTAATCATTATTCGTAGCAGCTGTATTGACCTTCACCTTAATCTTTAATGGTTTCAGTTACAATCAAACGGTTTCAAATTTATGCATCGCTCGTAAATATTTGCAGTAAACCAGACTTCAGTGATCTTTCGCTCAATTTTTTGAAAAGTTCTGTAAAACAGATTTTGACCAGCAACAGGCTGCGATTTAAACGCCCAAAATTTTTGCACTGCATAGTTTTTATGTTGTATTGTCTCTTAAAACTAGCAATGTTGTCAAATTTTTCATCAACATATACTATGTTGTTTTTCACAAGTTTCACATGCGCTTTTCACAATAATATATCTTAATACATTTTTAGGCCATAGACATTTGATGATGCGTTTAGTTTGGTTTTCTAAGTTCTAGTTCACTGTAAACGGTCCGTAACCGATTAGCCCCCCAATCCTTCCCCTTGTTATTTGGTTCAATTTTATTGAGTTCATATTCATAATCGCTGTAAAAGTCATATCTCTAACTTTGATTTTTCATGACTTTCAATGCCAAACTTTTTTATTCATTATCATACATGAGTTTCATCGTGCCAGACTTAACTTTGATCGTAAATGCGGGTATAAACCACACCTTTGTAAGCTATTATTTAACAAGCATACAAGCTTATAGAAGAATACATAGCAAAAAAAACTCTTGAAAATCAGTCGTTGTCTCTGAAAGCGGATCAGACGAAGGGAAAGATAACAAATTTTGGCGCATCCTAGGTTTTAAAACCGAACCATCGACTCACAGTACAGAGACAATTTAAAATTTCTGCCTTGTAGTTTTTCACTAAAACTTTAAAAAATCCCACCACCTAGCTGAATTAAACGTGCTATAGATTTTTCCATCTGATAATTTTAGCACTTCAAATTTCTAGGCTGTCAGGCTTTCTAAGTAAGTTACAGTTCGATGAACTTCCCCCTGCATCGTTCATTGGACTCAGAACATTATGATGCTATACGCTCAATGCAGTTCTCTAGTCCATGCGGCTAGAGTTCCCACATTTGCTATTAAGAATGACTGGGGACTGAGTGGGTGAGGCTGTGGGTTCTCTTTTGAACCAACGCATAGGCTTACGACGGGGATAGTCGAACATATACATAGGTAGCAAAGCCTGATTTTCCTTAGATTATAGCACGTTCTAGTTCAGCTAAAACTCTCTGACCCTAAGTCTAGCGAAAAAGCATTAAAAAATTCAAGGTTTGATTAAGCACTTCTTACATTCAAACAGAAACTCTAGCTGATTCTGATTTACAATTTTGCACCTGCTGACACGCAAGTGCAAAAGTTTTTGTTGCTAGGCACAAGATTTTCTAAAAGGTAAAACACTATCCTCCCCAGGTTAAGGTGTTTCTCTGCGACCGTGATCAGACAAAACCTTCCCCACAACGCGAAGCGTACAAAAAAATACTTTATTAAACAGCATTCAAATAAGATTTGGTAAAAGATAAGACAATCAAACCATTGTTAGCTATCCAAACATAGTTAGCATTCAAGTTGTTTTAGATACAAAACAAACCATTAGTAAGAGTTCTAACAACATTTTAAGTGCTAACTATAAGTGCAGTGACTCATAACACTCATAGTGCAATAAGGTTTTTTTTGTGAAGTTCATCGTGCAACCATAAACTAAGTAACCATTAACCAATGAGACAAGCCAAAGCCATGTCAAGCAAAACGAAAACAAAATCAACCTCCAGGGCTCAACTCATGCAACTCTTGAAGTTCAAAGTCACTGAGTGGGAAGCAGCACAAGACCTACTCGACGAACAAATGCAACAAACAGAAGCAGCAGCAGACCTCCAAGATCTCGTTGACGAACTTCGACTGCAAAAAGCGGAGCTTAATCGCATGTGTAGCGAACTCAAAAAACAACAGTGGACAAAAGAAGAGTTCGACACTGTTGCTGAAGAATTGGCACGGAGAAATTGCAAATTATTGAGAATCAAACAAAAAATGAGATTGCTTCATGGGTCAAACCATCAAAAATTCATCTCTTCCGACACCTCCTCGGAAGAACACTCAACAAACGACGGAGCAAGGTAGTTGTTTCAGGAACCAGACGTAAACAACCAAGCGGAATGAGACGCAAAACGCCAATGCAAAATGCAGGTGAAAACGCTGACAGCTGGGATGAGGTGTTCAGTTCTGATGACCATGATGGTGTACCGTCCAAAAACAGTCACCGTGATCTTCAAAAGAGAGAGCAAGTGTAACAAAATACTACGCTCAGCAACAGAAATCAAATAAGAACACTGAGAAACAGGAGCATCGCAGCCTCAGTGAAGACGCGAAACAGGTTCAGAGTTGCCCGATTTTTGATGTGAATGTTCCAAATCAAGGTTTTGCTACCCTCAATGGTTGAAGCGATCAACCAGCAGACACTGTGTACTGAAATTCCGGTACAACACCTGGATTTCAACCTCGAACAATGCCTGACAATTTCACTCAACCGTTTGCAGACACTATCTATCCACGTGATCAGCAACAGGCGCGTCATTTTTTCAGTAGTCAAATGGATGACTCTTTCCCAGAGACAAACAAAATGATGAACGCTCCCAACAGAGAGATTAATCGTCACTTAAATTTCTTGCCACAGCAGTTTTTTGAGCATCAGTTCCCACAACGACTCTATGCTGAATGGACCAATCATCAAGTGATGATGAATGCGTTCACTCTACCAAGGTTTAGTCTTGACCATTTCTCAGGCGATCCTTTGATGTGGCATCAATTGTACAGCTTTTTCAAGTCAACCATTCACTACAATCCAGCTCCATCAACTGTTCAGAAAATGACATACTTGCAAAACTCGGTAACTCACAAAGCAAAAGACTTCATCCGTGGTTACTCTTACAACGGAGACTTCTATGAGGAGGCATTTTTGGAACTCATCAATAAGTTTGGAAAGCGGCAGCATGTTGTTGTGAGCGCGTACCTCACACAACTTGAACAATGGCCTAAGACCAGAATGGATGATCCCAGCAGCTTTGTAAGTTTTGCGTCCTTCCTCAGACGTCTGGTACAGACCTTACAACTTCACCATTCTGAATCGGACCTAAGGGCATCTGCGGTAGTTAAATTGCCAAGGAAAAGTTGACAACACCAATGACGATTCGATGGAATTAACATGCAAGGAGCATGAGAAAAGAGCAACCCAATTTGGTTGATTTTGCAGATTGGATAAGCACATATGCAGAGGCTTGCGAGGATGTCTCTCCACAAAGACCAGAAAAAACAGACCGGGTTGAGCGGCTTTCCCAAGGCCAGAAACACCTTCAAGCCTAATTTTTCAAGCCAGCTTAAATTGCCAACTATGCTCTGGGGATCACAACCTTGGTCGCTGCAAAGAATACCTGAGCAAATCTGTAGCTGACTGTCAGCAATTGGTGAGGCATCACCACTTGTGTGTCAAATACTTGAAGAGACATGCGAGTGGATTCTGTAAATCAAAAATTCGATGTCCTGTAGACAGATGCAATGGATTTCATCATTCAACTCTCCATCGAGACGACTTCAGGACTTCGCAGAGAAGTGATTTCCAAGCAACGAGTAAACGGGGATTTCAATCCAGAAACAACCCAGTGCAGTCAAACTACGGTAGAAACTTCAGCCATACAACGCCTCAGCTTTCGTAAACAATCAGTAACACGCCAAATACCAACAACAGAAGGAGATACAATCAAAACAATTTCAACTCTCGTAATCCAAGCTATGGAAACAACACCTCGCATCAAACGGCCAAACAGCAGCACAACAATCCTCAGCAATCTAATGAAAGAAGTAACACCCACTTTCAATCAGTGACCAGCAATGAGCTGAATGATAATTCATCAAAACTTCCACGTGCGCAAAACCACACTTGCAGCAGAAATCGAGAACCCACGAGGGTCAGAGCTTTCATTCAACTACAGGCAATACCAGTCACGCTCTTCTACAAAGACTTCAACATAGAGACCTATGCACTTTTGGACAGTGGAAGTGATAAAACAAAGATGACAAAAATTATTGCTGATGCTCTTTGAATTCGAGTCCCCAAAGATATAGAACTACCTCTAGCTTCGCTGCATGGGGAGCACACAGTGACAACAGCTGATGTCATGATTGGAATTGGTTCACTTCGCAGCTCAAAACCGGTGACAAGTCTTCCTGTTTACGCAACCTCCATCGAGCAGTTCCAGATGCCAACTGTCCTCGCAGAAAAGTTGGATAGACTTTGTAGAGACCATGATCATCTGGCAGAAATCAATTTTCCACAAATTCGTGACAACAAAATTGGAATATTCATAGGAGCTGATGCTTTTCTGGCTACTGTTCCAAGACACTTCACTAGCGGCAAACCAGGAACACCCTACGGAGTCAACGCATTTTTAGGATGGATTTTGACAGGCCCTGTGCCACAAGAGTACTTCCAACCAAACAATCAAGGAAGCAGCAACCACAACATCACTCTTTTCAACCATCTCAAGCGAGGTAGTGACGATCGGGACGAAAACCCTCTACATCTTTTTTGGACCTTTGAAGGTGTCAACTTTAGTCAGGGTTCTACAAAGGGACACAATGAAGAGGACCAGAAGGCGCTAAATACTTTGGCAGAGACCACACATCACAACGGGGAAAGATATGAGATTGGACTCCCTTGGCGAGAAAACGTCACACTGCCCAACAACTACTTCATAGCAAGGGTTCAGTGGCACGCCCTGCAGGAGCGACTTGAGAGAGACAACCAACTGAAACAAAGATATATGACCACTATCTTTGATGATATGGATAAGGGATACATAGCAGCTGTTACGAACCAGGATGCAAAGAACATTTGGTATCTACCACATCATCCCGTCATCAACAAGCAAAAACCAGTCAAAATAAGACGAGTGACAAATGCAGCCTCAAAATACAAAGGATTTCTTTGAACGATGCACTGCTAACGGGACCGGAACCTTTGTGCTATTTACATGGACTGCTTCTACAGTTTCGTCAGTACGAGGTTGCAGTAACAGCAGACATAGAGGCTATGTTCATGCAAGTTGGAATCAGATAAGAAGACCAAGATGCTCTCCGTTTTTTGTGGAGCGACAATGATGAGGAGGAGACATCCAAATACCAACAACTCTTTGTTGGAGCAACTTGTTCTCCTGCCTGCGCAATTTTTGTTCTGTAAAAGTGCGCCAACGATGACAGACAAGAACATCCAAAAAAATTTGACTCAATCACAAGACAATTCTACATGGATGACTTCATTCAAACATTCTCAACATTGGAAAAGGCAGCAAATACAGCGACTGAGCTGAAACATGTTCTCAAAACAGGGGGATTCAACCTCACCATCTTCCTAACCAATAACCCTGCTGTGCTGAACAAGATTCCTGAGGAAGACAGAATTTGAGTTCTAAAGTTGCAAAGGATACTTGGCCAAACATGGAACCCTGAATCCGATCAACTTTTTTTTGCGAAACCCAAACTGAGCTATTAAAAATAGAATATCACACATAGAAAGCTTCTCTAAATAGCTATTTCTTTGTTTGATACCATTGGGATAATCTCGCCTTTTGCAATTCGACTGAGATGCATCTTGCAAAAAGTCATCAAACAAGGACACAATTGGGACCAGCTACTATCAGAGGAACATTACCACGAAATTCAGCAATGGATGGAAGACTTCCAGAATATGCCTCCAATTCAAATCCCCAGATGTCTAGTTCCCAACGTCGATGGAACTCACGAGTTGCACACCTTCACAGACGCTTCACTTTCAGCAGTATCAGCAGTGGTGTACCTGAGGACAATGTCCGCTGACGGCTCAATAGCTACCCGCTACGTCATCAGCAAATCCAAGGTGGCACCAATCAAACAGTTGAGCATTCCCAAGTGGAGTTCGAAGCAGCTACATTGGGAGCAGAACTAGCAGGCTTCTGTGAGACAGAGATGACAATGGATGTGATGAGCAAAAAAATTTGGACCGACAGCACAGCAGTACTCAACTGGATCAAATCAGAGGACGACAGAAGATGTACATCGCAAATAGACTCAACGGAATTGCTGAGAACTCAAACAAAGACGACTGGCAACACGTACCAGGAAAAATGAACCCAGCTGATCATGGTACCAGAGGTCTAGCTCCATGCGATCTTCAAAAATTGTAGATAACAGCATCTTCTTTCTTGATCAAACCTGAGAGCGAGTGGACATTTTCCGGTGACAAAGCAGCTCAAACATACGGCACTCGAATTGATGACAAGACCAGTGAAAAACCGTTGGTAGATCCAAACACATTTTCAAACTGGCCTAGACTCCTTGGCACAATTAGGACAGTGTTTAGAGCAGTACGCGTACTGAAGAAGTTGATCAAGCGCTAGGTAATGTGCGACTTGGACGACTTCGCGGCTGACAAAAACAAGGCTCGAAACTTTCTCTTGAGGATATCTCAGTCCACACGTTTCAAGGACACAGTTTCTCGACTTCAAAGTAGACTACCCCTAGACTAGAAGTACAAACTATTACCATATACATCCTTTCTGGATAGCTACGGACTCCTTAGGTTTGGGGGACGAATTCAGAAATCTTGATTGCTTTTTCAGAGCAAACATCCGGTGATAGTCCACAGCAAGTGCAGAGTTGCCAAACTGCTTATCGAGAAAGCACATCACGACTGCGGGCATCATGGAATTGAACATGTTCGTGCACATATCCCAGCAACGTTCATGATAGTTGGCATCCGGAGAGCTCTAGGAACTTTAGGGAAGTACTGCTTCATCTGCAGTCGCTGGCGAGCAGACAATGTCAGACCAAAGATGGCTCCTCTACCAAAATTTCGCTTTCCGGAGCACCCCAAACTCTACCCATTTGTGAATACTGGAATGGAAATGTTCGGTCCTTTTCGCATTGAAAAATCCAGAACCCAAACAGAACTCAATTAAGTCTGCATGTTTTTTTGCTTGGTCACACGAGCAGTACACTTGGAAGTTTGTGAGGACCTCTCCACTGACTGTCTACTAATGGCTATTCGACGTTTTGTATCCAGACGAGGATACCTTGATGTCATTGTTTCGGACAACAGAAGAAACTTTGTTGGAGCTAACCAGGCAATGAAACTCAATTTTCAGGAAGAATACAAACCAGACACCAATTACATGCGTCTCCAGCTGGCGCAAAAGAACATCCAGTGGACGTTCAACCCACCTCTGGCACCTTTTTTCGGAAGGGGTTTTGGAACGACTTATCCAGTCGTCTATACGAAGCCTACTTGTTGCGCTCGGAAGCCGCCAACTAAACTTTTCAGTCTTCTATACAGTTGTAGCGGAGGCAGACGGAGTTCTTAATTCACGCCCACTGACGCATGTTGGGAGCACTTTGATCGACGAGGAACCATTAACACCGAATCATTTCTTGATGAGAAGACGCCACTTCTGCCTAAAACCTCTGGCAAACAAAAGACCCAAGTTTTCAATTAGAGATTTCAAGGAGTCACAGACCCTGTTGGACCACTATTGGTCTCGTCTTCTCAAAGAGTTTGTACCGGAACTTAACAGACGGACAATATGGCAGCAAGCCAACGCTGAGCTCAAAGAAGACTATGTTGTTTGGCTCTACAAAGATTTTACACCCCGAGGAATTTGGCCCATTGGTCGGATCGTCAAAGCACATGTGAGTAGAGATGGAGTGGCAAGAAAATTCGACATCAAGACCAGCACTGGCATAGTGCAACGTACCGCAGTGAGATTGGGTAAAGTGTTTGAAACTGACGATGATTCTTCTTTTTCGTTGGCCGCGGAGAGTGAATGAATACTCCTTCAATCATGTCAAACCGATGCATAAAACTCACTCAAGCGGAAACTTTTGAAGCAGTAATTTTAAATTTCTGATGTCAATTATTTTGTTCTTTTCTGATAAATTTATTTGCTAAGTTTTGTTGTTGCTTGCCGGAGTGTAAACGGTCCGTAAATGTTTAGCCCCCCAATCCTTCCCCTTGTTATTTAGTCAAATTTATCGAGTTCATATTCATAATCGCTGTAAAAATCATATCTCTAACTTTGAGTTTTCATGACTTTCAATGCCAAACCTTTTCATTCATTATCATACATGAGTTTCATCGTGCCAGACTTAACTTTGATCGTAAATGCGGGTATAAACCACACCTTTGTAAGCTATTATTTAACAAGCATACAAGCTTATAGAAGAATAAACAGCAAAATATACTCTTGAAAATCAGTCGTTGTCTCTGAAAACGGATCAGACTAAAGAAAAGATAACATTCACAATCCGCTTCTAACTTAAGGTTTTAGAATTTTCACAGAAACAGTTCATCATAAGTTCATAAACTTAAAACAAAGGGGATCTCTATTGTGCCTTGAGAAATAATGTGCCGACCCCGTTTATCCACACCTTTGGCTTAATTTTCTACCAAATGAGGAAGAGAAAGACAATTTTCAAATATTCAAAATATTGTTCAAAAATAACTGGTTTATGAACCAAATGCTGACAACTCTAAACACTTAGTAAAGCAAACAACCCAATAATTGAAGGTGATGAGACTTACCATTACTAAAATGAAGAAACAAGAAAAACAGTGAAATCAGACACCGACAACAAACTTTACTTACATCCAAAACTCAATCTCTGCTGCTTGAAAAAAAAATAATGACAAAGTAAAATTAGCGTCAAATAAAACCTAATCTAAACAAAGTAATTGCTACTTCACTAAAAAAACAGCCGACTAGTCATTAAGGAAACCTGGAAAAAACGCGTTTTATTTTTTGAAAACAAATCATTGCAAATAACGAAAACCTTTAGATATCAATTGGACCTCCCCATATACAAACGTGTGTGTGTGTGTGTCGTGTGTTTGACTTCCGAAGAACGAGACTAGGTAACAAGTAGGCAAAAAAGAACAAAAATGGAACAGTTAATAAAATATTTGTTTTTTTAAAAACAATTAATTTCAGTCAAAAAGCATTAGCTATCAACTGACATTATTAAACAATTTTTTTAATTTCATTTAAAAAAGATCTGCAATCACTCAGAAAATGAGATCTGTCTTCATTCTGTATTTTTTATCTGACTAACAACAAAAACGTCAAATAATGGCAATAACCAGAATAAGAACAAAATTTTGCAATAATGCGTTGTCGAAGCCTTTGAAACAATAAGCTACACATTTAATACACTAGATATGTTCAATAGTGTTTTTATTTAATAGCAAAATCTTTGTATATGACTTTTAAATAAGGAGACTACGTAACAAGTAGCCAAAGATGAAAAGCAGATAGCAACGTTGCATAAAACATCGATTTTAAAAAAAAAACATCTGACATCAAAGTTATGAAAAACTTAAGCTATTATTTGAAAAAAGTAAAAGTGTTTGCTTATTCATCCATAAGAGGCCTTTAAGACTTGAAGTTATCTAAGAAATCTCATTTGACTACAAAAGGAAACACAAATAAAGGCAAAAGTAGAAAAAATTCAACTATATTTTGCTAGAAGACAGTGTCGAAGCCGTTACAGCCATAATCTATTCACTAGAAAAACTTATCTGTTCACGTATGCTTTCACTTTGAAGGCCAAAGTGAATATATCTGTTCTGTCAGTAATGTGACAAGATAAAAAGGGTACTTCACATTTGGGAAAAGGACCACAAGCCAAAATATATTTGTTTTTATTTTAAAACTCGTCGTTTCGAAGCCTAGTCACAATTACTTTAGTCAACAAACCGCAAGAAATATTGCACTTGAATCAATTAAAAATTTAAGGCGACTCCATCTTAATCACTTTACGCTACAAATTGAACAAAAGGAGGAAAAATGACAAAGCTCAAAAATCCCTTATTTATTTTTAAAACAAATTTTTGAAACTCAAAAAGACACTAAGGTTTCAACTAGATAGGTTTCCCTGGAACTCTTTGGGAGTCAATGGGACCTGTCAGTAGTAAGACTGGACTGCTTTGCTCTGTTCTTCAATTTACATTGAAAAAATGATAAACGCAAAAAATTGAAAAAGACAGCGAATGATTACAACCCGAATTATTTTTTTACAGTGAATATTGATTGGATTTTGCCTTTGCTCTTCATAACTTGGCAAAACACGTGATTTTTCTGGATAAAAGGACAAAAAATATCAAAAAAATGATGCATCATGATAATTATTGAATAGAATTATCAGAAAACTGGCAAACACTTAATTCGATGTGGCTCTTAAAGAAAAAGCATGTAAAACTAGTTCTCTATGTTGTAAGCGAAGATTGTGCCAACGGGTCTTGTGTTTTTTATCTGTGAAGATAAATCAAAGTGGACTGAAAAAAATTATTTCGTGCTGAAAAAAGGCTAAATATTGAAAAAATATAGCATATAATTTAGCCAAAAAATTGAATTAAGCAGTTCAACAGACTCTTCCATCTTTAGAGGTAAAACTAACAACACTATCTTTAACAATTTCACCATTTTGCATCGTTAACAATTTCCCTATTTTTTAAGCAAAACTGCCAAAAAAAAGCATAAAACAGTAAACAAAAACAGCGAAACTCTGTCAAATGTTCGCTAAACCTCAATAACTCCGTGGAAAAAACGAAATTCAAAGAGTTGTTTTTCTTTTTAATTATTTATTCTACACTGGACGGGCTTTCTAATGATACCACTCACAATCCTATACCCGGGTCCAAGTTTGGCGGTGAATTTTTTGTAAGAAATGCGGTTAAATTCGGTGAAAAAAAAATAATTTTCACCGCGTATTTCTTACCTTTTTTCGCGGTGAAAGCGGTGAATCGCGGTGAATTATTTATTTTCACCGCGTTCTCAGTATACCTGTAAAAAAGAATTTTCCCTACCCGGATGTGAACCTCGTACCTCCTGCATGCCTTCAACTGCTTATTCCACTGCCCCAACTGTCACGTAAATCCTTGATATTTCTTGTGTATTTAAATCAGATTGAGTAACAATGAATTTTGCGGTGAATTTTTCTAAGAAATGCGGTGAACTGCGGTGAAATATTTATTGTCACAGCATTCACCGCAATCACCGCATTTCTTACAAAAATTTACCGCATTCACCGTATTTCTTATAAAAATTTACCCAAAAACCTCGACCCGGGTACAACGGATATATATAAATCGGCTAAAATTGACTGAACAATAAAAACCTTTTTGAGTATATTGTTCTTCCCTCACTGAACTGGGTCGGAACAATAAATTAGAGCAAAATAAGCAGAAAAGAACGGCCTTTTGAATTGGAATTTACAACTGGTGGCTTCATGTTATCACAACAAAGAGCAGTCTAATCGAGCAAACAAGTGTAACCTAATCGAGCAAACCTTGTAACCTTGAAAAGATTTCAATCAGTTGTAGTTGATACACCTTTTCGGCCTTTTTAACCGTCAGATACGCGTTTAGATACTGCAATGACCTGTATCTCAATTGAGCTGTAGCATATTTTTGAAATAATTTATCTTGATTTTGGAACTCTGAACTAACCTTACCAACATTTTACCACTAATTACGCAAATTTATTTTGTGTTATGGTGCATGCTTTTAAAAGCTGTCCTGAAAAATGCCTGAAATAAATACTTTTTCGCCACCACTTTTAAGACCAAATTGATAAGGAATAAACCCAACAAAATATGCGCAAAATATTTAATAAGGAAAATGTGTATTTTTGACTCTAAAAGATTGATTTTTAATTGTAGAAGAACACGTTGCACCAGAAAAGGATTTATTTTGAAGTATTAGTTAGTCATTAACTATTTTATTTGATTTTCAACAAGCTACCAATCAAAATATCTCGAAATTCACGAATTATCTAAGATATAATCTTCAATGAACCTTCATTACGATGAGATTCAGTTGAGAAGCAATATCAACAGCCCATTAATTGCCCTGTCATTATCAGCAGCTCAAAATTGCCCTGTGATTTCGAGCGCAAAATGGCCAGGTGTTGGCTTGAAACGGTTTGATCAGGACGATTTCGAGCGCACACCTCAGCTGGGGCTTATTTGCTTCATCCCAAAAGCTGTTGAAGAAAAAATGAAGTATTCAAGGTGCAAGATTGTGCGAGGAAATAAAAAAAATGATTAAAAAGATTTTTTTAAGCAACTTTATATTCGTTAACCAAAAGTTTGTATTGACAACCTTTACTTCCCGTTTCATTCAATAAATCTTAATTTTTAAAAATTGAAATCATGTTTGAAACACGCAAGTGCAACTTTTAAAAAGCAGCAGATTTACAAAGTGCCTGAGTATAGAATGCCAAAAAATTTCCAAATAGTGACAGTTTTCAAAACCTGCGAAAATTCCGAACTTGAAAAGTAAGTGTTTTAAGCAAAATTCCATGTCTCCGCTACAATCTCTTCAAAAATCTTTTACCTTAATTTCCAGGTAACTTCATCAGAGTCGTGTAATGACTTCATTCTCGAAACCATCAACATAAAACTGAGAAAAAAATGTTGAGAAAAAAATCTTTTGGTTTTTTTAATATTATACTCTGCCTGCTCCTGTGCTATATTCGGATCTGCTCTATTTAAGCGTCAAGTGTTTCATATGAAATCAATTACAAATTATGTTGTTATAAGGCACGTAATTATGTAATAATGCAGCACGTGAGCCTGGGGAGTAACAGTTATATGCCTATTAAGTTTGGGGCCAAATAGTCTGCTTGACACCACACGAGAAGAGCGAGTTCGTGCGAATTCGTGCACTCAAAATTAAGTAAAAACAACACCCACTATTTATTCATGAGTTCGTAATTAACATTTGAAATTTACTTATGATCGCAACTTTGAGAGAATGAACGATGGTAACAGTGGGAAGAGGTAAGTAGATATCACAAGCTTGAAACGCAACAAATACTGATCAAACCCCGCAAGCGTAGTTTTTTTGAACGTAGGTATTATCAAAAGAATTGAGCAACTATAATACAATTCAATGGTAATCTAAATTGAGAGCAAAATTAAAATTTTTTAATATTCATCCCACACTGTTCTTGAAAAACGAAAAATATTTTTCATGTAAAAGATCTTCAAAAAAAGTCAATTTACTAGCAAACTTGCAGTACACACTATCGCAACATCTTTGAGAAGAGTGCTAAGCATTCACGAAATAAAATATGACAAACCAAAAATCGTATATTTCCAATTATACGCCCGGCAATATATTTCACTCCCTATTTACGGTAAATTTGCGCTAACTGGGGGGCTGTAGGTTTTTCCATAAAAATTTTGATGAAAGCAAGGATTCAACTTTTTATCAATTAACTAAACCAAATGATATTAATATTTGACATCGAAATTTGATGAAACGAGATTTGATAAATCAATTGACTCTCTTGATAAAAAGTTTGATATAAGGCAGTTGGTTTTCCTTCACATCACGTGTATCAGACTAACCAGGGTTTGAGGGGTGAACTGCGAACCTTCCACTGAGTCTGGCATGACTACCTGCAGTCCGGAAAATCTGATCGGCGTCTGGTCTAAAGTCCAGATAGTTGTGTGGTATGATCTGGATAGTCTGAACCGATTCTCTCCAGCGTCTGTAAGGTCTGATCAGAAACCCTTGCAGAGTCTTGAAAGTCTGCGCTGAAACAAGAAGTCCAGAAAACGGGCAGTCTCCGATTAAAAAGAAACAGATAATTAACCCCCATTGTATTTATGGAGAACAATTCTCAATTTTACTTGGTGAAGATCAAAGGCCAAGTTTTTTTATTTGCTGTTGAATTCAAAGTTTTCTGTGTCTAGGACAATTTTTATACGAGGAACTCTAAACCCATAAACATAAAATGACGTCTATTTTTCTGAAAGCATTAAAATACCCCAACGTTTACTGCTATTTGAACGGTTAAAATTATCAGTCAGGGTATCCCTAGTGTGCAATCCAAGTAGATCTGGTACCACATGCGCAGACCCTCGCCAAACACTTATTTTTCTTACTTGGCGTTGCGCTTAAAAATATTCCGTCCTTTAATGCTATTTTTTAATGAGGAACTCAAAACAACATAAATATAAAACGACGTTTTATTTTCTGAAAACATTAACTTGTTCCTATTATTGCTGCTAATTCTTGTTAAAAATGTCATTTGAGTTATCCTAAATGCTCAACCTAAGTGGTTCTGACACCAGCAGAGCGCAACCCAAGTTAGTCTGGCACTTCCGGTTTGCAACCCAAGTATGTCTGGCAACCCATTTCGCGACCCAATTGGGTCTGATACCCCCGTGCGAGAATCAAGTATTTCTGATCAGATCAGTCTGGAGTGTCTAGTTTAGTTCCCCCTGTTAGTGTAATCAGAGCTGGCTTGGATCGCTCACCTCTTCCTGGGATAAATAAAGACTGAGATTGTTTTTAAAACTATCAAAAAATTTGTTTTCTTTAACTTTTCTATAGTTTCTGAGTTTGCCTCTCCTTGTTTCTTTTTTCGACTTTTTATCATTAGGGAATGTTAATTACAGATACCATTGGCTTAACGGGACAGACGTCTTTTTTATTTTTTGTACTAATTTAAAATGATATTTTTCTTTTTTATGGCTTCTACACCATTTACACTTTTTTGCCAATTTTTCGTTTTGCTTGTTTTTTTGTGTTATTATTAGCCCTCAGTGAAAGAAGGCTATCTGATGAACCATCAATGAACTTTTGTCTTGCTTGACGTCAGAAGAACATGTTTTTCATCTATTTTTTGAAATTATGTTTTATCTCCGAAAAAACGCAATTGATTTCTGAATTCCACGTCTTTATGTCATTTTTAGTTTTGCAAGTTTTCAATTGCTGAGTACAAAGGAACGTTTACTGAATTTAAACAACAGACTAATTTTAAATTGAAGTCACGTTTTTTTAAATTTGAAGATACAATTATCGAAAGTATTTTGAGTTTTATCAAGAATTTGTTCTTCCGCAAAACTTTTGATTTTGACGACACATTAAGCAAAATCGTTCGATGTATTTGAATTGGTTTGCATAAAATTAATACAATTATAATCCGAAGAAGACGGTGTTTCCTAAGATCAGATATGTTTCTTTTCATTCCACGTATTTTTTTTGCCTCATTTTTTAAGCTCAAAAACTAGCGTTACCGTAAAAAAAATTTGAAAATCAGGATATTAGCGTCTTTTCTAAAATTATAGTTTGGTAACTGTGCTCATATTCTGAGCATTTTTTTTCGCAATTTTAGATGTGATCATCCGATCACAACAATTTCCGATCATGCGATCATTATATCAAGAGGGCAAAGATCTATTTTGTTTGTTGGATCTTGTTTGTTGAAAATTTTGCTGCTGACTTGGTGTTCTTGAAGCCACCTGTTGCTGCATGCGGTATAATTTATAGGTAATTTATAGTAATTTACTCATAGATTTTATAAGTTCGTTCAATAAAATTTATTTGAAATTTAAAGTCTAAAAAAATTAAAGTGATTTGATCAAGATACATAAACATTAAATGTCGTTTTTTCGAGTTTTTAATATTAGATGGTTTATTTGAAAACAGAATCAAAATTTAATTCAGAACCTTTTTTGCTCGAGAAGTTTTTTTAAGTTGCTTTTTCCCTACTAAATGTGAACTGTGTTACTCGGTTCAATTTTGTTCTTTCAAATAGAAAAAATGTCTATAAAGCTATCTGGTATAAATCCCTATGTTATTTTGAAAAGAAACAACTTTCATATTACAAATCATGATCTATCCTTTATTGTTTTGATATTGTCCTTCTATGATTATGTGTTAGATTTTAAACTTAATAACGGGCGAACTATTAACGTTCGAGCATTAGTTGTTATTGCACATTACCGACTTTTTTGGCTTCTATAAGTTTATTTCATTTTTTATTCAGCTGGCTACTGTCAAAATATACATAGAAGTTGAGTTCACTCCCTAAGATGCCCACGTAAAGGCATGAGCTTTTTATGATTTAATTTTTCTTCGCTTAGTTTTACCAGATATTTGATTACTGAACATGCTAATTAAAAGGGGAATAAAAAGCAGTTGGGTTAAACGAGGTTTTTAGGTTTAATCATAATCTGGAATAATAAATCGGGAGCAATAAAAAGCTAGGATTAGGAATCTGGGTACCAAAAATGTACAGTATTCAGAAAAATTAGAGACAGCTTATAAAAAATTTAGAAACGCTGCGGTTAGAGGTCAGAAAAAAGCAAGGAAAGAACTTTTTCATTAACATTTGCAACTGTCCCCAACCACACAGAGAAGTTTTTTAACAAGATCAGTTCTGAAGTATCTGATGTAGTATCCTGCAAAAAAAAACATTCTTATACTCCGACTATTTCACAAAAGAGCGGCCACCTCTCCATATGCTTAATAGAAAAAAAAACCAGTTGATTTCATTACATATATCCTAATGTTACGACCAGACAGATTTTCAAACAGATCATAATAGAATGTTTTGATAAAGGTTTGTCAGTAACAGAGCAAAAAGTGTGTGAATGTGGTAACCTCAATAAAAATGAAGCTCTCTCAAATTGGACACGCTCTCAAAAATTAAGTGTGAAGAAAATTTATCAGAAACTCACAGCAGATTTCTAAATATATCAGAAAAATACAATAAAGAGATTTTATATTGGTTAATAGTTATTAGGCGAAAACTCTCCGAACAAAACCCATGGATAAGTGTTAGAATGTCGATCAAACTATAGTCTTGAACTTAGTGAGAGTTAGAAAGAAAGTTTAACTTACCAGATTACAAAGACAAGACCAAATTGATTTTGATCACAGAATCTATATAAATGAATCGTCAAGAAATGGTGCTTAGAATCAATATTCGGTTCAAATTGGTGAATCTAGATAACTAATATTAGAGTCAGATTATTAGATGTAAAATCTTCCCAGCATGTATTGAATGATTATGATACCACCGGAAATGTGAACGAACTCTTAGAAAAGTGTAAATGCATACCATCTATGGTACCCTCTGCGACTGATGTCTGGGAAGTTTGAAGAAGCAACCATATTGGGTAACCCTTGCGACCCCCACTGTAAATCATGGTGCTAAGATTAGTTTTGTATCTTGATTTTCGCGCACTGATAATGGTTATATATATATATATACAGCTGATTTTTGAGCCTTTTTTTATCTCCAAAAATCAAATCACCATCTTGATCTAATAATCAGATCTCTCTTGTAAATCTCTAAATTCTACTGTAAAATATCATTCTTGTTATTCTCTCGTTTTGAGAAATTAATTTTTCTACTTAGTTAAAAACGCTTTTTATTCCGCTTACGAAAACCCATAACCCAACAGATTATGGGCCCAGCAATTTTCTAAGTCGTAAAACTAATTTCTAAAACAAACCTAAGTTGTTGTTGACAGTCATAATCTTTTTCTGCTTGGCACCTTTTCTTTTTACTTTGCTGCTGACCTATACAGGAAAGGCACATGACTTTCCAATCTGGAGCACAAGATTTATGGCAATGATGCAGATGAAGGGTCTCTACAATCACTACTTGGGACAGAGGAGCAACCCAGTCAGCCTGCACCACTAGCCAATGGGGTGGGCAAGGATGAAAAGAAGAACCACAAGTGCTGAAGGATGCATATGAGAAAGAAGTTGCAGACATCAAGGAGAACTAGAACAATGTGCAGTGCCATCGGCCACTGACTCTAGATGCAACAACCCTCATGCTGATGAGACATGACTGTGTGGGAGATGACGGCATCGGAGATGGAGCAAAGGCTTGGAAGCTTTTGCAGGAGAGATTTCAGAGTGTAGAGACGCCGACAGTGGTGACCTTGGTGGCACAGCTTGCTCGACTGCAGCTCGAGGATGCTGAGGATTTGGATAGCTGCTTCATCAGAGGTCAGGAGTTGCTCACAAGGCTACAAGAAGCAGAGGAAGCAGTCTCATAGATCCCCTTCAACGCCTTGGTCCTCAATGATCTGCCAATGAGGTATGAAAATTTTCTTATACAGGAAAGCTTTAACCCGGAAACGAACTTCACAGAGTTGAGGAAAAGGCTGCAGAACTTCCATGAGAGCGCAGCACAGAGGCACAAGGGAAAAAGTGGTTCAGTGGCACTGGCAGTGAAGCGTGACTTCAAAAAGGGACCCAAGAAACGAATGTGCTTTTTGTGTGGGATCCCTGGACACTTTGCCAAGGACTGCAGGAGGAAGGTGACAGCACAATGCAGCAATTGTGGTGAGAAAGGTCACCTAGACAGGTCATGCAAGAGACAAAGAGATGGCAAGCGGCAAACATGAGTCAGTGGCAATGGGTCCAACATTGACTTCACCAGACGAGGAATACTGGGCAGCTCTTACCCAGTGGAAGACAGCAGACATGTTAGTGGACAGTGGTTGTACAGATCACATAGTGACGAACATTGACGCGTTCCTGGACTTTGTGCCCATTCATTCAGTGGTCAGAAATTGCAATGGAGAGGCTTCCAGAGTGGTGGGCAGAGGCTGTGTGAGGATCAGCATACCCTCAAAAAAAGGAATTCCAATGCGAACTCAAAAATGTTTGGTGTCGGCTGGACTATTCTTCAAACCTCTTATCAGTCTCAGGATGCACGGCGTGGGGACATAGCTTCACTTTCAAGAAAGGAAATAGCTGCATGAAACTCCAGACGGGAACTCGGGTAAAACCAACACAAGAAAATAATTTGTTTTACTTACCCTGCAGCGTTCTAGAATTCAAGATGAGTTCCAACAGCTTGAAACTTGATAGTGCAAGGAAGTGGCACAGACGATTGGGTCATTTGAATCCAGCGGATGTGGTCAGGAATGCACCACAGACAGTGGGCGAACTCGATGATGTATGCAATGTGTGTGCATTGGCAAAGATCACAAAGACTCCAATACCAAGAGTGGCAGAGACCCAAGCAGAAGAGAGGCTGGAGAGGGTGTTCACAGACGTGATGCGACCTTTCAGAGTAGAGGCACTGTCAGGGTTTCGGTTCTGCCTTGTGTTTTTGGACCAGTACACAAAGTTTGTGTTTGTGGTCTTCTTTAAAGCAAAGAGTGAAGCACTGGCCAGCCTGAAAAAGTTTGTTCTCAGTGTGGGGACACCCAAGAAGCTGAGACAAGACAATGCGAAGGAGTTTCTCTCAGAGCAGTTCAAGACGTACTGTTTAGATGCAGGCAGTCTACAGGAGAAGACCATACCAGAGACGCCACAAAAGAATGGGTTAGCTGAGAGGTGCAACAGGACACTGCTGGAGAAGGCAGGACGCTTGCTCATTGACTCGGGTCTTCCCAAGATGATGTGGGGAGCAGCAATTTGACAAGCAACAAAGATCAGGAACTTGGTTGTGAGACGAGGAGAAGAAAAATGCCCAGCAGAGCTGATGCGAGGTATAAAACTTAAGCTTTCAAATAGTAAACTATCTATTTTCAGTTGCACTGTCTTCATGAGGAAGCGGGACAGAGATGTCAGCAAACTTCAACCCAAAGGCAATGGAAGGAAAGTTTGTGGGTTACACTGAAGGACACAACGGATACCTGGTGTACGTAACCAACACACGCAAGTTTGTGGAAGTTCGAGATGTGATCATCAAGGAGTCTGAAGTGGGCTCAATCTCTGACAACACAGAGACGCCCGACCTACTAGATGAGGGGTCACAGCAACTGGGGATCTGGCACCCAGATGATGTTCATCAAGACGATGGCAACAAAGAGGAGCAGAGCAAATCTACTGTAATAAAGGTGGAGTGGCATCACGCAGAGAGCGTCAACACTCAAGAAACCACAATGAGACCAGATGCCTGAGATGTTGAGGAAAAAGCACTGGATGAAAAATCTAGTGCAACGAGAGAGAGTCTCAGACACTCAGAGTCACTGGAAGACAGTGAAACGGAGGACTTTTCACAGAAAGTTGGCTTCCTTGAAGAGGCACTGGAGCAAGCGGAGAGGGCAGAACCCAGACGAGGGACACGTGCAAAGAATGTACCGCAATTTTTGGAGAAGTCAGGACCCATTGTTGTGACTGAGGTTGACTATGTGGAACCCAAAACAGTCTACGAAGCCAAGCAAGGTGACGATTGGAACCAGTGGGAGCGGGCAATGAAGGACGAGGTCAAGGCACTCCAAGACAATGAGACTTGGAACCTATTGAGACCACCCACAGACAGGGACGTCATACCGGGCAAATGGGTCTGCAAAGTGAAATTGGGACCCAGTGGTCAACAAGGACAAATACAAAGCACGCTATGTGGCAAAAGGCTTCAAACAGGTAGAAGGACTGGACTACTTTGAGACTTTTGCGCCTGCCTGTGAGCCAGAGACATTCAGGATTCTACTTCAACTATCAGCGATGCAGGGCCATGTGATGCACCAGTTTGATGTCAAGATGGCTTTCCTGCACTCACCAATAGAGGAAGAAGTGTATCTGGAACAGCCACAGGAGTTTGTACAACACGAATCAGATAGGGAAAAGTTAGTATGCCGACTGACTAAATCAATTTATGGTTTGAAACAGGCAGCTAACAACTGGTATAAGGAACTGGCAAACTTGCCACTGAGACAGGGGTTCACCAGAAGCAGAAATGACCATTGCTTGTCCGCAAGAGCAGAGACAGGGGGTCACAACTTCATCTTGGTCTGGGTTGACGACATCACTGGCATCAAGAAGCATGACAGTGATCTCCGATGTCAGAAAGGCACTCGAAGCAACATTTCACATGGAAGACAGAGGAAGATTACACTGGTTTCTGGGTCTAAGAATCAGACGAGAAGAGAACAAAGTCACAGTCGACCAAGAACACTACAAACAAAACAATGCTTGAACGGTTTCAAATGGATCAAAGCAAACCCTCAAGAACTCCAGCTGATTTGAAATTGAAACTTCAGACAGCACAGAACAGAGACGAAAACGTGGACCAGTGGATCTACAGAGGCTTGGATGGATAACTTCTGTATCAGGTCATACAGACGAGGCCAGACATCATGTTCACAGTCAACATTCTGTCCAGACACATGAATGCACCTACCAATCAACACTGGATGTTCACAAAAAGACTTCTGCGATATCTTCAAAGTTCAAAAGGTTTAAAACTTACTTACACAAAAGAACCTAGTAATGATTCAGTGGGGGGAAGTGATGCAGACTTGTCTGGTGGCCTGAACGACAGAAAATCAACGACGGGCTACTAATTCAAGCTCAACGGACGTCACGCAGCACTCAGCTGGGGTGTCAAGGATCAGGCCACAGTTGCATTTTTTCATCAGAAGCAGAATATCAGGGCATTGCAGCAGCAGTTCAAGAAGCATTGTATCTGAAACAACTTCTGGAAAATTTCGGCATCCAACAGAAACATCCAGTAGCAATTGGAGAGGACAACCAGAATTTTATTAAATTGTGCAAAAAACCCAGTCATGCACAAGAGGAGCAAACACATTGAGACAAAAATTTCACTTCATTCGGTACAAGACGGAAGATGGGACTATTTAAATTCAATATGTTCCTACTGACAAAATGGCAGCCGACATCGTCACAAAATCTTATATCGAAAGTGGAAACATTCAGAACTGTTTTGATGGGAACAGACTCTACGCAATCAGCTCAAGTCTGAGTGGGGGTGATAGAATATCGATCAAACTATAGTCTTGATCTTGGTGAGAGTTAGAAAGAAAGTTTAACTTACCAGATTACAAAGACAAGAGGAAATTGATTTTGATCACAGAATCTATATAAATGAATCGTCAAGAAATGGAGCTTAGAATCAATATTCGGTTCAAATTGCTGAATCTAGATAACTAATATTAGAGTGAGATTATTTGATGTAAAATCTTCCCAGCATGTATTGGATGATTATGATACCACCGGATATGTGAAGGAATTCTTAGAAAAGTGTAAAAGCATACCATCTATGGTACCCTCTGCGACTGATTTCTGGGAACTTTGCAGAAGCAAACCTTATTGGGTATTCCTTGCGACCACCACTGTAAATCATGGTGCTAAGATTATTTTTGTATCTTGATTTTCGCGCACTGATCATGGGTATATATACAGCTGATTTTTGAGCCTTTTTTCATCCCCAAAATCAAATAACCATCTTGATCTAATAATCAGATCTCTCCAGTAAATCTCTAAATTCTACTTTAAAATATCATTCTTGTTATTCTCTCATTTTGAGAAATTAATTTTTCTACTTAGTTAAAAACGCTTTTTATCCCGCTTGCGAAAACCCATAACCCAATAATAAGAAATCAAAAACCTCTGGTTTTCTTCAAAGGGTGTTGATATTTAGCGAACTCAAAAATTACAGCACTCCAGTATTTTGTGTGAAAAGCTTTGTCTATATTAAAGGTTCAAAAGCAAAATGGAGTTCTAATGGGAAAAATTATGGCTAAAGATAAACAGTGAAAGTATTACGCTATTTGAGGAAATTGGTACTAAATTGGTTATAGAGAGTCAATTTCCGATGGATTCAAAAAAGTGCAATAAAAACGGTCTTTTAGAATATCAGAATACCATGATTGAAGATCTCGAACAAAATTATTTTGAGTTTATTTTTCGTTCTGACAAAAAACATTTTGGACAACAAAAACTGTGAAATCAGTCTGCATTAAAAAAGAGCCTTTAATGTCCAAAGATCCGATTTTGCAGAATAATCAGCTGTTCAATTTTATGATTGTTTCGATGCTACCGTTTTGAATTAGCATTAGTAGAAGAAAATGATCAGCAACAATCTTAATATAATGTTGCCTGACATAATGTTACTCCTCTGCCATTTACTAGAGTATACTCATGAAGATGATTTTGTTTTTAAGAATGAAAAATCAGTTTTCAAAAAAAATATTCAAAAGATGCTGTACTCTGTTTAAAACAAACAGGCATAGGAAAATCGGAGATTGATAGGGAAGTTGGAGATGTTTATTTCAGAACTGACAAATTTACATTCTTCGAAGAGAAGCTGAAACTCTTCAATTTTTCACGGTCAACTGTTTGTCTTCTCTTTTCCTGCTAAGTAAGAATACTCAATGCATCGTACTTGAAAGATATTTTCGAAAAATACCACTAATAAACATTGTGTCCACAATAGTGCATCTCTTTGAACTCTAGTATTTCCAATATAGGTTGATGTAATGGTTACGTGACTCTTGAAGTCACTGAGAACTTCGGGCGTAGAAGCTTCCTAATGTAGTGTATCAAACCATAATCAGCTTTCAACTCAATGGAACTGTGAATCTTGTTCACAATGCAACAAATCTGACAAAAAATCTCCGTTTAACTTCTCGGTTCTAGTTTTTTTAGTAGAAAAACAATCGTCAACCCTCCTGTAGCCTCGACTGGATGCTTGTTGGGGATTTCGTTATTTCAGTAGTCCTCGTCCTCGCAGAGCTTCTAAAGTCTCGAGAGTTCTGTCGTTCGATTAAACATTGGAAGAGGAATCAGACTAAGCATGCTCTTTTGTTCGACTTAGCTCAAAATTTTTAGCCACAATCCCATTTGAACTATATATGTCGAAATTTCTCAAGAACTTCGGAAATTGAGTAAAATTGAAAATCAGAAAGACTGATCTTGACACAGGCAAACCTTTAGTGGTAAATAGGCATGATCACGAATTTTTACAGGCCAAGTTTGACAAAATACCTAGCTTGTAACGCTATGTTCCGTCTCAAGAAGAATAGGAGGCCAGTTTATTTTCGAGCTATCGATTTAGTTGAAATGATCACTAAAAACCGTCCCTAAAAATGTTATTTTCCATAACAAGTTATCCAGAAGCAATTCTCTGAAGCTGGATTAATATTGTTGTTACGAACTCAGTTTTAAAATGTCACGATGCCTCATCGGAACATAAAGTGTGTCTTGTCGATGGTGATAATCTCCACAACGCAGCTAATATGCATGCATCACTGAAGTTGCGCACTTTTGCTAAGTCATTTACAAGGATTCAAAACAGAGGGCCTAAAATCAATCCTTGTTGGTCTCCACTCGAGATTTGCAAATCTTACAAATGATAGTTACCAAGTCCAACGAATCGTTTTTCGGTTGTCAAAATAATCGAAAAGCATTTAAAAATGACATCCACCAACGTCCAGAATAAACTCGAGAACTAATTTATTATTATTATTATTTCGATCGAGTGTTTTCAGGGAACTGCAAAAGATGTCAAGGTTGGTTGTTAGGTACGCACTATTTGCATTGGGGCATTATGTCTTGGCTCAGCTCGTTGATACGCTCGATCCGAGTACTAGACAGTCCTGTACAAGTTGGGTCATGATGGTAATTACAACCTTACGCCACGCTATGCCCTCTGTGATTTGGAGATTGCTTTCAGGCTTGCTTATAATTGCAACTTTTGTTGCAAAAAAACCCGTTTTAAGCCCCGGAGTCAACCAACGGCTAATAGGGTGATCTACAAGATGATGATATACCTAAAACTGAGAGACTAACATTTAATTTATCTCTTCTTTTGTCGTTTTCTTAGATTCTGAGAAGGTTGCTGGTTTTTCAAGAGGAACTGTTAAATATCCTAATTAAAACGTCTGTTAGTTGTCTGAATTTTGACTTCCAGGAAAGATCAAAGTTGAAGAGCCAGCCTGCAGAGGTCTAACAAATTTGGTACCTTTCTGTTTTCGCTTGGACAGGAGATATTTGATAATATGAAAATTGTAATTTTGATCTTATGGTCTTTCTATTAGACATTTGGTCTTTCTATTAGACTTTTGGTCTTTCTAATTTGGTCTTTCTATTAAACATTTTCTAAAGATTTAATAAACAAGGGTTTTACCAGGGTAAAAATTTATTTGAGAGGTTTGAATTACCAAATATGTAGAC
Organism: Convolutriloba macropyga; assembly: GCF_964194025.1. Taxonomy (NCBI): domain Eukaryota; kingdom Metazoa; phylum Xenacoelomorpha; order Acoela; family Convolutidae; genus Convolutriloba; species Convolutriloba macropyga. Next base: position 53,596,313 of record NC_134470.1, on the reverse strand, counting down.
TTTGAGAAGAAGTAAAGGGCATCACTTGACAGGTCTAGTGACCTTTTGATGTCCTTTTAGGCTTTGTTTCGTTGTTTGTAATTTTATAAATGCAAGCAGTGAATAAACTCGAGAACTAATTTATTATTTTTATTATTATCTCAATCGAGTGATTTCAGGGAACTGCAAAAGATGTCAAGGCTGGTTGTTAGGTACGCACTGTTTGCATTGGAGCATTGTGTCTTGGCTCAACTCGTTGATGCGCTTGATCCGAATTCTAGACAGTCCTGTACAATTTGGGTCAAGATGGCAATTACAACCTTACGCCACGCATCTATATGCCCTCTGTGATTTGTAGATTGCTTTCAGTCTTGCTTATAATTGCAACTTTTGTTGCAAAAAACCCCGTTTTAAGACCCGGAGTCAACCAGTGGCTAATAGGGTGATCTACAAGATGATGTTATACCTAAAACTGAGAGACTAACATTTAATTTATCTCTTCTTTTGTCGTTTTCTTCTATTCTGAGAAGGTTGCTGGTTTTTCAAGAGGAACTGTTAAATATCCTAATTAAAACGTCTGTTAGTTGTCTGAATTTTGACTTCCAGGAAAGATCAAAGTTGAAGAGCCAGCCTGCAGAGGTCTAACAAATTTGGTACCTTTCTGTTTTCGCTTGGACAGGAGATATTTGATAATATGAAAATTGTAATTTTGATCTTATGGTCTTTCTATTAGACATTTGGTCTTTCTATTAGACTTTTGGTCTTTCTAATTTGGTCTTTCTATTAAACATTTTCTAAAGATTTATTAAACAAGGGTTTTACCAGGGTAAAAATTTATTTGAGAGGTTTGAATTACCAAATATGTAGACTTTGAGAAGAAGTAAAGGGCATCACTTGACAGGTCTAGTGACCTTTTGATGTCCTTTTAGGCTTTGTTTCGTTGTTTGTAATTTTATAAATGCAAGCAGTGAATAAACTCGAGAACTAATTTATTATTTTTATTATTATCTCAATCGAGTGATTTCAGGGAACTGCAAAAGATGTCAAGGCTGGTTGTTAGGTACGCACTGTTTGCATTGGAGCATTGTGTCTTGGCTCAACTCGTTGATGCGCTTGATCCGAATTCTAGACAGTCCTGTACAATTTGGGTCAAGATGGCAATTACAACCTTACGCCACGCATCTATATGCCCTCTGTGATTTGTAGATTGCTTTCAGTCTTGCTTATAATTGCAACTTTTGTTGCAAAAAACCCCGTTTTAAGACCCGGAGTCAACGAGTGGCTAATAGGGTGATCTACAAGATGATGTTATACCTAAAACTGAGAGACTAACATTTAATTTATCTCTTCTTTTGTCGTTTTCTTCGATTCTGAGAAGGTTGCTGGTTTTTCAAGAGGAACTGTTAAATATCATAATTAAAACGTCTGTTAAATGTCTGAATTTTGACTTCCAGGAAAGATCAAAGGTGAAGAGCCAGCCTGCAGATGTCTAACAAATTTGGTACCTTTCTGTTTTCGCTTGGACAGGAGATCTTTGATAATATGAAAATTGTAATTTTGATCTTATGGTCTTTCTATTAGACATTTGGTCTTTCTATTAGACTTTTGGTCTTTCTAATTTGGTCTTTCTATTAAACATTTTCTAAAGATTTATTAAACAAGGGTTTTACCAGGGTAAAAATTTATTTGAGAGGTTTGAATTACCAAATATGTAGACTTTGAGAAGAAGTAAAGGGCATCACTTGACAGGTCTAGTGACCTTTTGATGTCCTTTTAGGCTTTGTTTTGTTGTTTGTAATTTTATAAATGCAAGCAGTGAAAAAACTCGAGAACTAATTTATTATTTTTATTATTATCTCAATCGAGTGATTTCAGGGAACTGCAAAAGATGTCAAGGTTGGTTGATAGGTACGCACTGTTTGCATTGGAGCATTGTGTCTTGGCTCAACTCGTTGATGCGCTTGATCCGAATTCTAGACAGTCCTGTACAATTTGGGTCAAGATGGCAATTACAACCTTATGCCACGCATCTATATGCCCTCTGTGATTTGTAGATTGCTTTCAGTCTTGCTTATATTTGCAATTTTTGTTGCAAAATACCCATTTCAAGCCTGGGAGTCAACCATTGGCTAATAGGGTGACCAACAGGATAATGATATACCTGCAACTGAGAGACTAATCGACATGCTAATCGACATGCCTATCAACAAATTTCAATCTGTATGTCATACAAACATAAACAACGCTTGTCTTCAGCTTCATGACTACTTCGATATTTTTATACAAAAGCACATCCATCAACGGACTAAACATCGACAACAACTACCTCCGTGGATAATGGCATCCACGTCGAACTTGATGAAGAAGCTGAAAAATCAGCGGGAATTTCTAAACAAGAGGCCTACCAATTACAGAAAGTTGAAGGCCACGAAACTTGAAAACTTGGTCACTTAACTAATTGAAAATCAAGAAGAACTTCTCGCCAGACGTGATAAAAAACCTCCTCTTCAAACACGTTAAGCGCCTTTCCACATCTGCAACCATTCCAAAAGTAATGAGTTACGCCGGAAGATGTAGCTCAAACGACATCGAAAAAGCAAACATGCTAAACCAATACTTCCACTCAGTCTTCTCATCTCCAAAAGATTACTGTTTTAAAGTAGTCAATCCGCAACATTCCACTATCTCAAATTTTTCCATTTGTAAAACAACGATTTTTGAAATTTTGGCAACGCTCGATATGACTAAAACCAGAGGTCCCGATGGCTTACCGCCCCTTTTCTTTCGCAAGACCGCAACAGAAATGTGCAAAACACTGAACACTATGTTCAAAGCAGTCAAGCGGAACAGGAAGATACCCAAAGCTTGGAAAAAAGCAGTTGTTTTGCCCATCTACAAGCAGGGTGAATACAAACTGGTCGAAAACTACAGACCCTGTCGTTGCTTAACATTAAAACAAGATAATCGAGAAATGCATCTACGAAGAACTGTCCGCGCACTTCACCAAGTTTCTTTCCTCGAAACAACACGGGTTTGTACCACAGAGATCAGTGTACACGAACATGCTGGTATGCTTGATTTGACTCAGAAAATCCACTTAAAAGAAAGAATGAAGAAAGCTAACCAAGTCTTCTCTTCCCTGAAAAGAAGTGTAGCCTTTAAAGTTAATATGCGCATCAAATTGGGATTTTACAAATCGATGATTTTGCCAGTTCTAATATACGGATCCTCGTGTTGTAACTTAAACCCAGGAGATATGCGAAACTTGGAGTGGTTTCAATGAAAGGTTGTGTCCTGGATAACAAATAGCAAGACACTGAGTTACATCGAACAACTACGTTTGTCAAACCTACTACCCTTGCCAAAGTACTATCAGCTCAATGATCTTCTACTACCATCAAGTCTTCAACAAACTCGAACAACAAATACAAAACAGCAGGTGCTGCCTGGAAACAGATCAATGAGAAGAGACGATTACTTTGACTTAACGAAAAAACGACTCAAAACATCTCGCGGCGAATTCTTCTTTCGCACCCAAAGGATAGACAACAGACTCCATCACAGCATTGCTTCGAAAATCAACACAGCCCAAAACACAGAACTCTAAAGCAAATGTGGAATAATATCATGATGCGGTACAAACCAGAAAACGTCTGCACGTGGCAGATCTTTTGTGACTGTCAGCACTGCAGAGAGACATTGACTAATTTTCTCTATAACTATTTTGATCGGGAGAAACCCCTTCTGTAAAGAAAATCCCCAACAACAAGTAACATTTTTTAATCTCGTCTTTTGTCGTTTTCTTAGATTCAGAGAAGGTTGCTGGTTTTCCAAGAGGAACTGTTAAATATGGTAATTAAAACGTCTGTTAGTTGTCTGAATTTTGACTTCCAGGAAAGATCAAAGGTGAGGAGTCAGCCTGCAGAGGTCTTACAAATTTGGTATCTTTCTGTTTTCCGTTGGACAGGAGATCTTTGATAATATAAAAAAATTGTAACTTTGATATTCAACAAATCCTTGAGATCAGGAGAATGCAATTTTTGGACGTACACAGTGCTCAGACTTGTTATATTCCCGGGCCAAAGGATTTTGCCAAACTTATGTATTATCAGCAGTAACCAGCGTCGACAAGTCGGAAATTTCGCCGCAAATTTCTTACGTATTCTTGAAAGCATTCTATTTAGCGTAGATCTTACATATTTTGCGTCGAACTTAGCTTAGATCTTACATAGTTTGCACTGAATTCAGCGTAGAGCTTACATATGTTGCGCTCAATTTAGCGTAGATCTTAACAAGTTTGCGTTGATATTAGCGTTGATCTTACATATTTTGCGTTGAATTTAGGGTTGATATTACGTAAAAGGAATGCCTAGAATTCTGGGTACAGGACTCGAACAACTGACCTCCTGTTTACAAGTCACCGCTTCTAGCACTGTGCCACGTAACATAATTTTACTTAGGAACCGCACTCATTACAATTGGGACTGTAATATAATGTTTCACATAATTTTTGCATTTCTAATCGAAGATCTTACATAATTTTGCGTTGAATTTAGGCTGACCTAAGATAATTATGCGTTGAATTAAGCTTAGATCTTTTTCATTTTTGTTCATTCTCCCAAGTACCCCACTCAATGTACCCCTCCTCCCCTACACACGTAACCCCCCAGCCCCCGCGCACACACACACACACAAACAAACGTACCACCCCCAACCTCTCGCCCCCAACGTACCACCCACACATACCTCCCCCACACGGTCACCCTCCTACGAACCCCCCCCCCACGTACCCCCCACGTACCCTCATGTGCCCCAACTAACAAACCCCCCCACCTTATCCCTTCCCCCACGTACCCCCCACGAAAATTCAAAAAGCAAAATTATGTGAGGCCAAATCTAAATTCAATGCAAAATTATGTAAGATCTACGCTGAATTCAACGCAAAATAAGTAAGATCAACGCTAAATGCCACGCAAAATTGTGTAAGTTCCACACCACGCTAAATTTAACGCAAAACATGTAAGGTCTGCGCAAAATTCGTGCGATTGGTGTGAATGAGTTGAGTTTATGTAAGATCTACGCTAAATTCAACGCAAAATAAATAAGATCAACGCTAAATGCAACGAAAAGTTATGTAATATCTACGTTAAATTCAGCGCAAAGTTTGTTAAATTTACGCTAAATTTAACGCAAAATTATGTAAGGTTGACGCTAATTTCAAGGCAAAGCATGTAAGATTGGCGTTGAATGCTTTGAAATTATATAAGATCAACGCTAAATTCAGCGCGAAATATGTAAGAGCTACGCTAAATTCAACGCAAAATTTGTAATATCAACGCTATATTCAACGCAAAATATGTAAGATCTACGATATATTCAAGCAAAATTTGTAAGAATGGGGTTAAATGAGTTGAATGTATGTAAGATCCGCGCTAACATAATTAGCGTAGAGCTTACATTTCTTTCGTTTAATATAGAGCAGATCTTATTCTTATTTTGCGTTGAATTTAGCTTATATCTTGCATATTCTGCGTTGCATTTAGCGCAGATCTTACATACATTCAACGCTTTCAACGCCAATCTTACAATTTCTACGTTGAAAATACCGTAGCTCTTACATATTTTGCGTTGAATTTAGCGTTGATCTCATATATAATTGATGTCCTTTTAGGCTTTGTTTTGTTGTTTGTAATTTTATAAATGCAAGCAGTGAAAAAACTCGAGAACTAATTTATTATTTTTATTATTATCTCAATCGAGTGATTTCAGGGAACTGCAAAAGATGTCAAGGCTGGTTGTTAGGTACGCACTGTTTGCATTGGAGCATTGTGTCTTGGCTCAACTCGTTGATGCGCTTGATCCGAATTCTAGACAGTCCTGTACAATTTGGGTCAAGATGGCAATTACAACCTTACGCCACGCATCTATATGCCCTCTGTGATTTGTAGATTGCTTTCAGTCTTGCTTATAATTGCAACTTTTGTTGCAAAAAACCCCGTTTTAAGACCCGGAGTCAACCAGTGGCTAATAGGGTGATCTACAAGATGATGTTATACCTAAAACTGAGAGACTAACATTTAATTTATCTCTTCTTTTGTCGTTTTCTTCTATTCTGAGAAGGTTGCTGGTTTTTCAAGAGGAACTGTTAAATATCCTAATTAAAACGTCTGTTAGTTGTCTGAATTTTGACTTCCAGGAAAGATCAAAGTTGAAGAGCCAGCCTGCAGAGGTCTAACAAATTTGGTACCTTTCTGTTTTCGCTTGGACAGGAGATATTTGATAATATGAAAATTGTAATTTTGATCTTATGGTCTTTCTATTAGACATTTGGTCTTTCTATTAGACTTTTGGTCTTTCTAATTTGGTCTTTCTATTAAACATTTTCTAAAGATTTATTAAACAAGGGTTTTACCAGGGTAAAAATTTATTTGAGAGGTTTGAATTACCAAATATGTAGACTTTGAGAAGAAGTAAAGGGCATCACTTGACAGGTCTAGTGACCTTTTGATGTCCTTTTAGGCTTTGTTTCGTTGTTTGTAATTTTATAAATGCAAGCAGTGAATAAACTCGAGAACTAATTTATTATTTTTATTATTATCTCAATCGAGTGATTTCAGGGAACTGCAAAAGATGTCAAGGCTGGTTGTTAGGTACGCACTGTTTGCATTGGAGCATTGTGTCTTGGCTCAACTCGTTGATGCGCTTGATCCGAATTCTAGACAGTCCTGTACAATTTGGGTCAAGATGGCAATTACAACCTTACGCCACGCATCTATATGCCCTCTGTGATTTGTAGATTGCTTTCAGTCTTGCTTATAATTGCAACTTTTGTTGCAAAAAACCCCGTTTTAAGACCCGGAGTCAACGAGTGGCTAATAGGGTGATCTACAAGATGATGTTATACCTAAAACTGAGAGACTAACATTTAATTTATCTCTTCTTTTGTCGTTTTCTTCGATTCTGAGAAGGTTGCTGGTTTTTCAAGAGGAACTGTTAAATATCATAATTAAAACGTCTGTTAAATGTCTGAATTTTGACTTCCAGGAAAGATCAAAGGTGAAGAGCCAGCCTGCAGATGTCTAACAAATTTGGTACCTTTCTGTTTTCGCTTGGACAGGAGATCTTTGATAATATGAAAATTGTAATTTTGATCTTATGGTCTTTCTATTAGACATTTGGTCTTTCTATTAGACTTTTGGTCTTTCTAATTTGGTCTTTCTATTAAACATTTTCTAAAGATTTATTAAACAAGGGTTTTACCAGGGTAAAAATTTATTTGAGAGGTTTGAATTACCAAATATGTAGACTTTGAGAAGAAGTAAAGGGCATCACTTGACAGGTCTAGTGACCTTTTGATGTCCTTTTAGGCTTTGTTTTGTTGTTTGTAATTTTATAAATGCAAGCAGTGAAAAAACTCGAGAACTAATTTATTATTTTTATTATTATCTCAATCGAGTGATTTCAGGGAACTGCAAAAGATGTCAAGGTTGGTTGATAGGTACGCACTGTTTGCATTGGAGCATTGTGTCTTGGCTCAACTCGTTGATGCGCTTGATCCGAATTCTAGACAGTCCTGTACAATTTGGGTCAAGATGGCAATTACAACCTTATGCCACGCATCTATATGCCCTCTGTGATTTGTAGATTGCTTTCAGTCTTGCTTATATTTGCAATTTTTGTTGCAAAATACCCATTTCAAGCCTGGGAGTCAACCATTGGCTAATAGGGTGACCAACAGGATAATGATATACCTGCAACTGAGAGACTAATCGACATGCTAATCGACATGCCTATCAACAAATTTCAATCTGTATGTCATACAAACATAAACAACGCTTGTCTTCAGCTTCATGACTACTTCGATATTTTTATACAAAAGCACATCCATCAACGGACTAAACATCGACAACAACTACCTCCGTGGATAATGGCATCCACGTCGAACTTGATGAAGAAGCTGAAAAATCAGCGGGAATTTCTAAACAAGAGGCCTACCAATTACAGAAAGTTGAAGGCCACGAAACTTGAAAACTTGGTCACTTAACTAATTGAAAATCAAGAAGAACTTCTCGCCAGACGTGATAAAAAACCTCCTCTTCAAACACGTTAAGCGCCTTTCCACATCTGCAACCATTCCAAAAGTAATGAGTTACGCCGGAAGATGTAGCTCAAACGACATCGAAAAAGCAAACATGCTAAACCAATACTTCCACTCAGTCTTCTCATCTCCAAAAGATTACTGTTTTAAAGTAGTCAATCCGCAACATTCCACTATCTCAAATTTTTCCATTTGTAAAACAACGATTTTTGAAATTTTGGCAACGCTCGATATGACTAAAACCAGAGGTCCCGATGGCTTACCGCCCCTTTTCTTTCGCAAGACCGCAACAGAAATGTGCAAAACACTGAACACTATGTTCAAAGCAGTCAAGCGGAACAGGAAGATACCCAAAGCTTGGAAAAAAGCAGTTGTTTTGCCCATCTACAAGCAGGGTGAATACAAACTGGTCGAAAACTACAGACCCTGTCGTTGCTTAACATTAAAACAAGATAATCGAGAAATGCATCTACGAAGAACTGTCCGCGCACTTCACCAAGTTTCTTTCCTCGAAACAACACGGGTTTGTACCACAGAGATCAGTGTACACGAACATGCTGGTATGCTTGATTTGACTCAGAAAATCCACTTAAAAGAAAGAATGAAGAAAGCTAACCAAGTCTTCTCTTCCCTGAAAAGAAGTGTAGCCTTTAAAGTTAATATGCGCATCAAATTGGGATTTTACAAATCGATGATTTTGCCAGTTCTAATATACGGATCCTCGTGTTGTAACTTAAACCCAGGAGATATGCGAAACTTGGAGTGGTTTCAATGAAAGGTTGTGTCCTGGATAACAAATAGCAAGACACTGAGTTACATCGAACAACTACGTTTGTCAAACCTACTACCCTTGCCAAAGTACTATCAGCTCAATGATCTTCTACTACCATCAAGTCTTCAACAAACTCGAACAACAAATACAAAACAGCAGGTGCTGCCTGGAAACAGATCAATGAGAAGAGACGATTACTTTGACTTAACGAAAAAACGACTCAAAACATCTCGCGGCGAATTCTTCTTTCGCACCCAAAGGATAGACAACAGACTCCATCACAGCATTGCTTCGAAAATCAACACAGCCCAAAACACAGAACTCTAAAGCAAATGTGGAATAATATCATGATGCGGTACAAACCAGAAAACGTCTGCACGTGGCAGATCTTTTGTGACTGTCAGCACTGCAGAGAGACATTGACTAATTTTCTCTATAACTATTTTGATCGGGAGAAACCCCTTCTGTAAAGAAAATCCCCAACAACAAGTAACATTTTTTAATCTCGTCTTTTGTCGTTTTCTTAGATTCAGAGAAGGTTGCTGGTTTTCCAAGAGGAACTGTTAAATATGGTAATTAAAACGTCTGTTAGTTGTCTGAATTTTGACTTCCAGGAAAGATCAAAGGTGAGGAGTCAGCCTGCAGAGGTCTTACAAATTTGGTATCTTTCTGTTTTCCGTTGGACAGGAGATCTTTGATAATATAAAAAAATTGTAACTTTGATATTCAACAAATCCTTGAGATCAGGAGAATGCAATTTTTGGACGTACACAGTGCTCAGACTTGTTATATTCCCGGGCCAAAGGATTTTGCCAAACTTATGTATTATCAGCAGTAACCAGCGTCGACAAGTCGGAAATTTCGCCGCAAATTTCTTACGTATTCTTGAAAGCATTCTATTTAGCGTAGATCTTACATATTTTGCGTCGAACTTAGCTTAGATCTTACATAGTTTGCACTGAATTCAGCGTAGAGCTTACATATGTTGCGCTCAATTTAGCGTAGATCTTAACAAGTTTGCGTTGATATTAGCGTTGATCTTACATATTTTGCGTTGAATTTAGGGTTGATATTACGTAAAAGGAATGCCTAGAATTCTGGGTACAGGACTCGAACAACTGACCTCCTGTTTACAAGTCACCGCTTCTAGCACTGTGCCACGTAACATAATTTTACTTAGGAACCGCACTCATTACAATTGGGACTGTAATATAATGTTTCACATAATTTTTGCATTTCTAATCGAAGATCTTACATAATTTTGCGTTGAATTTAGGCTGACCTAAGATAATTATGCGTTGAATTAAGCTTAGATCTTTTTCATTTTTGTTCATTCTCCCAAGTACCCCACTCAATGTACCCCTCCTCCCCTACACACGTAACCCCCCAGCCCCCGCGCACACACACACACACAAACAAACGTACCACCCCCAACCTCTCGCCCCCAACGTACCACCCACACATACCTCCCCCACACGGTCACCCTCCTACGAACCCCCCCCCCCCCCACGTACCCCCCACGTACCCTCATGTGCCCCAACTAACAAACCCCCCCACCTTATCCCTTCCCCCACGTACCCCCCACGAAAATTCAAAAAGCAAAATTATGTGAGGCCAAATCTAAATTCAATGCAAAATTATGTAAGATCTACGCTGAATTCAACGCAAAATAAGTAAGATCAACGCTAAATGCCACGCAAAATTGTGTAAGTTCCACACCACGCTAAATTTAACGCAAAACATGTAAGGTCTGCGCAAAATTCGTGCGATTGGTGTGAATGAGTTGAGTTTATGTAAGATCTACGCTAAATTCAACGCAAAATAAATAAGATCAACGCTAAATGCAACGAAAAGTTATGTAATATCTACGTTAAATTCAGCGCAAAGTTTGTTAAATTTACGCTAAATTTAACGCAAAATTATGTAAGGTTGACGCTAATTTCAAGGCAAAGCATGTAAGATTGGCGTTGAATGCTTTGAAATTATATAAGATCAACGCTAAATTCAGCGCGAAATATGTAAGAGCTACGCTAAATTCAACGCAAAATTTGTAATATCAACGCTATATTCAACGCAAAATATGTAAGATCTACGATATATTCAAGCAAAATTTGTAAGAATGGGGTTAAATGAGTTGAATGTATGTAAGATCCGCGCTAACATAATTAGCGTAGAGCTTACATTTCTTTCGTTTAATATAGAGCAGATCTTATTCTTATTTTGCGTTGAATTTAGCTTATATCTTGCATATTCTGCGTTGCATTTAGCGCAGATCTTACATACATTCAACGCTTTCAACGCCAATCTTACAATTTCTACGTTGAAAATACCGTAGCTCTTACATATTTTGCGTTGAATTTAGCGTTGATCTCATATAAATTCAACTCATTTAACGCCAATCTTAAATACTGCGTTGAAATTACCGTCATCTCTACATAATTTCGCGTTGAATTTAGCGTAGATCTTACATAAATTCAACGCACAGAATTTTGTTTTTTTTTTCGTTGGAGGTACGTGGGGGACGGGTTAAGTGGGGGGGGGGGGGGGGTTTACGTGTGTGTGTGTGTGTGTGGGGGGGGGGGGGGTGGTGGGGTACATTGAGTGGGGTACATGAATGAGAAAATAAACGAAATAGAATAAGATCTAAGCTTAAATCAACGCAAAATTATCTTAGGTCAGCAATAAATTCAACGCTAAATTATGTAAGCTCTTCGCTTAGAAACGCAAAAATTATGTGAAACATGATATTACAGCCCGATTTGTAATGAGTGCGGTTCCTTAGTAAATTAAGTTAATGTGGCACAGTGCTAGAAGAGGTGACAAGTAAGCAGGAGGTCAGTGGTTCGAGTCCTGTACCCAGAGTTCTACGCATTCTTTTTATGTAATATCAACCATAAATTCTACGCAAAGTATGTAAGATCAATTCTAAATTCAACGCAAAATAGTTTAGATCTTCGCTATATTCAACGCAAAATATGTAAGATCTACGATATATTCAACGCAAAGTTCGTGAGATTGGTGGTGAATTCGTTGAATTTATGCAAGATATGCTAAATTCAATGCAAAATAAGAAAGATCAACGCTAAATGCAACGAAAAAAATTATGTACTATCTACGCTAAATTCAGCGCAAAATATGCAAGATCTAAGCTAAATTCAACGCAAAATATGTAAGATCTGCGCTATTTTCAACGAAAAATATGTAAGTTCTACGCTAAATTCGACGCAAAATTTTTAAGATTGGTGTTGAATGCGTTCAAGGTATGTAAGATCTACTGTCAAGCGTTGATCTTACATAAATTCAACGCGCCAAACTTGCATAATTTTGCGTTTTAGCGTTGACAACTCGGCCAGGGTTTTCTATATTAGCTGAAATATATATGCGGTGAGTGCTCCACGTTCTCTCTACCGGGGATTGAGTGTCTTGAATGGTCTGTTCTTGGGAGTTTTTCCATAGTATCGTGCTATTTAGTGACTCACTGTTGGGGTGATTTTGGTAAATGACCGGCCTCGTTTAGCGGGTTTTGGCTTTAGGATGAGCAGACAGACCAGGAGTTGGCTCGGTACTTAAGAGCACCAAATAAAATCACCATGGCCTATCTGCTGGCCCAGAAATCAATAAATAACTGAAACTGGATCTTTTCCGTTTGTTCCCACAGTACGTTATTAACCTCCCAGTTACAATGCACGTGCTGTTGCAACGTTAAACCATTATGTAAAGATATAGTTCGTGCGTCTGGGGTGCAAATAATATGTACCCATTAATCTGTTGCGGAAGAACAGTAACCATCCCTAAAACTTTTTGAGGTCGCCAGAAGATTTTTTTTTAGTTTAGGGTAAAATATTCTTTATGAGACTGTCCATTCCATTAAGACATGCAAGAGTTATATTGATTCGAAAGCATAAAGAGCATCATTCCTAGAGATTTGATCTAAATAGTCGATCTCACTGTTCGAACGGATGTTGACCGAAGGGTTGAAGACACCTGTTTCCAGATCTAATTATAAAGAATTAAAAGGTCTGGTTATCAACAAAAATGTCTTAGGTATTCAACAGCAACTCAACACGCTCAGCTTTATATTTTATAAGGATATCACCTATCAGAAGGTAGCGCATAAAAGTAACTTGATGCTATCGAGTGGAAATTACCACATACACAGTCGAACAAAAAACCATATCTCCCAGGATCACCGGTTGACAAAATATCATAAATTTTTTTCCGTATCCCAGCAACAAAATGAAACAATCTGTCCACCTCCATGCTAATGGTATTTTTTTTAAACAAGTAAATTGAAAATATAACCCAGGGGTTAAATATTACAAGTTTAAAATTATATAAACAAAATTAGTACAATGTTAAAAATCAAAATTAGTGGTTCCGTTTTCTAAAGGTAAAAATAACTTTTGAAGCCACCAACGTTCCTTTCCAACGGTACAAGTTTGAATTGTTGGAGCAGATGCTGTTTTAACATGCGTTTAAACTTTGAGCGTGATCTGATAGTCCGGACTTCACGCAGAAGTTTATTCCATTTTTGGATGCTTCTTTTTTTGTATTGATCGACTGCTCGACCTTAAGAGAATTAGCTGTTCAGTTCTGTCGTTTTTTCTTACTAAGACATTACCACTTAGAAAAAAACTCTCAGTGCCGTGTGTTTTCAATAATGAAATATCATTCCTAAGATTTGAAACACTCATCTGGCTTATTAAAAGTTCTGCAGGCAAAATGTCAGATTTTACTAAGAGATCTGTAGATCTCTCAAACTTTTCTCTCAAATAGCAAACTTTAATACCCCAATTGATTTGTCGATTAATTCGCTGCATTGCAGAGAAATTCAAGTTCTGAAAAAATAGAGCAGTGAATGTTAAATGAGAAAGGACTAGGGATTTGAATAGCATCAATCGTGCTTCCAGAGGTAACTGATAACGTAAAAGGTATATGGATCTAATCGCTGTGGCCATATTTGATAGGACTTTGTTGAGTTGTACATGAAAATTTAGTTTAGAATCAATTATGTTACCCAAGTATCTGCAGTGACTTTGTGGTTTAATTTCTTGTCCCCGAAAAACTATTGGATCAAAATTTTTATGTTCCTTCGAGACGCAAAGAAGTTCAGTTTTACCGGTATTAATGGTTAATTTGTTTTGCTTTAGATAATTACCTGTTTTCTCCAGTATTTCAGAAACACATTTTTCCAGTTCGCTGACATTGTTTCTGCTAAAATGGAAACTTGTGTCATCAGCAAATTGAATTATGTCGAAGTTTCCTTGTATCTTTTCTCGAAAATCATTAATATAGAGAAGAAAAACTAGTGGCCCTAAAACCGTTCCCTATGGAACACCATGATTTGTTTCCAACCATTCTGAGTAAACATCATTTATCTTAACACACTGCTGTCTGTTTTTAAGAAATGAAGCAAATAATTCAGCTGCACTCTCTGATCAACTGCACTCTCTGAATATTGTATGCATAACAGCAACAATATTGAAAGAGTTTTGTAATATAATTTCTGAGTTTTCCGGCGTTAGAAAATTCAAATTGTTCAATTTTTCGTTTTGGTGAAAGAAAAGCTGACAGAGCCACATAGTTCATTGTGTAACGTTTAACTTAATAAGTTTGTTTTTCACGCAGTTTGGCCAAATATTAAACGGCTTGTATATGCTAGATAATTAGTCAATTTAACGATTTTGTTCTTGTTGTTTCCTGAATAATTTAAATTTTCTCTATCGTCCAGCCACCCACTCAATTTTTACAGCCAATTTTTTTACTTCTCGAAGGGACAGTGCAAATCATATTTGAATAAATACATTTGAGCTCCAAATGGCGAGTAGCAATCATCGGCCAGAGATGATCCAATACAACAGCCTCCGTATCAGACACGTCGAACCCACGATAAACCATTTTAAAAGTTAACTAAAGAAAAATAGCCCAAAAGCTATCTAGAATTAAAAATCGTAACCACTTAAACAAATCTTCCAGAAAAATAAGAGCAAAAACGAAACTGGGTCCTCAGTTTTTAAGGTGTTTTATGTCCCAAAACTGTCCGGAACAAGCAACAAACTCTTTCAATTAGGTTATGTTGTTTTCCAACCGTTGAGAATACAAGGGAGCTATGATCTTCGGATAGAGTTATTGTGAGGATAATACATAAGACGCATTGGGTCATGGATATTTTCACAAAAATTTTTCCAACATTTTTATTTGCCAATATATAGCAATTTATACAGCATTATACAACATTGGTTATTTTATAGAACAATTTATATAAAACAATAGCACTTTCACCTTTAGGCGTAAAAGATGTGTCCAGTAGATGATGAAACAGTAGATCTATTTAATTACCTCTTGTTTCTCCGCAACCTAGGAGGTCAATTAACAGAATACAGAATTAATGGTAGTCATTCAACTCGATATTGGCAAGTCACCTCCTCTATACATTTGCAAATTCTGATAATAGTCATTATCGAATTAGCATCAAACGCAAATTACATCGAACAACATTTAGAAATTTGATCAAAAAACACTCAAGATCTATCTAGGTATTGATAAAGAAATGTAAGTGTCGCGAGTCTCAAGACTGTGCGAAATCTGCAAGAGCATATGATTGAGCTCCGGAATAGAGCAAAACTTATCTTCGTGCCCGTGAACGTGCTGATATCAAAGTATGAGTCCTTCTCTTACCAGCTTAGCGTCCCTTCGATGCTTTTCATGATTTGACAATTTGATCGCAGGAGCTTGAAACAGTGCAGGAGAAAGTTACGGGATTACAGAAGGCCTTCTCGACAACTCTGATTAGCAGTTCATATTTTAGTTTGTTGGTTTGATTGATATATTTTTAGACATTTTTAAATGATTTTAGACAGCATTTTGCACTGGGTTTAAATAACTTCACACCAAAAAAACTGTGAAGAATCTGTTATCCCAAAGGCCATTTACTCTGTTGTCTAATCTTGCATCGTCTTCAGTTATTGTTCTTTGATTTGCAAAAGCTACCCCTCGCAAAGTCTGAAAAGAAGGTTCAATCTATACACCATCGCATACGTTATTGAGCAGATTGGTCAGCGGACAGAGAAACTCGTTGTGTCTAAGGTTAGTGTATTTGGGCAAGGTAAACAATGGGCGGCTGTGACCGTCCCTCCACACGCACCCGTTGAAAAAAATTTGTGTGCTCCCGTCAATTTTTCAGAGTACTTCCATCACAAAATTCTGATTTTGTTAGGTTAAAATTTTATCCCTTTAGAGGGAAAGCTTTCAACCAGCTTCGATTTTCCTTTTTTTGCCGAGTCTATTCCATATACCTCCAGTTTCGGGACAGTTGCTTTGACTTACGAATTCTCGGTTTTCATTTGTTTCTTTTTCCCGTCTTATTGTTTTATGCTGATCTTTACTTGCTTTTTTTCCGGTTTTTTCCAAGAAGCATAGCAACCCTGATTGATCTTTCGTACTTATAAACTCGCTCGCTTTGAAGAAGGATGTTGAGACCGCCATCGCGAACCAGCAGCGAAAAAAGGTAGGATGTGAGCTGATTAACCATGGATAAAATTAGTTGTATTCTAATAATATTCTCCGTACATGCAGTCACCGTCGTCAGGTTTGTCGCATTTGGTGTATCACTTTTTGTCGGCGTTCATGAATGCTTTGTACACGTTGTTTTTGGAAAAAAGTGAGAATTTTTTTCTATTGCCGTGAATAAATTTACATTATGAAGGAAAAATGACTTGAGTGGAGAAAAATTTTACCAGGAGAATTTTTGCAGGAATCAGTAAATATTGATGTCTTGATTGAAACTTGTTGAATTTTTACAAATCTTGAACCCTCTCTTTGTCCTCAAATGGTGTAAACAGGTAAAGCCTTCAAGTTTTTAATTCGCTGAGCAGCTATATTAGAGCTTTCTTAGCATGATAATATGCCAATCGCTGAAACTGTTGATGAGACATAAAAATAATAACAATATTAACAGAAGATTAGGATAAAGTTGCACACGGGTTCGCATATAACCGAGTTACTGAGTGGTCCGCAGTGTTTTTGGTTCATTTATGCAGTTTCTTCAAGTCTCTACAGTTTTTGTAGCCACAAATGAGACGCCAAGTGCAAGGGTCTAACTCGTTGTATCGTGACATAAAATATTGTTTGTAGAGTTCCAAGTGTCTGATTTTGTGATCTGGATCAAAAAGGATAATATATTGGAAAAATCAATTTGCAGACTTGCCAGGCGGGCTCGTAATCAAAATGTTAACTCTTCTGAAAACGCATTTGCTTGGATATGAAGTTTCTGTTAACTTGAGCTCTCCGGCTGCCCACCTCGGCGTGGCTAGCATGGTTTTCCAGTCTGTGAATCTTTCCCGACAAAAGTTTTGCGAATAGCGTCACCAAATGAATTTCATGATATAGAGACAGTGGCAAGATGTTGAGTTTTGAAAATTCCCCTTGAATGAGATGACGCTATTGCTGGATTTAAGGATCCGAAGCATTGCTTCCTTTGGACGCTTTAAAGTGATGTTCAATCATATTTTGATGGTTTCCAAAAAACGGCACCACAGCTAAAATGGGCATTACGTAGCATACGTACGTATTTTTCCTGGTTACAATGTTTGCCTCGCAGAGGTTTCGTTTCTGCAAGTTGTACACACTCAATGATATTTCTGTTCGTTTCTTAGCATGTAGTGCCCACGTTAGTGAATCACCGGGGGGCTAAATCTTTAAAGAATTGGGTGGCTTCGAAGGTGTAAATGGGAAAAAATATTTGAGCGGAGCCTTTAATGCATATTAGCTTGTTTTTTGTCGGGTTCATTAACATGAAGTTATCCTAGCGCCACCTCCAGAGTTGAGCGTCACAGTTGATTCCTATAATTTTGCAATCATTTGCATAGCCAAATGCCTGGGACATAACACAAGACGGCACGTCATTTACGAAAACAAGAAAGAACAGCTAGCCTAGTATGGATCTTTGGGGTACGCCGCTAAAGAATGTAAGTTCTTTTGAGGTTGTGCCATTTATTAATTGTGCTTTTTGAGGTTGTGCCGTTTGTTTCCGATTTTAGAGGTAGCTTCGTAACAGGATTAAGCAGTTTCCTGAAATGCCAAGTATCGACAGTTTTAGAAATTTTTCGTGAGACTGTCGATTGCCTTTTGGAAGTCGATATAAAAGGTCGTGAGGTAGGGACGGTTGGTGGAGTTAAACGAGCTGAAGATCTCAAGCACGTACTCTATTTAATTTGATCGTTTTGACCGAAAGCCATGCTGTACAGGTATCAGGGTTGGGTAGAGTACTTGAATCAGTTTCTTGAAGATGAGTGTTTCAAGCAATTTCGAGAGTGCAGACAAGAGTCTGATTGGTCTATAGTTGGAGGCGTGATGTTTTTATTTAAATTTGAACATAGAACAAAATCTACAAATCGAAAAACAAAACAGTGTCTATTACGTAGTTAAGATATTTATAACAGTTTTAGTGTCCACTTCAAAACTAGAAACATCTCTCGGAACCATTCTCTGCAGGTGGTTTCCTAAATTCTGTTTATTAATATGAGGTTTTCAATTTTTCAACTGCTTGGTGCTTTTTGAGAATGATTTTTTTAAATACCCAATATAATACTGATTGCTTTCAGACAGTGTATGAGGATTTAGTAAAACAACGACAAAGGCTACAATGCTGCAGGTAAACCTTAATCTTTGAAGAAAGCTCAGATCTAGTCTGTTTCGGCCCCCCAGTGTTTTTTATGACCACCAGTTAGAAATTATATGTTGTTATATAGCACGGTACTATGTAAGAAAATAGCACGCGCACCTGGGGGTCATAAAAGATTTATGCTCACTAAGCTAGGGGGCAGAATAGATCCGAAAGCTCTTTAGACATCATATCATTGTTTCTTTTTCATTATTGCAGCTCACTTTCATTAAATTTAATAGTTTTTTGAATAAATGGGGGTTTTTGATCCAGCCCACCAAAATATGGATAAAATAAATTGCATCAGAACCCAATTAAGTGTTAACGCCTTTATTTTTAGCTGACGCAGCCATTTCTGTACACTGTGTGCTTGCTGAATTTGCAATTTGTGGACCCAGTGTTCTCGCATCTATCGACAGAGTTAGTAAACGAATGCGAGGATTATACGGTTTGTGGGTCTCTCGGTCGACACCCATGTGGTCATTACCCATCCGAAGAGGAGGCTGATGCGCAAGCTCAATCATGCGGACCCTGTATCAACGGCTTTGTTGAGATGTCCGATAACTCTCGCGTTTGTCGCAGAAGTGAGTACAATTTAGGAGTCACTGAGAGACCGTGTTTATTTAGCCCGATTGAAGGAGCGCTATCCACAGCTAACAGTCAATGGTCTTTTGAAAACTTTTTTCTTGGTGCTCATTGTGGAGTTTTTTCCCAGTTGTTTTAATCCGCGTTTTCTGGACAAAATTCTAGAAATCGTTGTTGCAAGACATCATTGTACTCGCGCCGTCTTTTTAAGGATCTGTTCACGCTTTTTTCGGCTTTTTCAAATCAGTGAGAAGTCAGATTACAGTGGTGCTTTTGGTCACAATGAAATAGTAAAAAGAGCGAAAAATTGAGTAGGTTTGAGGCGTGACTTTTTCAAAATACCTTTAAAGTGGAATGAGAAATTGGTGTTTGAACAATTTGGCGTTTTTGAAATGGATTTTTTTTCAGGTGCGTCAATTTGACTTCTGTTTTTAGAGTTTCCTCTCCTTCAGTGCTTTTAGGACGGTACACATGTGTTCTAGTTGTGTATATTTCATATTTTCCTTTGCATGAATTCATTAAGGGGCAGCTAAAACTTTTTATGACTTTGCCACTATTTGTTGCCACTATTCATAAAATATTAGTGAATTTTAGATGTTGCCCCCTTTATTAAAATTATATGTTGTCTTATGACTTAGTATCATCAATGACAGGTCTGATTGGTTGCTAATGAGGCACAAAAGAACCTAATCAATGGCTCGAGTTAATAGCTAATGGTTTTCATGGTTTTGACATTTTTTCTCAAAAATTCTGCAAGTATTTTTTGTACTTTTTGATGTCTTATCATTTAATCTCATTGGGTACAGGTCTCTGATGCTGCTAATATGGGTTAAATTTATCGATTTAATTGTTTTTGTTGGTTCATACTTACTGCTTTCTATGAGTTTGACACTAATTGTTTTAATGATTTTCGATTTTTTGGTTTTGCTAGTATTTGTTGTACTTTTTGCTGTCTTGTCACTTAATCTTATTGAAGACAGGTCTCAACGGTGGTCATTGAGGACTCAATTAGTTGATGTAATTTTATCCTCCAGTAGCTGTTGCGTTCTGTGACTTTTATACCAAGTGTTTTCAAAGGGTTTCAGCGAGTTTTGTTGCGATTTTTGGTTATTTGTCTTATCATTTAATATTCTTAGTGAGAGGACTCATCGACATTTAATGACAGGCTGATAATGAGAAATAGAGGATTACAGTTGGCAGTTTGAGCTCAGAGTTGTTGTTCTTTGGTATTGATCCTGTCTTTTCAAAAAATATAAGTTTATTTTTTTTAGTCTTGCTTGTTTTTGTTGGTCTTGTGTTTTCTTGCTTAGTCTCATTACTAACAGCTCTCATTTGCCTTTTAGAGCGGACTAAATGATGGTCAGGTCGTAAATTAATACAATTCTTTGAACAATTCAAAGAATTTCACTTTCTTTTTTACTTTTCGATTTTTTGGATCGGATTTTTTTAGGTGGTTTTTCCAATCCATTCATAGTTCTTTCTAGGCTTAGTTTTGTTTGAACCAAATTTCTCTTTCTCGCTAATGGTTTTTTGTTCACATGAGACATTTTGACATTGATTTTCAGTTTTTTAAAAATTTTTTGATCTGTGTTTTTTGGAAATGGTTTTCACAATTCACTCATAGTCCGTTCTGGTTCTAGTTTTTGTTTAATCAATGGAAAATCTTTGAATTGTATTTCAGGACTTGTCCTGCTATGATTTTTTAATTCGTCGTCTCCATCGATGATTCTTACGATCTGACTTCTTGGAATTGACTTTTTCAATGACATCAGTGACTTCTACTGCTTTGCAGTTACGATTTGTGTGCGTGATGTCATTTCTGCTTTTAGGTCAATTGTATGACTTACCTCACTAATAAAAGACTTCTTAACTCACTTATGGAACTTAGAATTTTTTGAACATTTACTAAAGTTAAAGATCAATAGTGAGTATCTAAATAGTGCCAAACTTGTATGCCCTAATTATTGAGTATTAGTCTTGAGTTTTTGATTTTGAATCTCAATTTTGAAAAACCTCTGTTAGTGTTTTCCCTTATAGACCGTATGTGTCATAAAATTAATAGTCCGAGTCTAACCCGAAAAGTCTAGTGGTCTATTAAAGTACGGGTGGTCAATCTGTCTATCTTATTTCTTTAGTTGTTTCAATTCACGAAAGGCCACACGCGTCTACTGCGGCTATTTTGCGGCAATCGGTCGGTTATGTTAGTGACTATTAAAACAAATTAATTGCTCTCGAGCGAAGTTTGAGGCATTTATTGTAAACGCGTTGGTCTTTTTATGCAAAATTTTCTCTTGGCTGTTTTTGCGCTTTTGCTCGAGAACATTCTTTGGCTTCTTTAGTGACATCCTCACTCTTGATTTCTTCATTTTTTAGGGACCGAAGTTGCTCTGATTCTGAAATAAATCTTGTTGCTAATGTAAAAGCGATTTGAGCGAACGTGAATCAAAGCAATTGTAGCTGCCTGGTCGAGTTGTCACACCAACACCCTGGTGTGGTGCTCAAACCTCATGTTGGATAAGTTTTTTGTTGCACGCATGAAATTTTCTAAGCTACGCTCCCTATAATTTAAATTGCCCCGCCTGTCGTTCGAGAGCAATTCATCTGATTTTAGTCGGTCTAAAATAAAAGTTGTCAATTTCTTTGCTCGAAGGTGGTTTTAAAAAAAAGTTTCAACTGATCTCTAATGTAATTACCCAGTGCTTGGGTAAACGTACCTTTCGTAGATCTGTACCCCCCCCCCCCACTTGTACAGCTATTAGATCGTAGCTTTGTTACTTTTGAAGTCATGAACAGCAATAAAAATTGCAAGTGATTTGGCGTCTTTGCCCAATTTTTTGGCATGTGTTCTCCATAGAGCTTTAAGGCATGAAAGGTGGAGTAGAAGAGTACGTTTAACCGAAATTGTTGGGGGGTTTAAAAATGGGGTAGTTGGCGTTTTTGTTTTCCTTTGTGATTGACTGCAAACCGTCAAGTTTTAGGGATTTGTTTTTCTTTGAAACGGCTTTTCGCAGGTCAAAGCTCTACGACTTTTGTTGTTGCTTTGTTCTGTTGTTGGACTTTTAGGAAACTTTTCTCTCCCTTTACACCCCACGGGAGAGTACAATGGTCTAAAGTTGCTAATTTCGAAACTCAAGGCTCTGTAATGTACACGCTCTCATAATTTTCTGACCCCGCTCATCCTCGTTTTTGACTTAATTATCTAACAAACGAAGAGATATACACAAATAAAAGTGTACAAACAACACATTTACGGTTAAAACTATCCAATTTTAGAAGCACATTTTAAGTCAAAATACCATCAGATAAAACCCAAAATACACGAATGAACTTTCACTTAACTACAAAGCAGATGCGACCTGTTCATGTGGAGATTAGATAACCAGTCGACAAAAAAAGAAAAAAATCGAAATTCAAAAATTAATCGACTTTTTAAAACCAAATGATCTCAAAAGTCTTAAAAAAAACATTAGATTCGCTTTAATTTTTTAAGATTTAAAAAGGGATCGTCAATTGAACACTTTCTTATGAAGCTTTTCAAACTCTGAGTTCATCGTCAGGTTATAAAGAATACAAAGTGCTAAAATGAAAAGCCAGAAAATAAAATGCAAATCACTAAAATCCACTCATTCGAGGAAATTAAAAACGAATTTTTACATATCTACAGTCTTATTTACAAAATTTTACATCTGAGTATTTTTATGTTTTCGATTTGATGTAGCAGATGCATATCGACATGTTTTTTAATAAAAAGCCATACATAAATTACCTTTAACTTACTTCGTTTTATTCAATTGTAAAGTTGAAATTTTCGTTTTGTAACGTGTCTTTCAAGTTGGATTTTCATCTCCAAACTAAGCTTTCAGTGTCAATTCTCGTGTTCGGTATTCGTCGCGCGTGTTGATGGCAGATTTCAATGTTCTTATATAAAGCGCCTCTAGTGTCATTAACTTAGGTTGGTTGCCGCACTGGTCTAATATCTTCCAGTGGAAAGCTGTTTTATCACCGTTGCACTCAATTGCATTTATTCCCCTCGGTGAGTCCGCCTTGGCATGCTCTGCAACCCTTGTGGTAATATGTCGGCATGTCTGCCTTACATAGATGGGTTTGCTTCCATTACAAGTGAGGTCATAAACCACGTAGGATTTGAGGTTTTTATCAAAGCTTGACTTAAGGCTAGGTAAACAGCTCTTAAGTTTCCGAGTGGTGAAAATTGTCTATACAGGATGAATTTTACTTTTTAACCAACAAATTCTGGATAAATTTAATTGTAAGTTCTTAAGAAAACAATGGGCACTGCCTCTGATGATACTCAGCCATAGGACAGGACTGCCTGCAACAATATACAAAAATAAAGTATTGAGGCTATTAAACTCATCAGCTATTAACTGAATTTTATTTTCACTTTTTATTTGTATTATATTAGTTAATGTACAAACGAACGATTGAATGTGTCCACTTTGGTCTCATTTGAAATAGGACTTGTTATGAACTTGAATATTTTTAAGTATAGCAAAAAGAAACACAAATTGATCGCTCACAAAGTTTTTAATAAATCCCAGTGTCCAAAATATAAAAGATCGCTTGTAACATGAAACCAAGACAGATGTTGAACTTCAAAATCACAAAAGTGGATGGGACCTTTCTTTGACGAGAGTATGTTTCAAGTTGACAAAAAGAAGAATAAAAAGGCAAAAGTTTGAATATCTGAGGATTTTGACAACAAATAAAATAATCAAAACCATTAGCTATTAACAGACCACACTGAATAAATTTATTAACGCCTTAAAAGGAAGCTATTGAAAGTTCGAGAGAAAAGTGTCCAAGTTATTACGTTGATGCGACTTCAAAAATATACAAATGATTTAAAATGCAAAGAGCACTAAATTTCAGACAACTCATAGTATAAGAGCCACTATAACTACTGGTCTTAGACCGAAAGCATCAAACACGTCAACCTCTACTGGAATTGAAAAAGTTAGGTCATCCATTAATCAGAATAAGTCTTAGGACTACAAAAAGACAACAAATACAGGCTAAACCGAGAATTCAATAAAAAAGTGGGAGAAGAAACTTTCGAAGCCGTTAAAATCATTTCAAAAGAGTTTTCATCTCCAATGATAACTTGCAATATTGTGGTAGCGTGACAAGACTCCAAAAGAACCAAAATTGCGAAGAAAAGGTTTTTTTAAAATGCGTAGCATCTAAGTCATAAAACTCAATAAAAGAAAGTAAAACCACTAACCAGAATATTTTACGACTCAATATTAAGCAAATGGGAGCCGTCATCAGAAAGAGTGACCTACAAGTTCACAGAATTTTGCTTAAAAAGCCGGTAATGTTCAATTATTTCGAAAAATACCAATTCAACAGAGATTAAGTATGCATTCATAGCATTAGATAGAATCGTTTAATCCTCTTTAGGAAGCCAATTGCCATATCACTACAAAAGAGCTACAAATGAAGGCAAAATTCAAAACTTATTAGAAGTTACCAAAACAGTTTCGAAGCCCTAAAAACCATGAGCGATGATTCCCTGAAAACAATAAATGTTCGTCGGGCCTCACTTGATCGTTAATGGGGTTTGTCATTAATGTAACCGTGATATGAAAAGTGAGTTGTCTCTGAATGACGAGAAAAACTAGAAAGAATTGTGATAAAAATTAAAGAACAGCTCTGCAATCCAATACAATTCGGATTCTTTAGAGTGTAAACTTCCCGATTAGACCAAAACTAGCTTTTTTCGCTTCTCGTCTTTTAGGAACACAAAATTGGATCATTTTGTTGTTCGTTCTGATTAAAAAAATCTAAAATTGAGCAAAAATGACGCTAAAGGTGAACAAAATTACACCCAAATTGAAATTGTTCGCCAAAATTTGAAACTTGGCTAACTCCTCGAATAAAAGGAACTTGTAAAAAAATCTTTTATTGTTTTAAATTCTACACTTGAAGAGCTTTTTAGTGATACCACTCACGATTCTCTACCATGAATATATCGATCTGCGGAAATTGATTGAACAATAAAAAACCCATTTGAGTATATAGTTCCCCCCCCCCCGCCCCACTAACAACTAAATGGGCTCGGAACAATAAGGACTTCAACTTATCCAACTACTACCAAGTGTAGAATTAAGCATAAGCCCACTTTCTCATTTGCCCAGAAATAGTCAAGTTAAACTTCTTTAATTTTCTTTAATGATTTTTTACATTGCTGTTTCGTTTATCAATTTAAATTTTTTCATTTCTGTGGGGAAGTAACTCTGTTTTTCATCTGTTCAGACAATCTGCTCTCTGTTTGTTGCTTGTTAAAATGGAAGATAACAAAATGAATGCAAACGTGACATCCATTTTACTATAGGAAGATTAAGCGTAAGCCCTCATGTGAAGATTATTCAATGCATTTATTTCAGTCAAGCCAAGCGACCGAAAAAGTCAAAGCACCCTCTTGATTGATGACTTCAAAATGGACAAGAGAGCATGTGAGTTATCTTTATAACCATTAACTGCATTAAAATAGGAACAACTTGACTCAGTTGTACAACTCAATTTGTCTTATAGATGCAAATCAGAATCCCATGTACTTGTCATCCTCACAGGACAAATCATTCAAGGCCGTCGCCAACAGACACACAATCACCTTCCTCAGTAAGTCACAATAAAAAATTTTTGCTATCCATTCTATTTTGCCTCCTCCGCCTTATGTTTGTATGAACCCCGGTTGCAAATTGTGTTATGTAGCACATTGCCATGCTTTAATATGCACCTGTGTCTGAAGCATTAAAATTTTAGGGGAAAGATCTGAGTGTTGATCCATTGAGTGAGCTACCAAGTTGAAGAGCAGCTGGATCTATTTAAGGGATCCAGCTGGCTTATTTGTAACAAGGCAGGTTTTATTTGCACTGTGTTCTGATCGGCGCTCTTGTTTACATCTAATTGCAGTTGTTTGCATTTTCTAAATTACTGTAGTCGTGTTTTTATGCAACATTTTTGCCTAGCCAATTCGCCTTTTCGAATGACTTATTTGCCCTCAACTTTGCATGATCTAAGTTGATCTCTCATTCAAAATTATAAGCAGCTGAAATCAATTGCAGGCATTTCACTATTTATAAATTACTATTCAAAATAATTGTAGTGGACTATAATAAGCTCCGATAACATCGCCTAATTTCTCAGTTTAATTTCTCCGATGTTAGACGGTTATGTTTGCCGCAATGAGAACATAAGAACGGTCTCTTCTGAATTTACAGAGATGATTTTTGTCTGCTCTGTTCCAGTTCTGATCTCCCTGGCAGTGGCAGGCGTGCTGTTGGTAGGCATTTTGGGTCTAGTGTACCACAAGTACTCCAAAAAGGAGCTCAAGGCCTCTTTTCCATCGAGAAGTGGCTCTAACAGGAAGGTCTCCTATGGATTCGAAGGAGCCGATGACGTAAGTACCAATAACTGTTTTTTTATTGCTCCGAAACTGAGCTTAGCTATATTGCGGTTTTCGTGGTTTTTTATAATCCAAAGATTTGAAATGTATTGGTGTGCTGTCTTTTTACAATCCAAAAATTGGATTGTGTTGATGCTCTGTCTTTTTTCGTTACGACTCGAAGAGGAGAATTGGTAGAGCGTGTTTTTTATCGATAATTTTGAATTTTTTGGAGTGTATTTAAAACAGGATGTAAAAGTCATTGCAGCACGTAAAAACTAAGTTTTTAGGTCAAATGGATGAACAAAAAGCAGAGAGAAGAGAGAGAGAGAGAGATGCCGTGTTTTTGAGAGAGCGAGAAAAGTAGGTGTAAAAAAATTTTGCTGAGAGCAGATTTTTTTTATTACATCCGGCTGTTTCGAATCAGCTTTTTTTTCGGGTAAAATTGTTTTTCTAAGCCATACCAGCAAGTAACTGTGCGTTTGGGAGCATTTTTGACCATCTCAATCATATATTAGAGTTTCATATGCAACCTTGAGCTATTTTTGTGATTTCGCCGTTAGAGATTTTTTGTGGTTTTTGTACATTTTTGCATGTTCTTAGTCTCTGATGTAACTATTTTTTTGGTTGAAAAGTTTTAGGTTGGTCTTCGTGGCTTTTTGGTTTCATATATATAAATTGAATTTTGTTGAAATTAGGCGTATAAACAGTTTTTCGTTTAACTTTTCTGTTTTTGAAGTTTTTTGACTAATTCCTCGGGCTTTCAGAATACTTTTTGCGTTCCATTGTTTAGTTAGGCTTGTTTTATGGTTATTGTTAATAGCCGCCCTCAGCCTCTCAAACGGCTATTATTTAGGCGCTCTCCTTTTGACAGTTCAATGAATTTGAATTGTATTGGGGCGCTGTCTTGTTTTTTTTTAATAATCTGTTCTCACATTTTCATGATTTTTGACATGATTGGAATAGTGATTTTGGTCACGCCGAAACAGGAAGTGGAGCGAAAAAGCGAGTGGTTTTGTGTTGTGAATTTTTTTGCGCTAATTTTAAAGTAGAGTGAGAGAAAGGTGTTTGGACAAAAATTTGCTTTCTCGCTGGTGGTTTTTTGTTCACATGCGGCAGTTTCACTTTGATTTTTACTGTTTTTTTTTTCTTTTTTGGATCGGATTTTTTTCTAAATGGTTTTCCCAATGCATTCATATTTCATTCTTGGCCTAGTTTTTTGTTTGAACCAAATATCTATTTCTCACTAGTGGATTGTTGTTCACATGCGGCATTTTGACATTGATTTTCTGTTTTTATTATCTGATTTTTTTAGAAATGGTTTTCCCAATTCAATCATAGTCCTTTCTAAGTCTAGTTTTTGTTTAGTCAATGAAAATTCTTTGAATTGTACGCCAGGAGTTGTCCTGCTGTGTTATTTAATTCACTTTACCTTTTGATTACGGCTTTCGTTTTACGTAAGTCACGATTTTCACGTTTGACTTCTGATTTACTTCACAAACGAAATCAGAAATAAACGGGATAAACCCATAAAGCCCAATTTTAGATGCCCGTTACTCGAACTTTGTTCTTAATTACCATCTGTAATGCTTATTTGTATTGATACTAGCCCCTGTGTCGTCTCACTACGAAACAGGAGTGTGTTCAGCTCCAAAATGACATCAAAAGTTCGCACTTTAGAATTGTTTGTGTACAAAAATCTTTTTTGTTTTATTAGTTGTTTCTCTTCTTTCAATCCCTATCTTGGTTACAGGAATCAACGGCGGATTTTTTCCGGCAATCTGCCGGATGTGTTATTTTGTTTAAAAAGTAAATATAGAAGATATGTCGCTCTGTTTTTGCATGGTTTCGTAAAGCATAGCTGAAAAATCTTGTTTCAGTAATTTGTCTTTGAATTGCTCTTTAACAAAGCTTGTAGCTATTGATTCAGTTTTACTGGTCTTTTCCGATTTTTCGACTGATGGGTTTTTCGACTGACGATTTTTACCACCATCCTCGAAGACTAAATTGTTGTTAAACCTTTAAACTGATTGTTTTATTCTCAAAGGCCCATTTGTTGTAAAATTGACTTGTTTTTTTCTATTCCTATTTCGTTTATTTGAGTTAGAAATCTGCGTATAATTGTTACTTGCATAAAGTCAGGTGTGTTTATAAAGTCAGCAACCAATTGTTTTTGAACCTTTTTTCTGTACTGTAAAATAGAAACGTTATCAAATTTAAAAATTGAGGCTTTGTCAGATGAGGAATGCTCGGAAATTTTTTAAAGGGATGTTATGTTTTAATGTTTAATTGCTCTCAACTAAAGTTTGTAGCAATTAAATTAGTCCTTTGGTCTTCTTTAAATGCGATTTTTTGCTCATCAATTTTTTGTCCTCAAAAATGAGTTCAACAGGTAGCGACCGAGGCCACTAATAGGCCGAACAACTCTCTTAGAGCCTTACGCTTTATTTAGTCTAAGTATGCTCGAAGTTTGTGCCTTACTAGTCTCTAAGTACCGAAACCGTTTTGACTGTTTTTGAGCGATTCCTAAATCTTAGAAATTTGACGCCCCTCAGTCACCCCCGCCCCAACACTCATCTCGTCCAACATTCTGCAGCAGGCGATTTGAACCCTCTTTTCCAGCTCTTAACCCTGCCCACCACTTGATTCGCCCGACGTTAGTTGATTGTTTGGTGTTTTTTGAAGAAATTGTGGACTTCAGGTTGCTTAGATGTTACTGCGAAGATCTGAGGTTTCGATTAAGTTTTGCACAGCAGTTTTAGTTGGTCATTTGTTTTTAAATATGGTTTGAAATGGTCTGAATTAAATTTAGTTTTGTTTTTGTCTGTTTACATGTACAGTGCTTCTTTGTTACTGCAGTCCCGTTTAAAGGAGTATGGCCTGCAGACCTATAAGCTAGACATTCACTTCTTATGTCCTGTTTGCTCCCCAATAATTGTTTTCAATTTTTAAATCTTATCTTGCCCTTTCATCTCTGGTAGATGAATGTAAATGTCAGATTTTGGTGACATTTTATTCCTTTTTCCAAATTAATTTCTGTCTCTTTTTTGCGGTGATCTTGGTTCTGTTTCGTCGTCTGACGCCTCTTCGTTTTTCGTGTCTTTAAGGGTATTCTCTGACTAGCAGAAATTTTCAATAGTCGCCGTCAGCCGCTCAAAGGCATTAATTAGACGCTTTACTTTTTCGGTTTACCTTTCTTTCGGTTTGCACCACTTTCATCTTTGTCTTCTGACTTACCTCACTCATCGTTTCAACTGAATGGAGTTTAGAATTGATTCAGTAAGTTTACGCGAATACATTCAAGGTCAAATTGCAGTATAAACCAATAATTTCCGGGCAGTAACACAATGTTTGAAGACAGTGTATTAAGTTATCGAAGTTCCTTAGAGTACACTGCTAATCGGATTTAGTATAAAGCTTATGCTCCTCCCATTGAGAGGCGGAATTCATCATGTTGATCGAATCTAATGTAACTCTGGAGCAAATTGGAACACTTTTTGCAGAAAAAATTAGGTTGTCGTGAATTAGGTTGTCGTTTTATATTTGTTCTAGAGCATTCTGTCGCTTTACGTTTTCAGTCGCATTATCACGCTTGATTCTTGTTTTTTGTGTGACCGAAATTGCGTGCATTTATAATTTCTCTGATGCTAAAACAAAATCGAATTGTAACTCGGGGACTGATAGCCGAGTGGTTAATGCTTCTGATTCTTACGCCGGAAAGTTTTGAGTTAAAGTTTTTTTTGTGTGGCTGCGATAACCTTTTTTCAACTCAATTCTGTATCTGTTTCTATCTGTGTGCTACGGCACGCAAGTCTATTTAGCCGAAATGTACGGTAGTTTTTTGGCCATCTTGTTGTTATTTAACGACCTGATCAAATATAGTTGCTTTGGAAATTTGTCTGTTTTGATAAATGCGGTAATGGTCATTCTGTTTTTTACAAGTTAATGACGTGAGGTGGTATGGCCGGTTTCATACACTGAGTCGTTGCTGAAATTCTCGTTGTCATGCTTTTGAAGATCTGTTGACTCTTTTTGACTTTCTGATGTCAAAGTGGGGGTATTGATCTTATCGAAACAGGGAGCGAGTGGTTGTTTCTCTCCAATTTTAATTTAGAGTGAGGAAAAGCATTTTGAGGACAATATTGTCGTTAGTGTTTCTCTATAGTATTTTTCATCACGTGCAGTACTTTGACTTGTCTTTTTACTATTCTATGCCTTCGGTTTTATCTGAATTTAAAGTTCATTCGTGGTCAATTCGAGATCTAGGTTTTAGGCAAAAATATTATTAATAGCCGCCGTCAGCCTTTCAACTGCTATTATTTAGGCGCTCCCCTTTCTAATTCGCTTTACCTTTTTGTCACGTTTTACATGTCACTATTGTCACGTTTGACTTCTGACTCACGGTTTCAACTGAATTGATTTTAAAATTCTTTCACGCATTGAATTACGTAATGTAGTGAATGCGGTCAAAGTCAAAAGAGCAAAATCAAAATAAACTGGATGAAGCGATAAAGCCCGGTCATTAAGTCACAGTGTATTAGGTTATTAAAGTTCATTAGAGCGATTGCTAGCTGATATTAGTATTCAGCTTAGCTTTAGGTTCAATAGCTAGTTTTGGAATCTAACTGAAAATGCACACCGAATTATAAAACTTTTTGAGACTTAAGGAAAAATTCTGTCAATTTTTATCGCTTCTTTTTTTCTTTTTCTGTTTCAACCCCTATGTTCATCAAGAGCGTCAGTGCTGGCAATTTTCCGGCAATCTGCCGGCTATGTTTTGAATGGTAGTTCAGAACTTGTTCTGTTGGGTTTTAGTTTTCTTCTGTCTTTGACGTCCATTTCTTCAACTCCTTGTTATGCACTCAACGCGTTGTTGTTACACGCATAAGAAAATTGTTTATATTGTTTTTTCTTAGTTTGCTTAACTTTTCACCGTTTTAAATGTTTCTGATGATGCCAGGTTAGAAATTATTCATCTTGTCGTTTTTCACCAAATTAATACTCTACATGAAAATTTCTAATCATTGATTATGCTGCAAAAGCGCTAAAGCTTTCTTATTAGCCTGCTTCATTGGTAAATTTTTCCCCGCATGCTGACTTCCTTCTCTGTTAATTTCAATATCTTCCAGAGGTAAATAAAGATAATTTTAAATTTGCCGAGGAAAAACATTGTCGGGTTCTACATATTGTCGTGAAATTTTATAGGGAGTTTTTCGCCAAAACTTTTGTTCTGCCACTCGTGCAATTTATCTCAATTTTTGTCAATGACATAATTTTGTACATTCACAGTGTAGATATTTTTGTTGGTTCGTATGTAAAGAACAGTTTTGGTCAGGAATGAGATACCTCACTCTGATAATCACAATGCTTACTTGATGTAGGGGAATCAGCTTATGATGACACAAAATAGGTCGTGTAGATTTTTGCTCGCTTCTATTTTCATTTTCTTTTTTTAAATTGCAACAAAATTTGTTGTTCCTTTGTTGATTAACATTAACAACTGTCTTTTCGCAGGTGAGGTTTTTGTTTCTGTAGTCAGGAAATACCCACTGTTTTCTTTGTAACTTAGATTCAAATTGAAAATTCGCATTGTCCTGATCGCGTTTTTCTGAACAATAGATGTTTTCTGGTGCAGTTTTTGTCTCAGCTAAGATAGAACTGCTCGGGCGCAGTCAACATTGCAGCTCAATGTTTTCATTCGCTGATAGGAAAACTCTCAATCGTGTAAAAATAGCATAGCTTCTTAAAATTTGTAATGCTGATTAGTTTCCATCAATAACAAATTAAATATGGACAAATTAGTCTGCATGAAGTGACAAAAACGTACAAAGTAACTTCACGTGTTTGATGCAGTTTCCTTTTATTGTCTAGCATTTGCTTTTATTGTCTGTAGAGTGGTTAGAGTACCCATAACTATTACACTTCGGCTTTTGACGAAATTAGTGGCAAATATTAGTGCTGGTAATAAATTTAAATATCCTCTTTCCATAAAGGGAAATTGTGATATCCATGTTGTGATGGAAAGTGATGTGAACTGTTAGAGGAGGGGGTGTTGGATTTGCTTCAGATGGAGGAAAAGGAGCTTGCAAGGAAGACACAAATCTACCACTACCAGCACCAGAAGAGAATGATGGCTAGCATGGAGAGCAGGTCGGAGCCACCCCCCCCCCCCCCCCACCCACTAACCTCGACTCTAATCTAGAACAGGAATAGCGGCAGCAGAAAGACTTGCAATAGAAACAAGACTTTTCATGCCGTGTTTCTCATTTTGCTTTAAAACTTGAGGGTAATGCGCCGTTAGTGAAAATTTGTAATATCATTGAGAACTAAAATGAACTATTCAGTCAGGCGATTTTGAAAAAAAACGAAAATGAAAAAGATCGATTTAATTAATTCTAAAGATGCTCCTACTAATTTTATAACAGCTCGTAAGCACTACTGTCACTGGTCGCTTTGTACAGGAAATCTAGAGCTCTGATTGAGTTAAATAATTTCAGGCGCTCCAACCAAAATAGCGCTGGTAGCGACCTGGACGGTGGGAAGGTAATTGATGGAGCTGCACTGGAAAGCAGAGGCATGGAGCCTTTGGGAAGTGACGATGCCCTGCTTCTGGATAAGGCCCAGTCGTCTAACGAGCAGATCAACCAGGCTGGAGCATCCCAGAGCAGCGGGGGATCGGGAACTATCAGTGGACTGAAGAACTCACTTCTGAGAATGAGAAGTCAGGGATCGGTGGGTTGCAGCAGCGGACAGACTCATAAGGAACAGAGCGGATCCCTAAGGAGCAAGGTTCATGTCTTCGAATACACTTTTACTCGACCCGAGATTGTGTAGTACCTATTTTTGTTCAGTCCCGACTTAGCCAAATTTTGTTGCAATTGTAAAATGAATAGACAAAGAAAAAATCAATTATTAAATAGTTGAATAGTAAAATTATTGAAATGTGGTAGATTGACCAAGGTTCTAGAAAGCGACACGTTTTACGATTTGAAATGTTTTAAAGAAAAAATACAGTAGCCTCAAATGAAATAGTTCAAATAATTCGAATTGTTGAAGGGCCACCAGCATCACTCGTTGGACCGCGCGACTCCCCCATCCTCCACCAACTACAAGTCGGGTAGAGTGGGCAGTCCCGAGAAGGTGGGGGAAGAGAATGACATCTCTGGGGATCAACAGCCACAGCAGGCAGTGGTCAGGGGACGACAGGCACCAGGGGCAGGGGAGGAGAGTGAGGGGGAACTGGGAGTGGACTATACCGTGTATGAATGCCCCGGACTAGCACCTGTTAGTACCAATGTACTAAACTAAACATAAACCTGTTCTTTCCTTTTACTTTGAGATTGATTCTATGATTTCTTCTAATTGATCTCAAACAAAGTTTTCAGTTAGTTTTCAGCCAGTTACAGGGCATGTGCCATCACTATGTAAAAATATGGCACGTTCGTCGGGGAGTGCGAATAATATGCACCCACTAGGCTGGGGGGGGGAGGGGGGAGATAAACGGAAAAGATAAAAGATGCAAAGTTTTTTATGGCTAATATTTAGGTTCAAAAATGGCCGCTAAGCAGTAGCTGAAGCTATCATTAACCTCATCGTCGTTTTTATGATTCAGAAGTTTTGGTTTACCACAGGTTTTTTTACCGAAGTACTAATTGTTCCGGCAGTGTTTTCACCTAAACGCTAAACTGAGTGATCAAAATTGTCTGAACAATGTTTGTGTTTCATGCGCCGCGTATAGTCAATAACTTTTTTACCTTGATGTTTTGACTAAACGGTGCATTATAATTCACCGTTTTTGGTCTTTCTGTAGATTTGGCAATTTTGTTTGTAGTTCGGTTTTTAGTAATTTTTTTTCTGTTTGAGGTAAAAATTAACCATTATATTATGGATATTTTCCTGCTTTGAGAGCCCAATAATGTTTTTGTGCCAACATTGCCAACAGATTTTGCAAAATGTATAATAATCCGAGCTCTTTTTGGAAAGAAGTTTGAATAATTTACTGTAGTCGAGTGTTTAATTGCTCTCAAACGAAGTTTGTAGCAATTATATTAGTCCTGACGGTCTTTTTTCATGCAATTTTTCGCTTGACCGAATTTTGGTCTGACTAATTTGATTTTTCGTCCTCGGTACAGGTAGCGCCCGATAAACAGGTAGCGCCCAGCGGGCATTAAGCTTAGAGCCTTTCAGCTCTGTTTCAGCTCAAACTGTTTTGGAGACTTAAACTTATGTTGTGAAGGTCGGTTCTTAGAGGTTGAAGACACCCCAACTCTTGACCCCCCCCCCCACTATTGCCACCCCCCCCCCCACCGCGCTGTTACCCGCAACCAACTGTTGACCTACCCCCCTGGCTAGCTATTGAGGAACAACCGCTCGCTAAAAATGCAAATTTATACTAATTTTCACAATTTTTTTCAAGTTCTTTGAAAATTTGTTTTTTGAGTTTCATCAGCCCTAGGTGTCGGGGAACCTCCTCTAGGGTTTGATTGTAGGTTACTGCATAGTTTCTAGTTGTACTGGAATGGTTTCGACATTTTAACATCACGAATTTTAGCATTTGACAAAAATTGCAATGTTTCAATTTTTTGACATTCATTTTTCATTATTCACGTCTTCCCAGACGCAGGGGCCAGAAAAGCTCCTTGAGAGTTTGATAATAGGGTACTGAAAACTTTTTATTTGCCATGGAACAGTTTTCAGTTTTTTAATGTCACAAATTTATCCAATTTTTTTATAAAACTTGATTTTTTTTTGAAAGTTTTTGCTTTAAAAATTTTTGAAAATTTTTCGTTTTTTAGGTTTCTCCTGCCTCAAGAGCCAGGAAATCCCCTCTAAGAAACGAATTTTAGCATTTTTTTGACAAAACTTTTAGTTTTTTTGGACATTTTAATGGCATTCAGGTTTTTTCTCAGTATTCATAAAACGTCCGTTAAGGTTTGGTAATAAATTACTGGAGTTTTTTCGGCCATGGATTAGTTTTTAACTTTTTATTATCACAAATTTTAGAATTTTTTAAATGAAACTTGCCATTTTCAAGTTTTTTGAAATTTTTTCTCATAGTTTAGGTTTCTGCAGCCTTAAGAGCCACACAACCTCCTCTAGTGTTTGATAATAGGTTACTTCATAGTTTTTATATGTAATTGAATGTTTTTCAAGATTTTAATATCACGAATTTAAGCAATTTTTTTAAAACAAAATATTTGCAATTTTAAGTTTTAAAATCTCGGGCACCAGGGTCCTAGGGACCTCCTCCATGGTATGATCATAAGCTGCTGCGTAGTTTCTAGAGTTAATGGAATGGTTACCAATATTTAAATAACTCGAGTTTTAGCAACTTTATGATAAAGTTTAAATTTTTTTTCAATTTTTGGGAAATTTATCATGTTCCAAGTTTAGGGATCTTTATGAGCCAATGAAACGATTGCAAGCTTGAAATAGGGATACTGGATATAGACAATGAATAGGGATACAGAGACAATGAAGTGGTTCTGAAGATATTAATATCACGAATTTTAGCAAGATTTTGTTGAAACTTTCGATTGTTTTTTGAAATTTTTAAATATTTTTGTCCTTTTCTGTGTTTAACGATCATTACTGGCCAACGAAACTTTTTGAATCTTGCAAATGGGGTACTTGAAAGACCTGCAGAAACACAAAATTGTTTTAAACATTATTTTTACCGCAAAATCGGGAAACTTTTTTAAATTTTGCAATATCTTGCAAATTTTTAATATGTTTTCTATTTGACTTTTTTTTACTAACAAGGCTAGAAAACTAAAAGTTGCAGAGTCGAATCGAGCTAAAGCTAACCTCACTAAAGCGTGGGTAGCTACTGACGAAGTCAATCGCTCGCCGGTCGTTTGAGAGCAATTCTCCCGACGTTAGTCGGTTGTTTCTTTTGAAATAATTTTACTTGGCCGACTTTAGAGTGATTTTGCTCTCGCGAAGAGACACCATTAACCTGTGAAGCCGGAGGGCGTTGAGTTGTTAAAGCAAAGCAGCTCTTTGAGCTTTATTGAGATCTTGAAGAGCAGTTCTCGGCAACGCTGCTGAGAAACGCTATGAGGTAGACATATTTATGGTCTTGAGGCAAATTAAGGATTAATTGTCCCTTTGTTATTGTTCTATGAGAGAGGGTATTTAGTTTCTAGAGTTAATGGAATGGGTACCAATATTTAAATAACTCGAGTTTTAGCAACTTTATGATAAAGTTTAAATTTTTTTTCAATTTTTGGGAAATTTATCATGTTCCAAGTTTAGGGATCTTTATGAGCCAATGAAACGATTGCAAGCTTGAAATAGGGATACTGGATATAGACAATGAATAGGGATACAGAGACAATGAAGTGGTTCTGAAGATATTAATATCACGAATTTTAGCAAGATTTTGTTGAAACTTTCGATTGTTTTTTGAAATTTTTAAATATTTTTGTCCTTTTCTGTGTTTAACGATCATTACTGGCCAACGAAACTTTTTGAATCTTGCAAATGGGGTACTTGAAAGACCTGCAGAAACACAAAATTGTTTTAAACATTATTTTTACCGCAAAATCGGGAAACTTTTTTAAATTTTGCAATATCTTGCAAATTTTTAATATGTTTTCTATTTGACTTTTTTTTACTAACAAGGCTAGAAAACTAAAAGTTGCAGAGTCGAATCGAGCTAAAGCTAACCTCACTAAAGCGTGGGTAGCTACTGACGAAGTCAATCGCTCGCCGGTCGTTTGAGAGCAATTCTCCCGACGTTAGTCGGTTGTTTCTTTTGAAATAATTTTACTTGGCCGACTTTAGAGTGATTTTGCTCTCGCGAAGAGACACCATTAACCTGTGAAGCCGGAGGGCGTTGAGTTGTTAAAGCAAAGCAGCTCTTTGAGCTTTATTGAGATCTTGAAGAGCAGTTCTCGGCAACGCTGCTGAGAAACGCTATGAGGTAGACATATTTATGGTCTTGAGGCAAATTAAGGATTAATTGTCCCTTTGTTATTGTTCTATGAGAGAGGGTATTTAGTTTCTAGAGTTAATGGAATGGTTACCAATATTTAATTAACTCGAGTTTTAGCAACTTTCTGATAAAATTTAAATTTTTTTTCAATTTTTGGGAAATTTATCATGTTCCAAGTTTAGGGATCTTTATGAGCCAATGAAACGATTGCAAGCTTGAAATAGGGATACTGGATATAGACAATGAATAGGGATACAGAGACAATGAAGTGGTTCTGAAGATATTAATATCACGAATTTTAGCAAGATTTTGTTGAAACTTTCGATTGTTTTTTGAAATTTTTAAATATTTTTGTCCTTTTCTGTGTTTAACGATCATTACTGGCCAACGAAACTTTTTGAATCTTGCGAACGGGGTACTTGAAAGATCTGGAGAAACACAAAATTGTTTTAAGCATTATTTTTACCGCAAAATCTGGAAACTTTTTTAAATTTTGCAATATCCTGCAAATTTTTAATGTTTTCTATTTGACTTTTTTTTACTAACAAGGCTAGAAAACTAAAAGTTGCAGAGTCGAATCAAGCTAAAGCTAACCTCACTAAAGTGTGGGTAGCTACTGACGAAGTCAATCGCTCGCCGGTCGTTTGAGAGCAATTCTCCCGACGTTAGTCGGTTGTTTCTTCTTTTGAAATAATTTTACTTGGCCGACTTAAGAGTGATTTTGCTCTCGCGAAGAGACGCCATCAACCTGTGAAGCCGGAGGGCGTTGAGTTATTAAAGCAAAGCAGCTCTTTGAGCTTTATTGAGATCTTGAAGAGCAGTTCTCGGCAACGCTGCTGAGAAACGCTATGAGGTAGACATATTTATGGTCTTGAGGCAAATGAAGGATTAATTGTCCCTTTGTTATTGTTCTATGAGAGGGGGTATTTAGTTTCTAGAGTTAATGGAATGGTTACCAATATTTAAATAACTCGAGTTTTAGCAATTTTCTGATAAAGTTTAAATTTTTTTTCAATTTTGGAAATTTATCATGTTCCAAGTTTAGGGATCTTTATGAGCCAATGAAACGATTGCAAGCTTGAAATAGGGATACTGGATATAGACAATGAATAGGGATACAGAGACAATGAAGTGGTTCTGAAGATATTAATATCACGAATTTTAGCAAGATTTTGTTGAAACTTTCGATTGTTTTTTGAAATTTTTAAATATTTTTGTCCTTTTCTGTGTTTAACGATCATTACTGGCCAACGAAACTTTTTGAATCTTGCAAATGGGGTACTTGAAAGACCTGCAGAAACACAAAATTGTTTTAAACATTATTTTTACCGCAAAATCGGGAAACTTTTTTAAATTTTGCAATATCCTGCAAATTTTTAATGTTTTCTATGTGACTTTTTTTTACTAACAAGGCTAGAAAACTAAAAGTTGCAGAGTCGAATCAAGCTAAAGCTAACCTCACTAAAGCGTGAGTAGCTACTGA
Source organism: Convolutriloba macropyga (assembly GCF_964194025.1). Classification (NCBI taxonomy): domain Eukaryota; kingdom Metazoa; phylum Xenacoelomorpha; order Acoela; family Convolutidae; genus Convolutriloba; species Convolutriloba macropyga. The sequence continues at coordinate 53,557,388 of NC_134470.1, read as the reverse complement.
CGAAGTCAATCGCTCGCCGGTCGTTTGAGAGCAATTCTCCCGACGTTAGTCGGTTGTTTCTTCTTTTGAAATAATTTTACTTGGCCAACTTTAGAGTGATTTTGCTCTCGCGAAGAGACACCATCAACCTGTGAAGCCGGAGGGCGTTGAGTTGTTAAAGCAAAGCAGCTCTTTGAGCTTTATTGAGATCTTTAAGAGCAGTGCTCGGCAACGCTGCTGAGAAACGCTATGAGGTAGACATATTTATGGTCTTGAGGCAAATTAAGGAATAATTGTCCCTTTGTTATTGTTCTATGAGAGGGGGTATTTAGTTTCTAGAGTTAATGGAATGGGTACCAATATTTAAATAACTCGAGTTTTAGCAACTTTCTGATAAAGTTTAAATTTTTTTTCAATTTTGGAAATTTATCATGTTCCAAGTTTAGGGATCTTTATGAGCCAATGAAACGATTGCAAGCTTGAAATAGGGATACTGGATATAGACAATGAATAGGGATACAGAGACAATGAAGTGGTTCTGAAGATATTAATATCACGAATTTTAGCAAGATTTTGTTGAAACTTTCGATTGTTTTTTGAAATTTTTAAATATTTTTGTCCTTTTCTGTGTTTAACGATCATTACTGGCCAACGAAACTTTTTGAATCTTGCGAACGGGGCACTTGAAAGATCTGGAGAAACACAAAATTGTTTTAAGCATTATTTTTACCGCAAAATCTGGAAACTTTTTTAAATTTTGCAATATCCTGCAAATTTTTAATGTTTTCTATTTGACTTTTTTTACTAACAAGGCTAGAAAACTAAAAGTTGCAGAGTCGAATCAAGCTAAAGCTAACCTCACTAAAGCGTGGGTAGCTACTGACGAAGTCAATTGCTCGCCGGTCGTTTGAGAGCAATTCTCCCGACGTTAGTCGGTTGTTTCTTCTTTTGAAATAATTTTACTTGGCCGACTTTAGAGTGAGTTTGCTCTCGCGAAGAGACACCATCAACCTGTGAAGCCGGAGGGCGTTGAGTTGTTAAAGCAAACAGCTCTTTGAGCTTTATTGAGATCTTTAAGAGCAGTGCTCGGCAACGCTGCTGAGAAACGCTATGAGGTAGACATATTTATGGTCTTGAGGCAAATTAAGGATTAATTGTCCCTTTGTTATTGTTCTATGAGAGGGGGTATTTAGTTTCTAGAGTTAATGTAATGGTTACCAATATTTAAATAACTCGAGTTTTAGCAATTTTCTGATAAAGTTTAAATTTTTTTTCAATTTTGGAAATTTATCATGTTCCAAGTTTAGGGATCTTTATGAGCCAATGAAACGATTGCAAGCTTGAAATAGGGATACTGGATATAGACAATGAATAGGGATACAGAGACAATGAAGTGGTTCTGAAGATATTAATATCACGAATTTTAGCAAGATTTTGTTGAAACTTTCGATTGTTTTTTGAAATTTTTAAATATTTTTGTCCTTTTCTGTGTTTAACGATCATTACTGGCCAACGAAACTTTTTGAATCTTGCGAACGGGGTACTTGAAAGATCTGGAGAAACACAAAATTGTTTTAAGCATTATTTTTACCGCAAAATCTGGAAACTTTTTTAAATTTTGCAATATCCTGCAAATTTTTAATGTTTTCTATGTGACTTTTTTTTACTAACAAGGCTAGAAAACTAAAAGTTGCAGAGTCGAATCAAGCTAAAGCTAACCTCACTAAAGCGTGGGTAGCTACTGACGAAGTCAATCGCTCGCCGGTCGTTTGAGAGCAATTCTCCCGACGTTAGTCGGTTGTTTCTTCTTTTGAAATAATTTTACTTGGCCAACTTTAGAGTGATTTTGCTCTCGCGAAGAGACACCATCAACCTGTGAAGCCGGAGGGCGTTGAGTTGTTAAAGCAAAGCAGCTCTTTGAGCTTTATTGAGATCTTTAAGAGCAGTGCTCGGCAACGCTGCTGAGAAACGCTATGAGGTAGACATATTTATGGTCTTGAGGCAAATTAAGGAATAATTGTCCCTTTGTTATTGTTCTATGAGAGGGGGTATTTAGTTTCTAGAGTTAATGGAATGGGTACCAATATTTAAATAACTCGAGTTTTAGCAACTTTCTGATAAAGTTTAAATTTTTTTTCAATTTTGGAAATTTATCATGTTCCAAGTTTAGGGATCTTTATGAGCCAATGAAACGATTGCAAGCTTGAAATAGGGATACTGGATATAGACAATGAATAGGGATACAGAGACAATGAAGTGGTTCTGAAGACATTAATATCACGAATTTTAGCAAGATTTTGTTGAAACTTTCGATTGTTTTTTGAAATTTTTAAATATTTTTGTCCTTTTCTGTGTTTAACGATCATTACTGGCCAACGAAACTTTTTGAATCTTGCGAACGGGGCACTTGAAAGATCTGGAGAAACACAAAATTGTTTTAAGCATTATTTTTACCGCAAAATCTGGAAACTTTTTTAAATTTTGCAATATCCTGCAAATTTTTAATGTTTTCTATTTGACTTTTTTTACTAACAAGGCTAGAAAACTAAAAGTTGCAGAGTCGAATCAAGCTAAAGCTAACCTCACTAAAGCGTGGGTAGCTACTGACGAAGTCAATCGCTCGCCGGTCGTTTGAGAGCAATTCTCCCGACGTTAGTCGGTTGTTTCTTCTTTTGAAATAATTTTACTTGGCCGACTTAAGAGTGATTTTGCTCTCGCGAAGAGACGCCATCAACCTGTGAAGCCGGAGGGCGTTGAGTTATTAAAGCAAAGCAGCTCTTTGAGCTTTATTGAGATCTTGAAGAGCAGTTCTCGGCAACGCTGCTGAGAAACGCTATGAGGTAGACATATTTATGGTCTTGAGGCAAATTAAGGATTAATTGTCCCTTTGTTATTGTTCTATGAGAGGGGGTATTTAGTTTCTAGAGTTAATGGAATGGTTACCAATATTTAAATAACTCGAGTTTTAGCAATTTTCTGATAAAGTTTAAATTTTTTTTCAATTTTGGAAATTTATCATGTTCCAAGTTTAGGGATCTTTATGAGCCAATGAAACGATTGCAAGCTTGAAATAGGGATACTGGATATAGACAATGAATAGGGATACAGAGACAATGAAGTGGTTCTGAAGATATTAATATCACGAATTTTAGCAAGATTTTGATGAAACTTTCGATTGTTTTTTGAAATTTTTAAATATTTTTGTCCTTTTCTGTGTTTAACGATCATTACTGGCCAACGAAACTTTTTGAATCTTGCGAACGGGGTACTTGAAAGATCTGGAGAAACACAAAATTGCTTTAAGCATTATTTTTACCGCAAAATCTGGAAACTTTTTTAAATTTTGCAATATCCTGCAAATTTTTAATGTTTTCTATTTGACTTTTTTTTTACTAACAAGGCTAGAAAACTAAAAGTTGCAGAGTGGAATCAAGCTAAAGCTAACCTCACTAAAGCGTGGGTAGCTACTGACGAAGTCAATCGCTCGCCGGTCGTTTGAGAGCAATTCTCCCGACGTTAGTCGGTTGTTTCTTCTTTTGAAATAATTTTACTTGGCCGACTTAAGAGTGATTTTGCTCTCGCGAAGAGACGCCATCAACCTGTGAAGCCGGAGGGCGTTGAGTTATTAAAGCAAAGCAGCTCTTTGAGCTTTATTGAGATCTTGAAGAGCAGTTCTCGGCAACGCTGCTGAGAAACGCTATGAGGTAGACATATTTATGGTCTTGAGGCAAATTAAGGATTAATTGTCCCTTTGTTATTGTTCTATGAGAGGGGGTATTTAGTTTCTAGAGTTAATGGAATGGTTACCAATATTTAAATAACTCGAGTTTTAGCAATTTTCTGATAAAGTTTAAATTTTTTTTCAATTTTGGAAATTTATCATGTTCCAAGTTTAGGGATCTTTATGAGCCAATGAAACGATTGCAAGCTTGAAATAGGGATACTGGATATAGACAATGAATAGGGATACAGAGACAATGAAGTGGTTCTGAAGATATTAATATCACGAATTTTAGCAAGATTTTGATGAAACTTTCGATTGTTTTTTGAAATTTTTAAATATTTTTGTCCTTTTCTGTGTTTAACGATCATTACTGGCCAACGAAACTTTTTGAATCTTGCGAACGGGGTACTTGAAAGATCTGGAGAAACACAAAATTGTTTTAAGCATTATTTTTACCGCAAAATCTGGAAACTTTTTTAAATTTTGCAATATCCTGCAAATTTTTAATGTTTTCTATTTGACTTTTTTTTACTAACAAGGCTAGAAAACTAAAAGTTGCAGAGTCGAATCAAGCTAAAGCTAACCTCACTAAAGCGTGGGTAGCTACTGACGAAGTCAATCGCTCGCCGGTCGTTTGAGAGCAATTCTCCCGACGTTAGTCGGTTGTTTCTTCTTTTGAAATAATTTTACTTGGCCGACTTTAGAGTGAGTTTGCTCTCGCGAAGAGACACCATCAACCTGTGAAGCCGGAGGGCGTTGAGTTGTTAAAGCAAACAGCTCTTTGAGCTTTATTGAGATCTTTAAGAGCAGTGCTCGGCAACGCTGCTGAGAAACGCTATGAGGTAGACATATTTATGGTCTTGAGGCAAATTAAGGATTAATTGTCCCTTTGTTATTGTTCTATGAGAGGGGGTATTTAGATCTTATGATTTTGGGACGTTTATTAATAATAATGCAGTTTGTTTTGTTTAGCTTGATTTTGTTAGTTTTTTTGGGAAGTCAGCTAATTCCGTCCAGTTTTGATGATTTGTTTTGCAAATTCGCAATTTTTGTAACCAAAATTCAGTGTCCTTGGCATCGCCGGAACCACTGGCAGGATCGCAAAGAGAAAATAATGAGGTTGAATTGCAAGGTGTTGTCATCCATACAGCTGAATTGAGAAAAATAAACGCAAACTAACGGTAATCGAAGTATGAGTACAAATATAGTCTGGTGGTTCGTAAAAACGAGCCACGCAAATTGAATCCAGAAATGTCGGCGGAAGTAGACAAATAAAAGCGAAAGAAGTTTGAGACGAACCTATGCGAAAGTAATATCAATATTACGCTAAAACGTTGATAATGAGAGCCCAATAAATTTAAATGTGATAATTCGATGTTCTGATTTGTAAACAGCCTACCGGAACGCTAAGAGTATTGCACAGATTAGACGCCGCATTTGGGTTTTCATTCTTTAAAAAATGCTAAGCTCTGCCATGGGCCGACTGCGTTTGCTAAGTGACATCTTCAATATGATTGATTAGATGATCCCGTCTGTAACAGGAAAAACTTGAATGACTAAGAAGAGGACTGACGCCACGGGGTGTAATTCTCAATGATTTGTACAAAATCGTCAACTTGTATATCTTTTGGTCTTTTTACAGCCTAGTTTTTGAGTTTGTATATACTGTTGCTGTTGTGGGAACAATTCCAATTATGAATGGCTATTTGTTGTGATAAACGCCAGGTTTTTGAGATTTTTTCACTTCAACTGTGAACACGACAGGAGACAAGTTATCGAATGAACGATCTAAGGGAAAACGATTAGTGGACAGTGGTAAGGGGTCGTTTATCATTAACTTGCCCCTTATTTTACAAGAAACTATGCGAAGAAATTCATCAGATACTGTTCACAATCCAATGACTTTTTTAAAGTAATATCTAGGAATTTTTGCCACTCCCAAATTCCATCGATATGCAGAGAAGCTGGAGGATTGAATTTCCTTCCAACATGATATTTTGCTGCAAAAAGTTTCGCCTTTCATTTCCTGGTGATTCTAGGTTGTTGAACCAACGAATGACTTGCCACAGAAAAAAAGAAAAAACCAATCAAGGTTATGCCAAGTCTTAGATGAAATTGTTGGGTTTTCTTCTGGGGCTGATGAACCACCGCATGACGCAGTTGATTGTGGAGTCTATTGTGAGATCGTTTCTTACCATAAGAATTAAAATGTACCGCTCTAACAACAAGACAGTCGAGGAGCAAAATATCGGCTAGATAACTTGCCGTTGTTTTTTACAGTGATCATTTAAAATCGATACCTGTTGTTTTGAAATTCATCTGATATTTCTTGGGTAATCTATCAAAAGGCAAATCGCAATTTAGGGGTGGGGTGCTAACGTTTTTGCATCATTCTTCGAAATGGCACAACTTTAAGTATATTCAGTTTAACGATTGCTCTACAGCAATGTATCGAATATTCCCTGAGCGTGTTGCGAATCTTTTGGGGACCCCAATGACGATTAATTTCCGGTGAGTGTGTGCGTAAGCACTGTTTCTATCTATTATCAGAGTTCAGTTTAGAGGGAGTTTATTAAAAGACTATTTTGACAAGCTTCCTATTTCTCGTAGTTTACTGCTCTCATGTCTGAGGGGTGATAACGCTTTCAATATGCTAGAGCTACATATCTCAACGCTTTTTTCAGAGCTATGAACTCGTAAGTAGAAATCTTTTTGAATAATCTGATTAAGATGCAGATGAGCTTTATTATAATGGGCAAACTTCACTTCTATTTTCCGCTTCCTGCATCTATCAGCAAAAAGCATATAGACAGAACACTAACCAGTTTGTTCCATATGCTGAATGCAGTGGGATCGACTATGTTTGATAAAGTGGAATTTTAGTAAATGAAACTCGTATTGGGTTTGCTTTTATTGCCACTCAGAACATTGTTCGCTCAAAGGTGACTGTGCTTGGATCAATATGGATTTCGATGTAATTAGCTCAAACCTCACCTCGAGTTCCATCATTTGCGTTGTTAGTTGTGCATGAAACATGTTTCAAGCAAAAGCGAGGGTGGCATCCAAAGTTTTGCTAATCGATTTGCCAAATAAATTTTTTGGCGCACTTCAAGTGTTCCCAGCTCGTACTGGACTGTAGTGCTGTCAGACCAAAAAGTTGTAACTCAATTTCCGGTTCCTCCTGATTATGTTGAGCTCCGTATGAAGCGGCTTGCAATTCTAGTTTGGGGAAAGTCACTCTTTTTTCCGGCTAAGCGAGCCCTGCCCTTAACGAATCTAAGGTTGATCGAATGATCTGAGTATTCAATTCGCAATTACTAGACGGCCGATAAAGCGTATTCCAGAGCTTGGTTAAAGGTATGAATTTCAATAGAGATTAATGTAGTCTAGGAAGTAATGGCTGGGATTTTGGGCCTCTTCGAATGCCGAAATTTGTTCCCTTAACTTGCCGAAGTCCTGGATGTTATCGAGCAGAAGGATTTTGTCCCATTTTGGAGCATGATTCCAGGCGGCTTGAAAAACTTTTCGTAATCGAATCAGAAGCGCTATGACAACGAGTCTGGCCGTAGCCTGGGTTTTTGCAGCAATTTACTTTCGATCACATAGCATGCTAACGTTGGGTTCTATCCATGGTAAACCAGGTACGTTTTGATTTTAAGGGATAGCCTTGGTGTCTGATGTTCGGATGTCTGGATGTTTTATTGTCAGAGATTGTCTTAATGTAGTCTGATTCAGTGTTGCAATATCGTTAGATATTCAGGAGTGTTTGATTCCCATTTGGTTAATTTGAAGCCTCCATTGGATAGAACATTACTGATAGCCTTGCTGTATTTTTTGCATTTTGAGTGAATTTGTGAACATAGAGATCATCCCCGTAAATGTTTTGAAATAGGTATTTGAAAAATCTGGAAATTGTTAGGTGTTGCCGCGAGTCGTTTTCCTCAAAGCATTTGAGGCACTAAAATATTTGTATTTGGCTCTAAATATGTGACTGATGTAATCTTAGGTATCAATGCCGACCATCACCTTGCGGGAGCAACTTTAACCTGCGTGACATTTCAATGTCAGTGGACAGCGCAATCTTGTTCTAATCTCAACCAAGCTGTTAAGATTACTTAGCGTGACCTATGGGAGATTACAATTTAAGGACTGAACTTGAAACACGCTTGATGCGTTTGCGACGCGGCGTACGTTGATCGGTTTGTTCTGAATAGTGACTGGATAATGGGGAAGGCACGGCATTTTTCATTGGGTTCTTCGCTTACATGATCATTTTTGTGACATCCTTTCTTACGAAAATCTTTGACGTGTTTCATTTTTTAACCCAGCTGTGGATTTGTTGACAGCTTATTGTTTAGCTGATTAAGTTGTTTTTCTCAGAGCCATCTATTTCTGCGGAATTTGGCTTTTTGTTTCCAGAGGAGAACAATTTCATGAGGTTTGTTGACAAGTTTAGTTGTGCCCTCCATAATATCAAGGGCTCTTTTCGTTTTTCGGCTTTGTTTTCTGGTCATGTTTGAAGCTATCACCTAAGAGCTCCTAATATATGGTTTGGATTGATTATTTTGCTATCTAATTGATTCTAGTTTAATGCATTTTTTTACACTGAGAGAAGGAAATTTCCAGGACTGCGCGTCGCTTTCTTAAATATTTTAGAGGCTTATGGTTGAATCTCGACAAGCATTGCAGTAGTTGAGAAAAGAGTCAGAAAGCGTCTGCAAAGACGGTTGTTGGAAGTTCTTATCTATAATCAGTTTCTTCCACTCAAGACCTACCGATTGAGGCATTCAAGTTTGTGGTTGACTGAAGATTACCAATGAATACTAGTTGATAAAAAGTATAAGCATTACCAAAAAGAAGAGAATTGCGTGTAGCACTCTGGTTAGAAATAGTTGGGAGATTTTATCTGGGTGGTTTTTTGGAGGAAGGTATTTGCGGTTGGCTTTAGATTAAGGCCTTGAATTGCTGAAGCATACAAGTACTCTCAATTCGGGGATTTCTGACTGAAAAACAATAAATGTTGTGATGCACTACAGGGAGAAGCTGATATCCTCAAAAGCTGGCAAAGATGTGTTGTTGACTCGCAAAGTCGTCCTTTCAAAGGGTGGAGTATAATTAGAACTGTCAAAATGGAGCTCCCAGCGATCTCTGACTCGGTATTTTGGATAATTTGATCTGCAGATTGTGTTATCAAGACAAACACTGAGATGTTGATGTAAATGTGACATGATGTTGGGATATGCATTCAAGTTCTGTTCAGATTTTAAGGATAATGCGCAAGATGCGGTGATTTGTTGAAAACAATTTCTCTTCTTTTTAATATGTTTTATAAATGTTTTTTAAATGTTTTATATAAATAAGTTTTTGTCTATCTGCAGGCGACTATTTTCTCTGGGAATGTATTCTTATTCATCAGCCCCCATGTTACTGGCTAAATCGATGACAATTGGTTCAAACCTTTGATGCCTTTCCTTGATTTAATTTGTCGTTCCATTCTATAGCAGTAGTAAGGTACAGTATGATGTCTGATGTCGTTTTCGATCAGGAGTTTAGAAATTTTCAGAAGATTTGTTCATTTAATTTGATGACTGCTTATTCATGAATTGCTAAGTTAATATTGTTTGATCTGGAGAATTGGAGCTCATTATCGACAATGTTTTGTTTTCGATTGACCTTGTTTTAACTATCACTGAAATATCGAATTCGTTCATAAATAGAATAAAAACGGAATTACTAGTTGATACCTTAGTTATCTACTACATATATTTTAACTGAAGGTTTTTTCGGAAGCCGTAAGTCTATCTACCTCTACATTAAAATTAGAAGTTGGTATATTCTGCAAATTGCCTGCCTGTACCTAAAACATACTAAAAAGTCAATTATCTAGCCTACCGTATAAATATCCGGTGATATGATATTGTGAAATGCTTTCAAGTTCTGTTTAGATTTTAAGGATAATGCGCAAGATGCGGTGATTTGTTGAAAACAATTTCTCTTCTTTTTTAATATGTTTTATAAATGTTTTTTAAATGTTTTAAATAAGTTTTTGTCTATCTGCAGGCGACTATTTTCTCTGGGAATGTATTCTTATTCATCAGCCCCCATGTTACTGTCTAAATCTATGAAAATGGTTCAAACCTTTGATGTCTTTCCTTGATTTCATTTGTCGTTCCATTCTATAGCATTAGTAATGTACAGTATGATGTCTGATGTCGTTTTCGGTCAGGAGTTTAGAAATTTTCAGAAGATTTGTTCATTTGATTTGATGACTGCTTATTCATGAATTGCTAAGTTAATATTGTTTGATCTGGAGAATTGGACCTCATTATCGACAATGTTTTGTTTTCGATTGACCTTGTTTCAACTATCACTGAAATATCGAATTCGTTCAGAAATAGAATAAAAACGGAATTACTAGTTGATACCGTAGTTATCTACTGCATATATTTTAACTGAAGGTTTTTTCGGAAGCCGTAAGTCTATCTACCTCTACATTAAAATTAGAAGTTGGTATATTCTGCAAATTGCCTGCCTGTACCTAAAACATACTAAAAAGTCAATTATCTAGCCTACTGTATAAATATCCGGTGATATGATATTGTGAAATGCATTCAAGTTCTGTTCAGATTTTAAGGATAATGCGCAAGATGCGGTGATTTGTTGAAAACAATTTCTCTTCTTTTTAATATGTTTTATAAATGTTTTTTAAATGTTTTATATAAATAAGTTTTTGTCTATCTGCAGGCGACTATTTTCTCTGGGAATGTATTCTTATTCATCAGCCCCCATGTTACTGGCTAAATCGATGACAATTGGTTCAAACCTTTGATGCCTTTCCTTGATTTAATTTGTCGTTCCATTCTATAGCAGTAGTAAGGTACAGTATGATGTCTGATGTCGTTTTCGATCAGGAGTTTAGAAATTTTCAGAAGATTTGTTCATTTAATTTGATGACTGCTTATTCATGAATTGCTAAGTTAATATTGTTTGATCTGGAGAATTGGAGCTCATTATCGACAATGTTTTGTTTTCGATTGACCTTGTTTCAACTATCACTGAAATATCGAATTTGTTCAGAAATAGAATAAAAACGGAATTACTAGTTGATACCTTAGTTATCTACTGCATATATTTTAACTGAAGGTTTTTTCGGAAGCCGTACGTCTATCTACCTCTACATCAGAATTAGAAGTTGGTATATTCTGCAAATTGCCTGCCTGTACCTAAAACATACTAAACAGATAATTATCTATGCCAACCGTATAAATATCCAATACCCATCAATGCCTACCAATACCTACTAAATGAAATAACCTACCAATACGCACGAAAACGAAATACCACTACCTACCAATGCCACCAGATTCTTTCCAGAACTTACAAATGCTTACAAACATGGCAACAGTACCTACCATTACCGAAACCAGCCTAAGGCCAGAACCTACCAAAATAAAATATCAAAACTTACCAATATCGGTAACAGCCTAAATCCAGAAGCATCCAATACTGATACCGACCGTATGACGGAACATAACAACCTACCTAGCAAAATACCTAGGAAAGAGTGTGATGGTTGCGAGAATGATCAACCAGAAGCGTTCGTTGAGTTCGTTAAAAACCCAGTGCAACTGGAAGCAGTGTTGGGATACGGAAGGACGACCAATCAGAAGGGGTTCCTTGGGGTTGATGAAACCAGAGAAGAACCGGAAGTAAGGTGGGGTTTTGACAGAATGACCAATCAAAAGGCTGTCCTTCGGGTGGGTAAAACCCCAAAAGAACTGTAGAGATGTAAACAAAGATAAATATCAAATTTCTTTGTCTTTTTGTGGCAGTTTTTAGTGTTTCCTGATGTTATCTCACTGTAGTCAGAATGCTTTATTTGATTATTATTTTTTGGTGTTTAGACATTCTGAAATATTTGAGAAGAAATCATGGTGCAAATTGGTTTAATTCATGGGGAAATCATTTTTTCTTAACAATATTAACCTTTAGTCGTGGTGTCGAAGCTGTCGAGTTAGGTGTCAAATGTTTCATTGAAATGTGACAGGAGAAGGTTAATTAGATCTTACTTGGATCTAGAGTTTGGAACGGTGTGTTTTTAATAATTCATTTGGGTTTTTGTTTTATTTGCTTTTGTTAGCCACAGTTTCCACAGCATTTTGGAAGTCAGTTATTTCCGTCCAGTTTTGATGATTTTTTTGACCTGCAGTTACCAGTTTTTTTAAACGAAAAGTCACCGTATCCTTGACATCTTCAAATATATGTGCGAATGTTTTATTTAAAGCAGAGAAACAGTTCCTCTGTTCTTGTGGTTTTTCTTTCCTCAAACACGCGATAAACTGCTAACACCCGAGGGAATTATGTCCCTATAAACCTCTTATCTTTTTGCTATTTTCTAATTGTTTCTTTCATCGAAGCTTTCGATGACTTAATTGTATGGTGTTGAGGAAATTTTTAGGTGGTGTGAACCCAAAATTCAGCTTTTTCGGTTAATTTATGAAATTCAAATTCTCCCAGCTTTTCTTGCCCCGCCCCCTTCAACCAGTGATGCTAGCTTCCCTGGGCTGACTCCTGCTACTTCCCAAGCTAACCTCTCGGCAGTCTTTTTAGCAGTTCGTGCGTTATTCTGTTATTTTTTAAATTAATTTGCGTCCATCATGCTTTCAATTTCTGATTCCTTAACAATACAAAAAAGAAAAAGATAGAGACCATTCGAGTTTACAGATTGAGTGGCCACCACCATTGAATTACGAATCAGTTGGATCATATATTGACTCAAAATTTATCTGTGTGCAGAAATTTACAGAAACCTTGACTCGGCATAATTAATTGCTCTCAAACGAAGTTTGTAGCGATTATATTAGTCCTGTGGTCTTTCGTTGCGATTTTTCGCTTGACCGATTTTTCGTCTTAACCTTTTAACTTTTCGTCCTCAAAAACAGGATAAACAGGTAAGTAGCTGAACACCTCTCTTAGAGCCTTACGCTCTCGTGCAGCCCTCCCAACTGTACCCCCCCCCCCCCCAATGCTAGCATCCCTAAGTCCCAGCCTGCTACTACCGAAGCCAACCGCTTGCCGGTCATTGTAAAGCAATTCGCCCTTGCACTTGAAAATAGCAAAATTTTTCACATTTAAATTGCTTGCAGTAATAAACTGCGTTAGCCCCCTAGCTATAGAAATTCTTAAATTAATGGGCGATCTTTAATGTTGTAGAGCGGAGAGATGGTGGTTAAGAACCCTCTCTTCTCCAATGGGGACTATGGTGATGCAAATGCCACAGATGAAGAAGAGGAGGAGGAAGAGGAATAAACGTGAACGAATTTGTCCCAAGAGTTAAAACTGCGAAGCAGTCGAATTATGTAATTCGCAACTACTGTGTTATGCATTCCCCAATTTTGCGTGTAAAAAGTTTTCGAAACAGTCATTTACCCCAGACCTTGAAGAAATTCTGTGTTGTGAGATACTATGAGACTTTTTTGGACTAAAAGTTAATGTTAATCTAGCATTAACTAGTTTTTATCGTTAACTATCTTTAAAGATTTTGTCTGATAAATTCTCGCCTAATGAGTATTTCAATTTGACATTGTCATAAATCAAGTATACGACAAATTGTATCCAAAATTTATAAAAACTGATGATAAAATTTCTGCAATGTCTGGGTTTGTTTTATTTGTTTGGGTGTAAGATATAGGTAAAAGGCAAATATTTATTCACGTTAGTCTGATATATAATGCTCTGTTATTAGTAGTCAAAACTGTGTGCGAACTTCTCTTTATCGCAGAATTTTGATCTATATCAAGTTAATTAACCTAGTAGCGTTAATCAAAAGTAGTTTCCGTTTATTTTCCTTCCCATTTAGAAATCCCCTGTTTTGATTATACGTATCATCAGAGTTTATGTCTAACATTCTGATCCGTTTTCTCTTACCCCCAGTGAACAAATTTTGCTACCAAATACCTGTGAACAAAATAATCTACGTGAGTTTTTGCTCTTGTGATGGTTTTGCATATCCTAATGAGTGGTCCGACCAGACATAACAATTAAAATCTTAAATTCTATTTTAAGGGTGTAAAGATGTCAATTAATAGTAGTTACTTTGTACCGGGGGTAAGGAAAACAGTTCAACTGTTTCCGTGTGAGGCATGGTATTATTATTATTAGAGTAGAGGATAGTATATGAAGTTATTTAGCCAATTATGAATGCTGCTAACGTGTCTACTATTGCTTTGCCAAAATTAAATTGAACCTTGTTTGAAGATGCTTTCAGGTCTCAAAGGTTCAGACCTCGCTCATTTTGCTCAATTATCTTCAAGCCAGGTGATAGTTTTAAATAGTTTGTATATTTTGTGAAAATATTTTAAAATACCTCTAATTAGTCAAACGCTGCTAATCATTTAAATTGGGTCAAATTAAATGACATCATTTTATTACGGAATACTGCCCTTATTTTAAAGCTACTTAATCATGCTGCTGCTGCTGCTATTTGAGATGGCAAATTTTAACACCACGCTTTTTTAAGCGTTTCAAATGCTCTCTTGTCAAATTTCAATCGAATCGATTTGTTCAAATCTAGTGCAATGATCTAATCTGTGCAATCAACATTCCAAGTGAAAAATCTATAATTATGTATATTGGTGTGTGCAATCTATCAAGTACGATTGGTGACAAAGCTTCTGTTAATGGTCAAAGTATAATATACTGATTAATAAACATCTGTCAAGAAATTATTAGATCAAATTAAATCTGCAAGCTACAGTTTTTTTGAAGGATAGATTTAATTTATGTGAATAGATCTTCATGGGCCAGTGAGTCGCGGCTGCTGTGTCATAAAATTGTCAGGTGCCTGTAAGACGGCAATGTGAATTGCGAATTACACTTTTGTCAGGTTTTCTCTACCAAATTCTCTGTCAATTGGTAAATCTGAAATTCTCCCTGGGAGCACTTTCTCATTGAAGTTTGATTTCCTTTTTTGCTAGCAATAAATATAGAAGGATCTGTAAATCAGTACGATTTGTGGAAACCAACTGCTGTACGTGGCTGGGGGCGATAAAGAAAAACATTCACTCGGGATCTCCTCGCGAAGAGAGCTATTGTTATCAGAAATCTTGGCGAACAAACGTGCGCAATTTCCAGTAGTGGTTTGTATAGTATTGTTGTAACATTTAAAACTAACTACTAAATTTAAACTATAAAATATCAGTGGCGCAAATTTATTTGTTTCGGTCGAAAAATTTAGCTATTCTTATTTCCTATGCTTTATTTTACTGGAAGTTATAATTGCTTTCTGATTGCCGGAAAGCTGAACAATTTGCAGAAAAGATCGTTCCGTCACAATAGACAGATCTTGGTGGCTTGAAGGAAAGACTTATTATATACTTATAATCAATCTTATTTTTTGTAGAAATTTGCCGCACATGAATTCACTGGGCCTTACCATCGCATAACCACAGATTATGAGACCAGGACACTTGTGACATTTTTGAGATTATGCGACTAACAGTCTTAAAGGAAAAAGGGCAAGACTTTGAATAGACTCTGAATGCAGTTTTTAAAAGAAGCTATTCGACAAAATATGCTTGATTTATGCTTGATTTTTTATCAGCTTTGACAAAAAAAGACAACCCCTTAGAACATAAACATGGCAAACAACGTAGCTTGAGAGCAAATTGCTCGTATATAGCTTCTTGTTCTAGAAGTTGGACCATGAACACTTTCTTTTTACAAATCATTTTTATTTACCTAATTGCTTAAGGAACTTTATGGTAACACCTCTCTTTTTTATGGAAACGCTTCTACAAGAGGCTATCAAAATGCGGTTCTACTGTTTGGGTTCACCTGTTTGTTATAGCAAGAACTTAAGTTTTTAGTTTCTCAAGGCAATTTAATGAAATTTTCTGCTATTGATTTGTGGCAAATGAGAAAAAAAGAATAACCACAAAAAATATTTTATTGTCGATCTGTTGACAATATTGGACAAAATTGGTCTTCTATTGGCTTGCTGGAGCTTACAGATTGTTCAACATTCCAACAAGTTTATCTCTTTATCAGACTGATTGATATTTTTCTTGATTCAGCTACAACTAGTACCTTATAAAGGTGTCGTGCAACAATCAAGTCAGAAGTGAAACTTGAAAAAACATTGACTTTTGTCCTTATCGCAACCAAAACGAGTTGGTTGTTCCCGCAACTTAAAACTGATAAAAAAACTTAACAAACTGTCTAGAACATTGTAATTGAATCCTTATCTACATTCTCTTACATTTTATGGTTTACCCCTCGTTCAAAGAACAAAACCTTCTTTCCCCAGAACAGAAGTCTCCCCTGTTACCGGCAAATAGTTTCTTTGTTCCACAACTTGTGCGACGCACTGAAGAGAGCATCAGCGGTCAGTGCAACCATCAAGTGCCGAGCACAGTAAACGGAACCCGAAAGCTGGCAGCCGGTCAAGACAAAGAAAAGACACAGAAAAGACACAAAAAAAGACAAGCAATTTTTTCAGCGACGAAGCCAAGTTTGGGTTACAAACGTCACCCCGACGAGAGGATCTAGTTTTTTTACTGGTTTCAGACGTCTTCAGCAGAGTCCGCCCGAGATCTCAGACGTTACCTCTGATGTCCTTTTCCCCGGTTAGAGCCATCCAAAATCTCTACTTTTTTTTCGACAAAGCCTCCAAAAAATTGATATTTGTCCCCCAAAAAACCTTATTTGTTACTATAACACCTCGATTTATAAACCTTGACTAGTTTCATTAATTTCAAAGCGAGTAAAGGCAAATTTCTCATATTTAAAGAAAAATCTGCGAAAAAAAACACAAAAGTCAGAGAAATGTTCCTTAAATCAGAAAATTCAAAAAGCACAATTTAGTTTTCTCAATCCATATCCGTTTCAATTGCGGAATAAACCAATAAAACACTCTCTTGAAATAGTTTGAAATCAAACAGAAAGCCATTTCGATCGATTTATCCAATAAGTATCATATAAATGAGAAATGGCAGAAAAAATTTTTTGAATTCAGAAAATTCAAAAACACAAGTTAGTTTTCTGACGACAAATTCATTTGAATTGCCAAATAAACCACTAAACAAACCCCTAAAACAAGTCATTGTCAGTCGGTTTGATAGTTTCACTTGATTAGGGAAGTAAATAGAAGGTCCTTAGGCGCCACACCAAATATCAAAATTTTCATTTGACAAAAATAAATACCATTTTAATTTTTTTGTGGAAAAAACTTCCAAACTTGATTTTTTGCAGAAGTCCTCGGTCTCAGACGTTGCCGTTTGCGAAGTCCCTTTATCCCTATTGTTTTCAGACGTTAACATCAGCAGAAGAGGAGTTTTCGAAGAAAATTGGTTCCAGTAGTCACCAGAAAATTTGATTTTTTTCCTACTCTCAGTTATTTTGAAGGGCAGAACTCAGACGCTATCTGTCGGAGAGAGCATTGAAAGTTTAGTACAGTCAATGCATATTAAAGATAACGAAGAAAGAGTGAAAAACAACAGATAAAGTAACACAGTTTTAAAGAAAACGAAAAAGTTTTTGCAAAACCGGTAAAAAGACAATACACCAAAGAGTTCTAAAGATTTCCACAATTTGACTCGTCTCTGCAATTTTCTAGAATTCAGTAGCCCTTCTGTAACTCTTGTTGCCTAAACGCATCGCATTTTGACAAGTTTCTTATCTTTAGCCGTCACAACAACAATAAACTCCTTGAAAAAGAACAGGTTTCAAAGTTATAAATTCGCAAAAACTGTGAGAGGTATTTGTTAATCATAGTGCTCGGTTAGGATTAGGGAGCTAAAGAAAAGTTCCGTGGGTAGCTTTAAAAGCTTTCTGGTTGGTTATTTATTGGTATTTGACAGAAACAGACGAGTTTATTGAAGTTTTCAAGAAAAAGGAGTTTAATGTAACAATTACCTGAGCTCTGGTCTTATATTGGTTCAACTGCATAATTGTAGCAAGGCACAGTTTTCCCGTAAACCACAGTAGCCGCACACACTAATTCAAACACTTAAAGCCAGCTATTTAAGAGAAACTTGTGTTAATTCAACAAAAAACAAGCAATTATTTAGGTCTGTTGAACGAAAAACGGTTAAAACGCACGAACGTTCGAAAAAGCTTTTAGGTTTTTTTTAGTGCAAAAAGCTAGATTTAGCCTACAAAACACATCCTAGGACATCACTTCTCAGAAAAGTTGCGTCGCTCGTCTTTTGAACAAGAAAAAACTAGGATCATTAGCAGTCAAACCTTAGACAACCTTTTTTCAAATCAAAAATTTGCGTCGCTCCGGTTCTCAAAGCCGTTCTTCACCTTCAGTAACGAGCTGCTTCACCAACGGCATCAACCGTCAGCTTCAACAAAGCAACAGCCACCAAGATGTCGAAGCAGAACAGCGCTGAATGTCAGTTTGCTATCAATATGTTCAAAGCGACAGAATGTCAATGAAGAAACTGCTCGATCTCCTTGAGAAAACTGTGGAGCAGAAAAGGAGTTTCCGATCATTGTCTTTGATGATCAACAAGATCAAAGGCCAGGATGCGGAGCTCAAGAAACTCTCAGAGGAAGTGATGAGACAGCAGCCACATCAAAGCACTGCATCATCAATATTGAATAGGCAAACGACATTAATAACTCGACTCAATGAATGGAACTGCAAGTCGATCTCTTGGACGATGATGGCCAGCTCAGTCAGTCTTCCAGTCGCATTAGAGATGATATCAGCATGATCTCCAGCGGAAGAAACTTGTCTCAGCAATCAACACCTGCGCCCAGGGACGACAAGGAACGAATCCAGCATCAGCGCGATATAGAAGAAAAGCAGACCAGCAGTAACATCATCAATCAGCCGCCCCCAATACCACCATGGCCAAGACAACCATCATGGTTTCTACAAACATCTAATGAACAAAGTCTTCAAATTCAACATGTGCTTGAAGCCCACCAAAGAAATCCTAAGAAGGAAGTTCAGGAAAGTCTTCTAAAATCGAAAAATAACTTTGAAAACCAAATAAATGCTCCCAATCCTTTTCCCTACTTTGACAAAGATACCAGCCACGAATTCACATCTCCAACAAGATTAAGGAAACTCGAAATTGCCTCCACTCTGGTAAACAGACAGGTCAAGGAAATTGAAACAGCTCAAATCAAATTGAGTGACAACTTTAACACGTCGCAGAACCTTTTGCCTCCAATCCAAAAATTGAACCTTTCAAGCAATCACTCACTTTCAAACCCCTTCAATTTGGCTGATCCTACTATTTAATTACATGCAGATGGTCTATTTGCCCAAAACTCGGCATTGGAGAAAACCTTTAATTTAAACTTGCCAAAGCAAAGAAACAATCAGGATTCATTTGCCAACAGAAATCCTCAATATCATAATTTTCCCAATCTTCAACAGAATTTTGGACCTTCTCAAGTTCACATAGGAACAAATGGATACCCCGATAGTCAACTGTTGAACTGTGATCGGCAAAAACTCCCCTGTTTACCCACAGTGGCAAACGAACCTCACATCTTCCAAGTAAAACTGATAAAATAGTCTTAGAAAACGATTGCCTACAATCCAATCAATGTATTAATCCTATAACTGGGGCACACTCCACAAGTGTCCCAACAATTACCATGCAACTCATGGAACAACCGCATCAAAATATCGTCTTAAATCCTGCAGCTCCTAATTTTCAGCCAAACCAGGTAGCTTCAGAATCAAACGTAATTGCAGCTCCTCTGCATTTTCCACAACCTGTGAACAGTCAACACGGCCTCGTCAGCATAGGCCTCTCAATTAATCAAAATATGGCACAGCCCAGTCAGTTGTGTAACAACCGGTTTATTCCTGGCTCTCAACTTCAATCGAACCTTCAAGCTCCAGTAACTTCCACGATCCATGGCCCAATGTGCATTAATCAACAGCTAAATCCTGTTGGACAAAATCAGTTCAGCCAGCCTCTAATCGACCAGAGTTTACTAATCACTGTCAATCAACATATTAGCTCGGTACACTCGAACACTAATGTAACACAGGAAAGAGGAAATAATGATTTCAAACATTCAATCAAATTGCCACCTCTGAAACTTCAGAATTTCAATGGTAACCCTATCACTTTCACGAGTGGATCAATAACTTCAATACAATCATTCAAAACAACACTTCGATTACAGACACGAATCGTATAACCTACTTGCAGAATTTTGTAAGTGGGAAAGCAAAAGACTTGATTCATGCTTACTCCTGCGATCCATCTTAATATCAGACAGCACTGAATGAACTAATCCGACATTTCCGTGATCGTACTATAGTTGTTAATGCGTTCATTAACCAGCTCGAAAACTGGCAAATGAACTTCCAAAACAAGCAAAGCTTCATTGCCTTTTCCTCATTTTTGAAAAGACTTGTGCAAGCCTTCCAATACCTTGGCTTTACAGCAGACCTCCAGTCTACAACACTCATTAAGAAAGCCAAAGAGAAAACACCACATCATTTGGTTCTGAAATGGACTGAACATTGTCTTACCGAGCTCAGCTCAGACCCGACTCTCGTCGATTTTCAACAATGGTTAGAGATCCAAGCTCAAATCTACGACAAAGTGAGTCGAGAAAGCAATCAAAGAACCATCAGTTCTCAAGCCTCAAAGTTCGTCAACTCACAAACCTACAAACCAGGCCTTACAAAAGCAACCTCCCATTGTCAGTCAACAACGCATCAGCGGGAAACAGTAGAAAACATCGGAACTTTGCGCCTCAGCAAAAACTCCGTCAACTTCACAAAACGTTCCGAATAAAACTTTTAACACAAAACGATTTTGCGAGAAGTGCTCACCAGGTGATCGATACAACCTTGTCAGCCACAGCAATTTGTGTACAAACTGCTTGAGCAACAAACACCACAAACAATCGTGCCCATCGCAAAAACGATGTCAGGTTTGCAGTGGATTCCACCACACAACTCTTCATGATCCTGCCAAGCAAATCAAACGCTCTCCAGCAGCCTTTTCTACTGAAGTAGTTTCTGGTAGCAATCCAACAGCTTCTTCTAGTAGTAACGATTCATGTCAAAATCCAAATACATCTTCCCAACAGAAAAATCAAACAAACAAAGCCCCCAACAGCCGTTATGGCCAAACTTTCAACAACCAAAGCCATCAAAACGTGCAACGACGTAATTTAAACGGCAATGCAATTAACCAATCGGTCAGCATTAACCAGTGCTCAGAAACACCGAAAATTGGTATGAGCAATTGCAGCTTATTCCGGTTTCATTCCTCAAGGGGGATAAAGCATTCGATACCTACGCCCTCATAGATCCCGGTAGCCAATTCAGCTTTGTATTGCACGCCATAGCTGAATTTCTTGAGCTTCCCCGTGAAACTCAACAGTCAGTACCACAACAATTTCTCAATACAGAGAACAGCATGTCCCTCTCAAAAATTGTTGAGCCAGTCACAATAACTCCATATAAGTCAACTGAAATATCGTTTGAACTCTCTCGAACGTTCAGCACCCCGTCCCTTAACGTCGCAGCTGCAAAAATTTTCGAACTTAATCAAATGTGTGATGCCTTCAACAGTTTGCGCCACATACATTTCCCAAATATTGCCGATGGCAAAATCGGCGCCCTCCTCGGTGTTAATGCATTTGCATTCACCTACCCTACACATGTTATACCTGGCGATCAAAATCAACCGTTTGGTGTGAAAACTAAACTTGGTTGGACCCTCGCCGGTGAATATGAGAACCGTATCTCAGCAACCACTCAGCAGCCCGCAAGTCAGCAGAAGAAGAAATTTATTTTCCATGTGTCAAGAAACAGAACAGATGAACCCGGACTTGACGAACTTGTTCAACAGTTCTGGAGTATTGAAGCAGATGGCATTCAGAAGGACCGTGAACAAGTTTACACAAAACAAGAAGAACAGTTTCTTGATATTTTGAAGAACTCTATCAATCACAATGGTGAAAGATATGAAATCAAACTGCCCTGGAAATCAGAAATAAAGTTGGAAAACAACCTCTATTCTGCACTGAACCAAGCCAAAAGCCTCAACACACGCCTTCAGAGTAAACCTTTGTTGCAAGAAAAATACAATAAGACTCTCTTGACAGACCTTGAGAAAAACTATGTCAAACCGGTGGAAATGCAAGATCCTCAACCAGACAGAATTTGGTGCCTACCACACCATTCTGTGGAAAATATAAACAAGCCATGAAAAGTCCGCCGAGTTGCAAATGCCGCTTCAAATTTCCGCGGCCAATCGCTTAATTCAAACCTTCTTACAGGACCCGATCTCCTTAATAACCTTTTAGGTGTCCTGATGAGATTTCGAAAACATCCCGTTGCAGTCCTTGCGGACATCGAAGGCATGTTTATGCAAATCGCCATCCATCAGATTGATCAATCTACTCTTCGATTTCTCTGGTTAGCAGACAATTAGATACAACAATACCAATTTACCAGACTCATTTTTAGAGCAAATTGCTCGCCTTCGTGCGCAATATACGTTCTTAACCATTGTGCCAAGGAGAACATTCAACATTTCCCAGAGGCCCTCAAAGCCGTCAGAAAGCACTTTTACATGGGTGACTAGATCCAATCACATGCAACAGAAAAAGACGCTTGTAAGGCAGTTCTTGAAACAAAACATTGTCTAAAAACAGGTGGGTTTCGACTCACAAAATTTGCTTCAAACAGCTCTATAGTCCTAAACCAAATCCCTCCAGAAGACAAAGACAACCAGACAGATATTGTTCGAGGTCTTGGTGTTAAATGGAATCTTGAGAAAGACTGCTTTCTTATGAAACCTCTCACTGATTTCCCAAAAGATGCCTTAGCTTACACTCAACGTAAGATCGTTAGTCTTGTCTCCTCGATCTTCGACCCAATAGGGATAATGTCGCCATCAACGATCCGTTTCAAAATAGTTCTTCAAGAACTGTGGAAACTTGGGAAAAAATGGGATGAACAAATTGACCCTCAAGTAGTTAAACCACTTCAAAAGAATTTGCACTTATACTTTTCTTCACCAGAAGTGACATTGAACAGAACTCTCAATAAGAGTTGCCATTCACCAGAAAGTGAAAATGAAATCCATGTATTTGTCGACGCCTCAGCTGTAGCAGTTGCAGCCGTTGCATACTTGAAAATAGTTCCTAACTTAGCCACTGATGTTGAAACTTGTTACTTAATAGGTAAATGCAAAGTTGCTCCAATTAAACAAATCAGCATACCCAAATTAACTGATGTTACTTAATAGGAAAATGCAAACTTGCTCCAATTAAACAAATCAGCATACCCAAATTAGAGTTGGAAGCCGCAGTCATCGGAGAGAGCATCCTTTCAACCATCATGAAAGAGTCATCGTTTCACATTACTCGTTCTACACTCTGGACAGATAGTCAAGTAGTACATGACTGGTTATCTACAACCAAGAAACAACCTGCTTTTGTTGCGAATCGCCTCAAAAAAATCCTTGCATCAACTGATGCTTACCAATGGAAACACGTTACGACCAATGAAAATCCAGCTGACCACGGGACCCGTGGTGTCAATCCAGACGAAATACCAGCCAAGTGGCTAACAGCGCCAGCATTTCTTACCACAAGACAGCTCAGTGCTCCTGAAAACTCTCCAAAGTATGTGTTAGCAACGCATGAAATAGTCACGCAATTTGTCGGAGCAAATAATCGACCCGACACGGTTCTCAACTTGGAACAAGTTGCTCCTGACTTTAGCAACAGTCTTCAATTTTGTCTTTCGGATTAGAAAACAAAGGCCTAAAGATCAGCAGTATATAACAGAAGACGTCATTCTTGCAAGAAATTGGCTGATCAAAATGTCGCAGCAAAATTTCTTCTTCTCAACAATCCAAGCCCTGAAAAGTGGTTCCAGGATAGATTCAAAGAGCAAAATCCGTTTGCTCAACCCAATGTTGGACAACAATGAAATGCTTCGGTGTTGCGGAAGATTGCAATTTGCGCCAGATAACCTCGAAGTCAAGAAATTTCCGATTATACTGCACGCAAAAGACAAGATAGCGAGACTCTATACAGAGCATGCACACAACATTTGCGTTCACCAAGGAACAGAGCCAGTGAAAGTTTTTGTGCAGCAAAGATACCACATCAATGGCCTCAGGAAAACACTTTTGAGTATAAAGTACCGATGTTTTCTCTGCAGACGATTTGCCGCTCAAAACATTCAACCTGTCATGGCTCCCCTTCCTGCTTGCCGTTTTCCGACAAACTCTACTGAGTATCCTTTCGCGAACAGCGGAGTTGAAATTTTTGGACCCTTTTATATAGAAGATGCCAAAGGTTAGATTGAAACCACTACGGCCTCATCTTCACTTGCCTGGTTACTAGGTGTGTCCATCTAGAAGCTTGTCCCGATCTCAACACTGACACTTTTCTAAACGCTTATCGAAGTTTTGTAAGCCGCAGATGTCAGCCAGCAACAATGCTCAGTGACAATGGCAAGACATTTATTGGTGCATCGGAGAACCTAAAAAGATCTGTGAAACGTCTCGACAACGACAAAATCTACAAAGCAATGGCAGCAACAAACACAACCTGGAAGTTCAATCCTCCCTATGGACCTCATTTTGGCGGTATTTGGGAGCGCTTGATCCAGACCGCGAAACGCACTCTATTGATCATTCTAGGCTCCAGAAGATTGTCGCTTGATGTGTTCAGGACAATTTTGGTCGAGACCGAAGCTATATTGAACTCCAGACCACTAACGATTGTCGCTGACCTTCCGGAAAATGAAATGCCTCTCACGCCAAACCATTTTCTGATCAACAGACCGTTCAACTCTCTCCCACCAGGAAAGTTCGACAGCCAAGAACCCACCAGTTTCAAGTCTTGGAAAAATGTGCAGCAAATGGTCAACCATTTCTGGAAACGACTCGTCAAGGAGTATCTTCCGACACTGTTAAAGAGGTCCAAATGGAGCGATAGTGGCCAAACACCACTGAGAGTCAACGACATTGTTTGGATTCTGAAAGATATGACTCCACGTGGAATTTGACCCCTTGGACGTGTTCTCGAAGTCTACTCTGGACGAGATGGACAACAACGTGTGGTGAAGGTGAAAACGGCTTACGGCACGTACGTTCGCCCGGTCTCCGCGCTCGCACGCGTTTTGGCTGATTAGCCCGTTTTTTCCTGACATTTTTCCGAAACGGTTCTCTAGGCAACTTGAGTTACACCCTCTTTGACGATCTGATCAACCGTCTTTGATGAGTTAGTTGGCCTCCTCTTTGAGTTACACCCTCTTTGACGATCTGATCAACCGTCTGTGATGAGTTAGTTGGCCTCCTCTTTCCCCTGGAGCACGTCGTGCAACAATCAAGTCAGAAGTGAAACTTGAAAAATCACTGACTTTTGTCCTTATCGCAACCAAAACGAGTTGGTTGTTCCCGCAACTTTAAACTGATATAAAAAACTTAACAAACTCTCTAGAACAATGTAATTGAATCCTTATCTACATTCTCTTACAAAAGGCATTTTAAATTTTTGTTCTAAACCAATTTTTCATCTTAAAACTACTAACTCAAAACTTGCGTCTTGTTGCTCTTTCATGGCAAAAACTGTTTATATATAAAAATTTTTTTGGCTGATTTTTGGTGTCAATTAATTTATTGAAGCTGCTAGCTTCTTTTTTTCAGAAGAACAATCACAAGAAGAAACTGTTAATGACAAACAATCACCACGTTTCACCAATAGTGCAAATAACTTCGAGTTCTCTCCTGAATTAGAAAGCTCGGTTCTCATAGTACCAATTTAAAAGAAAACATATCTTCGGAATCGCATTCTCATGATTGGCGTTGTCGTCAACATTGATGCCCAGTGGATTATTTGCCAAATGTGCTCTAAATATCATCTGTGCCTGTTACTGATTCGACATGGTTAAGAAAAGTCATGCAAATGTTCAGCCAGAACAACATCAGAAATCATGAAAAACAGTCCCGATCTAACGAAAACTGAAAACTCGAACCTGATTAATTTATACTAAACCATTGTACTCAATTTTTCATTCAATAATCAAATCATTCTCACAAAGTTCCTAAGGCGGCCAAAGTAACAGGCGTTATGCAATGCAAAACGAACTCATTCCCCTAGTAACTAATCATGAATTAGGAATTAATCAAAAATCCAAACGATATCAAACCAACTGCAGATGTCATTTTGCAAATAGTTAAGACAGCAATGAAACATTGCCAAACGAAAAGTACGTTTTTTAGCCAGAGGCTACAGTCAACAGCAACTGTTTGATTCTAAGGAAACCTACTAACCGACAACAAAGTTGAGCACCTTGGCATTATCATACAAAAACTTACAAATTGGGAGGAACCGCAACAAATGGACATTAACAAAACTTATATTAATGCACCCATACAGAAAAATGTACAACCACTTCAACAGAAAGGATTCGAAAATTTGACGTGAATGGAGAATAATTATTATGCAAACTGAGCAAAATCATTTATCGTTTCAAACAATCGGGTAGAAATTAGTTGTTTACACTAAAAAACCGTTTGGAACAAATCAGACTTAGATCTTGTACATAGATCCTTGTTTCTTTGTCAAAATGTGGAAGAACGTAATAGCCTCAGCGTGTGTCTGGACCAGCGGTATTACAATTTTTTGCCTAGAGAATAGATTTTGTTCCTGGTTCGAACAAGAAATACATAGTGTAATTTCATCATAAGCTAATGTTCGGAAATCAAAATGAGTTCGAGGTGGGAAGTTTAAAATTGATAATGATGAAGTACAAGTCCGTCAGTAAATTTTTTGTCAAACTCATTTTGGCATGTCGGAGTGAATAGCTTTTGTTCCTGGTTCGAACTGGAAATATATAGTAATTTCATCATAAACTAATGTTCGGAAATCAAAATGAGTTCGAGGTGAGCAGTTTAAAATTGATAATGATGAAGTACAAGTCCGTCAGTAAATTTTTTGTCAAACTCCTTTTGGCATGTCGGAGTGAATAGATTTTGTTCCTGGTTCGAACAGGAAATATATAGGAATTTCATCATAAGCTAATGTTCGGAAATCAAAATGAGTTTGAGGTGGGAAGTTTAAAATTGATAATGATGAAGTACAAGTCCGTCAATAAATTTTTTGTCAAACTCCTTTTGGCATGTCGGAGTGAATAGATTTTGTTCCTGGTTTGAACAGGAAATATATAGTAATTTCATCATAAGCTAATGTTCGGAAATCAAAATGAGTTCGATGTGGGAAGTTTAAAATTGATAATGATGAAGTACAAGTCAGTCAGTAATTTTTTTGTCAAACTCCTCTTGGCATATCGGAGTGTAAATCAATTTCTTTACCTCTAGCAGAAAAACAGAAAATGAAGATATAGCTATAAAAGATACCTCAAATGTTGATAGTACCACATATCGCAGTCTCATTGGAAATTTGAACTATTTAACTTTGTCTTGTATACGACAGTTTGCTAAAGGTAGTCATGCTGCAAGTTTATTTGGAATCGCCAGATATGGAACATTGGAACATCGGAGTTGAAATATACACTGTTCCTGACAAACCTGTAATTCTGATTGGCAATCAAGCTATCAAGCTTGTATTGCACTCAGTTAACAAACTTCTCACCACAGTAAGAGCAAACATTTAACCAGTACACTTCACTACCTGCGTGACTTAATTGAAAAAATTACCTTATTGAAATATGCTCCTACTGAAAGCAAACCGCTGAAATTCTCACGAAAAGCCTAGGCAAAGTTAAAACAGAACAGTTCAGACAATTCCTTGATAATACATAGTTTGGTCACAAGTGATAATAGTGACTGGATTTAAAAAATGACTTAACGACCAGTTTTTGAACGCTCATTCGAACTCTTACAATAACAAGCGTCAAAGAAATGTAAATTGGTATCAATTTGTAACCGCTGTACATTACAATCAATCGTTTTCCGTAGAAGACTTTTTTTGCACAGGAATTCCCCGAGCTCTATCGTCGCATAATCTTTACAGAAAACAATTTAAAATAATTATAAATTGTCTTGATTATGAGGGTTACAATGTATTATTTCTGAAGCAATTGTTACCATCGTTTGCTGTTTTTGTCAGCTAATTTAAAATTTGCTCATTGACAGCAGTGCAACCTTCCATCACATCTTGTATCAATAGGACATACAGAAGAAGCTGGAGTAACCGATTATCTCAAGTGATAAACGTCTCAAATGTTCTGCCGAAACAACTTGACTGCTATTGTCACTAAACAAAACATAGATAAACTTTTTGAAAAGCAAAAAAGGTCAACCAATAGTGAAGGAAAAATTAACATAAGCTGTCAAAAGATAACGAGCTCTATACTTTGTCATGTCAATTGGCTAGACGAGTAACAATGGTGCTCCTCCAAAAGCTGAGTTTTTTGGATCTTCTCATTATATCCTATTTCTGGCACTTTGATGGAGTTTGAACGTTTTTCAAAAAGAGTTTTATAGCTAGGTGCTTTGAAAACGACAATGTTTTTGTCACTTTGAGGCTGATTATGTAAACTTCAAATTTGTCAAATATTCTACAGCCTTTAAGCAAATTTTCTTTTTCGGAAAATTTTTTACCTGTGATTTTTTGCCATACGAGTTGCACGTTTTGTAATCTGATTTTTATGCCATATGAGTTGCAGTCCATCTTTTTAACAGACTGAGTGACTTTTTATCCAAATTCAGTAAAAACTGGTAAATATCATTAATTGATTTTTGTACTATAAATCAAGTGTTCATCTTACCACTATTAAGTTATTACCTGCGTTTTTCTGACAATTTCATGCATATTTTGCATATATTTTAATCGATTTTTGGTGTGCATTTTATTTATTCTAGCTGCCTTCAGATCATTACTTTTATCAATTAATGCAACGACGAATAGAATCAGTGTTTTACAAAGAAAGTTTCAAAAGGCACACCTTAAGCCGCTATATAATTCTCCCTAGAAATTTGATGAGTTGTCTTCTCACTTTATACCACAACGTAGCTTACATTTGTTGATCATGTACAAATAAGTTTGCAAAATGAGTATAACTTGCATGGTTTTTCAAATGATAAATTGCCTGAAATAAGTTCTTTGGCTCAGATTTTGTCTTACTCTCTTAGCAAAAATACGGAGTCCTAATCAAATTAGTCCCGATGGTTTCCATTCAATTCAATTTATACTTCATTTATACTTCATCTCATTTTTTTGTGGGGTAAAAGGATTGAAAACTACTAAATTATGAGTATGTGAATTTAATAAAAAATGAATTCCGAACCACGTCAAGGAATATACAACTGATGTTAGTCCGGCACTGTAATTTTTTTTTACAAATTATTCATTACTTTAACATTACAACAGAAAATCCAAGTGAATTCAATTTTCGTGGCATATTAAATGAAAAAAAACGCATTAAGTTGGCAATAGTTTTAAAACACCGCAAAAATTGTAGTCGACATAATTTAACATCACCTTGTTTTTTATAATTTGCTCATTTATTGTAAACATGCTGCGCAAAAAGCACTTGTAGCAATAAACGCAAACAAATGCGTTAAATTAAGCATTTTGTTGAAAAAAAACTTGAGTTGCACTACTTCTATTGAGAAAACCATATACAAAACTGCTTTACGATTAGTTTTCTGTGCCAAGCTTTTCTTGCCACCTGTCCTTCGGACCATGGAGGACCACATATGGACCTCGAAATTTGGAGGGACGTAAAAAGTCTAGTGTGTGTATGGGTTCGGGTGGGGGGTACCATTTAAAAATGTTAAGTGCTCCAGCATCCTACTTAAAGTAGCGATAACTTGTTTTCATGGGCCAAGAAAGAGTCTTTTCATGAACGAACTTGAGCAGGGCATTGTGTTGCTAAGTCGCGGAGCTCTCTCGGATCGTCTTGGGTGGTGTTGTTGAGATAACTAAGATTGCACATAGCGATTGGGGCTCATTAAGCATTTGTGTTAAGGCTTGAAGAAATGTGAATTCTGAAATTTTTCAAGACACTTAATTCTCGTTTTCTGTTTGATTTGCAAAGATGGTTTAACCGCTTTGCTCCCTTACTGTTTGCCAAAGTTGTCACTGTTTAACAAAAGTCAAAATTCCGCAATTAAAAAACAACAAAAAAAAACTACAACTAGAAATCTCCATCCAGTGCAGAGTATAATAACAAGCGCTATGTTGTACGGTTATACCCTAATTTGCAAAGTGTACTAAATTCTTAGTTGTCCTTGTGTTAGCTAAGCTTAAGTTTATTCATCATTGTTATCACCTAGATAAACTTTCCCTCAGACTTTAAAGTCAAGTTTTCAGTTGTGTTCACATTCTCCCATTTTATTACTTAAACTAATTTTCATTCTCTTATCAATATTAATGAAATTCAGTTGTTCTCAATCTCTCGTGTTTTGATACAAGAATAGCTCACTAACGAATCGAGACAGAATTCCAGGTCATCAGAATAGAGCCACATTCGTAACACTAGTGTTTGTTATATTTAAGAACTGTAATCCAACACTTCACCGAGTACAGAGGATTCGCACCTCGTATCCCATTTCTCTAAATCAACATGCATTCGTGGCTCAAATACATACGTCTGAGGTAAGAGGTATCGCATGGCGGCGTCAGCAAATAAAGAACGAGCCATTTTTGGAATCGAACCCTTTTGGTAATGGCCTACATTCGAACCCCCGTTGAGATGGGAACGATGGAGAATAATTCTGAAGCTGGCCATACTTGCTAAAGAGGGCATTTCGATCAACATCTTACAAGAAGCACCTCCAGATAAGGTTACTTTTCCTCTCGAACCTATCTATGAACAAGATGTGGAAAATAGCACAGCTCAAAGCCACAGAGACCGCAGAATTTGGAATGAACAAGTTAAGAATACGTGGCTCAACAAATGTCAGAAGGTTGAAGCGGCAAGAATGTTGAGGGGTGATAGACCTTGGAAACATTGTGGCAACAAAGCTGTCTCTCTCACCTATCTTAGCTTTGGCTTAGAAGGCCGTCGGATATTTGGTTCTCAAGAACCAACCATTCAAATTGATCAAATCTCGACAAAGGATCTCTGGGAAAGTTTTGACAACGTTTTCAATAAGCAGAAAAATATAACTTTTGATCGTTTTACATCTTTAACACAAAAAAAACTCAAAGGAGAGCCGGTCAAAAAATTCCACGACTGTCTCCGGGAACTTTCATTGAACTGTGATTTTGGTAGCCCAGAGGAATCCATCATTCGAGATGTTTTTACTGCGAATATGCAAGATGGAGAAATATAGAGGGAGCTACTGAAAGAAACGAGATCGGCTAAAAAGCATTAAAAGTGGCAATAACCATCGAGATGTACATCCAAAACCAATTGAAATTATCAGGAACAGCTGCTCACACAATTGCGAATCAGGCAGCGAATATGTCAGTCAATAGCATCCAAATCCCATGGAACAAACTCAGACTCTCGTCTAATATCTTTGTCAAACCTACAATTTGCCCTAAGTGTGGTTACGGATGGTCAATTAGTCACCATCAGAACTGTCCTGGACGAGGGAAAAGCTGCAAAAATTGCGCAATAGCGAATCATTTTGCAGAAGTTTGCCGAAAAACAAAAGTAAAAATGAAACCAAAATCAAGCGTAAACATTGTAGATGACACTTCTTATGAAGCTGGAACTATTGGCACCTCTGCCAGGGCAGGGGAACAATAAAATCAGATTGAGAATGTGCTGCAAATACACAGTATTTATTATGTTAACTACGACTCTGATTATGATGAATTTGATGACAACTGTGTAGCAGTAATATCTGATTAGGACAATATCAGAGAGGTGGAACCAGTTAATATGCACATTCGCATCGAGAAAACGGAGACAAAAGCGTTAGCGGAATCAAGGAGCGTTTGCACCATCATTAATAGAAGCCTAGCAACTGCGGTAGTATTGAATAGTCAAGAAAGCTTTTGGGTACAATCTCCAGAAAATCGCGATCTAAAAATTTTCTATAATGAATTAGTCAAGACTATTGGTGAAATTAATACATCGGTGAAATGCAGTGACTGGGCTGCTGTAAATGTCATTGTTACAGTTGTTGAAGATGATCATAGACCAATTATTGGACGAGATCTCTTTCCTCAGCTCGGATTTTCCCTGACCCAAACTAAATAAGTCTCAAATAATGATCAAAATCAAGGTTAAATCAAGAAACAAATAGCATTTGACTTTCCTGGCTTAATCTCTCGAATAGGTAAATCATTAAAACACACTGTAAAACCTACATTTCACAAATATTTTACACCAACTCATCAAAAAGGACGCCGAGTTCCTATAAACCTTCAACCCTTAGTTAATACAGAACTTAAAAAATTATTAGATGAAAAAACATAATCAAATTGAACAGTTGTCCAGATAAAAATTTAATATCTCCAATTGTTATAACTACGAAGGTAGATAAAACTGTTAAGTTAGCATTAGACCCAAGATTTTTTTAAAAAAATCAATAATTAAAAATAAATACCAAATGCCTAACATTGATAATTTAATTGACACGATACAACAAAATTTAAACACAAATGCATCACATGAAACAGCTTACTTCTCAACTCTGGATTTAAAATACGCTTACAGATATTAAAATTAGACCCGGAAACCTCCCGGCATTACACTTTCAACATTGTTAGTGGCAACTGAAATGCCAGCAGCATTCCAAAAAGTAATGAATTACACACTAGATAATACTCATTGTTACCTAGACGACATTATAGTACTTAGTCGTGGTTCGAAAGAAGATCATTTAAAGTTAGTCTATAAATGGCTTAAAAAATTAGACGAAGATAATTCGAGAAAATATCGCACCACTTGAGACTAAAACATCGGCAATCGCAAATTTAACAGCACCTAAAAATTTAAAACAATTAAGATCATTTTTAGGATGTGTTCACTATCTGGGTAAGTTCTTTCCTAATCTTTCTCAATTATGTCATCCCCTTTGACCATAACTTAAAAAGAACACTAAATTCATTTGGAATAAAGATCTCGAAACTCAGTTCCAACATAAAGATAAAGTAGCAAACGCTACAGAAAACACACTATAAACCACACTTGGAAACCCGAATCACTTGTGACGCATATAGAGCTGGATTAGGGGCTGCATTAGAACAACAATCACCAATAGGTTGGCATACAGTCGCATTCGCGTCTCTTTTCCTTTACTCAAATGAAGAACGCTATAGCGGCAACAAACTAGAATTATTAGGTTTGGTGGGGTCTGTTGAATTTTTTAAGTATTATCTGTTTGAAAAATCATTCACAATTATTACAGATCATCGAGCATTACTTTGCATTATGAAAGATCACAGATCTGATCTAACAAATCTTACAATAGTCGTTTAACTCGTTGGGTGGATCGCTTACTACCTTTTGATTTTAATATTGAACATATACCAGGCGCAAAAATGGGGCTGGTAGATTACATTTCTCGCCAACCAAATCAACAAGCAAAAGTTACAAATAATTATGATGAGGAGTTTGTGGTTGCGACAATTACTGGCATTCGTGACGCAATTGCAGTAATTTAAATAAACACCAAACAGCAACACTGTCAATCACAGCACTTTAACAGCGTAAAGCACACACATTCCACACGTGCCTCAATAGCCCACCAAACAAACCATTCCAAATTGCTTTCTGCCTCGAATCTCCCCAAGAATCAGTTGCCCCTTTCTCACTCTGCAAATGGAGCACAAATCCAGACTTTCAATAACTCATCCATGAGCACTTCGAATATATCTCCTCAAACCCCACCAGCACCTACAGCCAGCAGAGTAACTTTCCAATCAACCCCAAATTCGGCAGTCAATTTCTCCCGTTCATCAAACGAGGGCCCCGTGTCACCCAATTTTGAATTTTTAAAGTGGGAGGTCTTTGAAAACATTTTAACTCAGCTGTTCACTAAAGGAGTCCTTGCGGTACTAACGAGCAAGGATGCACTTTTGAAAGAAAAGAAAAATGCATCCTCCAGGGAGATTACCAGAGATGTAAGGACGTCAATCCTTATCGCCATTCGTACTGGAGAGACCTGCACGTTCGCTCGGGGAGTGTCTATGTTGATGAAGGCGTGGCGATTCCACACTATCCAAAACGCGGTCCTTGAGTCCTTGCATCTCACTTCCAGGCAGTTGGGGTATGATTACCCTTGGACAGTATGCAGTTTGGCCCTATATGCATCGTGAAATCCTCAATGGGGTGGCACAGTGCAAACTCTGTACTGATATTGGTAAGAACCTTAACCCTGTAATCCCAGCGTCAAAACGGCAACCTTTGGTAAATTGTTCCGATCCTAATAAAGAAGTTCGAATCGACTTTGGTGGACCAATTACAAGTGAAAAAGACCAAGATAAAATTTTCCTTGCATGTATTGACGGTTCCTCCTAGTATCCTACAGTAGAAGTTCTTGATAAAGCTAGCAGACCTAACGTAGTTAAGTTCCTGGACGAGTACATACAAATAAATGGAGTTCCTCGAAATATTAGGTTAGACCAAGCACGCTGTTTAAAAGGAAGAAATTTGAAAACTTCTGCAAACAAAGTAATATCAACATTGTCACAGCTTCTGCAAACAATGACAGAGCGATTGGATTAAAAGAACGTTAGGTACAAACAATTAAAAGGCGACTAAGCTGCATGAAATAAGCTAAAAAAAATAATACATTCACAATTAAAGAATCAATAAAGTCAATAATGTATCAATAACGCACATGCAAACAGAAGACTACAATTGTGACACTTTTCCAAGCACACTTGGAAGAAAATCAAAAACACCACTTAGTAATATAAGTAAAAGACCAAAATCATCTAATCTGTCATATTAAAATATTCTCAATCACTATTTAGACGCAGACACAGTTCCAGTGGAAGACTATCTCGATAACAACGAGTGGGTCACGGAGGAACGAAGCCACATTTGTGCCGATGAGGATATGACGAAAGCACGGGTTTTCGCGGGCAGACGCTATAATGGGGAGAAAAACGAGTCCATATCGCGTTTTATCCTCCAGACGTAATTAACAAACCCGAAACCCCGTACCGAAAGGTTACTGGAATTGAAATGGGCCAGGAAAGTCTCCAAACGACCGAAGCGGGATCTGCTTTTGGGAGACATTAGCACCCGGTAGTACAGTTGTACGCTCATCCCCGACCACGACAGCAATAAAAGATCCAGGAGTTTCAAAAGTGAAGGTGCGCAATAGTGATATTGCTAAGTTTGGAACACGAGCAGAGAGACATACGGAATTGTGGCCAAGCCCAACGACGCCCACTTCCGCATAACAAAACTACAGAAGAAAAAACTGCGCAGCATTCCAAGGATCTCAAGAAGAAATACAGAGGGGACATAAAGATACAACATCGCCAAGCTGATAAAACATCAGGCATTTCATCAGCAAACGGCGACATTTCGAAGGCCATGTATTCTCTCAAGCCGAAACAGCCTCAAGCTGGAACAAGCCACACTGGCAACTCTTCTGCTAAACCTAATATATAAGCAGCCTCTTCGATAGCAAGTCCGACGACCTCGAAGTGAAAAGGGAACCGTAAAGCACGTGATTCTCACGGATTTAAGAGCTCCGTATGCTCTGTCAGTGACCCTGAGACAATGCCTGCACCTTAACGCCCGCAATCTAACAACCCGGTAATCGAAACAGTTATCCAAGAGGAGGCCTTACAACCAACAGCTGTCAAAACTTATTTCGAATTACCAGTCGTGAGTCCACCAGACCCTCTTATTCGCCCACTCGGAACTTCGACTCCTGACGAATACGATTATGCTTTCTATAAACGTGAAGCCAGTATGAGCGTTTTCGACGCTGAAAATCAAATTTAAAACACTCCGAATTTGTTCATAAACATTAATCAGTAATTTCAAAACTTTCCAGTTTAAATTTTTAATTTCATCTTTCATTTTATGACTTTAAATTATTTGTTGTTGAATTCAAAATAAATTTAAAACAACGTTGTGATTGGAAGTGTTTTATGTTCACTCAATAGAATTGTCTGTTAGTTTGAATGGTGTTACACGTGTGCTGAAATTGTCTCTTATGTTACGCCATTTGTTTAATTTTGTTTCTAAATGTTGACTGTTTACATGTTCTCTCAATTTCATTTGGAAAACCATAGCGATTCCACTTGTCATGTTATTGTCGAAATTCTAACGCCATTATGAGTTTTAAAGTAATAATTATACTAAGCAGTAAATATGTTAATTAAATTATAAAATTCGCTCATTTGCAGTTTCAAATTTTGTCAAAGCCACGGATATGTGGTACGGTTAAACCCTAAGTTGCAAAATGTACTAAATTCTTAGTTGTCCTTGTGTTAGCTAAGCTTAAGTTTATTCATCATTGTTATTCACCTAGATAAATTTTGCCTCCGTCTATAAAGTCAAGTTTTCAGTTGTGTTCACACGCTCCCATTTTATTACTTAATCTATTTTTCATTCTCTCATCAAAATTGCTAAAATTCAGTTGATCTGAATCTCTCTTGTTTTGATACAAGAATAGCTCACTGAATCGAGACACAATTACACGTTATCAGAAAAGAGCCACATTTGTAACACTAGTGTTTGTCATAATTAAGAACTGTAATCCAACACTTCACCAAGGCCAGAGGATTCGCACCTCGTATCCAATTTCTCTAAATCATTAAACATTCGTGGCTCAAATACATACCTCTGAGGTAAGAGGTATCACACGCTACATGGAAACTAACAGTTTCGAGTCCCAAAAATGTATAGAAGACCCCCAATATTGGCAAGAAAATACAAAAATATATAGCTAACGAAGCCTGAAGTTTAATTCAGTAAACGAAAACATATAGATACTGGTACTATTAAAATGAGTGACTACGATACAATTTATATTACGAACTACACTCCGAATTACATTCAGACTAAATCTCAAAAATAAGGACTATCTCAGGAAGTGCAGAAAAAAGTCTGTTTGAAGGCAAAAAACGAGTTTTCCGATTGACATTGGCTAGCAATACGTTCAAGAAGCCCTCTCTTTCTGGCAGTATATCGTTTTTACTGACAGAACTATGGTGCACATCTCAAGCGAAGAGCAAGTTTTTTCGATCGAGATGGAGTGTTAAAAAATACAAAACTACAAAAAATACAAAATACAAAAATACAAAACACAAATTTTTCAGAAGTGATCAAGTATTTATTCGGGTTGAGCACAACCAGATGCAAAAGAAGTGCCTGAAATGTGTCCAAAAAAATGCTCATCGCTCTTATTTTTTTTATAACTTTTGAAATATTACGAAATATTAAAAAAAATAAAGATTATGGGAGTTTACTCAAAAAAGGATTCGAAGGTAGTGGAATCGCCGGCATAGTCCAGACCTGAATCCAATTGAACTATAGCCAATTTTGAAGCACTGATTACAAAAGGAGACAATTCGTTTACAAAAATTCATTCAAAAAATGATAGATTTACAAAGAGATTGGGGTAATTTCGTTGGAAAAATGTATGAAAACAACTGAAACCGTGTACGGGAATTCTAAGATGCTAAAGGCATAATTATCCGTTTCTAGATAACTTATTTGAAAAAAAAAGCTGTACGTAGTTGTTATTGTACGATAATATTTTGACATGATTGCTTTTAAGTTCTTCAGATGATATCTGTGTATTGGCAGTTTTTAATTCGAAAAAGATACATGTGTTATCAATCAGAAGGATAACTATCTGTCTTGACAATGTAGGAGCCCAAGCTCAAAACCGCTTAGCATCAAAACGTGTTCTGCTGTTAAAAGGATATTCTTAGATTTTTAGGTACTTCTAACGACCGTAAAGTTATGTAAGACTGCGTGTTTCAACAAATAGTCGATATGTTGGTTGAAGTTCATAAATTATCTATTATAATATGTATACTAAATACGAGATCTGGCTATGAATGAAGGGGACTATATATGCCATAATTGCATTCGTTATCTAATTAATGAAATCGTTGCAAACCAAAATTAAGAATTTTATAGTTAGCTAGAAATTTGTTTCTAACAGAATGCTTGTAGTTTTTTTGTAATTCTGAAGCCAATTGGGCAGCTGAAAAAAGTGGTGACTGATTAAGATATAGCAGTGAAGCGGAGATAAGATATATTGATATTTGACTCTAGAACAGCCTTGCTGAATTTTTCAATGAGGTCATGGGTAGTAATCAATGAGGTTTTACGTAGACTTAAAAATTCAAAATCGGTGTCGAGACAAATTTGATGTCCGAAAGAGCTCGATACGAAACCAGTTAAAACTTAATTTGATGGAGACCAAAAGATCGCTTAGATTACTGAATCTCAGATCGGTGAGAAAATATGTTTTTTTTCACATTCAAAACAAAATAATTGACCAAATTAAATCAATTTAATGATTCCTGCAAGGCACTAAAAACTTGAATTCCAACAAATAATTCGAAGTTACCAAAACATGCTTCCAAAAAGGCCGCGGCTCAAGATATGAATTGCAAACAAATGTTGGTTATAAATCAAACTAAAGCTCACGTCCAAGGCTCCGCAGCTTATAAATTTTAGTACGGAACGGTCACAGAGGTCAGTAAGTTTTTATCGATTGCTCAAAGTAGCCATGCTATTCCAATCGTGTCATTGTTGTTCCGACCCCCACTTTAGTGGGAGGGAGGAACTATATACTCAACTGGTTTTTTTTTGTTCAGTCAATTTTGGCCGATCGATTTATTCATCGTAGAGAATTGTGTGTGGTATCATTAAAAAGCCCGTCCAGCGTAGAATACGGAATTCAAAAAATTTTTCGATTTTCGTTTTTTACAGGGTGTTATCGAGGTTTAAAGTTCTGTGAACATTCGACTGTTTTTGTTCACATTTTCAGTAATTTTTGCTAAAATTTGGCACAATTTCGCTAATATAATTCAATATAAGTTAAAATTTTTAACGGCAGAGTGTTTTTGTTACCGTTAGAGATAGAAGAGCGTTGCTGAATTGTTTGATTGAAGTTTTTTGTGGCTAAAATTTTTGATAAAATTTTAAAAATTCAAACTTTTTTCATCAAAAATGGCACAAAATATGCTTTTTTGGTCCACATTGTTATAATTTGCCAGACTTAGAAACCTTAAAACAGACTCCCTAATCTGAAAAAGAGCGCTAGTTGCAATTAAGCGAAGTATGAGACGTATGAAGGTCTTCTGAAATTAAAATTTCACCGTTTTTTGCAGATTTAACACCATAATTTTACAAAAAGCAACGTTCTTTTTTTACATTTGAAAATTTCCACGCAACAATTGGTCTAATTCGCAAACACTTGGAACACTTGGTCCGTTTTCTGGGCGCGCGAAAAAATCAGGGAGCGGTTCGACAATATCATGGATTCTTAGAATCAGAGAATTTTTGGTTTTTATTTTGATGCTGCCTTTATTCAAAATATTTTGCATTTGTTTTTTAATGTTAATTACTGAAAGTATTTTTATTCACGGCTCCGTTAAGTATAACCCCAATTTATGTAAATTTGAAGCCAAATGTAGATACAGTTTGTTTTAAGAGAACCAAAGGGTTTTTATGGCTTTAAGGAAGAGTTTTAGTAAAAATTTAACTGAATTCTTGTCTTTTGCCTTCAATTGTTATTCTTTTGGCAGTCTGATATTTAAGTTTAACCACTCAACGTTCTAGATTTTTTCCTCAAGAAGTGCAAATGATTCCGTTTTATTCGTTCGGTTGTAACTTTATGTCTCTTATGTTATTAAATGTATTTGTTTTAAGGAAATTTCTGTGAATTTTGATAATGTCAATTTTTTTTTATTATTTTAGTCAATATTTTGCTTATTCTCGGAACAAACAGGTCAACTTTTCCTCCGTATAGAGTACAAACTAATTTTGTGGCCGATTGTTCTAACAGAAGGTTTTTCTTGCTTTTGGTACTACGATTTTTCATACAAAATTTTCTGATTTTTGTGCATAATTTCCCATTTTTGCTGTTGTTTTTGTTTCTTGTGTAAATTGTAACATTATTTAACAATCTAACTGAAAAAAAGTTTTACAACAATTGAAACTGAACATATTTTTTGCATTAATAACATATGGTTTCGCGACACCGTTCTCTTGCAGAAATTGGTAAAATTTTTAATTTTTGTCCTTTATTTGTTGTTAATTTTTGTTGTCATATGCCAAATATTGTTTAATTAAAATCTCAGTGGCCAACAATAGATATCCAAATGAACTTTAAAAATGATACCGGTAAATAGCTAGTGGTTGTTTTGACTTTCTAATTAAATTTCTAAAAAAGAGTAATAGTATTTTTTAACTTATCCCTTTTTGTTCTGGTTTGCGTTTTTTTTCGTGTTTTACAATGTTGAATTATTTTAGTGAATTAGCCTCATTATTTAGAGCTCTTTCTATATTTTTGTTGAATCAAACAATAATTTTCCTGTTTTTAAACGTTTTAAACGACGCTTCAGGGCTTAGACATTTTGTTTCAGAAGAATTTTGTGAAGTTTAGATACTTTTCAGTTTTTGTGGTTCTTTTTGTGGTTATTTTGTGATATTCATTTTAAAAAAGGACGTTATGATGGTCAAAGAAGACGCAAATCAAATTGTTTTTTTCTCGCGGGGAATATCTTATAAATTTAATGGCTTCAAAACTGTGGTTTCGTAAAGTTGTTTCTGAAACTTATTAGTTCAGCTCGTATTTAATGTTATTTTATAGTCTTATGATTTAGTCTCATGAATAACAGTCGCAATTAGTTTTCCGAGTAACTGCAAGACAAGCTGTCTACTCTTTTAATCGAAAGATTTGTTCGCTATGAATTTTGAAAATATTTGTTTTTAATAAAAAAAAAGAGATAGATTTTTGAGATCTGCCAATTTTATTTCTGTTAAAATGTATCTAAGCATCTCTATGTACAATTCACATCTTTTATCCGTTGAAATACAATTTGCTCTTTATAGCGGTTTTATATTCCTCAAATGGTCTTTCTTCTTTGAAAAACCAGTTTTCATAAAACAAGTTTTTGTGATATTTGCATATTTCCCTTATTTTTGTAGGTTTTTGTTTTCTTTTCACAGTATCACAATAAGGAGCGTCATTTGATTTACAAATGTATTTACCTTCAAACAATCCAAACGAAGATTTTCATTGTTATTAGAGATCACCTTAATGTTTAATTGATTGGGGTGACATCGCTTTCGTGCATTATTTTTCGTGCAAATTTTTAGTTTTTGCCTGTATTTGTCGTTCTTTTTGTAGTCGTATGACATATCCTGGATAATGAAAGGCCTCAATCGCTCTCTATTGCGGTGTAAGAGACTCTCTCAATGATTTCATTTGATGCGTAATGTTTCTAATCAGTTCGAATTTAATTCCTTTTTAAAAAAAAGCAATGTTTTAATAAACTTTGCCCCTTTTGCTCATTTCTAGTCGAGTTGTTGCCAAGTCGCATGGAGGAAACGTGCCATATTGTGTTCAAAAAAAGTGCCGGTTAATCTTCTGAGTATAAATTTTATCTGATGCCATTTTGATTTGGTTATTAGTGGTTTTCAAAAAAATGGACAGGGAGTTTTGGTCGTAATTAATATTTGTAACTATTTGATTTTTATTGCCGTGGTTTCTGGTAGTCATATTATGGTAACCACAGGTCTCATAGGCCCTCTAGGGTAGATTGTTTTATTTTTTTAGTAGTTTGTTGAACAATATATTGATAAGTTAATTTTTTTTATCTCTTCCTCATTTAGTAGACAATTAAGTGAAAAATGTAGATGAGCGGGGTCGGAATTTAATGTGCGAACGCACATTACCGAGCCTCCTTGTTTTTTCTAAAAGTGGTAGAAATGATTCCAGAGTTTTCAAATTATTTTTGATAAATTAAATTGCGCTCTTTTCATATTAAAATATGGAAGTTTTTTTTCCTGATCTGGTATCATCGAGTTTGTATTTTGATCACTTTTCGACAATTTATGATTTTCTAGAGAAGTTTTTGAAAGCTAGATTAAATTAAAGCTACATTTACGCAAAGTTCTTTCCTGTCATCAAATTTCTTCAGTTTCTGATTCGTGCAATTGAAATTGACTTCTAGATCGCCTAAACTCCCCAGGCATCAGAAGAAATTGACGATTCCACGAATTTATTTTGGGTCTGGATCGTTTTTTAAATTCTAATTTCTCGTGAAAAATAGCAATATCACCGCCTTCTGGCCTATAGTTCAAATTCTCACGTGATTTGACCTTGCTTCGAATGCTACGCAAGTAC
The DNA here is from genome assembly GCF_964194025.1 of Convolutriloba macropyga. Taxonomy (NCBI): domain Eukaryota; kingdom Metazoa; phylum Xenacoelomorpha; order Acoela; family Convolutidae; genus Convolutriloba; species Convolutriloba macropyga. The sequence goes on along the minus strand of NC_134470.1, from coordinate 53,515,457 downwards.
AATCTATCAAGTGAACAATTCCTTTTCTCACGTTTCGTTCGATCGTCGATGAAAATTCTCACCAAGTGCGGCGTGATATCTTCGTTATGAAAGTTCTGATCATCTGAATTGTTAGACCAGTTTTCAGGCTGAGATCGTAGTTGTTTTTCGGGTAAAGGTATAACGTCATCCCCCAATTTAACATGCTGGGTTTTGTCGGTAATGGTAAACTTTTCAACGCTAATTCCGGGAAACAGTTTAGCTTTTTCTTCCTGCTCCATTGATGTCAATCGTCCATTATTCGGGAAAATGTTTGTGGGTAAAATTAAATAGTTTTAATCCAGAGCTATTGGAAAGAAAGAATGAATGGTAGTTGTGATTGTTAACTTCAGAAATCAAAAATTCTGAGATAAACCACCTATAAAAAAACGAAAATAATATTTGTCAGAAAATTAGCTAAAACTGTTTAAAGTTTTACTTTCGGCGAAAACGAATCTATTCGTGTCCCCTGACGCACAAGCGCTACTTTTTCACATATAATATGAAAAAACACATTATTATTGATTACTGGGGATTAAACCGCACTAAGGGGCAGAATAGATCAGTAAAAAAATTGGGAATTTTACCTAATTTACCATCAAACGAATTGAATACAGTTGTTCAAAACTATTAAGCACTGCAAACTTACTACAGTTTTGCCAACTTGTGCAGTACGCTTTTATGCGTGCAAAATGAAGATGTAGCTGAATTTTCTACAGTTACACAATTGGAGCGTAACATTTTTCCATTTGTCTAGCTTTAACGAGGAGGCTAGAAATTAAGCTAGTTTCAGTTGACATTAATGTCAATAGAGGATAATCTTGCCATATGTTTAATTCACATTCAACACTGGCTACAAAGAAAGAGCTAAACATTTCAACTGTGAAGAGTTTTATAATATTTTTATGTAAAAATGCTTCAGAAAGAGCAACCCTGTACCGTTCTTTTCAATGATGAATATTCAATGTTGAACAGATTAAGTTTTCACATAGATGATTTTCAGTGCTTCTGTGACCAAACCTTCAAGTATATCGCAAAATATCAGAACGGCTAATCGGCAATAAGCATTAAAACCCATCGAAGATATAAACCCATTAAAATTTCTAACCCATTAACTGCAAAAATATCCAAAAGACAAAAAATCTTGATTTTAAAATGTAACGGGATTGAATTTTATCTATGGCCTGTGCGTTTGAGCATTGTCTTAAACTTACTTTTTCATGACAAAAGATGAGTCGCGGAATACTTATATAAGAAATCAGAAATTTCTCGAAATTTTGCCTTTCCAATTCTTGAAACGCTTGATTGGCATGCTGAAAACAGATAAAGACCACCAAAAAAAACCCGAATTTTCCAATTAGACGGAAACTTAATTGCTAATGACAACTGATGCTGTCCTGTATATTTTTTACTTTTTTAATTCACAGCAGCGACAATTGTACCGATGTTCAACGGAAACCTGGCAAAAAAATTTTATCAAGCAAAATTTTTAAGCAATAAGCGTCACAATTTTAACTTCTAAAAAATTTCCATTGTTTGATTGGAATCTTTGCTTTTTCCGAAAGTACAACAAGACAAAAGTATTAATCAGGTTCAAAGGATTCTTAGAAGCAATTACTTACGTTTGCAAAATGGGATATAAAATAGAACATCTTCGACAACTCTCCACAAAACGGCAATTTCAATTAGAGAACTAATTTTGCAGTAGACGTAGTATTTTTCATTTTTTTTTCATTTTAAGCTACAGACAGAAACTTGTAAGAAAAGTTAGAGGCGTTGAATATAACGTAAACATAACATTTAAAGCTGTGCATCACAAAAGAAGCAACTTTTAAGTTAGTAGTCAGTTTAACAAGCATTTTATGTAAAAAATTATTGAAACACTTTTTTAAAAAGCAAAAATAACTTTTTTAAATTTTTAATCTTTTGAAAATTTTATGCCGATCTCCAAAGATGGCTTCAATTGTTTTACAAAGTAAGGCCAAGATATTTGATGTTCTCAAATCGGAAATCAAAAATTATCATTTATAAAGAATGCATAAAAAGTCATTTTCATGGTTGTATTCGAAAGAGATATACTCGCAAAAAAAGTTTAAATGAGTTTGTAGAGATCCGTGAAACCAGCGAAAGCATGATTAAGAGCAATTTATAAATTATTGAAATATTAAATTGGACGAATTTATCACAAAATGAATTCAGTTTAACAATTATATTTTTTCAATTAAACCAAGAAAATCTTCGTATTAAAGTTTCGGCAAAAGCAATCCAAAAGTAAGGGTTGCATTCAAAAAATTGCATTTTAAGACAATCAACAATAAGTGTACCGTCTTACAGGTACACTACTTAATTTAGTTTAGGCGTTCACTGATTTTTGAAATAACAAATAAAAGAAATTTTTGTCTGGAAAAATAGCGCTCGGCTACAAAAAATGAGGGATAAATCCCCTGTAGATTTTATGACTTGATAACCCCACATTGTTGTTCATTTACTTCTTTAAAGTAATGTAGCTTAATTACTTTAAGTTTTCCAAAAAAAACTTTTCATTTTTAATCCGTTTAATGTTGAATCTTTGATATGATTAGAAAATCAACTTTTTGCATTTTTGTAGTGTTTTTAAGCAACTGTTTTCAGTAATTCATTTTTTAAGGGCAATTTAAATTCAGAGGAGTCGCTACAAGATTTCCAAATCGTTTTCATGAGTGACATATTTTTCTCCTCGCAACATAAGACTGAAAATTGGATAAATACTCTCGTTGTGCGAACAGTAGGGTACTCAAATTTAGATCTATAAAACTCTGCTCAACGTGCTTTTAAGGCATTTAAGCAGCTGGAAACAGGACAAAAAGTTCTATAACTTTTAAGAAAGAAGTGGATAGTAGATTTTCAAAACATCAAAAGGTTGTCATAATAGTCTTCATTGAATCTTTGAAACAGTTTTTCTTTTCAAGTTAATTGCTCACAGAGCGACTTTTTTCTCTGCATGATCTTTTGGTGAATCATTGACCAGCAAAATAAGGATTTTTGAAGTTCTTCACTAAACTGTTTTAACGGAATGATAAAAGCCTAATTCATTTTAACAAGATTACTTTCTGTTGTCTACTTGGTTTCAACATAAAGAAACTATTTATCAAAATATAAATTAGAAAAGGATTGATAACCTCAATTATCATTCGTTACTGTTTTTATCGCCTCACAAACTTTAAAAAATGATTGAAGTAACTTGACATTAAAAATTCACATAGGAATTTCAAATTCAAATTCACATAGGAATAACAAACGTCGAGCGAGTAGTCGCTAACGACCGGCGAGCGATTGGCTCTTCGGCAGTAGCTAGTCGGGGCTTCGAAATGCGGAGTGTGAGTGGGGGAACAAGTGGAGTGTAGGTCTCAGTGGGTTCAATCGATTTGGGGTGGAGGTTGAGAGGGGTGGTAGGTCTAGGGGGTTGACAGTTTTTCTCCTCAAAACAGTGAAGAGCAAACTTAGAGACTAGTAGGTCGTGTGGCTCTATGAGAGCTGCTCAGCAGGTTTATTCCCTATGGGCTTTATCTCTTATCCTATTTTTGAGACAATAAATTCAAACAGTCCGACTTACAACCGGTCAAGCGCAAACCCGCATAGAAGACTGCAGGACTAATATAATTACAAATTTCGCTTGAGAGCAATTAATTCTCTAGTTATAAGCACATCATTATGTTTTGAAAACCACATTTTCTGAAAGCAGTGGCAAAGCGAACATTATAGATAAAATGTAAATAAATCGAGGCAAATTTCGCTAAATCCCTGCTGCGAATTTTAGTGACAGCAGCAATGCGTAAGTTGGCGACTAATCCTCCCAAATCAACGAACTAGATAGAGTCGGCTACGAGATCAAAGGATTAGAATCAATAAATTGTCACCACATTACGCACACCTAAAATGAAAAAACTACCGACGGATAAACCAGCGTTTGAGAGTGTCATCGTTTTTCGGACTCGAGTACTTTCCTGATCTTAAAACATGTCTGCGGAAAAGTGACAATCCTGAGTATATATACTCAGTACAATGTGTATTAGTTTTTTAAATGATTATTGAGAGCTGGTTTAACTGTGAGGTCTAAAATTGTGTTTGGTTAACAAAAAATCATCTTTCAAGAGCAAACAAAGGATTCAAAATTTGGTCAGTAATGTTCATTTCTAGGAGAATTATCTGTGGCAAGGTAAACTTTAGAATAAAATTGATTCCAATGTCGAAATTCGTTTTTCTTGTATTCAGAACAGGAAACAAATTAAAATACAATTTTAGAAAACGTTTTGTGGTTCCACCAGTTTTAAAGTTCTCACACGGTCAAACATTAAAGGTGCAAAACAATCCACATTGATTTGAAAATTTTTTCAAATGGATTGATCGCCCTTCTTTAGGTGCCATTTGATCTGAAATTTTTATCTACTTTGGTTAGTTTTTCCAATAACGTTCCTCAAGGGCGATCGTCTTCAGTTATTCTTATTGGTACTTATTTGAGGAGCAGCATCGCTGCTAATTTTTGCTAGAATTTCCTGGCTAGAAGTCTTCCCATAAAGTGCCTTATCTTTTAAAAATAATCTTCCCAAAAGTTACCTGCTCATGTGAATTGTTGGAAAATGTCCCCGCATAGAAGACAATCAATCGTTTTCTCGGCAAAATGCAAATTAAAACAATCAAATTCGCAGGAATCAGACACTAAAAGCATAGCCGGCATATTGCCGGAAAATAGCCGCGATGGACGCTTGCGGCCTTCCATGGAATTGAAACAACTGAAGAAATAAGATAGACAAATTGACAACCAGTCCTTTAATACACCACTAGACTTTTTGGGTTAGGTTCGGACTGTCATTTTTATGAGACGTATTCGCTCTATCAGCAAAAAAATCCTAAGAGCTTTTTCAAATTCAATATTCTAAATCCAAATCTCGACTCTATAATCAAGAATTAGGGCATTTACGTTTGGCACTGCTTGGATGCACACTAATGATGCACATTAAGTGATTTTAGAAGTCATTGTTGTGAATGATGTAAGTTACGCAATTGAACTAAAAGCAGATTAAATAACGTCACGTACACAAATTTTAACTGCAAAACTGTAGACGTCAAAGTCAATTCTAAGAAGTCAGGTCGTAGGAATCATTGATGGAGATGAATTAAAAAAAACTTTTTAATTCAAAATCACTTTTAGCAGAATGAGAGAAGAGAGAAACCAGCCTAGAGAAAAAAAAGATTTCACGCAAAATGTTGAAAAAGCGGCAAAATGAGGTAAATCGAAAAGTTTTTATTCTTCGACGAAATAAAAAACATAGCAGGACAAGTCCTGACCTACAATTCAAAGAGTTGCATTGACTAACCGAAAACTAGACCCGGAACGGACTAATAGTGAATTGGGAATACCATTTCCAAAGAAAATCAGATAAAAAAAATTAAAAACTGAAATTCAATGTCAAAATGCCGCATGTGATAAAAAAAACCACTAGCGAGAGAGAAATTCGGTTCAAACAAAAACTAGGCCTAGAATGATCTATGAATGGATTGTTAAAATCATTTAGAAAAATCCGATCCAAAAAATCGAAAAGACAGTCAAAATCAAAGTGAAATTCCCGCATATGAACAAAAAACCACCGGCGAGAAAGCGAATTTTTGTTCAAACACCGTTTTCTCACTCTGCTTTAAATTTAGAGCAAAAAATTTCACGCCGCAAAGCCACTCGCTTTTTCGCTCCACTTGCTGTTTCGGCGTGACTTACATCAATACTCCAATTTGACTTCAAAAATCATGAAAATGTGTTAACAGATCTTTAAAAGACAGCGCCCCTTCGAATTGTAAAAAACCACGCGGTCCGCAATAATAGCTTCGTAAATCCTTCGAATTGTAAAAAATCACGCTGTCCGCAATAATAGCCGCTATCGCTTCGCGGCTATTAATCAGAGTTAATTAATTTTTATTTTATTAAACTCGTTTTCCTTCGAGTTACTGATTTGTGGTACCCACGAACGCTGATTGCAATTTCAATTTGCGTCATTCGTTGTGACAATCTGACATTAGTGTCGCTCTTTAGAGCCTACCTGAAAAATTGTCTTATAGCCTTTTTTAGAGATTGTTATATTGTACAATCGTGCAACACTGCACGCTGCCATCTATCGGTTCTTCATGCTGTATGATCATTCTCTACATATCTTAATGGTAGCCAGATACTCCATGTTTTGGTTCTTCTTGGTTATCTGGATTATCAGTGAACTTGAAACGAACTGGTTGAAATGTTTTTAGAAAGATTAATCTTGACAGTTGAAAGTTCAAGCTTTCAGCTCCAGAGTTGATTGTCCTCTATTAGATTTTCAGAAGCTGCGGATGAGTTACCTGTTCGTGATAAAAAAGCTTAAAGAGTTTCCATCTCTTCGCCTCGACGATTTGAGCTTGCTTAACTCCTCAGAAGACACATTCTCATACACTGCCGCCTATTACGTCAATTTGACACCATGTTCGAGGTTAAAATGTGATCCGTAAAAAGTTTCAGAGCAAAGCACATCCCTTCCTAGCTAATGCCATTTTTCCGTTCTCTTTCACGCGATTCTGCTCTCGCGTGCACGTGGCGTTCGCAATTTGCCTCAAGTCCATTTACTTAAATTCTACTTTTTAACTTACAAAATAAATATGGACAAACTTAGTTTGCAGTCAACAATCACTCAAAAGAACTAAACACTAGAGTAGGTAATAAGAGCAACTATATGTAATTTCTTACACGACAGATTAGATTAATGGAACAGTTGAAATAGTGTTCAAATAAAATAAAATATAAACCATGCAAATAACTTCACTTCCAAACTGATGTTAAAAATGTTCGAAGTATATCAGATATTCAGTCCCGATCTTCAACGCAATTAAAGTTTGCGAGCTTTGTCTACTGTCCAGTTGAATACATTCATATTATTACGAAAATAACAAAAACTTTTGAAAGAATTTCAGCGGCTTTTACTGCTTGGGCTTTTTGACCTTTCAGATCTACTTCGCTCTGAGGAGCTTTCTCGTGGACCGGCATTCACCGACTCCTGAGCTGGCGACGACGCACGAGAACGCGAGGGTGTTTCTGGGGATCCTTGACGACGTTTGGGTGTACTGTCGTTGTCTTCTCGACGCTGAGACGGGGAATTCGAATGTCTTCTCGATTTGGTTTTGTGGTTGGTACTGCTACTTGTTGCTGTGTTGTTTTGTTGAGAGTATTTGTAGGCTGCGGACGAGGTTTTAGAGAGTGCTTTAGTTCCTGAGTCTCTGTTGCTTCTGGGACGATTCCGACTGCTGCTTCGAGGAGCTGTCGACAACTTTCCGCTGCTTAGAGCTGTAGCCGAGGAAGAGGATGGTGTTGGGTCGTACCTGTAAAGGAACCACTTACAATTCCTATGTACCTTTCAAAAAAATTAACTTTTGATTTTTAATCCGCTTAATGTTGAACCTTTGATATGATTAGAAAATCAACTATTTGCATTTTTGTAGTGTTTTTAAGCAACTGTTTTCAGCAATTCATTGCCATTTTTTAAGGGCAATTTAAAATCAGAAGAGTCGCTACAAGATTTCCAAATCGTTTTCAAGAGTGACATATTTTTCTCCTCGCAACATAAGACTGAAAATTGGATAAATACTCTCGTTGTGCGAACAGTAGGGTACTCAAATTTAGATCTATAAAACTCTGCTCAACGTGCTTTTAAGGCATTTAAGCAGCTGGAAACAGGACAAAAAGTTCTACAACTTTTAAGAAAGAAGTGGATAGTAGTTTTTCAGAACATCAAAAGGTTGTCATAATAGTCTTCATTGAATCTTTGAAACAGTTTTTCTTTTCAAGTTAATTGCTCACAGGGCGACTTTTTTCTCTGCATGATCTTTTGGTGAATCATTGACCAGCAAAATAAGGATTTTTGAAGTTCTTCACTAAACTGTTTTAACGGAGTAACAAAAGCCTAATTCATTTCAACAAGATTACTTTCTGTTGTCTACTTGGTTTCAACATAAAGAAACTATTTATCAAAATATAAATTAGAAAAGGATTGATAACCTCAATTATCATTCGTTACTGTTTTTATCGCCTCACAAACTTAAAAAAATGATTGAAGTAACTTGACATTAAAAATTCACATAGGAATTTCAAATTCAAATTCACATAGGAATAACAAACGTCGAGCGAGTAGTCGATAACGACCGGCGAGCGATTGGCTCTTCGGCAGTAGCTAGTCGGGGCTTCGAAATGCGGAGTGTGAGTGGGGGAACAAGTGGAGTGTAGGTCTCAGTGGGTTCAATCGATTTGGGGTGGAGGATGAGAGGGGTGGTAGGTCTAGGGGGTTGACAGTTTTTCTCCTCAAAACAGTGAAGAGCAAACTTAGAGACTAGTAGGTCGTGTGGCTCTATGAGAGCTGCTCAGCAGGTTTATTCCCTATGGGCTTTATCTCTTATCCTATTTTTGAGACAATAAATTCAAACAGTCCGACTTACAACCGGTCAAGCGCAAACCCGCATAGAAGACTGCAGGACTAATATAATTACAAATTTCGCTTGAGAGCAATTAATTCTCTAGTTATAAGCACATCATTATGTTTTGAAAACCACATTTTCTGAAATCAGTGGCAAAGCGAACATTATAGATAAAATGTAAATAAATCGAGGCAAATTTCGCTAAATCCCTGCTGCAAATTTTAGTGACAGCAGCAATGCGTAAGTTGGCGACTAATCCTCCCAAATCAACGAACTAGATAGAGTCGGCTACGAGATCAAAGGATTAGAATCAATAAATTGTCACCACATTACGCACACCTAAAATGAAAAAACTACCGACGGATAAACCAGCGTTTGAGAGTGTCATCGTTTTTCGGACTCGAGTACTTTCCTGATCCTAAAACATGTCTGCGGAAAAGTGACAATCCTGAGTATATATACTCAGTACAATGTGTATTAGTTTTTTAAATGATTATTGAGAGCTGGTTTAACTGTGAGGTCTAAAATTGTGTTTGGTTAACAAAAAATCATCTTTCAAGAGCAAACAAAGGATTCAAAATTTGGTGAGTAATGTTCATTTCTACGAAAATCATCTGTGGCAAAGTAAACTTTAGAACAAAATTGATTGCAATGTCGAAATTCGTTTTTCTTGTATTCAGAACAGGAAACAAATTAAAACACAATTTTTGAAAATTTATTGTGGTTGCACCAGTTTTAAAGTTCTCACACGGTCAAACATTAAAGGTGCAAAACAATCCACATTGATTTGAAAATTTTTTCAAATGGATTGATCGCCCTTCTTTAGGTGCCATTTGATCTGAAATTTTTATCTACTTTGGTTAGTTTTTCCAATAACGTTCCTCAAGGGCGATCGTCTTCAGTTATTCTTATTGGTACTTATTTGAGGAGCAGCATCGCTGCTAATTTTTGCTAGAATTTCCTGGCTAGAAGTCTTCCCATAAAGTGCCTTATCTTTTAAAAATAATCTTCCCAAAAGTTACCTGCTCATGTGAATTGTTGGAAAATGTCCCCGCATAGAAGACAATCAATCGTTTTCTCGGCAAAATGCAAATTAAAACAATCAAATTCGCAGGAATCAGACACTAAAAGCATAGCCGGCATATTGCCGGAAAATAGCCGCGATGGACGCTTGTGGCCTTCCATGGAATTGAAACAACTGAAGAAATAAGATACACAAATTGACCACCAGTCCTTTAATACACCACTAGACTTTTTGGGTTAGGTTCGGACTGTCATTTTTATGAGACGTATTCGCTCTATAAGCAAAAAAATCCTAAGAGCTTTTTCAAATTCAAAATTCTAAATCCAAATCTCGACTCTATAATCAAGAATTACGGCATTTACGTTTGGCACTGCTTGGATGCACACTAATGATGCACATTAAGTGATTTTAGAAGTCATTGTTGTGAATGATGTAAGTTACGCAATTGAACTAAAAGCAGATAAAATAACGTCACGTACACAAATTTTAACTGCAAAACTGTAGAAGTCAAAGTCAATTCCAAGAAGTCAGGTCGTAGGAATCATTGAGGGAGATGAATTAAAAAAAAACTTTTTAATTCAAAATCACTTTTAGCAGAATGAGAGAAGAGAGAAACCAGCCTAGAGAAAAAAAAGATTTCACGCAAAATGTTGAAGCGGCAAAATGAGGTAAAGCGAAACCTTTTTATTGTTCGACGAAGTAAAAAACATAGCAGGACAATTCCTGACCTACAATTCAAAGAGTTGCATTGACGAACCGAAAACTAGACCCGGAACGGACTAATAGTGAATTGGGAATACCATTTCCAAAGAAAATCAGATAAAAAAAATTAAAAACTGAAAATCAATGTCAAAATGCCGCATGTGATAAAAAAAACCACTAGCGAGAGAGAAATTCGGTTCAAACAAAAACTAGGCCTAGAATGATCTATGAATGGATTGTTAAAATCATTTAGAAAAATCCGATCCAAAAAATCGAAAAAACAGTCAAAATCAAAGTGAAATTCCCGCATATGAACAAAAAACCACCGGCGAGAAAGCGAATTTTTGTTCAAACACCGTTTTCTCACTCTGCTTTAAATTTAGAGCAAAAAATTTCACGCCGCAAAGCCACTCGCTTTTTCGCTCCACTTGCTGTTTCGGCGTGACCCAAATCAAAACTCCAATTTGACTTCAAAAATCATGAAAATGTGTTAACAGATCTTTAAAAGACAGCGCCCCTTCGAATTGTAAAAAACCACGCTATCCGCAATAATAGCTTCGTAAATCCTTCGAATGGTAAAAAATCACGCTGTCCGCAATAATAGCCGCTATCGCTTCGCGGCTATTAATCAGAGTTAATTAATTTTTATTTTTTTAAACTCGTTTTCCTTCGAGTTACTGATTTGTGGTACCCACGAACGCTGATTGCAATTTCAATTTGCATCATTCGTTGTGACAATCTGCCATTAGTGTCGCTCTTTAGAGCCTACCTGAAAAATTGTCTTATAGCCTTTTTTAGAGATTGCTATTGTACAATCGTGCAACACTGCACGCTGCCATCTATCGGTTCTTCATGCTGTATGATCATTCTCTACATATCTTAATGGTAGCCAGATACTCCATGTTTTGGTTCTTCTTGGTTATCTGGATTATCAGTGAACTTGAAACGAACTGGTTGAAATGTTTTTAGAAAGATTAATCTTGACAGTTGAAAGTTCAAGCTCTCTGCTCCAGAGTTGATTGTCCTCTATTAGATTTTCAGAAGCTGCGGATGAGTTACCTGTTCGTGATAAAAAAGCTTAAAGAGTTTCCATCTCTTCACCTCGACGATTTGAGCTTGCTTAACTCCTCAGAAGACACATTCTCATACACTGCCGCCTATTACGTCAATTTGACACCATGTTCGAGGTTAAAATGTGATCCGTAAATAGTTTCAGAGCAAAGCACATCCCTTCCTAGCTAATTCCAATTTTCCGTTCTCTTTCACGCGATTCTGCTCTCGCGTGCACGTGGCGTTCGCAATTTGCCTCAAGTCCATTTACTTAAATTCTACTTTTTAACTTACAAAATAAATATGGACAAACTTAGTTTGCAGTCAACAATCACTCAAAAGAACTAAACACTAGAGTAGGTAATAAGAGCAACTATATGTAATTTCTTACACGACAGATTAGATTAATGGAACAGTTGAAATAGTGTTCAAATAAAATAAAATATAAACCATGCAAATAACTTCACTTCCAAACTGATGTTAAAAATGTTCGAAGTATATCAGATATTCAGTCCCGATCTTCAACGCAATTAAAGTTTGCGAGCTTTGTCTACTGTCCAGTTGAATACATTCATATTATTACGAAAATAACAAAAACTTTTGAAAGAATTTCAGCGGCTTTTACTGCTTGGGCTTTTTGACCTTTCAGATCTACTTCGCTCTGAGGAGCTTTCTCGTGGACCGGCATTCACCGACTCCTGAGCTGGCGACGACGCACGAGAACGCGAGGGTGTTTCTGGGGATCCTTGACGACGTTTGGGTGTACTGTCGTTGTCTTCTCGACGCTGAGACGGGGAATTCGAATGTCTTCTCGATTTGGTTTTGTGGTTGGTACTGCTACTTGTTGCTGTGTTGTTTTGTTGAGAGTATTTGTAGGCTGCGGACGAGGTTTTAGAGAGTGCTTTAGTTCCTGAGTCTCTGTTGCTTCTGGGACGATTCCGACTGCTGCTTCGAGGAGCTGTCGACAACTTTCCGCTGCTTAGAGCTGTAGCCGAGGAAGAGGATGGTGTTGGGTCGTACCTGTAAAGGAACCAAACTACTATAGACATTTATATTCCCCCACCAGCATTTTATCTTGTCGCACAAGTTACAATTCTTATGTACCTTTCCCTCTCCCACTGCCATTCATGGCACCAAGTTATAAAGTAATACGAATTACATACAGCAGTATTCTTTCGATGCACACATGCCAGAAAGTTATCTGCCAAAAAGTTATCTGACAGCACATGGAGCGTAAAACTCCTTCCCTCAGTCACCGTAAATACGCTAGTCGCTGCTTCAACGGGTGGGGGTGATAAAGGGGGGGTGGAAATACGCCAGTACCTGAGATACTCGTGTTTGAGATAGTGGCTCATTGTGAGTCGCTGCTCTGGGTCATAAGTCAAGCAGTCCCACAGCAGAACCAAGAGGAGCTCGTCCTCTTCGTTTCTATGCTTCAAACACCTGCAACAATCAAAGGCAACATATGATATGGTTATTCTGATTCTGCATCCGATGTGTGTTTCAGCGTCAATAACGATTTATACAATACGGCTTCTAATTTTTTTCCGAATTGACAAGTAAATTACTTTCATAGCCAGACGGTTAAAGTTTGCAAGTCAGGTATAATATATACATTCTCTTTCTCCAGTACAAAATTTTGAATCAAAATTAAGGGTTCCGTATTCTGTTAAACATCACAACTTTTGTAGTAGCTCATGTTTCTTTCGAAAGGAACAAGTTTATATTTCTGGAGAAATTTAGGGCCTGCAATTACAGTTATTCTATATCGAATAATGGTATAATTATGTTGTAAATCTTATAACCATCACTAGGAGAGAGCTTGCCTTGAGAGTGGTCTGCAGTGCTGTTTAATGTACTTGTTGCTCGAGTTCCTCTCATCGAAGTCCCAGTTGAGTCTCCCGTGGTAGAAGTACTTGGTCTTTCTACTCCTCTTGATCATGGAGGAGGGTAGTCTTCCCAGGATGTACGTCATCATGGCCAGGTGTTCGTGGTTGTCATGTGTCAGAAACATCGTCTCACCTGCAATCAAAACAACTATGATTAGGGTTTTAAAATAGAGCAAATGTCCGAGTCACGGTTACGAAGGCCAACCGCGCCGCACTTTCAGGTGTGCAGTTTCAGGTGTACAATGAGTGTACAGTCTCAGCTCGCAACACTGCAGGTTGCATGGTTAAAAAGGGGCAAAAATCCTCTGTTTTAGTGTCATATAACAAAGTAACATTAATAATGGATGAAGTAACGGGCAGTGAATGTATTTTTGCTGTATCACTTTTCGAAAAACGTGAATATTTTTTGAATAATTGATTGTTCGAAGAAACAGATTATGCCCCCCGGGAGTAAGTGAGTACATTTAATTTCCGCACGTGCTATACTATGCAGAATGAGTTGCTGAGTAATAACGTTTTGTAACTGGGGCGCTTTGCATACTCTGCGTTCGATAACTGAAATAATCTAAGCATAAAAAAACATGGTTACACCCGCACTTACCAGTGTAAAGTTCAAACAGGATACATCCGACACTCCATACGTCACAAGATTGACTCCAACCCAACTCCAGAATGACCTCTGGGGCTCTATAATGCCTCGTTTGCACTATCTTTGTGTGGTGCTGAAACATGGAAAGTTTTGTTTTCGAATAAAAAAATACAGTTTATAAATGAGTCTCTTTAGAAAAAGCTAACTTCTCTTAGAATTTCTCTTTTTTTGGAGACCTAGAGAAGAAAACAAATTAAGCAATAATAACCCGTTAAAACTCAGAAAATCGATACTTCGTGAAAAGAATGAAAGTCAAAATCATAGAAAGAAATAGCTTGAACCGGAACAATTAAATTGGTAAAATAATTCATATTAGCAACATATAAGACCTGTTGCTAATGAGATAAAAACATAAGACAACAAAAAGTACAACAAATACAACTTTAAAAAATCAATAACTTATGTTGAGAACAAATGGTGTCAAAATTTTGAAAACCACTAGCCATAAACTGAAAAGCAAAATTAGGTTAACTTGTGACTTATTAGCAACCAAGGATACTGTCATTATTGAAACTAGTTGATAAGACAACTGAAATAAAATTAAAAAGGGGCAAACATCGAATTTTCAATAATATTTAAAGACGAGAAAGTCAAAGTAAAAAAGCAATAGCTGCCCGTCAATGAGTCTAATCAATTGCAATTTTGCACCAATAGAAAACATATGTATCATATTAATAGCACTCAAGAGAAGAAACATCGAAAACAGGAGTCAAATTGCCGCACGCGAAAAAAAATTATCTTTCAAAGACATAAATTTTGTTCAATACCTCTTGAAAACATTAATGCTTCAAACCTACTCGATTTTTCACTCCCCTTACTACTCCAGCATGATTAAAATATCACTCTAATTTGACTTCTCACTGAAATGAAAAGGCCTAAAAAAAGTGTGAACAGATCTAAAAACAAGACAGCACACCAATACAATCCAAACACTTTGGATTGTAAAAATAGGAGCACTGTAATAGCCTGCTGAGAAGAGGAGGGCCGCTATTAAAAATCTTTTCAATTTGAAATTCTACGCTTTCCAAGCTTTTTAATGATAGCACTCACAAACCTATACGATGAATATATCGATCGGCGAAAATTGACTGAGCAAAAAAAACAGTTGAGCATATAGTTCCTCCCCGCCAAAGTGGGTCGGAACAATTAGGCTAACTACCCTAAAAGAGCTACCAAATAAAACTCTTCATCGAAATCCTAAGTTTTTTTTCAAAATACAAGGCTCAAAAGTTACGGGGAAAAGTTGGAAGTTGTATACGAACACAAACCTCATTGTCGAATGTGGTTGAACCGAAGTCAATAAGTTTGATGTCGCAACACCTTAGAATACGTTCCTCTCTGTTCTTGTCCACGTTCCACATAATCTCGTAACTGCTGTCCATAAATAGAATGTTTTCGGGCTTCAGGTCAGTGTGAGTCATGCCGTGGTCGTGTAGAAATTTAACAGCACTGCCTATAAACAAACTTCACTTCTATACGTCGTCACTAAGAAAGTTACCAACAACAAAGAAAAGTTCTCAATTTTTTTAATGACCAAAAATATGCAAAACAATATCACAAGTCTTGTTTTGATTGTAAGTACATAACATCTTTCAAAGAACCAAATCATTTAGAGGATCTTACGATCACGTAGACTGTCCCTCTCCAGCCGCAAAAGTCCGAATTCTAAATACCAAAAAACTGTTTTCTTTGTTTCTGTTATCCCTGCTATTTCGTCTTCTCTGAAGAGAAAATCGAAGTGATTACATAATACGAAGATTATATTTTCAAATTATTCAAAACTACAGCAATCTACGCCGTGAAATCTTCAATTTAAAAACTTTCAATACTGTATGCTGCCGAAACATTCAACGGAGAACACTAACAGGACACTTGTTCTAGAGCAAGAGGCTCTATTTTGTTTCGTGGCCTGAGAAAAGAGCACGTGCACCTGGGGGCCGTGAAATTTATAAGACCACTAATCTGTAATCTGGGGGGGGGGGGGGCAGAATAGATTCAAGCAAACACTTAAAATGTTTAAGAATACAACAATTACCTAGTTGCTGAGCGACCTTCCGAATGTGCTTCATAGGAAAAGGGTAGTAGTTATTGTCTTTCAGAAAATCGTAAATACTCTTTCCGAGGAGATCAAAAGCCAGACACATAAAGCCATGGAAGTTGAACCAATCCAGTAAATAAATACAACCAGATCTGAACTTGCGGTCCTTTTCCATGATGGTTTCTAGAACTTTGATTTCCAGTTTTGCCTCTTCTCTGTACTTTTGGACATTTTTGATAACTTTAAGTGCTATCCGCCGCCCGTTCCGGTCATGATCCAGACATTTAATTACGCGCCCGAATGCTCCCTCGCCCAACGTCGAAATTAATTCATACCGTCCTTGTATCAGATCACCTTTCTTGTAAACCAGATGCCCCTCTTCATCACATTTTGGAGGCTAAAATGCAAGAAACAAAAATCCACTTTAGTTTAAAAGAACTGTTATAAAGAAATTAATAAATTTAGATGCAATTAAAGATCTGGAAAATAATTGCTAAATTTTCTGTATAAAAATTTTTACTCCCACAGCAAGAAATCATCCCTTTCAACAGTAAGATGAGCTGAAGAGAACAATGCACTTATATTTAGAGAGTTAATTTTAGCTTCATTGTTAAACTGAACGTTTTTGGTTGACAGATAGTTATATTTTTTTGCCAGCAAGTTACCTTTTCGGTTATATTTGAAAACTGTATTTAAAGTGATAAGTTCAGAATTAGTTTACCTTCGCAACTTCTAGACTGCGATATCCGTCGTCACTGCTTGAATGAGAGTAAGACGACTCTGAATGTCTCCGTTCCCGTCTTTGATGATAAGATCGTGGATCTACATTATTTGTGTACCTTCTCGGGCTGCTGGAACTTCTCTGTTTGACAGCACCAGACTGGTACTTGTTATATTTAGTGGAATAATACTTGTTTTCTTTTTCACGTTCGTAAGACGATCTACCCGATCTTTGGTAACAGTTTGACTTTGATCGTGAAATCTTGCGCTGTTTCCGATGGACACTGAAATCAACTATTCTTAAATTTCTGATCTTTACACGGTTTTGCACCTACTTCATATCCTATTATTCCTATAATAATCTTAATATGCTATTTCTTCATCCCCAATTAAACGGAACTCGTTTACTATCTTAAAGAATGGGTGTGTTAACCCAAAATTTAAGTACTAGAGCAGAGAGCCACAACTTAAAATTAAATCCCACTTTTCTATTTAAAATCCATTTCTCTGTTAATATTATCAACTGAAACAATAATAAAAGCGTCATTACGTCGTGATTTGAGTCATTTTAATTCTGCACATAATAGAGGAATATGCAAGCATTTGTAATCTATTTTTTAAACTTTAACTCCTCCCAGACATTGCACCAATAAAATTTGATTTGGTTACTTATAGAATTTCTGCTGTGAAAGCACTCAGCATCTATGAAGAAATGATTTATCACTTACCTTATACTTTCTTCATGACGATGGTAGGGACGTTTAGTAGTTCTTTTGGGTGACGCATATTCAATCCTACTTTCGAAGTTTGGTGAGTTTTTCCGCGAATAAGTTTTGGGTTGATATTCGACTCTATACGCTAAGCGAGAATACTGCCCCCTTCCGTGTTCGTAATGCTTACTACGGGAACTATCACATGATCTCGATCGGTGATTGACTTTCGGTTTATTGTAATCCCTTTTATACTGCCGGGATCTACCACTCATTATCTATCTAAAAACATCCGATCAATTCAAATCTCTCACAATCTGATCACGCATACAAAATAACTTTATCATACCCCAGCGGTGACTCTAGCTAACATTGGATAAAAAATCTTTTGGGGATCGCATTAAGTCTACAAAAAAAAAACAATCGTCGGTCTTTCCTACTATAGCCCCCCCCCCCCCCTCCAATTTAGTGGTCATGAGGTTATACCACCAGGCTATAAACATGCAACAATGGGGGTATAATTTCGTGGGAAAGATAAAATTTCGTAGAAAACTCGAAGTTTTTTTAGAAAGGTGGATTCAGATGGGACACCAAGTAGTTAGAAAGGAAGTTATTTTCCATTCCAAGGCAACGGCAAAAGGGAACCAAAAGGGCTGATAGCATTGAGTAGTATGTGCGAAGAGAAAATATGCATATCTTTGGTGTGGAAGAGAGCTGCGACGGCTGGTGTTTATAACACAAAAATTTCAGAAATTTCCTTGAGCAATTAATTACAAATTTGGGCAATTCATCTCGCCAATTACTGTAAGTGGAGGCTATAACTTAGATTAGCTTTACCCATCTGAAAGAGAAAACTTGCATACTGTAGTTTTGACCTACGTTTTCACTATTTTTAGCCCAAAAATCTATTCGCGTATGTAATTCAACGAAAGCTCTTTTTTCATTTTTACAAAAACGTAGAAAAAGAAATTTTTGGAAGCTCTTCCAAAACCGACCAGGTTTGCTCTGTTTTGTTTACGTGTGTAGGTGTTCAACGACAAAAAGAACATATTGCAAAGATTTGCAAGATTCATAGGTTAAAATTTGAAGAAGCTTCGTTTTGCAAATGATTTTCAGATCTCACATGGCTTAACAAAAATCAAAGAAGAAATGCCAATAGTATGTTTCATAAGTCTGTACTTATTCCATTCAGTGCAGAGGAAAATAGGAAAAATGTTGAAAAAACTATTTATTGAAACTTGGTGTGACGAAGAATGCAAAGGTTTACATCTTGAGAATCAAATGTAGAGCGTATGTTAACTACTGCCTGAGTTGATCACAACTGTTCGTGTACAGTGAGACGAACGAAGTTGCCAATTATATTGGAAGAAAATCAGGAACAGGTTTCCTGGAATGTTTTTCTTTCACGTCGCAGTGCTGAATATTGATTGAATTTTAAACAACGTTAGGTGACAAACACGACTGAAAAAACCTGTGAAGCTATGCTTGTAAAATTTTTGATACTGCCTGTGTTCATTTATTACTCCTTCCTTCCTGATCTGACAAGAACAATGACTAAACCCTGGAACCCAAAAGAACTGTTAAGTTCATCGCAGGAAACAGCGAATATGCGACAAATCTAAGATTAATAAATTTGATACCGTTACCAATGTTCATACAGATGAATGATCTTAACACTCTGCCCACTTCAACAAAAGAAAATAGAGCTGAGCGCCATGTACACCTACCGCACATTTTCGAAAACAGAAGAAAAAACAACGCGATCATCTTGACAATGACCAGGACTGAAAGAGCTAGAGGCGAACTTGAAAGTAGCGTTCGCAAAAACTATAGGAAATTAACTTAACATTGAAAGAATCGAAGGATCATACCCACAATGCATCGATCCTTCAACTTTTACCACTTGGCAACCTTTCCAATTGGCATTTAGAGTGCGACTGTCAAAACTGTAGGGAAATACAACCAGCATTCTAATTCTACTATTCGGGAAAGATTCCTTCAACATGGAGGAAAGCAATAACAAAATTTTGCAAATTTTTAAATGTGATCTCGAATAAGGTCAGTTTTTCAGCCAGAAAAGTGATGAATCTCCATGTTTTCGATTGGCGGCTTCTCACTTAGCGCTCGGAAGGTGTCAAAATATTTTTTAATTATTAAGTAGTAGTAGTAGTAGTAGAGAAGGCTCCTGGAATTCATCCACGGGTTGTCCACACCCTTCTTCGTCAGTTAGATGAGCTTTGAGTGGATGTTACAGTTCGTACATAAGCAGCAAACTCTCCGGGTACAGGGGTCGTTCTCCATAAATCGTTTCTTGTGTGTAGATATTGGTTATGCTTTCTTTACTTTTTGATTTGCTCCTTAGATCTGTTATTCTACAAAAATGTATAAGATTGCAGTTCATATCCAAAAACTTTCATCGCTTTTACATAGTCTTGTTTTTGCAACAATAACTTCATGTGTGCCTTGTCATGTTCTTTGATTTGTGTTGTACTTAATAAACTGATTTATATTTATATTGTATTCGCCGTCGGCAATAATTAGAAATAATAAAAAATTATGAAAAATAAATCCCACAAAGCCTACTGGTCCGTGTAAAAACCCTGCTGGTTAATAACTGTAAACTAAATAACGGTGAAATGCAATCCACCAAATGACTTTTAAATCAAATCAAAACTTAGGTCTTTGCGGTTATGTTTAAAAGAGATTTCATGATCACCATCAATAAAAAAAAATACACATTGAGATCCATGAAACAATTTTCTCATCTCCATAACTACTTTGTTTTCTGAAACAATAGAAAATTTTACAAGCTATCTCGAGATGAGGAAGTTTGAGCTTTTTCCGATTCAGTTGGACAGAAGATCGATTCACTTTGACAGAAGATGCTATTGTAAATTTAATGTTGAATCAGTCCCACAGAGCGGATTATGGTATCATTGATCATGTCGTTTTGCTTGATCTTGAAGCTTCAACGCACTTGCAAATCAAAATAATAACCAATATACCACCTCTAAGTATTTCATACTCGGCAACACAATTCAAAGATTGTTCTCGTTGGGCAAGTTGCTTTAATGCTCATTAATTTATACCACCATACCATAAAAAAGATGCAACAATTGGGGGTATAATTTCGTGGGAAAGATAAAATTTCGTAGAAAACCCGAAAACTTTTTTAGAAAGGCGAATTCAATTGGTACACCGAGTAGTTAGAAAGGAAGTTATTTTCCATTCCAAGACAACCGAAAAAGAGAACCAAAAAGGCTGATAGCATTGAGCAGTATGTGAGAAGAGAAAATATGCATATCTTTGGTGTGGAAGAGAGCTGAGACGGCTGTTGTTTATATCACAAAAATTTAAATCAGAAATTTCCTTGAGCATTTAATTACAAATTTGGGCAATTCATCTCGCCAATTACTGTAATTGGAGGCTAAAACTTAGATTAGCTTTACCCATCTGAAAAAGAAAACTTGCATACTGTAGTTTTGACCTACGTTTTCACTATTTTTAGCCCAAATATCCATTCCGGTATGTAATTCAACAAAAGCTCTTTCTTCATTTTTACATAAAACGTAGAAGAAAAAGCAATTTTTGGAAGCTCTTCCAAAACCGATCAGGTTTGCTCTGTTTTGTTTACGTGTGTAGGTGTTCAACGACAAAAAGAACATATTGCAAAGAATTGCAAGATTCATAGTTTAAAATTTGAAGAAGCTTCGTTTTGCAAATGATTTTCAGATCTCACATGATTTTATAAAATCAAAGAAATGCCAATAATATGTTTAATATGTGTGTACTTATTCCATTGAGTCAGAGAAAAGCAAGCTCCCAAAAGGAAAAATATTGAAGAAAAAACTATTTATTGAAACTTGGTGTGACGAAGAATGCAAAAGTTTACATCTTGAGAATCAAAGAGCGTATGTTATGTACTGCATGAGTTCATCACAAGTCAGCTGTTCGTGTACAAAGAGACGAACGAAACTGCCAATTATATTGGAAGACAGGAAAAGGTTTTCTGGAATGCTTTTCTTTCACGTCGCAGTGCTGAGTATTGCTTGAATTTTAAACAAGGTTAGGTAACAAACACGAGTGAAAAAACCTGTGAAGCTATGCTTGTAAAATTTTTGATACTGCCTGTGTTCATTTATTACTCCTTCCTTCCTGATCTGACATGAACAATGACTAAACCCTGGAACCCAAAAGAACTGTTAAGTTGATCGCAGGAAACAGCGAATATGCGACAAATCTAAGATTAATAAATTTGATACCGTTACCAATGTTCATACAGATGAATGACCTTAACACTCTGCCCACTTCAACAAAAGAAAATAGAGCTGAGCGCCATATACACCTACCGCACATTTTTGAAAGCAGCGTTCGCAAAAACTATAGGAAATTAACTTGACATCGAACGAATCCAAGGTCTAACGAAAAGGATCATACCCACAATGCATCGATCCTTCAACTTTTACCACTTGGCAACATTTCAAATTGGCATTTAGAGTGCAACTGTCAAAACTGCAGGGAAATACAACCAGCATTCTAATTCTACTATTCGGGAAAGATTCCCTCAATATGGAGGAAAATCAATAACAAAATTTTGCAAATTTTTAAATGTGATCTCGAATAAGGTCAGTTTTTCAGCCAGAAAAGTGAAGAATCTCCATGTTTTCGATTGGCGGCTTCTCACTTAGCGCTCGGAAGGTGTCAAAATATTTTTTATATATTATGTAGTAGTAGTAGTATTAGAGAAGGCTCCTGGAATTCATCCACGGGTTGTCCTCACCCTTCTTCGTCAGTTAGATGAGCTTTGAGTGGATGTTACAGTTCGTACTTAAGCAGCAAACTCTCCGGGTACAGGGGTCGTTCTCCATAAATCGTTTCTCAAGGAATTGTGTGTAGATATTGGTTATCTTTTCTTTTCTTTTTGATTTGCTCCTTAGATCTGTTAATCTACAAAAAATGTATAAGATTGCAGTTCTTATCCAAAAACTTTCATCGCTTTTACATAGTCTTGTTTTTGCAACAATAACTTCATGTGCACCTTGTCTTGTTCTTTGATTTCTGTTGTACTTAATAAACTGATTTATATTTATGTTGTATTCGCCGTCGGCAATAATTAGAAATATTAAGATATAATTAAGAAATATAAATCCCACCGAGCCTAATGGTCCGTGTAAAAACCCTGCTGGTTAATACCTGTAAACTAAATAACCGTGAAATGCAATTCACCAACTGACTTTTAAATCAAATCAATACTTTAGTCTTTGCTGTTATGTTTAAAAGAGCTTTCATGATCGCCATCTATAAAAAAAACACACATTGAAGCCATGAAACAATTTTCTCATCTCCATAACTACTTTGTTTTCTGAAACAATAGAAAATTTTACAAGCTATCTCGAGATGAGGAAGTTTGGGCTTTTTCCGATTCAGTTGGACAGAAGATCGATTCATTTCGACAGAAGATGCTATTGTATATTTAATGTTGAATCAGTCCCACAAAGCGGATTATGGTATTATTGATCATGTCGTTTTGCTTGATCTTGAAGCTTCCACGCACTTGCAAATCAAAATAATAACCAATTTACCATCTTTAAGTATTTCATACTCGGCAACACAATTCAAAGATTGTTCTCGTTGGGCAGGTTGCTTTAATGGATTTGTCTCAAAATAGATTGAGCTAACTCGTTTTTGAATCGAGAGGTTAAATTTGAAAGCCTTTAACGTTTTTCGTCTCGCGTAAAAATGTTAACACCCTCAATGACTCCAAGATTTTTATTGCAGAAACTAGTTGCGAAATCAACTAATTGCAGAAAATGTAGTTGCGAAATCAAAAAATGTAACTATAAAAGCTTAACTTTCGAAAAATATCTTCGTTCACAAACAAGTGAAAAAGGTACCAAAACCACTAAAAATTGTTTAAATTAGCTTTCTAACACAATTATACTTGTTTTTGAACGCACTCATCTTGATCATTCAGAGTATTCTGATTGGTGTCTGATCAAATCAGCTTGCCTTTATTGTTATAAAGAGAAACAGACGAATTGGGCTTTGGAGTGTATATTTTTTGTTCTAATAAAAAGTTAACAATTGACTTTATAAAACGTGAGAACATAATTCGCATAAGAAAGCTGATCAAATTCTATTTGTCAACATACTTCTTCCGAAACATTAAAAGCATTTCAAAAGGCTTTCGACAACATCATGAGCATAAACTAATTTCGGGGATACCATCGAATTTCTATTCAACAAGCTGTCACATGGGTGACTTGCGTTTCAAATCATTATAATAATAATAATAATAATAACAAAGGATTTAGGATAAAGTAATCCACGGGTTCGCATAAAACCCGGTTATTGAGCTGTTCAAAATTTATTGTTATTTACGTAAAGATGAGTTTCTTCATGTCTCTACAGTTTCTTCATTCTCCCCGCTTAACTTAAGGAAGCACTATCTGCACATTTGCAACCTTTTTCACTTCAGAAACCTTTTTCACTTCTTCTCTCCCTTTTTATAGAGGTTACCATGTGCAAATATTGAGATTAACTCGAAAGATGCCTGAGCCGCTTTAGATGCGACCAATTTGGAGGAAGATGTGCTAGTAGTATTTCTCGATCTTAAAAGCTTGCACACCAATGTACCGGTTGAGGAGGCAATTCAACTTGCGCTTAAAGAACTGTACTCGTGACGAGGTTCCTGAGATTCCGAGGTCAGCTATGAAGAACCTTTTGAGACTAGCTCTAACGAATGTTCAGTTTAAGTATAATAAAATGCAGAAATCAAATGAGGGAGGGCAGAAAAACTCCTGACACGAAGGTAATAAGCATTGATTGTAGCCGGAGCGTTACTTTCAGAGAGAACGGGGTCGAGTGCAAATCATGCAAAAACTGGTTTCATGCGAAATGCCAAGGCATCACCGACACGAGTATACGAACATGCAGGAAATTGTATGGATCTGTTCCTATTGTGCGGAAAAAGGTACCAAGGAGGACACAGGAATTGAGAATATTCAGGAGGTATGTGGATGACATAGTGTGCACTGTCAAGGGGGACCCTCTAGAATACCTTGAGAACGCAAATTCTCTTCACAAACATTTACAATTCACTCTTGAGACAAAAAACTGTAGTGGAGACCTGGCATTCATACAGCTAAACAAAAACGTAAACAAAGATAGGAAAATTAGCTTTCAAGGGTATCAAAATTCGACCGATACCGGCATAATGGAGTGAATTGCAAAAGTGAATTTTAAATTTCTCAACAACTACTTTATCAGTGTCTTTAACGATCACGACGAAAATCGGATTACAAGCAAAAAATGCCTCACTGAACAGAGTGAATTGTCTAAAAAGTAAAATATGCTCTGAAAAATCTAAAACATGGCAAATCAACTCGGCCAGACAGAATTGGAAAACTTGTTCTGCAAAATGTCACCCAACAATCAGAAAATCCCTGGCCATAATCTTTCAAACTTGTGTCAACAAGCGAAAAAATCCCACACAGTGGAAACTCTGTCAACTGACCCCCATCTTTAAAGAGCGAAACAGAGCAGACGTATCTTGCTACCGGCCCAGGAAACTGCTTAGTAAACTGCTTAGTCTGATCTGCTCATACTTAAGCGAACAAAAACAAATGGTGAAAATTAATAAAGAGATATCGGGCCCCAGAAAATTCACAAGTGATGTGCCTCAAGGTTCACTACTACGGCCCTTGCTATTTCTGATCTTCATCAATGATCTATTGGACAAGATAAGAAAAACAAGTTTTAGTTATGCCGATGTTTTAGCTACGCCGATGCCTTCCAAGTTGTTACACGAAACCAGTCCGACATAAACTCTTTAACCAAAGGAATATAATCCCGGCTCTCTAAAAATAAAATGATCCCAAACCTAAATAGACAAAAGTACTGAACATCAAGGGAATTACTCGTGCAGCCATCCATGATACGCACTGACTCCTACCAGCTCGCAAAAGGAGTAAGGCATCAGAGTTCAAGACAACCTATCCTTGAATGAATACTGTCATCTTAGAGCCACTAATGCAATCGGGGCGTTATTCCAAATAAAACGTAACATCAGTGATCTAAGCTCCAGTATAACCAAATTAAACGCCTACGTGAATTACGTTGTGCCTATTGCGACATTCGCTTCTCTAGCAAGGATGCACAAAAAGAGGAACATGCAAGAATTGGAGAAACCTAAAAATTGCAACTCAATGGATTCTGGGTAGCACTGAACCGTACAAAACAAGACTGACAAAAATGAAACTGCTGCCCCTATGCATGTACATTGAGTTGCATGATTTACTGTACGTTTTAGCTTCGCAAAAATGAGACTACGACGTAGACATCAGCCTAGAGAGTGAAAACTCAAATGCTGAACAAACTAGACAAGTACTTTTGGGGAGAGTTCAAAACCGACAAAAACCACTTGACTAAAACTTACGACAATTTTTTTCACCGGACCAAGTCACTCTACAATCAAATGATCAGAAAATACAAGAGCTATGGCCAATACCTCAAGAAAGACAGGCTACTGAAACTTTTCTGGAATTTCTTTAACACATTCTCCACACCAGACAATAAATGGACGTGTAAATGTGCACCGTTACAACCTAAGAAAAATGTTATTCAAGGGACTCTGCATAGGATTTCTAACACGACCAGTCACTGGCAATCCTTTGATGTAGCACTTAAGAAAAATCAAGTGATATGGAATGAAAATCAATATCCGACTGAGTGGTCATTCTGTATTGTTAATGAGACGTTGGATAAAACAGTCACGAAAGAAATGGTTACAGCAAAATTCCCCAAAAATTAACAATTTCTTAAAAAATTTAAAGGTCTCAACAAAAAGGAGCTTAAACAGAAGTTTTTGTTCATTACAGATGAAACATCACTCACAATTTTGCAGGTAAACTGAAAAAATTGTGTTATATTCAAATTATTTTGACAACGAGAAAACTAAGAACCTGCTTCCCCATCCTGAAATCATCTTTCGATAAGAATCTGAAATCCCATGTGGTATATAAAAATACATGTATGGCAGTTGCGCCTATGTTGGCCAAATCAGCCGACATTTTACCACTAGAATTTCAGAGCACCAAAAGAATGATTCCCCTGTGGGACATCACCTCGTTAAATGTTGTGGTACAGCGCATAATTTTTTAAATTATTATTATTATTATTATTATTATTATTATTATTATGTTTATTATTATTATTTTTATTATTCTTATTAATATTATTATTATTATTATTATTTTTATTATTATTATTATTATTATTATTATTATTGTTATTATTATTATTATTTTTATTTATATTAATATTATCATTATTATTATTATTATTATTATTATTATTATTATTATCATTATTATTACTATTACTATTTTTGTTATTATTATTATTATTATTATTATTATTATTATTATTATTATTATTTTTATTATTATTATTATTATTATTATTATTATTATTATTATTATTATTATTATTATTATTATTATTATTATTATATTTATTATTATTATTATTTTTATTATTTTTATTATTATTATTACTATTATTATTATTATTATTATTATTATTATTATTATTATTATTATTATTATTATTATTATTATTATTATTATTATTATTATTATTATTATTATTATTATTATTATTATTATTATTATTATTATTATTATTATTATTATTATTATTATTATTATTATTATTATTATTATTATTATTATTATTATTATTATTATTAGTTTAAGCACTATTTACAAGCTCAAAAGCGGTGCAGTCAAATTCTTAGAACATAAAATTGGTTATTGAGATTCTTTCTGAGGGCGTTTTGGTTTATTGAATGGTAGATTTTAGATGCAAGTCGCGGGGTTAAAAAAACTAATGACATTGGAAGCGATCTACATCAAAAAGCTGAAACCGCAGCAAATGACAACATATAGGAATGAAAGTAAAAATCTGTTTTCAGGAATAGAAAGCACTATACCCTGAATTTTCAAAAACTTAAAAAAGATTGAAATAAATTTAGTGTAATAAAGGTAAGAAAAAATGTTGTAAATGTGATTTTAACTGTAAATATTTTGAAGAATTCGTTTGTAAATTTAACTCAGTTCTTAGAATTAGAGTCAAAGACAAGTTTATATACTTTTTAAATGATTTCATTGAGTTTTCAAACCTGACGATGAACGCAATGTTCGAAAATGTTCGTTTTTCTTAATCAACTTTTTAAAGTTATAATTGACAATTCCTTCTTCTCTGTATCTTTTTCAGTTCGTTGTACGTAAAATAGATACAACAGATTTAAGGAGCTCTGAGTTTACACAATTATCCGAAAGATAATTGTTCAACAGAAATTTCTAAAATCTATCGGAGCTAATCTAAGTAAACCGAAGTCAAAAAAGCGCATTATCTGCACACTTGTATATCATGGCGTTTTAACTGTTGGAAGCTCAAATGCTCATATAAAACATCTTAACGCTGCTGTCCTTTGCAATCATAATTCAAAAAAGTGCAAGTTTCCGACAAAAAAATTGAGTGTCGATAAGTGATTGGACCTCAGACGCTAGATAACAAGTAAATTACGAAACAGTGAAGCATCAGAAGACTTATGAAATCAAGTATTTGCTCACAGCACTGTCAAACAGAAGGTAAACACTATGGATTTAGAGCAAGGGTCATTGTTTTCAGCTGAGTCAAATAGCTGTTAGTAGCACTGTCCAGTAAGATTAGATAAACAAATCAGAAGTATTCAAGCAAAATAGGAAAACAGAGAGTTAGAGGCGAGTGCATTCTGAACCGTTCAGCCTTCCTTATTCAACAATTGCAGACATAGAAAAATAGGTGGTTGTTTATGAATTCCTGAGATCCCTTTATCCCTGATTCTTGAGACAGCTTTGCAGGAGTGCGAAACTTACAAAGGTTAAAGATGCAGAGGAAAAAGTTGTGAAAAAAATTTTTAAATTGATTGAAAAACGAACGTTTTCGAACATTGCGTTCATCGTCAGGTTTAACATTCAAGTAAAATGATTTACAAAGTAAACAAAATTTGTCTTTGACCCTATCTAACAAGTTCCAAGAAATGTGTTATAATAACAACGAGTTTTTGAAATTATTAATTGTTAAAACCAGATTTACAACAGTTTATTTACATTTATCACACCAAAAATTTTTCGATTATTAATGCGGAGTTTTTGAAACTCTCCGGTATATTGTTTTCATCTCCTGAAAACAAGTTTTTATGTTCATTCCGATCTGCTGTTATCCTTTAGTTTTCGGGATTAACCAAATTTCGAATTAACATGTACAAGAATTGTTTTTTAAATTTCAAAATTCATTTTTTTTGCATTTGAACTAATACTTCACTGCGTTGGAAACCCTGATTTTTTCAAACAATTGTTGATTACTGGAATACTGGCTCCAACTGAATATGACAAGGCACCTGATTTTGAAGCGGAAGTAAAAATCACAGCTGGGAAACTACAGTGTGCTCCACCAGGAAGCGGCACGGGATATAAAGTATTATTTCGAATACATAAATTTGTCTTTTGAAATTCAACTATTATTCTGGCACATATTAATTTGAAATTTTTGTCAGCCCCAACGAGTAATAATGACAACAGACAGGAATGAAAGTAAAAATCCTTTTTCAGGAATAGAAACCATTTCATCCGGAATTTTCAAAAACTCCGGAATAAATTTTGATTTAAATTTAGTGCATTAAGGGTAAATAAGATGTTGTAAATGTGATTTTAACTGTAAATAAACTAAAAAAAATCGTTGCCAATTTAACTGTTTTCTTAGAACTAGAGTCAAAGACAAGTTTATTTACATTGTAAATGAATTCCTTCAGTTCTGAAACCTGACGATGTACGCATTGTTCGAAAAAGTTCGGTTTTTTTATATCAATTCAAGTTTTAATTGACAATTCCTTCTTCTCTACATCTTTTTCATTTCGTTGTACGTAAAATAGATACAACTGATATTAGGAACTCTGCCTTTTCACAATCATCTGAAAGATAATTGTGTAACAGCAATTTTTAAATTCTATCGGAGTCATTTGAAGTACACAAAAGTGAAAAAAAACGCATTATCTGCGGACTTGTATTTTCTGGCATTTTAACTGCTGGAAGCTTCAAACGATCTTAAAAATATCTTAACGATGCTATCCTCTCCAATTATAATTTTAAAGAGTGCAAGTTTCAAACAAAAAATTGAGTGTCGATATGTGATCGGACCTCAGACGCTAGATAACAAGTAAATTATGAAACAGTGAAGCATCAGAAGATTTATGAATAAAAGTTTTTGCTCATAGCATTGTCAAACAGAAGGTAAACACATTGGATTTATAGCGAGGGTCATTGTGTTCAGCTGAGACAAATAGCTGTTTTTTTAGCGTTGTCTAGTAAAATTAGATAAACAAATCGGAAGTATTCAAGTAAAATTGGAAAACAGTGAATTAGAGGCGAGTGCATTATGAACCGTTCAGCCTTCCTTATTCAACAATTGCCGACATACAAAAAATACAAAAATAGGTGGGTCTGTATAACTTCCTGAGAGACCTTTATCCCTGAAGCATGAGACAGCTTCACAGGAGTGCGAAACGTACAAAGGTTAAAGCTGCAGAGGAAAAGATTGTCAAATAAAATTTTAAATTGAATAAAAAACAAACGTTTTCAAACATTGCGTTCATCGATATGTTTTACAATCAGGCAAAATGACTTACAAAGTAATTAAACTTGTCTTTCACTCTATCTAACGAATTATAAGAAATGTGTGAAAATAACAACGAATTTTTGAAATTATTAACAGTTGAAATCATATTCATAACAGTTTATTTACCATTATTACACCTAAATTATTTGTTTATCTATTGAGTTTTTAAAATTACCGGGTATATTGTCTTCTTTTTTCTGAAACGGTGTTTCCACTTTCATTCCGATCTAGTGTTATCGTTTAGTTTTGGGGGTTAATAAAATTTCGAATTAAAATGTACCAGAATTTTTTTGAAATTAAAAGACAAATTTTTTGCTTTCGAACTAAGTTTTTCTGAACAAGCGGTTCACAGTTATCAACTTAAGCTCCTAAGGAAAGAATTAAATGGCGCAAAACAAGGCGGTAGGTTGTTCGATGAGAACTTTCGAAAATTTTTCAATGGACATTCTCTGGAAAAAGGTGAAAAAAGAACTTTTGCCATCAATTGTGTACAGCATTAGAGAGGAAATGAGATGTCATTCTGAGCTGACTGGTAAGAGACAGGTTTGCGAAAGCTCTCTGAGAGACAGAACAGGCCTTTGCGAAATGGATCTCTTCATAATGATACATTGGACGTTTTTGAAATGGCGAAATTTGTCCTGGACGTCCTATCTTTAGGTCCGAAGCATCCTATTAGAGACAAATTTAAGGAGGTTCACTTCCTTGCGGATGAAGACAGATTGGTTCGTGAAATGAGGGTGAACAACACTGATGGTGAAAAATTATGTGAAATAGAATTGTCGGCAAAGTGGTACGTCAAAAATGTACGTGAGACACCAGTCGATAGAGGGGTTTAAAAAAATTCACGAATTTTTGAAAGATCAAAAACTAGTAGCTGTACCATTTGATAAAAGGTTTGATTTTTGCATTGTGAAAGAGAAAAAATACTCGGATAAACAAAATAAATCCTTAGTGCTGGTCAGTTTGAGGCTCGTAATGGATAAAGGGCCCATGTAACCAAAAAAATGAAAAACTAATAAATAGCAGTCTGTGTCAACTAATGAAGCAGGGAAAGATAAGTAAAAAGATTGTTTACAGGCTCCCGACAAATTGATCGCAGCCAGCCAGGCATTCTGGATTTGCTAAAGTACCTTAAAAGGGTACGCCGCTTCGGCCTGTGCTATCAATAACCGGTAGCATTTAGGAGAACCTCAATAAATTACTGTCTATCTTTTTCCAGAGGTCACCAGTTGCAAACATTGAGACAAACTCGAAGGATGACTGAGCCGCTTTAGATGCGACCAATTTGGAGGAAGATATGCTAGTAGTGTTTCTCGATCTTAAAAGCTTGCCAACGTATTTACCGGTTGAAGAGGCAATTGTAATTGCACTTAAAGAACTGTACTCCAGTGACGAGGTTCCTGAGATTCCGAGGTCAGCTATGAAGAACCATCTGAGACTATTTCTAACGAATTTTCAGTTTAATTGTAATGAAATGCAGTACACTCAATCTGACGGTTTAGCTATAGGTGTTTCGCTGGCGCTAAGTTTGGTAATTTGTGGACCAAATCATATAAAGAATCCCTGCAGAAACCAAATGAGCACAAGTGAGAAAAAAACTCTCGAAATGAGGAAATGTGTAACCGAAGCGTTACATTCCGAGGGAAAGGAGTCGAGAGCGAATTGTAAAAACTGTTTTCAAGCAAAATGCCAAGATATCACTGACACCGTGTAGAAAAACATGCAGGAAAATGTATGGATCTGGTCTTTTTGTGCGGAAAAAGGCACAGCAAAGAACACACTGCAATTTAAAATATTCAAGAGGGGTATGGATCACATAGTGTGGACTGTCACGGGAAAACCTCCAGACTACCTTGAGTATGCAAGTTCCCTTCACAAAAACTTACAATTTACTCTTGAGACACCCAACGGTAATGAAGACCTGGGGTTCCTAGATCTGAACATGAAATTAAACGATGAAAAAAACTTGCTGTCATTAGTATCAAAAATCGAGTGGTACCGGAACAATCCTAAATTTTTGTAGCTGTGCACGGAAATATCCCTGGTTGCTTATAATTCTAAATTTCTGTAGAAAATTGTAATTCAGGGTACAGTACATGGAAATCAATGCAACCAGGGACCGGCAACATTTTGATGAAGCTCATAAGCAAAATCAAGAGATCTCTACTGAAAATCAGTATCCAACTCTCGGGTCTTCCAGTATTGTTAACGAGACATTAGATGAAATAGTCACGAAGGAAAAGATTAAGCAAACCCCTCAAAAAATGAAGACAAAAATGATCTTAAACCGATGTTTATTGTTCAAAAAAGAGGAAACATCACTTAGACTTTTTTGCAAGTGGACTGAAAAAAAATTGTGTGACAATCAGATCAATTTCAAAACGAGAAAATTAAGAACTTGATTGCCCACCTTGAAATCTTGTTTCGATAAAAGTTTGAAATCGCTTGTGTTGTATAAAGTAACTTGTAATCGATCTAGTTCCATCTATGTAGGACAAACCAGCCGACATGCTGCCACTAGATTTTCGGAGCACCAAAGGAAGATTCCGTCATGGGACAACACCTCTTTGAATGTTGTCGAAGAGCGAATAATTTTGAATATGAGATTCTAGATGCAAGTCGCTTGGTTGATAAACTGATGACAAAAGAGGCGATCTACATCAAAAAGCTGAAACCGCATCTAAATACGCTCGATGAGTACCAGGGGCGGGAATTAATAAAGATATTCTGGTAGATATCAATTCAAAATTTTGTCAAACCCAACAAGTAAAAAATAACAACAGATAGGAATAAAAGTAAAAATCTTTTTTCGGGAATAGAAAGCATTATATCCGGAAATTTCAAAAACTCAAAAAGATTGAAATAAATTTAGTGTAATAAAGGTAAAGAAACGGTTGTAAATGTGGTTTTAAATATTTTCAAGAATTCGTTTGTTAATTCAACTCAGTTTATAGAATTAGAGTCAAAACAAGTTTATATAATTTGTATATGATTTCATTGAGTTTTTAAACCTGACGATGAACGCAATGTTCGAAAATGTTCCTTTTTTAAATCAATTTTTTAAAGTTTTAAATGACAGTTCCTTCTTCTCTGCATCTTTTTCAGTTCGTTGTACTTAAAATGGATAGAAAAGATTTAAAGAACTCTGCTTTTACACAATTATTATTATTATTATTATTATTATTATTATTATTATTATTATTATTATTATTATTATTATTATTATTATTATTTTTATTATTATTATTATTAATACTATTATTATTATTATTATCGTTATCATTATTAATATTTTTATTATTATTATTATTATTGTTATTATTATTATTATTATTATTATTATTATTATTATTATTATTAATATTATTATTATTTTTATTATTTTTTTTACTATTATTATTATCATTATTATTATTATCTTTTATTATTATTAATATTATTATTTTTATTATTATTAATATTATTACTATTAATATTTCTATCATTACTATTATTAATATTTTTTATTATTATTATTTTATTATTATTATTATTTTTATTAATATTATTATTATTATTATTATTATTATTATTATTATTATTACTATTACTAATATTATTATTATTATTATTATTATTATTATCATTTTTATTATTATTATTATTATTATTATTACTATTATTATTATTATTATTATTATTGTTATTTTTATTATTATTACTATTATTGTTATTATTATTACTATTTTTATTATTGTTATTATGATTATTATTATTATTATTATTATTATTATTATTATTATTATTATTATTATTATTATTATTATTATTATTATTATTATTATTATTATTATTATTATTATTATTATTATTATTATTATTGTTATTCTTCTTATTATTATTATTATTATTATTATTATTATTATTATTATTATTATTATTATTATTATTATTATTATTATTATTATTATTATTATTATTATTATTATTATTATTATTATTAGTATTATTATTATTGTGATGAAGAACCTTTTGATTCTCCGTGTGGAGTGTAGTGGGTCTAGTGTGTATATGACTATTGTCTATTATGGATTGGTCCGATTGGACTGTAGCCGGACGTTCTGCTCTAAGTCTCGGGCTTCGCTCGGGGGTGAGAGTAGGTCTCACTCTATATGACAGTTCAATTTTGGCGGATAAAAGAACAACGTTTAAAGTTGAATTAAGGCCACGTTTCACTAACTGTTTTTCAGCTTGCTTATTTTACGTCTGCAAGTTTGCATCTCTTGTCAGACGAACCAGCTAAGTACCGGTCTAGTCAACCAGAACTATAGCGTTTACATAACTCAAAGTGAACTTATTTACAAAAGGTTATTATATAACATATGAAGTTTAAAGTGTTTATACATAATACTTGAAATACTTGGTTACGACTCCACATGGAGTATCACATACCCCCCGCTGGGGCAAACGAGGTGCTATTTCTAGCAGTTCGTTTGTGAGTTTCTAAGTTTATATATCAGAAGTACAGCTGTTAGATTTCTCTCTTTTGTAGGGTGACATGGGGGGAGTAGCATAAACACTTGACGTTCCACTTGGAGGATCGGACGATGTTGAGATTGCCTGGTTCTCCTCGTTTTCGAGTTCATTTGTCGAGTGGGGTAACTGGTTTTGGTTGTTATTTGTTCCTTCTGGATCTCCATTAGGAGAATCGAGGAAGATCACCGATGGTGGTTTGAGTTGTTCTTTCACTGTTGTGCTCTCGTCTATGTTTTGGTCCATGTGGATGGACTCAAATTCAGTTGCTGTGTTTGCTGTAGTATCCATTTGGACTTGTACCGTTGTTTTGGTTGTGCTCTTGGAGGGTGCCGGTATTATTGAGATCGGGCATTCTTCCTGTAGGTCTGTTTCCGATGATATGAGTTGACGATCTTGGCTGTTTGTGAAGGCAGGATGAGAGAAGATGCTTGGATTTGATGATGTTACTATTCGGAATGGTTTATGTACGTCTGCATCCTGTTGTATGTTGTAGATTACAGTTTCTGGGTTATCGTTTGTGTTGTCGGTGAATTGTACTACTTTGTTACTCAACGGATGTGTTTTCTTTGGTGACTCTGATTCGTAGTTTAGTGCTGCTTGTTGTGCTCTCAAGTTGAATGAGACTTGTGCTGGTGATTTCGATGCGGATAATTTTCTTTTGTTTGTTTTGGGCGTGCGTGGAGGTGTTGGCTTCGTTGCTGTTTTTCTTTTTTGTGTTCTTTGTTGTTGTTGTTGATTGGTCTGCGCTAATTTCTTGACTTTTTCCTTGGTCCAGATGGATTCGGCTGATGGTCCTTGGTTCTGTTGTTGGTTCCTTGATGTGTTGTTGCGTGCTTCTTCTAAACATAATTTTCTTATTTTTTCTTGGTTGCGTTTATATTCACCTACAGTTTTGCAAGCTACCATGTGTATTAGTCGTGGTTTAGTTTCTGTTGCTATAGCATTGTCACTTTTTCTAATGACTGTGTTTTTTCTTAAGGGCGTGTCAACTGTGATTGTGTTCGGTGTGTAATTTGTTATTGTTCCATCTGGAATTATGTTCCATTGCGGTTCGAGTGTTGGTCTTGGTTCTTTTGTTTTTCGTGTGATTGTTTTCTTTGCTACATTGCGTTTGTTTGCTACTAGTTTTGTTGTTTTGTCACCTATGGTGAAGTGAATTTCAGATGGTGTTATCATACGTGGGGAGCGAGGGCGGAGTGGCATATTGTCGGACTCGTCGCTGTCAATGCTGATGGGGGTTGGGTTTTCTGGTTCCTTGTAAGCTATGTCCAGATTGTCTTCCGATAGTCCGTCGTAGCGCCACATCTCTTCGTTGGTGAGTACGTCATGGTTCAGGATTTTCTTGTCTAAACAGTTCGAACGTAATTTTTTGTATGTTAAGTTTTTGTGTGACGGTTTGTTGACTATGTTAGAAATTTCTGTGTTGGGTTTGCGTCCAAAGTGTGCCTCAAATGGGATTGTTTTGGTGGTGGCGTTAGGGATTAGTCTGATGTTTTCAATTATATTAGCTACTCTCTGGCTTAATGTTGTTTGTGTCCATTTGGAATCGATGTCTAAAACCGCGAGCCTACGTTTTATTGTTTGTATTAGCCTTTCTACCATTCCGGTTCCCCTGTGGTCTCCAGCTGGAGCGAGAATTTGTTTGATATTTTTATTTTTGCAGTATATTTCGAATTCTCGGGCTTTGAAAACTTGTGCTTGATCACACCGTATTGACCTAGGGATTCCATGTACTTTGCAGTAGCTATCGAGATACTCGATTGCGGTTTTTGAGTCACAGTTATTGAAAACTTCTGCGTGCGGGTATCTAGATAACCTATCTACTGTTACTAAAATGTAATTGGAGAGGGCGTTATCCTTAAATGGTATTGGGCCCGCGAAGTCCATTTGGACTTCTTCGTTAGGTTCGGAGAGTGGTGGTAAATTTCCCACTTGTGTTTTGGGGATTAATGGTTTTAGGTTTTTACCTTTTTCGGTGCAGTGGCGGCATGCTTGTGCTTGGGCAACAATGTCTGAATGGATATGCGGATACCAAATAAGTTGGGCTAAGGCAAGCATACCAGCTTGGCCCGGGTGCTTGTTGTGGATTGTTTCAAGTACCATCCCTTTCAGCTTGTTGGGGATTACAAGTTTGTTGTCATAAATTAAACATCCTGAAGGGGACACAGAAAGGTCTCTTCGGATACGATAATAAGTAGAATTAATTGCTTTAAGTTTTTCCCATTCGGAGTTTTTTACGAATTCAATAATGGGGCTTAATTCTTTCTTCGAGGCTTGCGCGATAAATTCTTCGTTGAATACACTATTAAGGTTTTCCCGATAAAGTGGGGTGGGGGTTTGGTCGTAAACTGTGAATAGGGCTTCATGTCTTGTCGGGTCTAGGGGGTCTAAACCTCTACCTTTATTTGATGTAGAGTCTGTTTGGGTGGATACGGAGATTCGATTAGGTGGTTGTTGCTCCATATGGATTTTGTTTTTGTTGGAGGCTCTGAATCTTCTTTGAATGGGGATTTTAAATGTTTCTTTTGTGGGGTTAGCGCGTGTTGTAATTGCTACTAGGTTTTGAATACTTTTTGTGTGTTTAATTTGGTCGTTGTAATTTAATTTGCGTAAAGGAGATAGCGACTGTTTTGTGTGAGGTAATTGGCGAAAAGCGGTTGTTTTATTTGAGTGTGCGTGTTTAGTACTCGTGACGTCATATGATTGTTTTTGTTCTGTATTCTTATTGGTCGCTCCATTTGGAGCAATATTCGCTCGCAGTAACGCGTGTTTTATTTCTTCGATAGTGTTAATGACAAAGTTTTTGTCTCTGTCTGAGGGGGAAGGGCGTCAGATGATGGGTTTCTGTTAGGTAATCAGCAAATCCCATATTTTTTCCCTGTATATGTTCTACTGAAAAATGGAAAGGTAGTAATCTGTCTACCCATCTTGTAAGGCGACTTTGATATGTTTTGTTGCCTCTGTTTTCTTTTAGTGCGCTTAACAATGCTTGGTGGTCCGTTTGGAGTGTGAACTGTGAGCCGTAGAGGTAATATTTGAAATGTTCTAAAGCCCAGACGACTGCTAGTAATTCTAGTTCGTTAGTGCTATATCGTTGTTCCAAATTGTTTAGAAACCTGCTCGCGTATGCGATTGGGTACCATGTTGAGTTTACGAATTGTTCTAAGCATGCCCCAAGGCCTTTTTTACTTGCGTCACATCGGACTCTGGTTGGGCATTTAACGTCGAATAATCTGTTTTCTGTTATTGATTTTATTGCTTCTTTTATTTTATTGAATGCCTCCGTATGGAGCGTTTTCCAGTCCAGTTTATTATACGATTTTAAGTTGCTTTTTGAGAGTAATGGACGGAGCGGCTCACTGAGGGTTGCGAGGTTTGGTGTGAACTTAATGAGGTGATGTATGCACCCCATGAACGAGCGTAGTTGCTTGAGTGTTTTCGGTGTATCTAATTTAACTATTGATTCGCATTTTTTGTTCGTTGGGATTATTCCATTTGGATGTATTTTGAATCCCAGCCAAACTAACTTTGTCTTTGCGAATTCGCATTTTTGTAGCTTTATTGCAAGGTTTTCCTTGTCTAGGAGGTTTAGAATTTTGTCTATTTCGTTCTCATGATCATTTAGGGAGCCTTTAGTGATAATGAGTATATCGTCCAAAAATGCAAATTTCGAATGTATGCCCTCCAGTGTTTTGTCGATCGTTTTTTGAAATGTTCCGGGCATGTCTGTTAGGCCGTAAAAGCCGTTTATGAACCGGTAGGTTCCTGTTGCTTTCCCCCCTAGGAGACTGAAGTTGCAATGTTTTTGGATGTTTGGGTCAAGTGGGATTTGGCTATATGCATATTTCAGATCGATTTTGCTGAAGTAGAATTGACCTGGGTTTTGTTTCCTTTCGGAGATGTAATTTGGTACTTCGTCTATTAGGTGATCAATGCTTTGCATTTGATATTTGTTTTTATGTATTGCATCGTTGAGTTTCTTTGAGTATAATGCGATTTTTACGCTTTTGTCGTGTTTCACTGTTATTACTACCGGACTTATGAAATGTTCGTCCGAGCATTTGTCTAGCCTGATTATTTGTTTATCCTGTATTAATTTTTCAAGTTCGGCCTCTACTTTATCAAGGAGATGGAGGGGTACTCTGCGTCCTTTTTGCTGTATTGGTTTAAAGTTTTCTTTCATGGTTGGTTTGGCAATGTGGTTCTTTGATTTCCCTAATCGTGTACATAGTTTGGGGTATTTTTTAAGTATCCATTTTATTTTATTTGATTCTATTGTTGTAGCGGAGATGTGGAGTACTTTCTTACCTGTATTTTTGTTGGCCGTGAGGGTTATTCCGAGTTTTCGTAAGATGTCTCTACCCATTATGTTGTTCGTTTTGTTTTCGACCAGTAGAATTTGACAGTCCGGTGCATTCCAAGATCCTGATTTGAGATCCAACTGGAGTACTCCTTCGATTTTGATTTGTTTATTGTTGAAGCATTTAAATTTTTCTTGTTCTATGTAGGGAACAATTCTGGCTTTTGAAATGTGGAGAAGTAGTTCGTTCGCTGTTTCTTTGTTCATGAATTTTCTAGGGGAGCCTGTGTCAGCCAACCATACAATGCGTTTGTTGTTGGTTGTCGTTGTTACCCAGAATTCTCCTGTGCCCTCGTTGTTTATGACTGAATTCTTCTCCGCGTGGAACTTTGTTGGTCTTAACAGGTTCACGTTGGCCCAGTCTTCTGTGAGCTCTTTTATATACAGGGCGGCTTCCGCGTCTTCATCGTCGAGTTCATCTGGCTCACCTTCATAGTTTTGTGTTTCCGTTTGGTCGGTGTTTTCTTTTATATGTCGTACTCTCCTGGTTTGGTTGTTTCCGGGGCGGGGTGTGTAGGTGTTTTGATATCTTGATTGTGGGCTTAACGTGCTTTGTAGTGGTGGTCTTCTTCTTTCCGGCATGGGTGCTTTGCACATGGACGAGAAGTGTCCTTGTTTTTTGCAAATTTTGCATATTGTGTTTCTCGCCGGGCAGTTTTGTAGGTGATTGGGTGTGAATGGATTACCGCATTTCCAGCATGGCACAATTTTTCCGGATTGGGGTGTGGGAAGTATAGCTTGCGGTCTTCTATTTTGTCTTATATATGTGACTTGGTTCCATGTGGAGGTGTTGTTTGCTCTAAGTATTTCTTGCTGGTTGGCCTGTCCACGTTCACGGTTTATTGAATAATTTAATACCTGTTGCGTGGTTCTCACTTCTGACAATAAGTCCATCTGGATCGCGGTGTTGTTCATGTTGCTTATGAACAGGTCTTTTATGATATCTTCTTCTAAGTGTTCAAATCTGCAGTGTGAGCCTGCTTCTCTCAGTCTACTGTAGAAAGTCTCTAGGCTTTCATTTGGTTGTTGTTGTGCTTTGAAAAGTTGAAACCTGTCGAATGTGGTGTTTCTGGGTCTTGTAAATGTAAGTGTCAATTCATGCACTAGTTCGTTCGTCGTGCATCTGTCAATTCTTGTGTGTGGGTTTCTCTGGTGAAATGTGCGACAGGCCTCTGCTCCAAGGGACAAGTAAATTAAGCTCTTGACTTTCATGTCCGCTTCGTCCCAGGGGATTCTATCGACGGTTGGACCTTTTGTCTCTATTATTTTGCATTCATTTTCCCAGTCCACACGTCTTTTCTCGTTACGCTGTTCTCTTTGTCTGGATTCTTCTCGGGTTTCATTATCAAGTTCTTCCTCTAGTGTTGGCATCGTTGGATAAAATAATTCTGTCCGCGCTGGCTTTAGCCGTAGGAGCTTTTCGAATTCTATATTGTGTTGGGCCATTACGGCCATCTTGAATGTGGCTAACCACGGTTGCCATTCAACTGTTGGGTTTGCTCCCGTTTCCCAGAAAAAATTAATTCCAATTGGAGATCTGCTAGACTGCGCCATGTGATGAAGAACCTTTTGATTCTCCGTGTGGAGTGTAGTGGGTCTAGTGTGTATGTGACTATTGTCTATTATGGATTGGTCCGATTGGACTATAGCCGGACGTTCTGCTCTAAGTCTCGGGCTTTGCTCGGGGGTGAGAGTAGGTCTCACTCTATATGACAGTTCAATTTTGGCGGATAAAAGAACAACGTTTAAAGTTGAATTAAGGCCACGTTTCACTAACTGTTTTTCAGCTTACTTATTTTACGTCTGCAAGTTTGCATCTCTTGTCAGACGAACCAGCTAAGTACCGGTCTAGTCAACCAGAACTATAGCGTTTACATAACTCAAAGTGAACTTATTTACAAAAGGTTATTATATAACATATGAAGTTTAAAGTGTTTATACATAATACTTGAAATACTTGGTTACGACTCCACATGGAGTATCACAATTATAATTATTATTATTATTATTAATATTAGTATTATTATTATTATCATTAGTTTAAACACTATTTACAAGCTCAAAAGTGGTGCAATCAAATTCTTAGAATATAAAAATTTTTATTGAGATTCATTTGGAAAGCGTTTTGGCTTATTGAATGGTAGATTTTAGATGCAATTCGCGGGGTTAAAAAACTAATGACATTAGAAGCGATCTACTTCAAAAAGCTGAAGCCGCAATTAAATACGCGCGATGAGTACTGGGAGGTGCGAATTGACAATGACGCATTTGTTCAAATTACAGAAAATATGACTTTTTAAATTCAAAAATATTCTGGTACATGTTAGTTCAAAATTTTGTCAATAGCAAAAACTAAATGAGAAAAACAGATCGGAATGAAAGTGAAAACTGCTTTTCAAGAAATACATTATACCCGGGATTTTCGAAAATCTGGAATAAAGATTGAATTAATACAGGTGTAATAAAAGTAAATAAACTGTTGTAAACATGAGTTTAAATGTAAAAAACTTCAAAAATTTGTTGTTATTATAACACATTTCTTAGAATTTGATAGATAGAGTTCAAAACAAGTTTAAGTACGTAAATAAAGTAATAAATTTGTAAATCATTTTAATTGGTTGTTAAACTTGCCGATGAACGCAAGGCTAGAAAACGTTTGTTTTTCATTCAATTGAAAACTTTAATTGACAACCCTTTCTTCTCTGCTGCGAAATTAACCTTGGTTTTAATTAAGTTGGTGTCTGAGTATCGATCTTTTTGTTGTCGGTTGTTTTTTGGCAAACTTTTCTATGAATTTGGTGGCGGAGGGCCCAGTACCACAAGTCCTGGCGAAAACTGGAGGACTGAAAGAACTTTTGTCAACTTGGACAATGCTGGTCTCATTTTTTAGTTTTTTAGGCTGTTCGTAATATAAATGTGCATCATTGATGGTTTTCGTGCATGAAGTTGCCAGGGGGATTGAAAATATTGACATCAAAATATGTTCTAGAGATTTGTGTTTTCCAATGTTCATTCCTTTTGATGTCCAGTTGAGCGTCGCCATCATTGCTTGTGATTTTGTATGGACAGGATACTTCTTTAAGCGACTAAAGCTCTGGCTCTATTTTTACATTATAACAAAACTTTTTCATCAAATTTGCTCTTGTGTCTCGGATTCGGTTTTGGCAAGGGTAAGTGTACCCGCCTTTTGTACAGTTAAGGACATGACTAAGGTTGAATTTTTTACCACATTCAGATGTAATTGGCGTTTTCAATAACTCGCGGTCATATCGAATGTCTAGACCACCCAAAAATTGCATTTGGTTAGGCAGAAATTGTACTTTTTGATTGGGAGAGAATTTAACCAGCTAGAAGCACCCTTTTGTGAAGCGAGTGCCAAACATTTTTTTGTCTGTTGACCCATTGTTTTTTTCGGACTATCTATTTTGGTGTTCTCATCCTTAATTCGGGCCATTTTTATGATTTGTTGCAAGCAATTTTGAACAAGCTTAGCCTGGATAGGGTCATGGTTGTTTAGGGGGTTGAAGAGGTCAAAAAATCACGTTTGATTGCAGTCGGTTTAGCAATATGCAACCCAACCAGGCACAAGGGTAGGGCGTAAATACTTCGAGGGGTTCAACCCTGGGGTTCCAGGCCAGTTTGCCTAGTTAAACCTGGCAATATTTGATCGGGCTGGGCAAATGATCTGTTGAACGCCTCTGGTTGAGCTGTTGTAAACCTTTTTGCGGCAATGTTTGTTTAACTGATCAGAGTTTCTCAAGCATAGACAAATATTTACGCAAAAAAGCAAGGGCAAAATCAAAGCACGATGAGCTATCAACAATCACAGAGACCAAAACACATGTGTCTATGTTGATTTAGACGTCAGTATTGGCAATAATAATCTTGCCTCTTCCACTAACTGACATTTAGGATTGTTCACCAGATATTCGTAAGGCTTGCCACTGACACAAAGACGATCGAAGAAATCTCGAAAATCCGTTAGTTTTCCGGCAGCGGAGCTATCGTCAGCATATCATTTCTGTATTATGCTGCCAGTTTGAAGACAACTTATCAGCTTTGAAGTGGCTATGTCGTACAATGCCATAGCAAAGGGATTGCTCTGAGTTGTCCCTTCTTGAGACACAATTGAGCCTTTCTCGGCAAACAAGTTTGATGGTGCTTGGTAAGAGTCATTCACAGCGTTTGTGGATGAAGGACACTGGTTTGAGAAGGAGTGAATTGCGATAATTCTATTCAATTGTTTGAACGCATTTAAAGCATCAATCAATCGTATTTCATTGTTTTTGTTTTCACTAAAGCAAGATCACAGCATGTGAATGGCATTCTCTATGCCGTTTTTTGCCCAAGTCTCAGCTGGATATTGCCTTCTAGAATTCTTTAAAGCAGGCAATTAGTACGACGGTGTCAAGTTTTTGGTCAGGGCAGCAGTTCAAAACATTGCACAAATCCGTTAGCCTACCTCCTCTGCTTGTGTGAACTGCTCCTCTTGCCTTTTCTTCCGTTACGTTCTTGATTCTGTATATGCTTATTGCCAAGTTGCTGCACGTCTCTGGTATTTTATGAGGTGAGAATAATGAGCTCCTATTTTTTCATGGGGGCTATAAAAGGAAAGAAGCTAGATAAAAATTACTATTTGAATTTTTAGTTTCAGTACGATTTTCTCATCTTTCTTTACGAGTCA
Organism: Convolutriloba macropyga; assembly: GCF_964194025.1. Classification (NCBI taxonomy): domain Eukaryota; kingdom Metazoa; phylum Xenacoelomorpha; order Acoela; family Convolutidae; genus Convolutriloba; species Convolutriloba macropyga. The sequence goes on along the minus strand of NC_134470.1, from coordinate 53,471,918 downwards.
GTTTCCACATTCACTTCCCCATTGGTGGCCTTCATGAGCTTCACTGTCTAAATATTTATGCAAAAAACGTACATTTCATCTTTAAAGAAAAATACAAATAATTTTCGCTGACAAATTAATCATAACTGTTGAATATTGAACTAAAAACATTTTCTTGGAGATTTCTACAGCGTTTAATAACCTTTCAATCGAGAATTTTTTCAATATCAAACTTCCTACCAAGTTGTAGTTTGCGGGACAACGTCATTTACGTTACCATCCAGTTTATACCCAGGCATAGTGGTCAGATATTCTATAGCCCTCCTATCATGGTACACATACCATAATTGTGGGCTATAATTTCATGGGAGGCTAATATAGGGAAAACCCCAATAGTTGTCATTGCAACAGCTGCTAAAGCAACTAATTCTTCCATTAATCTTGATGAACAACACCGACAATTATCAAAACGTTTTTTATTTTGAAATGCGCTAAAAATCACACTAAAAAAGTTCAGGTAAATTCACTTTAAACTGTTTTAACCTTTTTTTGTAACGTTCTGCAGTAAAATTAACAATAAAATAGGATTGCGTTACAAAATCAAACACGTCTCTCTTAGTTTTCTTCAACTATGAACAGATGAACGAGACAATTCATAATACTTAATCCAGAAACAGAATTTTTTTTCAAAGAGAAAATCGTAAATGGTCATTTTTGTCAGCCTTCCAATCCTTTAAAAACCTTTCTATAGCAAAAAAGCACACCTATTGACGCTAACGCGTGCCTAAAAACAAAAAATGTGTTCAAAATGCTTCTGCCTAAAATCATTTTTTCTCTCGAGTCTAAACAGAAAGTTTAATATCAATTTACCATCGGTAACGTATTTGAAAGACACGTTTCACGAAAAAATTGATGAATGATCGTTTCAATGGCTGAAATTTTTTATTGTGTTATTGAATTCCAAATGCGGCCAAGTTCTTTTGATAAACATTGATAACTTTGATTTGATGAAATTTGAAGCCCAAAATTAATTTAGATTCTGATTTGCTCAAGCAGGTGATTTTTTTGACAACCTGATTCTTTCGCGGAGGTTCAATATTTTTGTCCTACAAAACATAGATGAATCCGCTATAATGTTTCCCATGTAATGGCTGTTATGATTGCCATCAAAAGTTAGCAAAATTAATTTAGCAAAAGTTATTCTAAAACCAATTTTATTTGATGGCAATCGTTAAGTCACTTTTTCAGGAAAAAATGACAAGTATGACAACTTGCTGAATTCAAAAGCATTTGCCTTTAACGCAAGGTAAGGATGTGGATGGGGCATGGTTTTTCTCCTATTTATTATTTTATTATTCGGACCCTCACCAAAATGCGGGATATTTCCTTTCGTATTTACAGTTATAGGTCATTATTTCATTGAACTCTTAAAGTTTTCGGCAATGTGCGATAGCAATGACATAAGCAGAAGAACGTCCAAGTTCCACATGAACCTAGTTCCACATGAAATAGTTCCACATGATTCTTAGTAGAAATTTTTTCAGCCCTGCAGGTTCGCATATTTTAACAAAAGTTGAATGAAAATTTGATCGAACAGCTGTCCTGGAGAAAAAATTCGGGCGCTGGACCTCCCGTTTCAATTTGTTATTTTGGGCAGAACGAAAGAATTGCATAACTAGCTCTCTGATGTTGAGATTTCTAAGCTATCAGTAGAGATAATATATTACCTACCTAAGACAGTCTTTGATAATAGGAGATCAGATAGTACTAAAATAGCCAAGACGTAATACATAAACATGAATTAGCCTTTTTTATAACTTAGCTTAGGATTTGTCCATTTCTCAATTTTTGTGTGAAAAATTTCAAAATTCCTGCGATCTGTTTTTGAAGGCATGCAGCAATTGGAAACCTAAGTGCCAATTGGATTCAGCGTACTTTTCACTATGTTTAATTTAGCCAAGCTGTTATTATTATTATTATTATTATTATGAATTCGTGGATATGCCACTGGGGAATCACACCCCGCGTTTACAATCTAGGATTGGCACGACAGTTTGTACATAAACAAATAAAAATCCAAGTACAGGGATTGTTTTCAGTCCAATGTCTATTAAAATAACTCCACATGTATTCAATAAGTTTGTTCTTCAGATTCTCCGGGTTAAAGAAATCAAGAGCTCTTTGCACGACGTTTATTCTGAATCCAGTCCTATACCAAAAATTTTGCCTCTGTATTTCAAATCTAGTGTCTGGAAGCACAACACGTCTCCTTCTACCGCTGTTGGTGATGTTGAATTCTTTCGAAAAGTCGACATTGTACCTTCCTTCCAAGATGTTACTGAAAAGTAGAAGGTCTTTAAGATTACTTGTCTCGACAAGTTTACTTGTCAAGTTTACTTGTCTCGTTTTTTCTAATTTGATGGGCAAATTTCTTGGATTGTTCAAATCTGACTTGTACGTGCTGGGTCTAAGACAAATTACTTTGACAGAGATCTTGGACGGATTTTTAGGATAGCAGGTTTACCCAGATGACCTTGAATCTTAGGCGCTTTATTGAAACAAATGTTATTGCATTTCTTAAGATTAAAGTTCTTGTTGTTTTCATAACGCTATTGGTAAATCGAATTCAAATCAAGTTGACCTCCATAGTAATCACTGAAATTTCATTGTATAAAAACTCTAAATCATCATCAAACGGGTGAAGAGTGGATTAAAACCAACGTCCGATAGATTGTATATGAATATAAGGAGTAGTTGGGTCCCCAAAAGGGAACCCTACGGGACTCCCGAAGTAACAATTGATAACTCTGAACAACAACGTTGTACTTTAACCAACTGTCGTCTTTTCGTTAGTAGCAAATTTCTACTCCATTTTTTTATGGCTGGAAGAAGAGTAAACAGTAGTCTATCCTGTTAAAAGCTTGGTAAAAATGAAAAAAGAACAAAAACTTTCTGCGAATTTATTTCACTGGCTTCGAAAATAACAGGGGGATAACAAGTAAGTTGTAGGATAACGCAACGCTGTTATCTGGACACGGATTGAGCATTTTAAATAATTTTCTTGAAGAGTGACGATAGATTACAGAAAATGAGCTTTTCCAATATTTTCGAAATGACGGATAGTAGAGTAACAGGACGGTAATTTTCGATAACGGCTTTTGATCCTTTCTTTTTTAAAAATAGTCTAACAGCTGCTATTTTCCATTTTTTGGAAAACCTGAACCACGCCTAAAATTTCTGAATAATTTTTCAATGGATCTAACTCAGAACTGCAATTTTTCTGAAAAAAGAAGCTGGTAAAATGTCCGGGCAAGTTGAGAATAGATTTTCTCTTCCATGAAATCAAAACTGTCGATGTACGATGGATAGTAAGTTGCGTTATATATTGAAGACTGCAAGAAAAAAGGTTGTAGAGAATTTTGTTGAGGAGGTCTGCTTTTTCTTTGTTTGATGACACCTGAATGTATCCCTATCTCATTTTTGGTTGTATCAATTGCTCATTTTTTAAGTATTTAAAGTAACAATACATCAAATTCGTGTCTTTTGCAATGACTGCGCAATATATTCCTGATTCTTCTCAAACTTGGACTCTATTGTCATTGAATCTCGTTTTGACCATTTTTTTCTACAACGTTTTGAAATGTTTCATCTGAGGGGATGTCGATCATGAAACCCATGTTGGAAGCTCACATCTATGCGCCGCTCGAATTTTCTGATTGAATTGAAGACCCAGACGTACCATCTACGGTACTGTATCCTAGAGGAGTAAAAGGCCTGGCCATCATCTCTTCTCTCAGTCGTTCGTAATCACATCAACAGAATTTAAATGTTCTGATTTTACTCTTTCTACGCTCATATTGAGATAGGGACGACTCTTTTCTATTGGCGAATGGTTGGACCAGTGGAAATGTGAGAAACGGCTCTGGTCATTGTTGAAATCATTAACACTTTCATTCAGGGTGGAAACATATCAAGGATGTTTTTGCCGCAGGTGTGAAAGACCACAGGAGCTAAATTGTTAAATTTTCATTTGAATTCATTGGAGTCCAATTAGTTTTTGGCAAGTTAAACTCACTCATGACAAAAAATTAATTGAATGCTGAATGATGCTTTTTAATTGTCAAGTGATAGATCTTTGAAACATGAAAGCGAGTTCATGTAGCGGCTCACGGAAGGCGGTTTATGAATTCAGTCAAAGACATTTTAAGCTGATTTACTTTGCCAATAATTGATACAGTTGATGGTTTCATCTTGCCGCTGACGTCCAAAACAATCAACGCGCTGTTTATGTTATTTTTGACCCTAATTGAAACTCCTCCATGTTTACTAAAAGAGGCTGTTAGCCTTTCGCTTCTGAACTATTGATACTTTGCTTAGTATAATGCAGATTCCTCGACATCTTTACTCAACCAAGTTTCAGTTATAGCAATAACGTCGACTTAACCGCAGTTGCAAATTTCCGCCTTCTTTCCCAATTTGAGAGACACCTAGCATTAGAAAAAAAATTGAAGTGGACTTCTCAGTCAATTGCTTGTTTGATTTGTATATCCTTTGAAGAAAAAATAGCAAAGTATGCTGAACTATAGAATAAATATTACCTCTAAAAGCGATAAAGAACATACAATTTTTGTTACTATAGAAGAAATTCATATACAAAAGAATAACTTTCTGGAAAATTCTGAATTAAGATAAGGAAAACGTGAAGAAAGAAAAATCTGGCTTTCATTATATGAATAATAGTGTAAGCGGCATTAAAAATTTTACATTAAAACGTTACTTGATACAGAGGCTAACTTAACTGTTGGAACCGCCAAAATTAAGAAAAAATACGCTTTGATGTGACTAAATGTGTAATGAATACAAGCAGTTGAATTTGTAATCAAACGGCGCAAAAAGAAATAAATTCTAATACGGTACATTATAAAAAGAAAAAATGGTGGCTGAGCGCTGCAAATTCTTTTACTGCTAAAACCAAATCTTTTCAAAACTGAATGACTAGATTGCCGTAAAGCTTGAAAAGTTACAGTGCACGTGGCAGGCAAACTTTGCTTAACAATTGAATCTAAAATAGTGCATCTGGAATCCAATTTCTTAGGTTCGAAATAGGGAGTAAATTGCTTTGTTTTTCATTATTATCTTCTCTCGTCTTTAAATTCTAGGAGTTCTTTTTGTGGTCTATCCATTTCTCTTTCAAAACAATTCGCAGAGCAATTTTCTCCCCTTCATATATTTAGCTCTAGTACTATTCAATAACTCTCTATCCTTGTTTCTGTTAAGTTTTATAAAACTTCAATCTCTCTTAAAAGCCAATGTTATCAATGATTTTTACAGATTTAGAAAAATTTATTCTTCATGGCAATAAATGAATATAACACTTAAGATAATCTCTAACATTTTTTGGATATATTCTGTTTTGCCTCCGCCCCTGCTTAGTGGGATTATATCTTTTACGCGATCAAGCGCTCCTGCGTTTTAAAAAAGTAACGTGCTGTATAACAACAAATAATTTGTAACGGGGGGCGTAAAAAACACAGGAAAGGTCAATCAGAAAACATCACTTTTTTATCATGTACGAAAAAAGAACTTATACAAGACAAACTACTTTACAATTAAAGTAGCATTGCTTTAAATAAATGCCGTTAATCAGGAAGTATAATTAATGAATTATGAATAAAAAATTCAACGTTTACCAATGATCCCGGATTTTATTCAAATCGCGGATTTTACGCAAATGACTAATTACGCAAATCGCGCATTTTAATTACGCAAATCCTGAAATCGAATTACTCAAATCGTGAAATCTAATTAAATTTGCTTGTGAAAGACACTTACATTAATCTGTCAGTTTATTCCACAAAAGTATTTTGTAAAAAACACCGATTTAATCCCGTCAAAATATTCCAATCTAAGCCAAATTAGCGAACGTGTGTTCCACAGAACAAAAATAGTAAGATTGTGTAGAATTATGCCCGATTTTGAGGTCTCTACTGAACAGTAAAACGATCTCGACATCATTTGCTTAACAGAAACCTGGCTCACTAGTGATATCACGGACAAAGCCCTTTTCCTTGAAGACTATACGATTCACAGGAGAGACAGAAGCGAACCGCACAAAACTAAACACGGTGGAGTCCTCATTTCCGTACATAACATACCTCATGAGAGAGTTACTTTGAATTCTGAAAATGAATACGTTGTCATCGATGTTCAGCCAAAAGATGTCTCAATGCTGATTTGCTGCTTATACAACCCTGCAAAAAACAGTCCGTACAGATGGTCGTCAGAATCATTGATCTCTTTAACAAAAGAATTGAATCAATATGAGTAGTGAAAAAAGGGGGGTCTACCGCACAGTTTTAGGATCTCTCCCATCCAGTCTTGAACCTAAGTCAAAATTTCACTTTAATAACTCTAGATTAATGCCTAAACCACTGCACTACAATAACCAACTGCTGAAAGGTTCAAACGCAATATAATTCAGCAATGTTACTGTTGTTAACACATTATTGAATGTGTTAACACATTAGTGAATATTTCACCTGAAAATAAATTCATAAAACAAAGTCAACTTGGTTCAGTTGGTTAACCTCGCAACCCCAACTGAATCAGGTTAACTTTTCGAAGCCCCATAGTTTCCACTAGATTCCAACTAAAACTGAGAAAATTCCACTGAGACGGAGCAGGTCTTGGAATTTTCCCGTTATCTTTCTTTCGATAATTTTTTTATCAAAAGCAAATAAAACCCGCCTATAAAACAGGCCTCTTTCCCTACAATAGCAACATAACAAAAATGTTGAGTAACCCACCGAGAAGCTTTTGATTCATTATATACAGTGCCCAAATACTCCTACCTGCTCAGCAAACTGTTGAGTCTCTATCGGGCAAGAGACGTAAAACAGAACATCCCCAGTTAACCTTGACCTCTCAGCGACAACCGAAAGGCCTAGCTCATTGGATTGACCAATTCACCGATTGGCAGTTTGCAGTCGTCAACCATGAGCCCAACAAATTGACTGAAGTGCATCCTTCAGATGGTGTGATGACATCTCCACGGAGCACCAGCACATCATTGTCCATTCAAACGATAATCCTAAACATAAGGAGAAAACTATCAAGTCTTTTATTCGACATGAAAGCAAAGTACTCAACGAAATCAGAGCACGAGTGTTTGTGCCCCAAAAGCGCCTTTCAGACATTTAATCAACAGTTCTTGCGATTCAACGTAACAGAGATTTCAAGACGAGGAGACATCTTCGAAGAGTTCAAACGAAACACTGATTCTTCAGTTGAATACATTCCAAATCGAAGCCAGCAAATGGATTTGGTGTGGGAAATTTAGAGATCTAGTCCAGCTTGCAAAACCGAAATCAATACATTAACCGAGTACCAGAAGCGATTAATTGCAAAAATTGAAAGCCTCGAGAGCACTGACTCCCCATTCAAGGACACCATTGAGGCATTTGTAGACATTCTGGCAGCCGGTTGGGGATCTTTATACCGAACTGATCATTCAATGTTTATTGAAGTTCATTGTGGACTCACAAATGCACAATGTTCATGTTGGGAATGCTGGGACGCAGCACCGGCGGATGAAGAAATTATGGAAAAAAACAATGACTCACCAAAGTAAACTAAAAACATGATAACACGAGATAAGAACTATTACATAACTTGATCATTATTTATTTCATATCCTTTTAAATCGGTAGCATGTTCCGATCTGCTGACATAAATAAAGTTTTGTGTAATTTCAAGCTTGTCTTTCGAGCGTTTCCACAAAACGAAAAGTCGAAAAATGCTTTTACTGCAGTTTGCATGCTCATAGATCCGAAAGTAGATGTGAATGCAGTTGACAAATTAGCTCCATATGGTGGACTTATAGGCCCAGGAGATAGTGGACTACATGAGTACTTGAAAGATTCGAAAGTTCTTCGAGTGCATGCATTTTTTCACGACGCCTATGGTTTTATGAAAGAAACGTACAAAACCGGTCCTGGTTATATGTACATGATTTCAAACTTTCCAAGCCATTTTCTTTTGGGTCACATTAGCGGCATTATTTATTGGACCGCTTTGAAAGTGCTCTGGTCAGACACTTTCCTGAAGATGCCATTTTGACATGAGAACCTATGACCCAAACCTACTCACTTTGCGTATTTCAAAGTTGGCTGCTATTCAAGTTATTCAAAACACCAACAGCTCAAGTATTGTATTGAGGAAACAATGTTGGAAAAAATTGAATGAAAAATTCATACTAGTTCAAACAGAAATAGATTTGACTTTAAATGAGCTGCAATTACTTTCCGAAGCTGCCAAATTAGCTCTCTACTTTTTGTCTGCTTCTGAAGAGGCTAAGAAGTCAAAGCCACCAAAAGTGCCCGGCCGCAATACATACTAATAATGGCAGATTCAACGGACTGTTCGATCGAATTAGCAAACAAAATTGATTTTGACAAAGAAGATCAGTAAAGACCCCCTTGGAAGATTGGATGCAGTGTTGAAAGATCATTAGTATTCTGTCTTATACATTTATTTGTGCTCGTTGGTTCAATTGTATCATGTATCCTTTATTTATTTGTTTTTAATGATGATAGTGACAACAAAACTCATATCTGGTCTGTCTTGGCCTTTTGCTTGGGCTGTATAATCCCAACACCAAAATGATTAAACGAATCTCAACCGAGCCACATTTGTTGATGATGGTGGTAGGACCCAGTGGTTCCGGCAAATCAAAGTTAGTTGCTGTTCTATTAGTTGATGAAAAAATATTTCAACCAAGTTTTGATATAATTTTGTATATTTACAGGCATTGGCAGCCATTATATAATGAACTGCGATCAAAAAGTGATAAAATCACCTTTGTTCAGGGATTGAATTGAAAACAATTTAAGTCCCGCGGAAACCCAAAAAGACGGCTTTTAATTTTTGATGATATTTATAATGAAGCATGCAATCAGGCAGAGTTTCTTCAGCTTGTTGTCTCAGGTAGACATCAAAACCAACACGCTATTATTTTGAAACACAATTTGTATCAAAAAGGTCAAAATACAAAAACAATAGATTTAAATGTCACTCAAATGCTGTTGATGAAAAACCCCCGCGACATTGTTCAAATTGACTGCTTAGGGAGGCAATTGGGTTGTCGTATTCTCTTACTAGCAGCATATAGATCAGCAACCTCAAAACCAATTGGTCACCTATTGATTGATTTAGATCCTTGATGTGATGAGAAGCTGCGTTTATGTTCACAGATCAACAACGACGTTAACATTTTTTATTGTTCGAGCACACCGCAGAACATAATCAAACTTGATGAATTGTTCACAACATCCGAGTACATTAGATCTCGTTATAACTCTTAAACCATTGCTGCAAAAATTTTTTGTCCTCCACTGTTCCGAGACGTTTGTTAAATTCATTCTTGACTGCGTATTTAACATCATTAAAGGAACAGTTTCTCTAAGTTTTGACAACCAAGCAATCAATAAACTTAAGACCTTCGAATGAATTATTTTCATATTGTGTGACAGACTGATTTTTACCCGTCTGTCACAATATGGAAATAATTCTTTCGAAGGTTTTAAGTTTGTTGCTGTCAACAGACAAAGGGATCAGACTACTAAAAATGATTTACGACCCGATTCGAAAATACTTCAAGTCTACAATATGACACAGTCAGCCGCCGACGAATTCATACTAATTTCAGTGGATAATTACAAACAACTTACTACCGCCGCAATTTCTCAACCGTCCAGAGAAGAAAGTACAAAACAAGCAATTCTACAGAACAAAAATCTAGGCGAAAGCGAGACTTTCGCTCAATTGAGCATCGCATCAGCATTGAACTCAAACTCAGTAGATACGGAATCAGAGAGGGAGAAGACGAGAAGAGAAAATCGTCCCAAGAAGCTTTGCAATTAACCACAGAACAAGTTGAGTGTGTTATTGATGAGCTAACAAAATCAGGCTTGAGCGGAGGAAAAATTGAACGCAGCAAGCCAATAATCAAACTTTTAAATGAGTCAAGACTGATAAGCATAGACGGTAACACTGGAAAGCTGCATGGTAACTTCGACGGGAGCGCATCAACATCAGATTTAATCGAATTTTTGATAAACCTGCAGCTTCCGACGAAGAAAATATCCTCGAGAGATCTCCATATTCTTAAGGAACTGAAAATAGGTAGTCACCCTGTCGGAAACAAGAGCGCAAAACAAGCGGCCTCGTGCGCACCCCAACAACATTCTAACACCAGAGGTCAGCAGCTCCCATGGCTTTTGATGTTTTAAATAACTTCAAAGAACCTTTGCAAATACAACTATTGTAAGGTTTCTGCTTTTAAAGGCCGAAATTGAAAGTCACCCGGGACATTCTAAAAAGAAACTAAAATGCGGATCATGCAAAAAGTTTCTTGGAAAAAGTACAATATCAAAGCCTCTATTCTATTGCACAATATGTGGTTGGGTACACTTTCAATGCAGCGGACTTGCAAATGCCTCTGAATATGATAAAATCACATTCACTTGCACTAAATGCAAAAGCGAGAGAATAGTATCGTCGGTACTTACAGAAAACCCCGACTATAGAAAAGCTCAGCAATTTTACACACGTATTGGGTTTCCCAGTTCATACGGCAGCGTTGATCGCTTGGCCAAGGACACAGGCATCCGAAGGTTAACAATTGAAAACTACCTTGCAACAAATTCCACTTTTACAAAATTTAAACAAGCCAGGCAGCGCTTTCGGCGTCTCAAAGTGCAGTCACACAGAATAAACGAAATCTGGTCTATAGATCTAGCAGATATACAGTCAATTGCCAGCTAAAATAAAAACGTTAGATATTTGCTTTTAGCTGTGGACACATTGAGTCGCTATCTGAGAGTTGAACCAATGAGGGATAAAAACGCATCAACAACAAAAAATGCGTTCCAGAGAATGCTGAAATTAGGAAAAAAGAAAATATTTCTTGAAAGCGTATGGGTTGACGACGGAAAATAATTTCTTGGAGCATTCAAAAACTCTTGTGAAGCAAACAAAATTATTGTTTATCAGACTCACAACGAGAAGGAGAGCGCATTCGCAGAGCGAAGCATTCGATCTCTAAAGTCTCTCATTTACAATTACATGAACGAAAGTCACACCACAAAGTACGTTGACCAACTTCCGAATTTTGTTAAAGTTATAAACGGACGTGTGAATCGAGTAACCGGTCTAGCACCGAAGAATGTATTAAACAAACACACCAGTTATCTTGTTTCATTGAACCTAAACGGTAGGCTCCAGAAACCAAAATTTAAAACATGCGATACAGTACGCATTCGAAGGAAAATTGAGACCTTCCATCGTGGATACAAAATACAGTTCAGCCACGAACTTTTTCGCATAACAGATGTTTTAACATTAGATCCCCCTACCTATAGACTTGTATCTAATGACTCAAAAGAAGAGATAAGCGGAAGATTTTATGATTCTGAGCTTGTTAAATGCTTAGAAAAATGAAATCACCTGCAAGCACTTTTACCGTGAACCTTATTTCCAGTTCCTCAACTGAAACTTTTCCCAACAATACCCTTGCAACATTTTCGAATCTGCTACCAAGAGTCATAGATCTGAACAAATTGAAAGGTTTGTGGCAAGTTGCCCTGCTGGAAATGCCATGTCCAACAAATGTCAAAAATGTCACAAGTGGTATTGTTGAAATAAACTGTGCCCAAAACGAAGAGACTGAAACTGATGAAGAAGAGGAAGATGAGGAAGACGCAGCAAAAGCGGGTGAATTTGAAGCTCCAATTCAACCAGCGATAAACAAGGAAGTATTCGTACCAATTTCACGAAGAAAACGAAAACCAATATGGACAAGAGTTGATGAGGAGGAGCCCCCACCGAGAAAAAATTAGCATTCCCCAAGGAACTTATCAATCAGCAGATCAAGTCCTGGAAAAGATATGCGAAAGAGTCTACAATTCCAGAAAACAACAGACATGTCCTATCGAGTGGTCAGTCAGTAGACATAGCCAATTGTTACGTATACGACCAGCAGCAGCAAAGAGGGATAGAAGCAACGAAAAGAATCAGGATGAGGAAGTCGGCTTCATAACGGCGGATACAAACACAAGCGAGGATGAAATTGTGAGCAACGATAATGATAAAACAATCAGGTTGGTTTCGTTGGATTTGAAAAACATACTAGGGGTTGAAGACCTCTCGCCAAATTCAATTCCAATATTTCCTGTAGACATAGCTGGAGGACGCCACACAATGTTTGTTTATTGTGATCTCATTCAAGACGAAATTTTAAGCAACACATTTACCTCACTTTTAAGGACAGTCGCTCTCATAGCAAACACAGAAAACGAAGAAAACAGGAAAGGGAGCATCATCAGCTACCGGTCTTTTTCAAACCTGCAATGGAATACAATTGTCAAGTATTCTTTTCAATCAATACCAATTACCCTCAGAGACGAAACAGGCCAGCTAATGCCAATTTTTCACACGGCCGAACATGCTTGACCCTTGAATTCAGAGAAGTTCAATGACTACCTTGCCTTCACTGTATCTATTAAGTAGCAAAGTCAATCAAATGTTAAACAATTGAAAATCAAACAGTTAAAAAAAAATTGAAACATTTGAACTCTTGTTCCATCAGTCAATCAATCAGTCAGTCAATCAATCAATCAATCAATCAATCAATCAATCAATCAATCAATCAATCAAGCAACCAATTAATCATACATCAAATTATTAACCTGCTCAGCCATAAACTAATTCATTTATCCATTCATTCAATCAATCAAACACTTAGTCAACCAGTCAGTCAGAGCAGCAAGCAATAACATCACTTCAAATGGACGCTCACTATGATGCTCAAATTGGTATTCAAACAATCGGCGGCGGCGGGGGCGGCAATCCCCAAGCAGCCCATGGAGGACCAGCTCGTCAGGAGCCGCAGGGTTTGGAGCACTTGCGGTACGAGTTGGGAGATGTGCTCTACCATTGTTGAAAAAGTATGCTTTGCCATTGGCCAAAAAATTGGGAAAAAACTTAGTGACAGCAGCAATACCAGAAATTGGACAAGTCATTGCAGGAAAAAAGAAAATTAAAACAGCTGCCAAGGATTCAGTGAAAAGGTCAGTCTCTGAAAGTCTCGTAGCACAACCGACCAATAAGCCGGCCGGAGTGGCGCACCGGGTTCGCGGACCGCAGAGGGGGCAACCGGCGCAAAAAGCACGACGCGTTCCGCCCGAGCGCGTGGCCCTCCGCCGGTTGGGATCGGTGAAAAAACGTCATGACGGAAAAGCGTTATCAGCACCAGCAGGAACAAAGACCGCTGGCAGCAGAAAACGGAAGAACGCAGCTTCAAGCGTCACTTCTACAAAAAAACCAACGAAACGCAGTCGGTCCGGAATTTTTTCAAATATCAAATACTATTAGCAAGCTAGATAGCTAGCTGGCTCGTGATCAACCAACGAACCAACCAGTCAACCAACCAACCTACATCATCGATAGTTTTAGCAGTATTAGTAGTAGTAGTAGTGGAAGTTGTGTTATTATTAGCAGTTATCCTCATCCAACGACGCCAGCAAAATGACGATAGAGTCCAATTCAAATTTGGAATTCAAAAGCCTGGCAGACGACATTGCAAACCCTGTTACACACACAGCTTTAGATTTTTTCGAACAACCCAGCGTATTGATCAATTACGAGAGTGGCCATGACCAAGAAGTCTTCCCCCAAACCGGCCCAGGGGGACCAACACTAGACATTGTAATCAGTGGCGACCAGAGAAACTGCATTGACATGAACTATATTCATTTAGCTGTTCATGCAGCAATTTACAAGCCAAATGCACAGGAAAAAATTGACTACGGTGACGTTGAACCTGTTGTTTTTACCAACAACACACTTCAAAGCTTGTTCTCTCAAAATGAAATTTGTCTAAACGGGATTTTGGTTGCCGACAGTAAGAATACATACAATCACCGAGCATTTCTAGAGACAGAGCTAACAACAAACAGTGACAGTAAAGACTCGTGGACTATTTGTCAAGGTTACGAATTCGATTCAGCTATAGCAGACGGAGACAAAGGCAGATGGTTTACGGATAGGTTGAAAAAAACATTAAATAAAAACTGCACAACGGATTTATATGGCGCACTGTATGTTGATTTTTTCACATACCTGAGGTAGAGCTCCGCATTAAACTTTACCGTGCCACCAACGAGTTCAACTTAACTGCACAAGACAATAAAATATACTCAGCAATAATAGAAAACGCGTCTCTTTTTGTAAGAAAAGTAACACTGACGGAGTCAGTAAGTCTTTCAATTGAGCGCGCACTTACCAAAGCGCCAGCTCGATACCTCTACATTGAATCCCTTTGTAAAATTTTTATCATTCAGGTCGGGCAAAACTCATTCATTAAGGAATCGATTTTCGGAACAGAACCCATCCGACGCTTGACCCTATGTATGGTCCCTAACGCCCAATTCAGGGGATCATACAGCACAAACCCCTTTGACTACCAAAAATTTTACCTCAAGCGTATTGAAATAGTTAACGGGTTGCCATTTGCAGGGAAACCAATTGATACAGAAGACAACACTCGTCTGTTTTATAACACGATGACAGCATTGGGTTTCAAAAAAGGGGGAAACAAAATAAGTCTTGACGGCTTCGAAAACAAATAAATGTCGACCTTTGGTTTGACCTCCTCGCAGGAAGCATCGAAAGACTTGACCTTGTTCCCCGAATTTACAGGAGCCCCGATTACTTTAAAATTATTCTTCTCAAAAGCCCTGCCGGAAGCAGTTGAAATCTTTCTAATCGGAGAGCGCTTCAGTCAAGTTTTCATAGAATGTAATCGAAATATTGCAAAAAAAAATCAAACACTATTACATGAATAATATCACCATAGAAAGAGTCTGTCAACAGTTCAGTAATTTAAATCTCGCGTTTGGAGGAGTGTGGTCAGCTGATAACATTCCTCGAATGAAACAAAGCGGCAAAATCCGTTTTCAGATAGTCAATACGTCACCCAAAAAACTTCCTGGAACGCATTGGATACTTATTATTTCCTTACCATTACTTTTCAGAGCAAACGCAAAAAAGCCAGTCCGGTTCACAAACATAGTGATATGGAGTAGTCTTGATATATCAATCAGTTATTTTGATCATCTGTAGAGACGACTTGCTAACCTTTACTCTGATAGGCAATCTTACGAGGTGCATTCAGTTGTTTCATCGCCGCCCATTCAGTCTAAGTCGTCAAACCTGTGTGGACTCTACTGTATCTATACAGCCCTTGAGTTAATATCAAACAGTCATCATTTAACTTCGAACATATTTTTCTCAAAGAAGACTAGAATAGAGACTATGAAACAACTGAAAATGAAAATTCTTAAAATTGTGAAAAATGTTGCAATAATGAATGAGATAAATTTGATTCAATTTTTCAATACAAAGCTGAAAACCAGTTACGTGTTTAATATTATTTAGCAACAGAATTTTACAATTGCAAGCTTTTATGTTGTTTTCTAATGATAAAGAGGCAAACAGAAAGAAAGATTAAACAATCAACTGAATAAATTAGGTTACATTGAGCGACTGATTATTCCTTCCAATCGTTTAATCTAAGAGTCGGAGTCTAATGCCAGAATTTTTTGCCGTCTCCTATATTTCGGCAGAGGTTGATCACTATCACTGCTTTCATAATTAGTATAAGAATTCTTTTTGGAAGTGCTAGTAGTACTACTAGTAGCGGCATTTGTATTTAAATTCGAGCCAAAACCTAGCGCTTCATCAATATAAACTTCGCTTTCCGAGGCACTGCATTCTCTGGCCTCATTATCTATGAACGGATTACGAGATAGGTCTTCCAATTCAGAAGCTTCTTCTTCCAGATCACTCAAATCACTCCAATTAACAACTGGCTCATTGTCGTCAATTTCTCGGTACACGAAACCTGGATCAGCAGGTGCTGAAACAAGAAAAATTGTGTCAAAATCGGAACCTGGAAACACACAAAAAGTTAGAAATAACCGAAAGTGTCAGCCGTAGAAATAGCTGGGCTAATCTGGTTGTTAGGTAAAACCTCAAAAACAGGAGGTTCGCCTTCGTCTAGCATATCACTGTCACTGCTCTCACTGTCACTGCTCACTAGCTCATGCTCCGAAACAACATTTTCATCGGCCGGCGGCACTTGCTGCAAACTATAATGTCCATGAGGAAGTGTGCTGATGCCATTTAACTCAATATATCGCTTGTCAACAAAACAACTGAGATTAATTTTATTCGTTTTCGGATCTTTGATCTGATGGTTATCGGAGTGAATTCTTGTCATTGCTGCTCTAGTGCTCTTTCCCTATTCAAGACATTCTAAATACTTGTCGTGATGAAGTGTTTTCTTTACGCACTTTTGCACCCCTTTAGCGCTTTGCTTGCTCCCACTTTGAAATTGAATGCTGTACATTTTTGATCGGAGTACAACACATTCCTGCAAAATTTCTCCGTTCAATTCATCAGTCATGGTCAGAAGAACCTTTTTGTTTACCGGATCATAAAGTGGGTGTAAAGGCGGGTAATCACTAAGGTCCAATAAGAGTTTGAAATGTTGCATGTCTTCATACAGGTCGTCAGTTTCAGTGCGGTACAACAAGGAATCAGTATCTTTGTACGTAACACAAATTTTTTCACCATAACGAGGTTTCGTTTCATTATAATGAAAATGATATAAAGCCAACTTAGATAAATCAAGAATTGCGGCACCCACAGGGGTCGGTTTGTCCCATTTAATTTTTGGAATAGAAGAATATACAGAACACAGGTGCTCATTAATGATTCGAAAAGATTTGAAGGTAGGCGTAGCAGTAAGTTTCCTGGCCTGGAATTCTTCTGAAACAAATTGAATGTTTTTTCTGTTTCGTTTATTTTCCATCGTTTTCCCGAAACACGCATTTAACATCAACTTATAAAAATTCTTTTCGAAAGGTGTAGCTGCTTTTTTTGCATTTCAATGTTTTTCTCAATGTAGGGTGACAGCCAATTCGACTGATTGAACTGAAGTACACGATGAAGCGCAGTAACCTTGAGACCTTGGCTGCAATAAAACTTCAAGTTCTCAATATGACAAATGTAGCCTCGTTTATCAAAAAGAGTCTCAACTAGCTTTGGTACAGGTGCACGGTTTCTTGCAAACTTTTTGCTGTACGGTGAGAGCCAATCATGTTTGATGAAAAGTTTTTCTGGCGCAAGAGGAAAAACGTAATGTTTATCATGAATAGCAGGAGGGTAGGTTTGATCAACTTCAACAAAAAAGCCAACATTATTTTCAGCTTCATATTTAGAGAACAACTCCTCTACAGAACTACACTCTAACCACTGATAGCCATCCTTCGGTAACTCTTTCATCATAATTCCAGCGTAAAGAGAGGTGATGTCAAAGAATGCACCATAAACTGACACTTGATCAGGGTTGTAGGTGCTCAAATATTTATTGTTGGCTTTGAAATGCCAAAGAGCACCAACGCCGTTAAGCCCACCACGAATAGCCTTCTAGCAAAAAAGAAGCATATCAATATCATCGACTAAACTTAATTGAACCTCGGTTGTTACCAGCATAGCATCCCAACTCAAATTTGGAGCACTTTAAAAATACGCGGGATCTAAGCGATACACTGAAATACACATAGTTCGGAACAGCTCGAAAACATCAGCCAACAAATAAACATCTAATTGTAAATAAACGTCGTGGTAATCCCCGAAATTGCGGCATTCCAGCAGCTGATACATTTCAATTGCTTGCGAATATATTTCGGGAGTAACGTCATTTTTTCCAGTCAACGTGTTTCTCCACTCTTTACCGTATTCCGGTAGAGCAACTTGAAATTTTTCTTTTGAATCCAAAAACGAGTAGGGGAAGATGCCCCGGGCTCTAATTTTTTTGAATTCGTTGTCATTAAAATGTTGAAAAATGATGGTAAAGAAGCTTCAAGTCAGAATCTTCAAGAGTTTTTGCAAGAGCATCAAGGCCAGAAGCCATGAAGTTGATACTATCTAGAAATCGAATTTCGTGACGAACTGTTTTCTCAACTGCGGCCTTGTTGATGTAGGAACGGACAGGAACGTGAACTGAAAAAGATATGAACGTCTCTTCAGTCCGGGAGATTGCTGAAAGTTGTTCGTTATCTTGCAACTTCACAACATGATGTGCGTCATAACGAGAAAGATTATGAAAAAAGACAGGAAGGAAAGTTCCGACTGTCACTTTTAAATTACTGGAGTTGTGTGCAACACCAAAAATTTTTCCCGTAACATGACAGTGATGCACAACTTTTTGTTCGGAACTGTCACGCAGCTCTCCAGAAAAACTTTTGTGACAAATACAGCAAGGCTCCATCCAATTCTGTAGCATTTCTTGCTTACGAGTTTTTGACATTTTTAAAAATCGATATCGTTGACGTTCCGTGTCGGCCCATCTCACCCACGATCTTAAGGTATTCATTAATACAGCAATGCAGTCATCCCGACGATAAAACTTTTCCATTTCAACATGTCCAAGGCGCACGTCAACGAGAACAACACCGAAGCTGCATGGGTACTGATTTTCGATTACTGTTGTGGAGGGACCACCGCTGTTTAAACCACTTCGCATTTGTTCTGCAGCCAAATCCAAATCTTCAGTTTTAACGTCAGAAGCTTCTAAGTCAGCATAAACTACGAACGGACATTTAAATTTTTTATGCCAGTTCTTGAAAGTAAGCGTGTTTCCTTTAGCAGCCATTTCAATAATCTGCGGTTGCAGAGAAGAACACAAGGACTTGTGATGTGAAAACTTGTCACGTGCAACACTTTGTAAACAAACTTCGCAAAACTTTCGCTCGTTGTTTTTAGAGTTCGCGGTGTTCGTTGTTCGCAGAAGAATTTTAAGCACGCGATCTAAGTTTTTATTAAACAATAATGCCAGCTGTTTTCATCCGACAAAAGCAAAAGATGAATTCGACGAGCAACGCCAGTATACTTAGATAAATAAACCGGAAAATTTTTTCGTTTTTCTAAAGCATAAACATTTATTTTGAGATGATAATCTCTTTCAAATTTGGGAATATCGGACAGGGCCATTGGCTTTTTTCTAGGATTATATATGAGAAAACTCGAATTATTTTTGTAACTTTGTGGTCGCTCTTGATTCTGCCTAACAGGAAAAAGAAACGCGAGAATAGAGTAGATAAAACACAAATTATCCCTCAAATTTTAAATATTGAGCAAAGACTGGCGTTGATTCTCTAAAATAGTAGGCGTTGGAATATAAGACCCAGCACGAAGTGGAAAATATTTTGATAACTTGAGTTCAACCATGTTTAACCTGTCAATAACCCATCCGCTGCCTGCAGTTCAAAAAACGTTAATTTTCGTGAGCAATTTATCAACGTGAGCAAAATATTCATCTGATGTGAAGCAAGTGGTCACACTCTCCAGAGAACTGTGGGAAAACGATATAGTGCTTTCTTCGAGCAAAGGTTTTGTAAATTTCACTTCTATACACAATCCTACCTTTGCAGTAACTATTTCTGCCAAACGGTGGGTAATAAAATCTCTAATTGCCATCTCTATGGTTACTAGAAACTCAAAAGGATAAAAAATTTGGTCACCAACAATTTTGAGACGATAGGATTAAAAATGTCCATTCACTGCCTTTTTCTCTCTATCCAACTGAAACTGCTCAGCCCCACTTGTGGATGGCTGCGCCAGCTCAACACCAGGAAGAACAGACTGTTGTGACCAACAGTGTCCCTTCCAAGACTCCTCACTGCCAAACAAAGTATGGCAAGTGTTGCAGCGAAGAGTCCTCGGAAACTTGTGCACATTCTTATGATGACGCACCAAGTTTTTGGCCAACGTGAAAACTACCTGACAGTGCCCACAACTGAAGTTGCTTTCCGGTAGATTAGAATGCTTTTGCTGTCTATGCCGAGCAAGATATTTTCTGCTCTGGAATGTTTCATCGCAGAAGTTGCACGATATCATTGAACCCTACGTAAACGTGATCAGTATTAATTGCAAAACCAGCCAAACATTTTTCGATGGCATAAAAAGGCAAAGATCAACCCCTTTTCTCACTTCTAAGTTTGGTACGTTGAAGCGAGGTCGTTTGATGTATTAGTAAATTCAAGAATCTGCAGTTAATAATTATCACCGGAGAAAACAAATTGGGCGTAAATTACCCCCTAGTGAAGTGTTTTTAAAATTGGGCAACAAAGTACACTTTAGAGCAGGAAGTAATTCCAAGTTTCAAAAAAAACTGCATTAAGTATTGTTCTGAAGTGCACACAAATTGAGCATAAATTAACCCCTGAAGCAGTATTTAGAAAAAGTCTAGGGAGGTTTGAGAAACCACGAGGTTCAATTTTAAAAAAGGAATGCACAACGAAACACAAATTTGAAAATTTGGCATAAATTTCCCCTAGAACAGTGATTTAGGACTTATCAAACAATTGAACAGAGCTGTTACTATAAAATTTGAAAATTGCATTGACCAATGAACCGAAGTGCAAAAATTTTGAGCATAAATTAAGCCCTAGAGCAGCTTCTCTGCAAATTCAATATTTTTAAAAAAACGTGCACATTGAACAGAAGTAAAGAAAATTTGGGCATATGTTTACCCCTACCGCAATATTTTTCAATGATCAGACAATCAAGCAACTTTCGTTGCTCAATAATCGATAACTTTTAAGCGAAGACAATATTGTAAAAGGCATCAGAAAAAAATGAGTGTATAAACACATCCTGGCTTCAAACAGCTGCAACTGCAGAATTGAATTTATCTAAGACAAAACATACCCTTGCTCTGTGTGTTCAAATGAATTATTGATGCGTTGATTGGCTCCAAACCCAAATTAAAATGAAAGTTGCAGGACAGTATCGTTTTGTTGTCGGAAAAACTTCTTCCAGATGCAGGCTAGTTGTTGGAGTTTGTTGAGTCTGAAAGTCGAAAGCGGTCCGCAGGATTAATATTTGGAAAATGAAAATTTGCGGGCGGAAAAACCTGAAATTTTATCGGAGCGAAATCTAATTTGCCGACTGCTTCAGATAATGAATACTAACAAAACTTGAAAGATATTCTCCAATGCACCACAAAAGAAAACGCCGATGAGACCCCATAAATGGAATGCGCAGCAAGGTAAAAACCGTAAATTGCGGTTATAAATTTCTTTTCCGTCGAGATACAGACTTATCTGAGATTGATAACGGTTATAAAAAGCCCACAAATCGGCAAATTACCATCCTAAGCTCTTTCACAAAAAACAAAATTTAAACTTAACTCTAAGTACATTACAAATGTCTGGTTATCTGTTTGAATACCAAACCTCTACGCGCTTTTTGAGAATTTGGAGAGAAGACAACACGGAGGGAGCAATAATTGAAATATCGCTATATAAATATTCGAACGGTGAGAGATTTTTGTACCAAAAACTTACATTACCTGAAGAACATTTCAGGTCCCTAATAAACACGGGGATGATGGACACTGACATTATCAGAGTCATCACTGAGGGCAAAATCAATGCAGAAGGACGTCTCGTGATACATATTGAGGCCTGCGAAAGAATGCGGCTTGATTCAAAGAATTGCGAGGTGATACGAGACATCAAAAGTAGTATCGCACTTTATAATTTTAGCAATATGTGATGGTAGTCGAAGAGTTGAATTTTAATTAAGGTCCTAATTCACCTAACCCTATACAAAAAAGGATTAAAACAGCTGTCGTGAGTTTAATTATGTTTCCATTTAGATAACGATAAAGTCTACTGCAGACTTTCAATGAAGTATTTCGACCCCGACGACCTGATGCTATCAGTGTTCTTCCAAATCAAGAAATTTGAGAACAAAGGCGAAATGTGGGAGTTGAAATATGTGGCTTTGGGGCTTCGAGAATTTACAGCCCTTCTGAGATACAATAAAGAAGGTCATCGAGCAACTCTCAAAAGAAAAAACCCAATCGCAATATTTAAGCCGAGAAAGCAAAAGATCATTAAAGTAAGAGCAGCGCCTGAAGATGACGACGTTATTGTCTTACCGTCTGACGAAGAAAATTATTGAGGAAACTTTTGATAAACTCTATGATAATTTGCGCATAAATATTCCCTATACCATGAAAGTGCTTTTTTATACCAATTTCGAACCATTTCCTTAACATAATTTTCTAAAGTTATTGCTATTCAAAGACAAGCAAGCTAAAGCATTACACAACACAAAGCTCAGACAAAATTGTTTAACTTACTTGAAGGGATATTATTCAAACCAATCGTTCAAATTAAGGAACCGGGCTGTGATTGTAGATAAAAAGCTAAAAGTTGCAAAGAGAAAACGAAAAAGTACACATACGGAGTTTACAGTATAATAAAACTGTTCATCAGAGGTTTGATATTCAAAGAAATTGAACAAAGTTGTATATCAAGCTAACTATTCTGTTTGGCAAATGTCAATGGTAAAGATAAAGGTTCAACGGATTGAACTAACCTCGTCAGAGAACCTGAATAAAAGCATTTGTAAAACATAAAAATCATGATCATATGGCGCAGGTGGTAAGGCAGCATCTAAAATACAAAAAAGAGTTGTTAGAAATATTTAGAAAGTGATTTCGAGTCTACTAGAGGGAGGGATCCTTTTTCTGTGCAGTAGACCCCCTCATTTTTCACTACTAATATGCTAAAAAAGAAAACTTTGACTCCATAATTATCACAGGGGACATTAATTTTGACAACACAATCTGGCAAACTCTAATTTCTAACGATGAGTATGAAGACACATTACTCGAGAGCCTGGGTAACCACCATTTCAAGAAAATCCTGAAACAAAAAGAAAGAATCAACTAGATATTTTCCTCTTTAATAATCCCAGCAACGTAATTAACCGTTCAGAAGTAATTGAATTTGACAGATCACTCAGCTCAGATCATAAAGCTTGTAAAATAATTCTACAACTAACAAATGAAAACATTCTTAGATGTAAAAGACAAAAATATGCCTTCAATAAAATCGGCTGGAACAAGCTAAACGCAATCATAGCTGAAAATCCTTTTAACCGTTACTGCTACAGTGACGTAGACGCACTTGTAAAGCAATGGTACAAATGGCTGGAAAATATTTTGGCAAAAAAACGTTCCAAGAACAACTAAACAGAGGGCAAGTCTCCCGCCCTGGGTTAAAAAAGAAACATCACACTTAGTGAAATCAATCGCTACATTAAAGAGAAAAATTTCAAGACAGTCAAGTTTGGCGAAACTTCTAAAACTGAAGAGAAAAGAAAATCAACTACGAAAAAACTTAGTCGAAGACCAAGCTGAGTTTGAAGAAAAAATTTTTCGAGGGAGAAAATTTTCAGATCTTCAAAAATATTTGCGATCTATCCATAAAAGTAGTAGGTTTCCTGAGACAATGAAATACGAAGATGAAAAGTCAAATGACGATGCACGGAAAAGTAAGTTTTTCAGCGACTTTTTTGCGAGTGTTTTCCTAAAAAGTAATCAAGTTGGTCAAAATCGAACCTTCGCGAAAGACATATAACCATGTGAACGTAAGTGAAACGAAAGTTTTAGATATCCTTGTGCTCAAAAACCTGCCAGCCCTCTTGAATTACTTACTGATAGTGTTTAAGGCTGCGCTGTCAAGAGGGTATTTTCCATCGTTTTGAAAAATAAGTCAAGTTATCCCCGTCTTTTAAGACGAAGATAGGGCAGACGTGAAGCAATACAGACCTATGAACCTTCTCTGCAACACATCAAAGGTTTTCCAAAAAGGTATATTTAACGAACTATTTGACATTGTAAAAACGACACTACATAATGCACAACTTGGTATTCGAAGACCCGGGTCGGTGGTAACACAGTTGTTGCTGTTCCTAAATCATCTTTACAACAAATTTGATGGTAATGAAGAAGCACTTTTGGTTCTGTATCTGGACTTCAAAAAAGCCTTCGATAGCGTTCCACATGACATCTTGCTACAGAAAATTGAAATGCTAGGCATTGGCGGTAACTTCTTGAAAATTATTGCCAGCTACTTAAGTAAAAGAAAACAATACGTAAAACTTAATGATTTTAACTCTGAAACAGTGCAAGTAACAAGTGGTGTTCCACAAGGATCACTACTAGGTCCACTTCTACTCATCATTGTTGTTAACGATCTTCCTCTACAAGTAACTAAGTGTGAAGCCTTTGGTTATGCAGACGATTTCAAGCTCGTTGTAACGAATAGTGAAAACATGCAATACGATATAAAACAAATAGAAGAATGGTGTTTAAACAATAAAGTGACATTAAATGAAAATAAGTGTTATATCTTTCCAATCAAAAGTCAAGACAAACCCAAGTTAAGTTCAAACAACAAAACTTTACTTTACCAGAGCGAGCAAAAAGATCTAGGCATTACAATGGCGTCAAAGCTGAACTGGAAACCTAATGTCGAAAAAAGGTGCTCAAAGGCACGGAAAGCGTTCTACTTTTTAAAAAGCAACACTTCAACGTCTACGAAACTCAGCGCAAAACTAAGCGAAATTACAATATCAATATTCCGATCAATAGAAACCAAAACTGTGATGATCAACCAAATACCAGACAATTTGAGCTAATAAACATAAATCAAACCAGAACGAAAAAAGCAGATGAAAATTTCTGGAGGCGTTCTCGTCAACTTTTGAATATTATCTGTAAAATCGCAAATTTAGCTATTGAAAGCTTAAGCAAAAAACGATTAACCGAATTATACTGGAATTATTTCTCTAGACATTATTCTGAAGCCAATTCTTGTACGTGGACCTTTTTGTGCAATTGCAACAACCGCAATCCAGTACAGAAGGTCAAATTAGCCAACCATTAAAGGGATGTCAACCCTAGTGCCACGACACTTAAGCCTAAACTACTACTACTACTACATTGCGTTGACTAGAAATTTGGCTGTGCTCATTGTCAAAATTTTTGTCTGCTACCTAGTATTCTGCCAACACAAGATACTACTTCATCATAGCAGAATTTAAATCGTTTTTAAAATTATATATCGAATAAGGTGCTAGGAAAATTGGCCGACAGGGCGTTTAGCCGACAAGGAAAAAATGAGAAATTTAGCCGACAGTTTTATCATAATTGGTAATGAAAGTCCATAATTGGTCGATAAATCAGTAGTTCGGTTGTGATAGATTCATATCAAGTCCCACGGGCCGCTGAGGCATGGCCAAGGCGCGCGAGGCATGGCCAGATGCGGTAAAATACGGTCCGACCACGGATAGACCTTCGTTACACTGGTTGATAAAAAAAAACTGCGGTATATTATTCCGCTGACGAAATAGTGTTTTAAATTGGCCAATCACAGCTTCAGAATAAGTTTTATTGCTCATTTTACTTAATTGTCGGCTAAATTTCCTATTTTTTGGTTGTCGGCTAAACGCCCTGTCGGCCAATACGGCGGCCACCATCGAATAAGTATTAGTTTTCAGAATAACATGTAAATTTGAATCCATGAGTCAGAACACTTGGGGCGCTGGTGGGAAGCTAAGCTTCAAGACAAGAAATACCGTTCTACAGCAGCTTATGCTTCTAGCCGAAGATGCTTGCGGGTGCAAAGAATACGCAAAGGTATGAAGTTTGGATTATCTTCGGGTATTACCATTAAACGAAATTGTTTTAGTTTTACTTACTGACGGTATTTGACTACATCATTAGTGAAAACACGGTATGTTGGTATAATTATGCTAATGTTTAAGTGTGGGGGGTCTTGAGCTCCTTGCTCACCACGCTACAATAGAGGAGTTTTTTATTAGTTGCGATAGTCATAGCTAAGTGGAGCTATCATTGGAATTTTCTTGGTTTTTGACGACTCAGAGTATTGGTTGTCTTGATTTTTTCAACGGAGGTACTTTCAGTTGTCGTTTTGATCTAAAAGCGAAAGTGAGGAAGTAAAATTGGCTTGTGAACTTTGCTGCGCGAGAGAAGTTGTTTGTCAATGCGCTGCGTTGAATGAAGAATGGAATGCCTTTTTGACTAGGAATTATTTTTCGACATAATATAGCTTTTTCGCTGTTTTTAGCCTGTTCGGCTCATTTCTTTGGCTTTTAGTGTTGAACAAAAAATTGGGACTACTTGTCTTGAGATTAGAGCTGACTGGTTTCAATGCGACCATCAAAAGTTTTAAGATACGACTTTCTGATCCGCTTAAAAATTTACTAGCAAAAATACCAGCCATCAATAATCTGCCTGACATCGCAATAATAGTACAAGCGCTTCGAAATTCATCGAAGATATCCAATTGATAATGGCAGAATCTCAGAAAAATCAACGTTTTCCGTTTGATAGACTTGATGAATTTGCAGAGCCATTTATGTGTGATATGAATTAGTACGCACAAGCCTCAGTAAAAAAAGTTACAAGCGCATACACCGAAAATAAGAATCATTATCGGGATCACATTATTTGTAATATCAATGATAAAACACTTCCTAATCAATTTTATTTTTCACAAATAAGGGATAGATTAGCCTAAATTGTCGAGAACTGAAAAAGGGATAACTCCTAGACCGATACTAATAGTGCCAGACGAAAAGTATCAATTACTTTTGTTGAACCACTCGTGCAAGTTTTTGAATGAAAATTTTGTAATTACCCGCATTCGAGTGGTATCAGCTCTCTCAAATTGTTGGAAAATTTCAGCAAATTTCGGCTCCCCGCATGGATATGAATCTTTTCTGCCAACAATTAACAAACTATCTTAAACAAATCTAAATGAGACGGACCAGCAACACATGCACACAAAATATTTATTAAACTCAAACGCTCATTTATAAAAAGCATTAAAGACAATTATGTTTGATATGTTTACTGTTGTGGTGTTGGAGCTACGTTCACAATGAGTGAATTGGAAAGAATTAGTGAAAATTGAAAAGAATTTGTTTGACATAATGAAAGACCAGCAAAAAATGAAGACAAAATATCAAAATGTCAAAAAGCTCATTTTAAAAAAGAACTAAATAGATGCTTAAATTTGTTGCCGTTGGTCCTTTATACTTTGCATTGGATGTGACAGACATTTAATATACTAGATTGTTATTGTTAAATATTGAATGTAGAAATTTATTGAAAAAGTATAAATATTGTTAGATGAAATAGGTCGAATATTTGTTGGAAAGATTGTAAAACATGGTTGGTTTGGATTTTTGAATTGAATATTGATAGCTGTTGGCCTTCTGCAACGAACCAGCAACTGAAATAAATATATATCTGAAATAATATATTTGTTAAAGGCAAAGGAATCATTACTCCATTACTGTTGGCTTTTTTTTTTTAAAGAACACCTGTATTTTGTTGTATTTTTGAAATTAGTGTAGATGACTACTGTTTTAATGCTCTCAAAAAAGTTTTTAGCAATTATATTAGTCCTATGGTCCGATTTTTTGCTTGACCGATTTTTCGGCTGACCCATTTGACTTTTGGTCCTCAAAAACGAGACGAACAGGTACCGCCCAGATGGCATTAAATGCTCTTAGAGCATTGCAGCTGAAAATCCAAGTATGCGAATCACAGAAACTGCATTGGAGACGTTTACTCAAGGTGTGAGGGGCGGTTCTTATTCTTATTAATGTATGCCCCTCAGTCACACCCCCCCCCCCCCCGTCATCAACCTCCCCCTCTCTACACTCCATTGTCCATCGTCCTCTACCTGTCCCTCTCATCTGCAACCCTACCCCCATCTCTTGCCCCCTCTTCCACACCAACTCACTGCAGTCACCCCCGCCCCTAATGCTAGCATCCCTAAGCCCCCAGCTAGATATTACCGAAGACCACCACTCGCCTTTGAGAGCAATTCACCCGACGTTAGTTGGTTATGTTCTATTAATTATTATACGATAACTGATGCTCTCGAACGAAGTTTGAAGCAATTATTGTAAAGGTGTTTCTTTAGGGACACTTCCAATTGACCCTTTTTGGCGCTTCTGTTCTAGAACCTCATTTCACTGCTCCAGATGCAGAAACTAAATACACAAAAAGTTTAGACAGACTTGGTCAATTTGCTCTCACCTCTCCCCAGAATGCCTATGCATGTTTGACGAAGGGGGTTCAACAGAAGTTGAGCTTCCTCTCGCGTACTACACCTTCCATGGACGGGGTTCTGGACAAGGTGGAGGAGCGGCTTGGCCGAGTCATACCGAAGTAATCCAAGAGGAAAGAGAACTTTTTTCTCTCCCTCTCAGAATGGGTGGGCTTAACATCGCCCTCCCACAAGATCTTCACAAAAATCTTGAGCAATCAGTTGAACTCTCAAGACCATTGGCGTCATTCAATAATATTCAACAATGTTAAGTAGAACAAACCAAGATCAGTCTCAGACAGAAAGCAGACAATCAACGTGAACTCATCTCGAAAAAATCCAGAATCGAAAACAATCTACCAGAAATGAAGTATACCATCCAGCTGGCCTCGGAGAAAGGAGCATCAAGCTGGCTTAACGCGCTTCCGTTGTCAAAACATGGTTTTGACCTCACGAAGACTGAGTTCCGTGATGGAATAGCACTTCGCTACACCTGGGAAGCGAAGAACACGCCAGCCATATGCCCATGCGGGAAAGAATTCAGCCTCACCCATGCCCTCCATTGCGCTAAAGGTGGTTATACGCACCTACGACACAACGAAATTAGAGATGTGTTTGCAAACCTGATGGATGACGTTTGCCACGATGTACAGATAGAGCCAAAACTTCAGTCGCTCGATGGAGAAATCTTCTCGAGTAATTCCACCACCACTGATGATGACGCTCGACTGGACATCAAGGCAAACGGTCTGTGGGGCTCCCGCTTTAATCGCACTTTCTTCGATGTGAAGATTTTCAACCCTCATGCGAAGAGCTGCCGTAAGACCATAAAAGATGCATACAAATATCACGAGAGCATCAAGCGAAATAAGTACGAAGAGCGAATCCGCGAAACCGAACACAGCAGCTTCAATGCACTGGTTTTTGCTTGTTCGGGTGGTGCAGGTCCATCAGCATCGCGCGTTATGAAACAACTCGCAACCAAGATCAACGAAAAACGCGGAGAGCCGTACGCCGACACTATAAGCTACATCCGAACGAAAATCAGCTTCGCACTTCTGAGGAGCTGCGTTCTCTGCTTGAGGGGATGTCGTGCCCTCAAGCCTCGTGCTCTCAGTGAGACTTCGATTAGCGCCGTCGTGGAGGAGGGAAGGCTGCACTGAGTGTTTGGCTGCTTATCCTTTTTCATTTGCTTATTCCTTGATGTTCCATTTTTATTTTAATCCTTCCATTCTATTTCCCTATGTGTGCTATATATATATATATATATATGTGCTTTCCTCTCCACTTGTTATTTATTTTTGTGACTGGGCCGTCTTTACGCTGTCATTTCACTGCTCCAGTGACTTTAGTGATTGACTTCTTGATTTGTTGCGATGTATGTTGCTAAAACAAAACCGGTTTTAAGATATGAAAATTGAAGGCCCTGATAGCCGAATGGCTAATGCTTTAACCTATTACGCTGGAGGTCGAGGTTTCAAACCTCTTGATATGAGGAATTTTGCACCGATAATAATTTATCTAAGATCCAGCAGCCCGCTCTGAATTAAATAAATTGCACCGCTTGTAATTCGATAGCATTTTGCCTGATAACATTTTCGAAATTGTTCCAATTAATTGTAATTAATTACTACAATGGATTGTATCCGATCACCAGTCTTCTTGGATAAAAGTCTTTCAGAGGTTTGGTCACTAGCAATATAAGCACAACAGCAAACGTCGCACTTAAGATTTTTTTGTCAAAAAAATTACAGAAAATAATTTGTCTTGGCCAAAAACAACGGTTTTTTTAATTTACAATTGAAGGCATTAAATGTAATTTACAATTAATTTTTGGTTTCATTTTTTGAAAGGTAATGATTTGCAATTAATATTGGCCAATAATTGCATTAATCAGAGAATTAAATTTTCTGTTATTGGAAATATTTACTTTTTGGCAGTAAGTGTTTGAAATTCAATAAAATTTGTTTCTTATCGGCAATTTCAACAATTTTGAAAATATTTGGACTAAACTTTTCACTGTTTCAGGTCTCTGAATTTAGTTTTAACGGTTTTAATTTGACAGTAAGATGGCTAGATATTTACTAAACATCCAATGCTACTTAGTGAATTGTACATACCTTTTTCTAAAAAATTTTCAGTTTCATTTTCAATCTCAAAATTTAGCTGCCTTCTTACTATATCTTACAATGTGTCCGTATCATTCTTGTTTTTGGCTTCATTTAATTTCTCGCAAATATTTATGATGAGCTGCTGCCGTAATGTTTGTTTTTCTTTGCTCTGCTTTTATGTTCTTAAAAGTAGTAGGTTTCCTGAGACAATGAAATACGAAGATGAAAAGTCAAATGACGATGCACGGAAAAGTAAGTTTTTCAGCGACTTTTTTGCGAGTGTTTTCCTAAAAAGTAATCAAGTTGGTCAAAATCGAACCTTCGCGAAAGACATATAACCATGTGAACGTAAGTGAAACGAAAGTTTTAGATATCCTTGTGCTCAAAAACCTGCCAGCCCTCTTGAATTACTTACTGATAGTGTTTAAGGCTGCGCTGTCAAGAGGGTATTTTCCATCGTTTTGAAAAATAAGTCAAGTTATCCCCGTCTTTTAAGACGAAGATAGGGCAGACGTGAAGCAATACAGACCTATGAACCTTCTCTGCAACACATCAAAGGTTTTCCAAAAAGGTATATTTAACGAACTATTTGACATTGTAAAAACGACACTACATAATGCACAACTTGGTATTCGAAGACCCGGGTCGGTGGTAACACAGTTGTTGCTGTTCCTAAATCATCTTTACAACAAATTTGATGGTAATGAAGAAGCACTTTTGGTTCTGTATCTGGACTTCAAAAAAGCCTTCGATAGCGTTCCACATGACATCTTGCTACAGAAAATTGAAATGCTAGGCATTGGCGGTAACTTCTTGAAAATTATTGCCAGCTACTTAAGTAAAAGAAAACAATACGTAAAACTTAATGATTTTAACTCTGAAACAGTGCAAGTAACAAGTGGTGTTCCACAAGGATCACTACTAGGTCCACTTCTACTCATCATTGTTGTTAACGATCTTCCTCTACAAGTAACTAAGTGTGAAGCCGTTGGTTATGCAGACGATTTCAAGCTCGTTGCAACGAATAGTGAAAACATGCAATACGATATAAAACAAATAGAAGAATGGTGTTTAAACAATAAAGTGACATTAAATGAAAATAAGTGTTATATCTTTCCAATCAAAAGTCAAGACAAACCCAAGTTAAGTTCAAACAACAAAACTTTACTTTACCAGAGCGAGCAAAAAGATCTAGGCATTACAATGGCGTCAAAGCTGAACTGGAAACCTAATGTCGAAAAAAGGTGCTCAAAGGCACGGAAAGCGTTCTACTTTTTAAAAAGCAACACTTCAACGTCTACGAAACTCAGCGCAAAACTAATCGAAATTACAATATCAATATTCCGATCAATAGAAACCAAAACTGTGATGATCAACCAAATACCAGACAATTTGAGCTAATAAACATAAATCAAACCAGAACGAAAAAAACAGATGAAAATTTCTGGAGGCGTTCTCGTCAACTTTTGAATATTATCTGTAAAATCGCAAATTTAGCTATTGAAAGCTTAAGCAAAAAACGATTAACCGAATTATACTGGAATTATTTCTCTAGACATTATTCTGAAGCCAATTCTTGTACGTGGACCTTTTTGTGCAATTGCAACAACCGCAATCCAGTACAGAAGGTCAAATTAGCCAACCATTAAAGGGATGTCAACCCTAGTGCCACGACACTTAAGCCTAAACTACTACTACTACTACTACATTGCGTTGACTAGAAATTTGGCTGTGCTCATTGTCAAAATTTTTGTCTGCTACCTAGTATTCTGCCAACACAAGATACTACTTCATCATAGCAGAATTTAAATCGTTTTTAAAATTATATATCGAATAAGGTGCTAGGAAAATTGGCCGACAGGGCGTTTAGCCGACAAGGAAAAAATGAGAAATTTAGCCGACAGTTTTATCATAATTGGTAATGAAAGTCCATAATTGGTCGATAAATCAGTAGTTCGGTTGTGATAGATTCATATCAAGTCCCACGGGCCGCTGAGGCATGGCCAAGGCGCGCGAGGCATGGCCAGATGCGGTAAAATACGGTCCGACCACGGATAGACCTTCGTTACACTGGTTGATAAAAAAAACTGCGGTATATTATTCCGCTGACGAAATAGTGTTTTAAATTGGCCAATCACAGCTTCAGAATAAGTTTTATTGCTCATTTTACTTAATTGTCGGCTAAATTTCCTATTTTTTGGTTGTCGGCTAAACGCCCTGTCGGCCAATACGGCGGCCACCATCGAATAAGTATTAGTTTTCAGAATAACATGTAAATTTGAATCCATGAGTCAGAACACTTGGGGCGCTGGTGGGAAGCTAAGCTTCAAGACAAGAAATACCGTTCTACAGCAGCTTATGCTTCTAGCCGAAGATGCTTGCGGGTGCAAAGAATACGCAAAGGTATGAAGTTTGGATTATCTTCGGGTATTACCATTAAACGAAATTGTTTTAGTTTTACTTACTGACGGTATTTGACTACATCATTAGTGAAAACACGGTATGTTGGTATAATTATGCTAATGTTTAAGTGTGGGGGGTCTTGAGCTCCTTGCTCACCACGCTACAATAGAGGAGTTTTTTATTAGTTGCGATAGTCATAGCTAAGTGGAGCTATCATTGGAATTTTCTTGGTTTTTGACGACTCAGAGTATTGGTTGTCTTGATTTTTTCAACGGAGGTACTTTCAGTTGTCGTTTTGATCTAAAAGCGAAAGTGAGGAAGTAAAATTGGCTTGTGAACTTTGCTGCGCGAGAGAAGTTGTTTGTCAATGCGCTGCGTTGAATGAAGAATGGAATGCCTTTTTGACTAGGAATTATTTTTCGACATAATATAGCTTTTTCGCTGTTTTTAGCCTGTTCGGCTCATTTCTTTGGCTTTTAGTGTTGAACAAAAAATTGGGACTACTTGTCTTGAGATTAGAGCTGACTGGTTTCAATGCGACCATCAAAAGTTTTAAGATACGACTTTCTGATCCGCTTAAAAATTTACTAGCAAAAATACCAGCCATCAATAATCTGCCTGACATCGCAATAATAGTACAAGCGCTTCGAAATTCATCGAAGATATCCAATTGATAATGGCAGAATCTCAGAAAAATCAACGTTTTCCGTTTGATAGACTTGATGAATTTGCAGAGCCATTTATGTGTGATATGAATTAGTACGCACAAGCCTCAGTAAAAAAAGTTACAAGCGCATACACCGAAAATAAGAATCATTATCGGGATCACATTATTTGTAATATCAATGATAAAACACTTCCTAATCAATTTTATTTTTCACAAATAAGGGATAGATTAGCCTAAATTGTCGAGAACTGAAAAAGGGATAACTCCTAGACCGATACTAATAGTGCCAGACGAAAAGTATCAATTACTTTTGTTGAACCACTCGTGCAAGTTTTTGAATGAAAATTTTGTAATTACCCGCATTCGAGTGGTATCAGCTCTCTCAAATTGTTGGAAAATTTCAGCAAATTTCGGCTCCCCGCATGGATATGAATCTTTTCTGCCAACAATTAACAAACTATCTTAAACAAATCTAAATGAGACGGACCAGCAACACATGCACACAAAATATTTATTAAACTCAAACGCTCATTTATAAAAAGCATTAAAGACAATTATGTTTGATATGTTTACTGTTGTGGTGTTGGAGCTACGTTCACAATGAGTGAATTGGAAAGAATTAGTGAAAATTGAAGAATTTGTTTGACATAATGAAAGACCAGCAAAAAATGAAGACAAAATATCAAAATGTCAAAAAGCTCATTTTAAAAAAGAACTAAATAGATGCTTAAATTTGTTGCCGTTGGTCCTTTATACTTTGCATTGGATGTGACAGACATTTAATATACTAGATTGTTATTGTTAAATATTGAATGTAGAAATTTATTGAAAAAGTATAAATATTGTTAGATGAAATAGGTCGAATATTTGTTGGAAAGATTGTAAAACATGGTTGGTTTGGATTTTTGAATTGAATATTGATAGCTGTTGGCCTTCTGCAACGAACCAGCAACTGAAATAAATATATATCTGAAATAATATATTTGTTAAAGGCAAAGGAATCATTACTCCATTACTGTTGGCTTTTTTTTTTAAAAGAACACCTGTATTTTGTTGTATTTTTGAAATTAGTGTAGATGACTACTGTTTTAATGCTCTCAAAAAAGTTTTTAGCAATTATATTAGTCCTATGGTCCGATTTTTTGCTTGACCGATTTTTCGGCTGACCCATTTGACTTTTGGTCCTCAAAAACGAGACGAACAGGTACCGCCCAGATGGCATTAAATGCTCTTAGAGCATTGCAGCTGAAAATCCAAGTATGCGAATCACAGAAACTGCATTGGAGACGTTTACTCAAGGTGTGAGGGGCGGTTCTTATTCTTATTAATGTATGCCCCTCAGTCACACCCCCCCCCCCCCCCCCCGTCATCAACCTCCCCCTCTCTACACTCCATTGTCCATCGTCCTCTACCTGTCCCTCTCATCTGCAACCCTACCCCCATCTCTTGCCCCCTCTTCCACACCAACTCACTGCAGTCACCCCCGCCCCTAATGCTAGCATCCCTAAGCCCCCAGCTAGATATTACCGAAGACCACCACTCGCCTTTGAGAGCAATTCACCCGACGTTAGTTGGTTATGTTCTATTAATTATTATACGATAACTGATGCTCTCGAACGAAGTTTGAAGCAATTATTGTAAAGGTGTTTCTTTAGGGACACTTCCAATTGACCCTTTTTGGCGCTTCTGTTCTAGAACCTCATTTCACTGCTCCAGATGCAGAAACTAAATACACAAAAAGTTTAGACAGACTTGGTCAATTTGCTCTCACCTCTCCCCAGAATGCCTATGCATGTTTGACGAAGGGGGTTCAACAGAAGTTGAGCTTCCTCTCGCGTACTACACCTTCCATGGACGGGGTTCTGGACAAGGTGGAGGAGCGGCTTGGCCGAGTCATACCGAAGTAATCCAAGAGGAAAGAGAACTTTTTTCTCTCCCTCTCAGAATGGGTGGGCTTAACATCGCCCTCCCACAAGATCTTCACAAAAATCTTGAGCAATCAGTTGAACTCTCAAGACCATTGGCGTCATTCAATAATATTCAACAATGTTAAGTAGAACAAACCAAGATCAGTCTCAGACAGAAAGCAGACAATCAACGTGAACTGATCTCGAAAAAATCCAGAATCGAAAACAATCTACCAGAAATGAAGTATACCATCCAGCTGGCCTCGGAGAAAGGAGCATCAAGCTGGCTTAACGCGCTTCCGTTGTCAAAACATGGTTTTGACCTCACGAAGACTGAGTTCCGTGATGGAATAGCACTTCGCTACACCTGGGAAGCGAAGAACACGCCAGCCATATGCCCATGCGGGAAAGAATTCAGCCTCACCCATGCCCTCCATTGCGCTAAAGGTGGTTATACGCACCTACGACACAACGAAATTAGAGATGTGTTTGCAAACCTGATGGATGACGTTTGCCACGATGTACAGATAGAGCCAAAACTTCAGTCGCTCGATGGAGAAATCTTCTCGAGTAATTCCACCACCACTGATGATGACGCTCGACTGGACATCAAGGCAAACGGTCTGTGGGGCTCCCGCTTTAATCGCACTTTCTTCGATGTGAAGATTTTCAACCCTCATGCGAAGAGCTGCCGTAAGACCATAAAAGATGCATACAAATATCACGAGAGCATCAAGCGAAATAAGTACGAAGAGCGAATCCGCGAAACCGAACACAGCAGCTTCAATGCACTGGTTTTTGCTTGTTCGGGTGGTGCAGGTCCATCAGCATCGCGCGTTATGAAACAACTCGCAACCAAGATCAACGAAAAACGCGGAGAGCCGTACGCCGACACTATAAGCTACATCCGAACGAAAATCAGCTTCGCACTTCTGAGGAGCTGCGTTCTCTGCTTGAGGGGATGTCGTGCCCTCAAGCCTCGTGCTCTCAGTGAGACTTCGATTAGCGCCGTCGTGGAGGAGGGAAGGCTGCACTGAGTGTTTGGCTGCTTATCCTTTTTCATTTGCTTATTCCTTGATGTTCCATTTTTATTTTAATCCTTCCATTCTATTTCCCTATGTGTGCTATATATATATATATATATATATGTGCTTTCCTCTCCACTTGTTATTTATTTTTGTGACTGGGCCGTCTTTACGCTGTCATTTCACTGCTCCAGTGACTTTAGTGATTGACTTCTTGATTTGTTGCGATGTATGTTGCTAAAACAAAACCGGTTTTAAGATATGAAAATTGAAGGCCCTGATAGCCGAATGGCTAATGCTTTAACCTATTACGCTGGAGGTCGAGGTTTCAAACCTCTTGATATGAGGAATTTTGCACCGATAATAATTTATCTAAGATCCAGCAGCCCGCTCTGAATTAAATAAATTGCACCGCTTGTAATTCGATAGCATTTTGCCTGATAACATTTTCGAAATTGTTCCAATTAATTGTAATTAATTACTACAATGGATTGTATCCGATCACCAGTCTTCTTGGATAAAAGTCTTTCAGAGGTTTGGTCACTAGCAATATAAGCACAACAGCAAACGTCGCACTTAAGATTTTTTTGTCAAAAAAATTACAGAAAATAATTTGTCTTGGCCAAAAACAACGGTTTTTTTAATTTACAATTGAAGGCATTAAATGTAATTTACAATTAATTTTTGGTTTCATTTTTTGAAAGGTAATGATTTGCAATTAATATTGGCCAATAATTGCATTAATCAGAGAATTAAATTTTCTGTTATTGGAAATATTTACTTTTTGGCAGTAAGTGTTTGAAATTCAATAAAATTTGTTTCTTATCGGCAATTTCAACAATTTTGAAAATATTTGGACTGAACTTTTCACTGTTTCAGGTCTCTGAATTTAGTTTTAACGGTTTTAATTTGACAGTAAGATGGCTAGATATTTACTAAACATCCAATGCTACTTAGTGAATTGTACATACCTTTTTCTAAAAAATTTTCAGTTTCATTTTCAATCTCAAAATTTAGCTGCCTTCTTACTATATCTTACAATGTGTCCGTATCATTCTTGTTTTTGGCTTCATTTAATTTCTCGCAAATATTTATGATGAGCTGCTGCCGTAATGTTTGTTTTTCTTTGCTCTGCTTTTATGTTCTTAAAAGTAGTAGGTTTCCTGAGACAATGAAATACGAAGATGAAAAGTCAAATGACGATGCACGGAAAAGTAAGTTTTTCAGCGACTTTTTTGCGAGTGTTTTCCTAAAAAGTAATCAAGTTGGTCAAAATCGAACCTTCGCGAAAGACATATAACCATGTGAACGTAAGTGAAACGAAAGTTTTAGATATCCTTGTGCTCAAAAACCTGCCAGCCCTCTTGAATTACTTACTGATAGTGTTTAAGGCTGCGCTGTCAAGAGGGTATTTTCCATCGTTTTGAAAAATAAGTCAAGTTATCCCCGTCTTTTAAGACGAAGATAGGGCAGACGTGAAGCAATACAGACCTATGAACCTTCTCTGCAACACATCAAAGGTTTTCCAAAAAGGTATATTTAACGAACTATTTGACATTGTAAAAACGACACTACATAATGCACAACTTGGTATTCGAAGACCCGGGTCGGTGGTAACACAGTTGTTGCTGTTCCTAAATCATCTTTACAACAAATTTGATGGTAATGAAGAAGCACTTTTGGTTCTGTATCTGGACTTCAAAAAAGCCTTCGATAGCGTTCCACATGACATCTTGCTACAGAAAATTGAAATGCTAGGCATTGGCGGTAACTTCTTGAAAATTATTGCCAGCTACTTAAGTAAAAGAAAACAATACGTAAAACTTAATGATTTTAACTCTGAAACAGTGCAAGTAACAAGTGGTGTTCCACAAGGATCACTACTAGGTCCACTTCTACTCATCATTGTTGTTAACGATCTTCCTCTACAAGTAACTAAGTGTGAAGCCTTTGGTTATGCAGACGATTTCAAGCTCGTTGCAACGAATAGTGAAAACATGCAATACGATATAAAACAAATAGAAGAATGGTGTTTAAACAATAAAGTGACATTAAATGAAAATAAGTGTTATATCTTTCCAATCAAAAGTCAAGACAAACCCAAGTTAAGTTCAAACAACAAAACTTTACTTTACCAGAGCGAGCAAAAAGATCTAGGCATTACAATGGCGTCAAAGCTGAACTGGAAACCTAATGTCGAAAAAAGGTGCTCAAAGGCACGGAAAGCGTTCTACTTTTTAAAAAGCAACACTTCAACGTCTACGAAACTCAGCGCAAAACTAATCGAAATTACAATATCAATATTCCGATCAATAGAAACCAAAACTGTGATGATCAACCAAATACCAGACAATTTGAGCTAATAAACATAAATCAAACCAGAACGAAAAAAGCAGATGAAAATTTCTGGAGGCGTTCTCGTCAACTTTTGAATATTATCTGTAAAATCGCAAATTTAGCTATTGAAAGCTTAAGCAAAAAACGATTAACCGAATTATACTGGAATTATTTCTCTAGACATTATTCTGAAGCCAATTCTTGTACGTGGACCTTTTTGTGCAATTGCAACAACCGCAATCCAGTACAGAAGGTCAAATTAGCCAACCATTAAAGGGATGTCAACCCTAGTGCCACGACACTTAAGCCTAAACTACTACTACTACTACTACTACATTGCGTTGACTAGAAATTTGGCTGTGCTCATTGTCAAAATTTTTGTCTGCTACCTAGTATTCTGCCAACACAAGATACTACTTCATCATAGCAGAATTTAAATCGTTTTTAAAATTATATATCGAATAAGGTGCTAGGAAAATTGGCCGACAGGGCGTTTAGCCGACAAGGAAAAAATGAGAAATTTAGCCGACAGTTTTATCATAATTGGTAATGAAAGTCCATAATTGGTCGATAAATCAGTAGTTCGGTTGTGATAGATTCATATCAAGTCCCACGGGCCGCTGAGGCATGGCCAAGGCGCGCGAGGCATGGCCAGATGCGGTAAAATACGGTCCGACCACGGATAGACCTTCGTTACACTGGTTGATAAAAAAAACTGCGGTATATTATTCCGCTGACGAAATAGTGTTTTAAATTGGCCAATCACAGCTTCAGAATAAGTTTTATTGCTCATTTTACTTAATTGTCGGCTAAATTTCCTATTTTTTGGTTGTCGGCTAAACGCCCTGTCGGCCAATACGGCGGCCACCATCGAATAAGTATTAGTTTTCAGAATAACATGTAAATTTGAATCCATGAGTCAGAACACTTGGGGCGCTGGTGGGAAGCTAAGCTTCAAGACAAGAAATACCGTTCTACAGCAGCTTATGCTTCTAGCCGAAGATGCTTGCGGGTGCAAAGAATACGCAAAGGTATGAAGTTTGGATTATCTTCGGGTATTACCATTAAACGAAATTGTTTTAGTTTTACTTACTGACGGTATTTGACTACATCATTAGTGAAAACACGGTATGTTGGTATAATTATGCTAATGTTTAAGTGTGGGGGGTCTTGAGCTCCTTGCTCACCACGCTACAATAGAGGAGTTTTTTATTAGTTGCGATAGTCATAGCTAAGTGGAGCTATCATTGGAATTTTCTTGGTTTTTGACGACTCAGAGTATTGGTTGTCTTGATTTTTTCAACGGAGGTACTTTCAGTTGTCGTTTTGATCTAAAAGCGAAAGTGAGGAAGTAAAATTGGCTTGTGAACTTTGCTGCGCGAGAGAAGTTGTTTGTCAATGCGCTGCGTTGAATGAAGAATGGAATGCCTTTTTGACTAGGAATTATTTTTCGACATAATATAGCTTTTTCGCTGTTTTTAGCCTGTTCGGCTCATTTCTTTGGCTTTTAGTGTTGAACAAAAAATTGGGACTACTTGTCTTGAGATTAGAGCTGACTGGTTTCAATGCGACCATCAAAAGTTTTAAGATACGACTTTCTGATCCGCTTAAAAATTTAC
This sequence comes from Convolutriloba macropyga, assembly GCF_964194025.1. Lineage (NCBI taxonomy): Eukaryota > Metazoa > Xenacoelomorpha > Acoela > Convolutidae > Convolutriloba > Convolutriloba macropyga. The sequence continues at coordinate 53,431,800 of NC_134470.1, read as the reverse complement.
TAGCAAAAATACCAGCCATCAATAATCTGCCTGACATCGCAATAATAGTACAAGCGCTTCGAAATTCATCGAAGATATCCAATTGATAATGGCAGAATCTCAGAAAAATCAACGTTTTCCGTTTGATAGACTTGATGAATTTGCAGAGCCATTTATGTGTGATATGAATTAGTACGCACAAGCCTCAGTAAAAAAAGTTACAAGCGCATACACCGAAAATAAGAATCATTATCGGGATCACATTATTTGTAATATCAATGATAAAACACTTCCTAATCAATTTTATTTTTCACAAATAAGGGATAGATTAGCCTAAATTGTCGAGAACTGAAAAAGGGATAACTCCTAGACCGATACTAATAGTGCCAGACGAAAAGTATCAATTACTTTTGTTGAACCACTCGTGCAAGTTTTTGAATGAAAATTTTGTAATTACCCGCATTCGAGTGGTATCAGCTCTCTCAAATTGTTGGAAAATTTCAGCAAATTTCGGCTCCCCGCATGGATATGAATCTTTTCTGCCAACAATTAACAAACTATCTTAAACAAATCTAAATGAGACGGACCAGCAACACATGCACACAAAATATTTATTAAACTCAAACGCTCATTTATAAAAAGCATTAAAGACAATTATGTTTGATATGTTTACTGTTGTGGTGTTGGAGCTACGTTCACAATGAGTGAATTGGAAAGAATTAGTGAAAATTGAAAAGAATTTGTTTGACATAATGAAAGACCAGCAAAAAATGAAGACAAAATATCAAAATGTCAAAAAGCTCATTTTAAAAAAGAACTAAATAGATGCTTAAATTTGTTGCCGTTGGTCCTTTATACTTTGCATTGGATGTGACAGACATTTAATATACTAGATTGTTATTGTTAAATATTGAATGTAGAAATTTATTGAAAAAGTATAAATATTGTTAGATGAAATAGGTCGAATATTTGTTGGAAAGATTGTAAAACATGGTTGGTTTGGATTTTTGAATTGAATATTGATAGCTGTTGGCCTTCTGCAACGAACCAGCAACTGAAATAAATATATATCTGAAATAATATATTTGTTAAAGGCAAAGGAATCATTACTCCATTACTGTTGGCTTTTTTTTTTAAAAGAACACCTGTATTTTGTTGTATTTTTGAAATTAGTGTAGATGACTACTGTTTTAATGCTCTCAAAAAAGTTTTTAGCAATTATATTAGTCCTATGGTCCGATTTTTTGCTTGACCGATTTTTCGGCTGACCCATTTGACTTTTGGTCCTCAAAAACGAGACGAACAGGTACCGCCCAGATGGCATTAAATGCTCTTAGAGCATTGCAGCTGAAAATCCAAGTATGCGAATCACAGAAACTGCATTGGAGACGTTTACTCAAGGTGTGAGGGGCGGTTCTTATTCTTATTAATGTATGCCCCTCAGTCACACCCCCCCCCCCCCCCCCCCGTCATCAACCTCCCCCTCTCTACACTCCATTGTCCATCGTCCTCTACCTGTCCCTCTCATCTGCAACCCTACCCCCATCTCTTGCCCCCTCTTCCACACCAACTCACTGCAGTCACCCCCGCCCCTAATGCTAGCATCCCTAAGCCCCCAGCTAGATATTACCGAAGACCACCACTCGCCTTTGAGAGCAATTCACCCGACGTTAGTTGGTTATGTTCTATTAATTATTATACGATAACTGATGCTCTCGAACGAAGTTTGAAGCAATTATTGTAAAGGTGTTTCTTTAGGGACACTTCCAATTGACCCTTTTTGGCGCTTCTGTTCTAGAACCTCATTTCACTGCTCCAGATGCAGAAACTAAATACACAAAAAGTTTAGACAGACTTGGTCAATTTGCTCTCACCTCTCCCCAGAATGCCTATGCATGTTTGACGAAGGGGGTTCAACAGAAGTTGAGCTTCCTCTCGCGTACTACACCTTCCATGGACGGGGTTCTGGACAAGGTGGAGGAGCGGCTTGGCCGAGTCATACCGAAGTAATCCAAGAGGAAAGAGAACTTTTTTCTCTCCCTCTCAGAATGGGTGGGCTTAACATCGCCCTCCCACAAGATCTTCACAAAAATCTTGAGCAATCAGTTGAACTCTCAAGACCATTGGCGTCATTCAATAATATTCAACAATGTTAAGTAGAACAAACCAAGATCAGTCTCAGACAGAAAGCAGACAATCAACGTGAACTGATCTCGAAAAAATCCAGAATCGAAAACAATCTACCAGAAATGAAGTATACCATCCAGCTGGCCTCGGAGAAAGGAGCATCAAGCTGGCTTAACGCGCTTCCGTTGTCAAAACATGGTTTTGACCTCACGAAGACTGAGTTCCGTGATGGAATAGCACTTCGCTACACCTGGGAAGCGAAGAACACGCCAGCCATATGCCCATGCGGGAAAGAATTCAGCCTCACCCATGCCCTCCATTGCGCTAAAGGTGGTTATACGCACCTACGACACAACGAAATTAGAGATGTGTTTGCAAACCTGATGGATGACGTTTGCCACGATGTACAGATAGAGCCAAAACTTCAGTCGCTCGATGGAGAAATCTTCTCGAGTAATTCCACCACCACTGATGATGACGCTCGACTGGACATCAAGGCAAACGGTCTGTGGGGCTCCCGCTTTAATCGCACTTTCTTCGATGTGAAGATTTTCAACCTCATGCGAAGAGCTGCCGTAAGACCATAAAAGATGCATACAAATATCACGAGAGCATCAAGCGAAATAAGTACGAAGAGCGAATCCGCGAAACCGAACACAGCAGCTTCAATGCACTGGTTTTTGCTTGTTCGGGTGGTGCAGGTCCATCAGCATCGCGCGTTATGAAACAACTCGCAACCAAGATCAACGAAAAACGCGGAGAGCCGTACGCCGACACTATAAGCTACATCCGAACGAAAATCAGCTTCGCACTTCTGAGGAGCTGCGTTCTCTGCTTGAGGGGATGTCGTGCCCTCAAGCCTCGTGCTCTCAGTGAGACTTCGATTAGCGCCGTCGTGGAGGAGGGAAGGCTGCACTGAGTGTTTGGCTGCTTATCCTTTTTCATTTGCTTATTCCTTGATGTTCCATTTTTATTTTAATCCTTCCATTCTATTTCCCTATGTGTGCTATATATATATATATAGGTGCTTTCCTCTCCACTTGTTATTTATTTTTGTGACTGGGCCGTCTTTACGCTGTCATTTCACTGCTCCAGTGACTTTAGTGATTGACTTCTTGATTTGTTGCGATGTATGTTGCTAAAACAAAACCGGTTTTAAGATATGAAAATTGAAGGCCCTGATAGCCGAATGGCTAATGCTTTAACCTATTACGCTGGAGGTCGAGGTTTCAAACCTCTTGATATGAGGAATTTTGCACCGATAATAATTTATCTAAGATCCAGCAGCCCGCTCTGAATTAAATAAATTGCACCGCTTGTAATTCGATAGCATTTTGCCTGATAACATTTTCGAAATTGTTCCAATTAATTGTAATTAATTACTACAATGGATTGTATCCGATCACCAGTCTTCTTGGATAAAAGTCTTTCAGAGGTTTGGTCACTAGCAATATAAGCACAACAGCAAACGTCGCACTTAAGATTTTTTTGTCAAAAAAATTACAGAAAATAATTTGTCTTGGCCAAAAACAACGGTTTTTTTAATTTACAATTGAAGGCATTAAATGTAATTTACAATTAATTTTTGGTTTCATTTTTTGAAAGGTAATGATTTGCAATTAATATTGGCCAATAATTGCATTAATCAGAGAATTAAATTTTCTGTTATTGGAAATATTTACTTTTTGGCAGTAAGTGTTTGAAATTCAATAAAATTTGTTTCTTATCGGCAATTTCAACAATTTTGAAAATATTTGGACTAAACTTTTCACTGTTTCAGGTCTCTGAATTTAGTTTTAACGGTTTTAATTTGACAGTAAGATGGCTAGATATTTACTAAACATCCAATGCTACTTAGTGAATTGTACATACCTTTTTCTAAAAAATTTTCAGTTTCATTTTCAATCTCAAAATTTAGCTGCCTTCTTACTATATCTTACAATGTGTCCGTATCATTCTTGTTTTTGGCTTCATTTAATTTCTCGCAAATATTTATGATGAGCTGCTGCCGTAATGTTTGTTTTTCTTTGCTCTGCTTTTATGAGACATTTGAGAAAAAATTCCCGATTATAGCCTTTTTAACTCGTTTTTTGTTTGCTGTTGAATTAATTTCTTATAATGCAGGTCTGAGAATTTCTTGAAATTACTTTTAAGGTACTTTTTATTGATCTATATGACTGAAAGTACTGATATTTGTTGTTCTCAATGAATGTCCGTGAATTTTCGCCGCTCGATATATTCATCGTAGAGAGTTGAGACTGGTATCATTAGAACGCTCGTCCAGCGTAGAATATGGAATTAAAAAGATTTTTTTAATTTTCGTTTTCTACAGGGAGTTATCGAGGTTTAAACTTCTGAGAAAAGAAGAGTGAATTCACGTTGTTTTTATTCACATTTTCCGGAATTTCTGCCTAAATTTTCGTCAATTTTGCTAAACTTTGTTATAATTTTTAAGAATAGTGTCGTTGATTTTATTTTTGAAGACGAACAAGCATTGTTGATTGTTTTGATTTAATTTTTTTGGTCAAAAAATCTGGATAAACATTTCAAAATTAAGCTTTTTTCATCAAAAACAGCACGAAATAAGCTACTTTAGTCCACTTTGATTAAATTTGCCGACAGTACACCCCCAAACAACACTCATACAATCTTTGTAGACTAAGAAGGGTTCTATTTCTACTTCAGAGTCCGCTGAGAGTGCACTGTAGTTAAAACTTTGCCGTTTTTTGCTAACTTTACTCGTTGATTATCAAAAATGCAGAATTTATTTTGAGTTTTCAACTAACAAATTATCTATATCTACAACATTCGAAAAATCAATTGTTCCTAACGGACAATAAGTATTAGCAGGGCTAGTTTTGGGCCATTCTTGGACTGTTACAATCCAAAAAAAATTGAGTTGTAATCAGTCGGTCTTTTTTTTTCAAAAAAAGACTTTTAATAATAAAGAACAGAACATATCAAATCAAAGCTCAGGAGTGATAGGTTCAACCAATTCGCTTGCTAAGCAGCTCCAAGCTAGTGCATTTAGTGTTTTAATTGAAAGTTTATGGTCGTTCTTTTTTTAAAAATAATTGACTTTTCAATAAATGATGGCTTAATTAACTTTTCCTCTATTTTCTTAATTTATTTAACTTCCAGCTTAGTGTCAGCAAAGAAAGACTGCTTCTTCTTTCTACTGATTTAACATTTATTCTCGGTTGCAGTTTTTAGCCTGAAGTTATTGTTTTCTGGCTTTGATATTACAAGATTTCAGATTTTTGTTTGTTTTGATATTTGCCAGTTTTTATCGTTTTCTAATTGTCACATTATCACATTATTGACAGTTCTCATGTCACCTTATTAGCATTCAGGCACCATTATAAGGCACAATTGAACATATTAAAATCCTGAAAGATATACATCATCGTTTTAACGGCCTCGACGCCTCTTGAAGAAATCAATTGAATTTTTTAATTTTGTCTCTGTCATTTATACTTTGTCGTTTCGGTCGTATGAAATTTCCTGAATAGTGATAGCTTTCATTGGCTTTTCGTGGAAGAACCGATATTCTGATATTAGTAGATAGCTGATAGCTTTCATTACTTTGAAAACAATCGTTTTCCAAAATTAAAAAAAAACTTAACTTCGCAATTTTGTTCTTTTTATGTTTCTTTTTGTTACCTAATCTCGTTAGTTTATTACAGGTCAAATATGACATTATGGGTGTCAAGGGAATAAAAGGGATTGGTGTCCCAAAATCTTTTTTTCAAAGAATTTGTTATGACCTTACTGGCTTCGACACCGGTTTTTCACAAAAAAAAGTAAATTAATTTGATTTTTGTCATATTTGACGTTCTTTTTGTAGATATAAGAAATATTCTGGATAATTACATGTGTCGAGGGCTTCCTTTTCATGAATAAACTACCCTATTTAAATAGCTCTTTTTGTAATTAATGCCTTTCATGACATTGAATGTAATTTTGTTTCGAAAAAAAATTAAAAGTATTACATACTTTAGCACTTCGCTTTTTTGTCTACTTGTTACCTAGTCCTACTAATGAATGGCCACGTACTACATTATAGCTGTTTGAAGAAGGCCCAATCAAATATATTTTGAGTGCCAAAATTTGGCTTGACGGTTTTGACAGCGTTTTCTGGCAAGTTTCAATTGAAATTTTGTTTGTTCTTTGTTGTTCTTTTTAGCCGCTTTAAAAAATGAATAAGGACAGGTCCTAATGCCCTACTATAGAAGCAGTGGTAATCGTAAATTTGTGGTAATATTAATTGCTTCCTAACGGTATTTATTACTTTGAAGTTAACTGTTTCGAAAAATGAGTTAATTTTTTTACTTTACTGTTTTTGTTCTTTTTTGTATAATTGTTACCAAACCTTTTTATGGACTGGTCGCATGTTTTCTGGTGATTTATAAGTTATTTTTGTTTAGTTTTAGGCTTATCTGACGGTATGTTGACTTTGTTATTAAATTTAGTTTTTAAGAGGGACATAAATTTTTTGATGTAATTAATGTTTGTTGTTGTTGTTGTTGTTTGATTTTGCTGTTCGTCTTGACTCGCTTTCTTAATATTGACATATTACAGCAATCTAATGCATCAATTTTTACTCCACTGAGTTATTTGCTTTGGAGGCTATCTTATCGTTCATACAGAATTTTTGAAAAAGACTTGGGCTTTTTTGGGATTCGCAAAAAATAATTTTTGGGTTTTTCTATCTGTTCCTCATTTGGTAGACAATTATGCCAAAATTGTGGATGGGCGGGGTCGGAACCTTATGTGCCATCGCACTTTACCGAGCCGCCTTGTCTTTAATTTATAGTCTTTTCATCGTGTATCTTTTGGATCGCTAAGTTGGTTGCAGATTTCTATTTTTTCAGACCGTTCTTGTGACCGATCAGTCGGCGAGTTTTTCCAGCGGTCAGTTTGCGTCAATCTTAAAAGTTTTGGCTATTTTCCAATCTTACCAAATACGTTTCTAATAGTGCAAAGTTTTGAAGTTTCACGACTTGAATTTGCGTTTTCTCGACTTCGTGCAACGTAAATTTCCGTCTCAAGATTTACTTTTGTTTATTAGCCGACGTCATGTTCTCAGCAGACTAGTACGCTCACTATTTCACTTTGTTCAACAAAATCTCGTTTTTATTTACCAAATTTTGTCGCTTTTGCGACATTTTGTGTGAAACCGTTTCGATTTCTCTTGGCTAAGTGATTTTTTAGCTCGTTCTGCTCAAAGTGTTTTTAAACAGTGGTTACTCAGTGCCGAAGTTTTTCATGTTACTATATAGGGGTTGAAATTTTATCATATGTGTTAGTAACTTTGGTGAGGCAAAGAATAACTGCTTGAAAATAAGAATATTGGTTTTGATTTCAATCACGTTTTTTGCTTCCATATGACTTCACTTCAAATCAGCATTTTTTCTTTGCGGGCAATTTGTTGACTTAGTTGCGTTTATAACTTCATTTTACACATAAGGGAGCAGGTTTTTTTTAATCCATTCGGGTGAGTATTTTTAATTGTCATGCGAGACTTCTTTTTCAAATGATTTTTCACTCAAATATATTTTCGCTTTAAGGAGTTGAGGTCGATTGCGAATATTTAAGATGAATTGAAAGTTATTTGAGAACAGCTTTACAGTACATAAGTCTGAAATTATTTTTCTGACTTTACGCAACAATTTTTTACTAAATTCTCTTAGGTATCATTCTGTTTTGCATTTTGAGACTACTTGTTTATGATGCTGGTAGCACAGATATTTTTTGGCAATCTGCCAGCTATTTCTTTTTTCCATTCAAGTGAACTGGACGGGGCTGAATCGCGTTTCTTTTGCATTCTGTTTTCAATAGTTCTCGAAGATTTGCGAGAAAGCATTTTCTCAATGTGAGTACTTTTTTGAGTTTTTAGCATCTTCTACGCCTTAACTACTAATAAACTGGCTTCTAAAGCTGTCATCTGCGTTTAGTGGCTAAATGTTAGTCGCCCAATTTATTGATATTAGGATCGAGCGGGATAGGATAACACGTCAGAAAACACGAAAAGAGATTCTGTTAGCGCGAGAGAGCTGCTGAAAATGGACAAAAGTTACATTCAAAAGTAAACATTCAAATTGCAAAATTGTTTTTGAAAAGCATTTTTGCTGCATTCTGAAATCCGGTGCGCATTGAAATTAATATGAAGTGGCTGAGTATCGATAAGATTTTAACTCCTGTATGTTTTGAAAAATGACATGAGTACTTATGGAGACAATCAAGATAGAAGTTTCTAACTTTCAGTAAGAAGCAATGAGTTGAGTCCCAGGATCTTAAAATTATAAAGATCTTTAATTCTTAATGGAATTCTGTGCTTTAATTAATGGAGGCATGATCATGTTAAACAGATTTCAAGTGGGACTAATCTTTGTTCCTACCGGAAACTTCTTTCTGGATTTCGAGTACTGTGTCACCTTTCAAGAAAGCAGATCAGTTAGAATATTTTTTATTGATTCTCAGTCGATTCATATAATTTTTAAGGCAAGGTACGTGGATATCGGAATGGAAACAAAAATTTTCTTCAAAAACAGGCGCAACAAGCGTTTCGGACTTAGCTGAACTAATTGACTAAGTCGAGGTGCTTCGAGGTTTTAGTGCCTGAAGTAAGGACTGAGGAGTCTAAATTCATGGTGTGAAGGGCTAAGTTGGGGAAGTTTAGTACTGTTTTACTGTTTCAGTTTTACTGAGATAATAATTGTCCTGTTTGATTTAGGCGGCTGAAACATATTCACAATGCTTGCAGTTGTGCAGTGAAGCTGACGAGAAATATGTGCTATACAGTTTCCGATCAAGAGTCTATTTGGAAATTGGGAGTTTCGAGCAGTCACTCGAAGATGCTAATGCCGCACTGGAAGGCAATTGTGACCTGGTTTTGGTATGTATATTTGTTGCATCTGATTGTAGCAGCAATCCACGCGTCTGTTGAATGTTTCTGTAAAATTGGTAGAAGTTTCTTGCCGACAGTTCTGCACTAGATACTTCTGAAACAATATTTGCACACGGTACTTATCGCCATCAGGAAGTTATCGAACTTCGAGGCGAAGCAAAGAGAGGGCGAAGAGAACCGTCTGGTAATATTTTAATTAACTGCCTCACTGCAGCTGATTTGGCCACATTTTCCGCGCCTCTCTTGATGTAGCAACACCGGCGGATAAAAGACTCTAATCCAAGGTAGAGTTTCCCCACTATATCAAATTTTCACACTATTCATCGGGCGCTAACAAATATTCGAGGTCACACAAAAACCAATTCGTATTTCAATCCAACTTAAATTCAATAATCAAAAGTTTAAATCAAGTCAAACGTAAACACTTTGTATGTTCCGTTGATGTTTTTCAGTTACACACGTATTTCGCACTCAAAAGGACTGCTGTTGTCTTTAAATGAAGGAGTTGAGGCTTAATGAGGATATCTAACTCTGATTGCAGATTTTTTGAAGACGGATTTCAGAAACATAGGGAAATCAAGTCAATAAAAGTGCTGAACTTTCTTTTGTGAGTCTTCTTCAGCTTTTTTCATCGTTATTGTTGCGACCCACTTGGTTTTACTTTTAAGGATAGAGGAGGCTCGCCGATTGGTTTTAGCCGAGTTTTTTTGGTTAATTATTTCCAAATTTTTCAGGTTTCAGAATTTTAATGCCGGAAGTTCCTGTCTTCCTCCTATTAATCATAGATCCAATTGGGTTCCTTGGGAGCTTTAGATGAACCTAGACAACATTTTCAGTTGTTATCTAATGCTTCTTATGACTTTGTTTGTTTTTTAAATATTTGTTTTAAGAAAATGTCTGAAGTTTTGAAGTTCGCCAATTTTTTATCTCAATTCTGTCCATATATAGCTTAGACACAATATATACAAGTTAAAACCTATTCCAAATGAATGATAAAATACTTTCAATAGTGCTTTTATATTTGACTAATGGTTTCTTGGTTTTCTTACTGCCGAATTTCATACTGCGAGTTTTGTGATTTGTGCAGATTTGCTTATATTTTAGGTTGTTATTTGTCCCCTTTTCAAATTATCAAATCAAAGACAGCTCCAATCGGAATTGCAAGAATATGCAAATAAACATTTTAAAAGATTTCAATGAATAGCCATAGCTTTAACGGCTGCACAACCGTTCTCTCGCAAATTTTGATAAATTTTAATTATTTTAATTTTTAGTATTATTTTTTGTCAATGAAAGGCCTTAATACTTTCCTAAATGAATCAATGTTTAAATGAATCAATGTTTACATGAATCAATTTAGTGATTTCAGTTTATAGCTAACTGTTTAATTGACTTTCCATTAATTTTTTCTAAAGAAAATTTTTGTTCTTCCCAATTTCTGTACTCATTGTCGTCAACAAGTGTCTTAGTCCCATTACTGACAGGGCTCATTAAGTTTCATTTGCTCCAAACAATATTTTTTCTGTTGCTTATGCTTTGACTGATGTCTATGGAGCTTAGAAATGTGGTCGCATAAGAATTTCTTGAGTTTTCGGTATTGGTCATTTGTGGTCCTTTTTGTTGTCTTTTCAGAAAGACCCTTTACAGAAAGGCCCAGTTAAAATCAAATGAGAACCAAGCAAAAAATTCGAACCTTTGTCAGTTTAGTCTTTTAATGGTTTTCAAGGTCTTCAAAAGTGTGGATTCGATAACTTCTTTGAAATTTTAAATTCTGACCGTATTTGTTATTTTTGTCGTCTTATGATTCGGTCTCACTCATAAGAAGCCCAACTGGCTTCCCGAGCAGTTGCAGTTTAATCTGCTTTATCTTAAGTTGATACTTTATGGTTTGATTGAATTTTTGAATTGTTTGTTTTAAAAAATGAGTGGTTTATTGAGCTCTGTCCCTTTTCTTATTTCTGTCAATTTTGTCGCTTTGTCTCTGTAACGACAGGTGGCATCCTTTTTCTAGTGAACCAGGATCCAATTTTTATAATAGATTTTTTAAACTAATGTCTCTTGGCTTTTGTACTTTGCATTTTCACAAGAAGTGTGATTTTTGGATAATTGCCCATTTATTTGATTTCTTGCCTCATTATGACAGAAAGGGGATGATCCAATTGGCGTTGAAAAAAAAAGCGAAAATGAAGATATTTAATGTTCTGCAGGACAGGTCTCAAGTGCTGCGCACACTTACGCCCCTTCAATTAAGCTGAAACTAGTCCCACTAAACCGTGCCTAGCTACTGACGAAGCCAACCGCTCGCCGGTCGTTTGAGAGCAATTCGCCCGACGTTAGTCGGTTATGTTTTATATATAGGCATCGAGTTTTGGTCGTTATCAATGTTTGCTATTATTTTATTTTTTGTCTTGTCCGGTAGTATCGTTAATGGCAATTCTCATTGGCCCTCTAATCCAAAATTTTTGCTCACTTAGTTGTACGATATGTAAATTTCTATCTCATCCTCATTTTGGTAGACAATTAAATCAAAACGTGCGTGAGCGGGGTCAGAAAATTGTGTGAACGCACATTACCAAGCCTCCTTGTTTTTAAATTACAAATGGACGAAGAATTGGTAGTTTTTATTACAATTGGTTTTCTATGGATCTTGAGTTAATAGATTTGGTTACAACGACTAGAACAGGAGTATTAGAGCGTTTCTTTTCCCTTTTTTAGAAGTGTGTATGCCGATTGTGAAAACCGTGTGTTTAGGTCAGACTACTGATCGAATTGAAGAGCAGGGAGAAGAGATAGTGGTTTTTTGTGCATTCCGTTTTTTGAGAGAGCGATAAAAGTAGGCGTCAAGAAATTTTTTTACGAAAATTTTTTACTCGCGTGCGGCTTTTTTATAGCAGTTTTTTTAGATTTGAACTCCATTCTTTTCGGTCAATGGTGTTTCTCTTAATTAGATAAAGTAGTAAGTGTTTTGATTTTTTTTGGACCAGCTGAATGAGATAGAACACTTTTTGAATCAATTTTCAGTTATTTTTACCTTTTTGCCCCTTTTTGCAGCTTTTTAGCAGATTGTAATCTTCGTTTTTCATTGGGTGGTTGAATAACATACCACATTTAATTAAAAAATTCCCCAGAATAATGGTTATTTCCCAGAGATTTGCGTTTTGGCATTTTGTAGCGGTGGGAATAATATTTTTCAATTTTGTCCGTCATTTTTCCTTTCCTCGGTTTTCTCTTTTCGAAACTGTTTTGGTAGATTGCATGTTAAAGGGTTTCATTTTGTTGCAAGCTATTTGTATTACAAGGTCCTAGTAGCTTTGCCAGTGGTTTTTCGGGTCGCAACTAAAAGAAAAATTTATCAGATTTCATTTTAGTTTTTGTCAGTTAGTTTTCTCATGCTATTAATTGCTCTCAAGCGAAGTTTGTAACAACTATATTAGTCCTGCCGTTCTTTTTATCCGATTTTTCGTCTGACCCATTTGACATTTCGTCCTTGAAAACGGGAAAAATAGGGAGACTTCTACTTATGGTGCGAAGGGTTCTTAGAGGTTGACCCCCCCCCCCCCCCCCCCCCCACATCAGCACCCCTCTCACTTCACCCCCATCCCCACCCCTGCACATCGTTCAGGCCGTAAGGGCCCCGTGCAGCCTAAAACCGCTCTCCCACCGTTGCCCCCCTCATGTGTGTGTGTGTGTGTGTGTGTGTGTGTGTATGTGTGTGTGTGTGTGTGCGTGTGTGTGTGTGAGTGTGAGTGTGAGTGAGAGAGAGAGAGAGAGAGAGAGAGAGAGAGAGAGAGAGAGATGCTTCCGTGACGGGGTTGGAGCAACTGAACGCCTGAGGTGGAACAATTTTTGTGTTTTTTACTGCATAGACCGATTCGACTTGTTTGTTCACTTGTGACCCTCTTTTCATGAAAAATGGTGGTAAAATGAATAACAATGGATGCTACGTCATGGGTGATTTTTTTCGCTTGGGTAAATAAACGAACTCAGTATGTGAATTGCCTCAAAATAGTTTAAAATTATAGATTTCTGATATAATCGAACTGAAACACGATTAGAATGATCTCTTTGACGCTGTTTAGAGTGTTTCACAACACGAGTAATCTTTTTAGGCATACGTTTGCAAAGCAGAATCTCTGATTGCACTTGAGAGGCTAGTTGATGCTTTGGTTGTGTACAGCTGTGCGCTGGACAACCACCAGAGGAGGATGGATGCGCGCGGAACTGGGGACGTTGCATCATCTGAAAACTTCCTAGAAGATGAAGATTTCTGCCTTTTGCTCCAGAAACTCATCACGTGTTGCTGTGATGAGCTATCGCCAATTAAAGGTTGGTGTCTTATTGTTGGTCGTTGTGTGCTGTCACTAAGCGTCAAAATTTTGTTGACGCTTGGTTATTATCAGTATCTTGTTTAAACTGACTTCACAACAACGACATTTATGTCCTTATAAAATGGGAAGTTTCCTTCACTGGCAATCAATATTTTTTCAATGGTCATGTGTGCGCAAACTGGAGCTTGGTTTTGCTCTGATAGGCGGTGGTGACAGCTCATTTAACATGAGCCATTTTATGGGTCTAAGCTGCTGATTATAGATGATCGTATTGCAGGAAGTTAAAAGCGAATTGATTTTTTTCGCGGTAACTTAAAGATGTAGATTAGCGCTGACGATTTAAGTTATTATGTTCGTTTTCTTCGCATACGATTTTAGCGGGATTGAGATTTTTGCTAGCGTTTGGTTCTATTCCGTGAACAATGTTTTAATTTTGTTTTTGTGTTATTAGATTCGTTTGCGTCCGTCTATGCAAACTTGGAATCAATCGGACTGTCTACCAAGCCCTCTGTTCTCTTAGCCGAAATTGGACAAGAGTTACTAACTCTAGGCTACCACTCAGCATCTGTTTCAATTTTGGAGAATGCTCTCAGCTGTGGTACCAAGAGCCTAAAGGTTGGTCTCGAAATATTAGATTTGATTCTACTATCTTTTCTAAAGAAAAATTTAAATTTTGGAACTGTTTTGTTCTGACCAAAAAATTCATTAGATTTTTTTTAAAAATCTCCATTAGGTCTTTATTGCCTAGGAAAAGGAGGGAACAGTCGTGTTGCTTAAGTTGCGCCATTATGCTCTCAGTTCTATTATTTTATTACTCCGCCGTGTTCCAAGGGCCATTATTTATTCTGGATGACAACTTACCAACCATAAAACGAACCACAATGGTCCATAAAAGTACATAAAAATTCCGTTGTATGAATTCACTGTGATTTGTAGTATTAAAATTCCATTAAAGTATGCTCGTTGAAACAAAGACTGAAAAAAATTTCTGGCTTTTGCATTATTGTCCGTTTTATGATTGACAAGTTTGCATTATGTTCCATTTTATGGTTGGGTAAGTTTACATTATGGTCCAATTTGGTTTTTAAATTTCCATTATGGTCCGTTTGACTGGTAATTTGAAAACCTTTGCCTGTCAATAAGCGCAGTAATTACTTGCAACTTAAGAGCTACTTAATATAGCCAAGGATATCCATAACAACAAGTGTTATAGCGATAAAATTAAAATCTGGCAGTCTTTATAACTCTAAAAGATTTTAAAAAATCAGTTGTCAGCGCTATAGGAACAACTAACCTTGGTCTTAAGATATTTCGAAATTTTTAAAAAAATGCTTTTTTGAAAAGATGTACTAAAAATCAATTGTACAAATCCTTTCTATTTTTAAGCAATTTAGTTTTTCGAAAACCACTAAAGCAGTATCCTAGACATCACTTCTGTCCTCAATCCGTTTCCTGCAATTTCGATACGATGAGCTTTTCACGAAGCGCATTTTTTTTCTGGAATCTTTTGTTTAATTGTTCTGAAATCAACTGCAAGTGATTGACTGTTCAAATAATTTGCCACTCACATGATCCAATGTTTGCAAAGAAAATGTCAGAACTGTGAGTTTCTTCAGTTTTGCGTGGCAATCGAATTTTTAATTTATCGGCCTCGTCGGCGAACTAGCCAGATGAATCTCGAAGAATTCTTGTAAAGTAACTCAATGATCAAAGTTGTTTGAAGAAATCTGAAATCAAACCGCAAAAACAATTGGAACCACACAAAGTAACCAGATTGTGATTTGGTTTGCATTGAACACGTAACTTTATTTTGAAATCTTATAAAACGGAAACTATATATGGACCGAAGACAGGCCATTTGTTTAATAGCCGCACAGCGATAGCTGGGGCTATTATTGGCCTTCTCTTGGTTTTTTTACGACTCGAAGAGGAGTATTGGTTTTCTTCAGGTTTTTTTTTACCGGAAGTACTATTCGTTCAGACGCTGTTTTGACCTAAAAGCGTAAGTGAGTAAAATTGCCGTGTGAACTAATTTTTTCTGAGCGAGAGAAGTTTTTTGATCATGCGCGGCGTTTAGTGAATGATTTTTTGACTTTGAAAAGTAGTTTTTGACTGAATGGCACATATAGATAACCGTTTTTTGCCGTTTTTTTCGTCTAAATGGCCCAATTTTTTTGCTTGTAATTTGGTTTTTTGTAAAAATTATTTTTATTCGATGCTATATTGAATTGTCAACCTCGGAAATTGATACCACTGTGTTTTGTGGAGCCTGAAGATTGCGTTTCAAGTTCAAAATTGGCACATATTTCTTGATTTTTTAGTTAATTTTTGTTTTTTTTCTATTAATTTTGTCATTTTGGATTTTTTAACCGTCTGTTTGTCAAAAATCAGTTATTTTTGCAACTTCCTTTTGAAAATTTCTATACTCAACGCCTCTTTCTACCTCGATTGATTTTATTTTATAAAATTGTACATATCCTAATCCGATTTTGGTAGTTTTTTCAGATTTTTGTCAGTTTTTTAGTTTTTAATCTGGTTTTACTTAATAGAAATAGTCTTTTTGTGCAATATGAGGGGCTTCAATTTCGTTTCAATAAAAGTTCAATAATTTTTCGGCGTTTGGTTTTTGAAAAACACTTAATATTTTTTCATAAATGCAGTCTTAAAAGTTTGACCATTTTTTTGCAAAATGTTTCTAATGTTTCGTATGTTTGAAGTCTGCTTTTTCCCATTTTTGTTCTCTTCAGGAGGATAGATTTTTGTATCGGATGACTAGTTATCTTTTCTATGTCTCGAATGCCGAGCAATGAAATGTATTCGTTTTTCTTGATATTTTTAATTTGATTTTTAACTTTCAAAAATCAAGAATGTCTTTCTGTTACGGTGTTTCTTACATTGTGCCCATATTCTTCACATTCTAGTTAGTATCATTCTAGCTTTGCTGTGGCACATATATTTTTTTCGTTATATTAATTTTTTTCAGTTGTTAAAAAATTGAATGATTTCAGCCTTTTCTTAGATTTTCGTCATTTTTTTGGTTTGCAATTGATTTCATTCAACATATGGCAGTACTGAGAGTTGACCAGCAAGCTTTTTCCAAAGTGTCCATTTATCACTTTTTACTGCAACTTTCTTCCGGCCTTGGTATTAATTTAAACGATTTTTTGTCTTTGAATATTCTTCTGCTGCTTATGTCTTTTCTATGATCAATTTAATTTTTGAATTAGTGTGAAATCATGTTGTCTAGCATATGTAAAACAAGGAAGAAGTATGTGCTGTTTTGGTCTTAATTGCAGTGAAGTGTAATTTTAGTAGTTTTCTAATTCTTATATTTGAGCATTCTTTTAAAAGATTTAACTTAGTTTCTAATATTATTATCTGCCATTTGCTTTCCCGATCTTTGAGATTGGAATCGTGAATTGTTTGAGGGCAATTGATAGCCTTGTCGGCAGTTTTAACCTATCAGTATTTTGAGCATCTCGATTTTTTCGGTTTTTAACGTTACCAAACGTTTTCAATATTATAAACTTTTGATGCATTTTGTTTCTCTTGGTAACAGTGGTTTAAGTTTCACCAATGTTCTACATCAGACCTCGGGAGGTAATGAGTTAATGGTTTATTACGAAAGTTAATGGCTTCCGCTGCAATTACGGTTTTGTATGTGAAGTTTTGACGCTTCGAGTCGGTTCCGGAATTCTTCCGGCTATGTTTTTTTATTTCGTCATGATTTTTGTTACGACCATATGACGTCACAGCCACTTTTTGTTCATTCGTTCATGCAATTTCAACTGAATTGCATGTGTGACGTCATTTTTCGCTCTTAGTGGAGCGAGTTTTTTTGTTCATGTGCGTGATTAAATTTTTGGTCACACTTGACTTTTACCTCACTCTCAAAAATGACTTCCTCACTTTGAAATTGACTTTTATTTACTTTAATTCAAAGAGATAAGGTCAAATGGGTGTGTGTCACTCTAATTGAAGGTTATTTGAGATCAGCTAATAGAGGCAGCAATAACTTATACAGATTTTTAATCAAAATATAACAGATCAGCCTTCAATGAAAAGACGAATTTTTTTGGTCTGTCTTTTTTACTGTTTTTTTAGACTGCCGATCTACGAATCTATTGCGGCTATTTTCTGGCAATCTGCCAGCTATGTTTTAAAATTTTAGAATTATTTAGGCTAACTTTTACACCACAAGGAGAAGCATTGAAGCCGTCAAGTCTGCTTTTAAAGCATTCTTAAACATAAAACACTGCGTGAAATGACAAATTGAATCTAATACTCAGTCAACAGACCTGACAAACGGAGGTCACAGGACCTTGACTCCTCTATAGGTTCCGCAGTTGTTATTAGCTAAAATGGCAGAGAGCGATACGTTTACCTGAAGAACTGCATTGAAAATCGCTCTTTGGTGTCGTAATTCTCTATGGTGTCCGTGAAAGTTTTGACATTACCAAGTGTGCAGCAGTATAAAGTATTAAAATTCTTAATATTCAGCTTAAGAATTTTTGCTATAAGATCTTTTTCAGCTATCACACTCTAAAAATATTTGAATTAAAAACTTAATATTCGAATAGTACTTTGATATTCGAAGAAATTTGCAACTGCTCAGCAAATTGTTTAAAGTGACCGTTTATTTGAATTGATGACCCTCAACCCGTCAGAATTCAAAATAGGAAGACGATAATTTCTTGTTTGGCTTCATTGAATGTTGCTGCCATGATAATTTCATATCTTTTCCGCTCTCAATTAGGAAATTAAATGTTTTTAAATCGTCTTGCTTAACGCTTTTCAGTTTTCTCATGAAATCCAATCGCGACAGCTGTCCACTTTCGCGCATGGAGTATCTCGAAGTTTTTCCTCGGCTGCTAAGATACATCTTTCTCGCTTCAATGTTTTGTAACCGGGAATGTTTGTGTGTTTGTGACTGTGCGGGGACAATGAAAATTCTTTAGTGCAGGAACAATGAAAATGTTCTGCAAATGTGCCTTACGATTACAGCTAAGCACCTGACACACTGTGTTGGATAGAGCGACATCACTCAGGGTGGCTTGCCGCTGCTCAAGTAATTACATGGCAATCAGGCCTTGCACCGCTTCACGGTGGAGGACTTAAATTGGACTGGGCACAACTTTCTATTTCGGGGCTGATGCTGCATTGATTGGCAATATTGATTAGCATTGCCAAAAAAATTGTCGAAAGAGTAAAAGACTGTTATTTCGTCTGCTGGATCTAGTAGCAAGATTATTTCCAGTTTCCTTGCTTTGCGTTTACCGTCAAAAATTGCGTAGCGGAAGGTTGATGGCCAACTGTTATTAGAAAAGCGAGTCGCGCCAAACCTTTATCGATTTTGTTATCAAAACATCTTAATTTGGGTGGGGGTTATCGTTCGAAAGTGCTATTAAAAAATGTTGTTTGTTATTTTGATTTAGATTAAATAAATTAGTTTCCTTTGATTGCGAGTGTTTTGCATGATTGTATTTTGTGTTGTGAGGCTCTTGTCGAAAGTCACTTCCGTTCGTTTCCGAGAAAAAGAAGTCATGTCAGTGACATCCTTGGCCCCAACTGTAGGATCACGAACTGTTGCTGTACTGTATGATATCGGTGTAAAATCAGCAAGATAAGACAAGATAAGATAATCGATCGCAAATATAATAATTGGAAAAGGAAGTTTGGGAGGAACCAAAGTTATGGGCGACTGAAAGGGGGACAAACTAAATTGAGCAAAGGAATATCCCGAAAAAAGTTTGACACGCAAAAGGACTGCAAATATGGCAACAATGCTTGACTAATGATCGCAAAAATTAGACATTTGATGTGAAACTTTGCAATAATGTAACTTGTTGCATCAACTTTTGGAGACGACTTGACTTACAATTCTATACCTTTTCCTATTGAAAACTGAAGTATACATCTGCTCGTGAGAACGAGAACACAAAATAATTCATTTGTTTATTGAAACTTTGCTTAGCTTGATGACTGGTCTTACTTTCTCACCATGTGGAGTTCTCAGTTTCACGGAGCGTACTACACCATCTGAACCGGGGTAAATTTCTATAACTTTTGCAAGAGGCCAGAGACCTCGTGGCGTGAAGTCTTCAAGTAGCCAAACCAAATCATTTACCTTGAGGTTTTCAGAAGTTTTGTTCCACTTCGACCTTGTCTGTTGATTAGGGATGTATTCGCGAAGAAATCTATTCCAAAAGTGCGAGGCTAGTTCTTGAGCAGATTTCCATGACCTGGACACGGTGACTTTTTGCGATTCGAAGAGACCAGGAGGGTAGTTGAGTGACGCTCTTCCGAGTAAAAAGTGGTTAGGCGTGAGAGGCAGAGGATCGTTAATTTCACTCGGGACATCAGTTAGAGGTCTAGAATTCATATTGGATTCAATCTCACATACCAGTGTCCACAAAATATCATCTGAAAGGGTTCTTGACCCAATTACTTTGTACAGAGATAACTTGAAAATCTGCACTAGGCGTTCCCAACTTCCACCAAAGTGTGGAGCCGCAGGAGGGTTAAACACCCACTCAATTTCGACCTGCATCAGATGCAAGTGACTTGCAAAGTCTTGGGAATTTCTAAGGCTTGCGATACTGGATTGCAAAGAGTTATTTGATCCAACAAAAGATTTTCCACAATCGGAAAAGAACTTTTTTGGTTTTCCTCTACGGCTTATAAAGCGACGGATGCAATTGATTGTTGAAACTGTTGTCAAGTCGACGGCAACTTCTAGATGGACAGCGCGTACTACTAAGCACGTGAAGAGGAGTATGTATCTAGTCCTGTTTCTTCCATGTTCTTTAACTGGAAAGGGTCCTACGAAGTCTAAGCCTGTGGTTTGGAAAACGTGATGATTTTCTTGGTAGTCTGAACTCTGGGAGGTCAGCCATTTGGGGGGCAGCTACTTCTTGGATCATACGTCTGCATGGAATACATTGTCTAACTGTTTGTTTGACTACCGCCCTGCATCTAAGAATCCAATAGAGTTCCATTAATAAACTTCTAGTTTGTTCTGTGCCACAATGCATGTTTGTTTGGTGAAAATGTTTTATCAGTAGTCTAACACTCTGATTATTTCCATCTAGGATCAACGGGAAGCGCGAAGTTTCTAGTCTCAATGCTTTAGACAATCGTCCTCGAGCACGCAAGTGCTGGTTATGATCGACGTATGGTGATAAAGAGACAATTCTACTGGTAGATGATACTGCAATACCTTTTCTTAAGTTCGAAATTTCCAATTTAAAATCTTGATTTTGGGCACTTTTTATCAAGTAATTGTAAGCTTTTGTATAATGTGCTAGTAACAACTTGGATTCCTTTTTCCGGCATCTATCTGCAAACAAAAAGCAAAGCGCTGCAACTCTAAGTAAACGATTCCAGTTGCTGAAACGCGATATGTCAATTTGGCATTTCAGTTCTTCTCTTGGATCTGCCATTATAATTTTAACATGTTGAGCAGAGAGTAAATCTTGTTTCGGCCACGTGTTTTTATTTTGACCCAAGAAGGATGGACCTAATAGCCAACGTGAGTTGACATTCATTTGGTGAACGTTGTAGCCTCGGGTACCATCGTCAGCGGGATTTCTGGTAGACGAAATGTAGAACCAATCTCTGGCGGAGGAAACGTCTAAAATTTTGGCTAGTCTGTTAGCAATGAAGATCCGATGGCGAATCTCAGGAGTCCGTAGCCAATACAAAACGGTCGTGCTATCCGACCAAAAAACTTGTTTATGGATTTCAATATCCATCTCATCTCTGACAAATTGCGCTAGTTGAGCACCATATACCGCAGCCTGTAGTTCCAAATTAGGAATCGTCATCCGTTTTATTGGCGCAACTCTTGCTTTACCGATCACAAATGCGACTGAGACGGATTCGTCAATGTGTTCAATTCGTAGATAACTGACTGCTGATAATGCTAACTCGGATGCATCTGTGAACGTGTGTAGTTCAATCGATGAAATCGGTATCTCGTTTAACAGTTTGCGAGGAAGATGTACATCCTTGAAAGACGAAAGTTCTTTTTTCAGATTCTCGAAATCAGAATTCTCATCAAGTTGTAATGGCTTGTCCCATTTTGGACCGTGGTTCCATGCTGCTTGGAGAACTTTTCGGAATCTTATTGTAAAGGGGGCGATAATTCCTAAGGGATCAAAGATGGAAGCAACAAAACGAAGTAGTTTACGTTTTTTCATCAAGTTTGATCTTATGGAACAATTTTTGCTCTATAACAAATGTATCGGCTTCTGGAAACCAGGGCAAACCAAGAACCTTTTGACTCTGTGGTGCGGATGTTTCTGGATTAAGTCGGATATCCGGATTCAGCAGGTCAAGAACTTGTTGACTATTTGAATTCCACTTTGTCAGATTGAAGCCACCAGTAGCAAGAACCTTGCGAGTCTCATGGACAATGTTTGAAGCTTCATTTGGACTTGATACGGCAACATACAAATCATCCATGTAAATGTTCCGCTCTATGACCTTTTGAACACTTGGATAAGTTTTTGCATTGTCCTGAGCAGATCTTCTGAGCGCGTAGGACGCTATGCAGGGTGAATCTGTTGCACCAAATATATGACTGGTATATTCATAGGTTTCTATGCGTCCATTGTTCTTCCAGAGGAAGCGTAAGTAGGGTCGGTCTTTAGGGTCAACTTTCACCTGCATGAACATTTGTTCTATGTCTGCGCACAGCGCAATTCGATTCTCACGAAACCTCATAATGACACCAGTTAAATTGCTGAGCAAATCTGGCCCTTTCAGTAAATTAGAGTTGAGGGACTGACCCTGGAAAATGCTGGAGGCATTTGCAACTCTACGAACCTTACCAGGTTTATTTTCATTGGTCACTGGGTGATGAGGCAAAAAGGAGACATTATCTGTTAGAGATTCGGAATCATGAACTTTAACAACGTATCCTTTTTCCAAGTCTGCGTCCAGAGTAGCCTGGTACTTTTCCTTTAATATCGGATTTTTTGAAAGCTTTTGATCTAATTGGTCAAGTTGTTTTATTGCTAACCATCTGTTGTTCGGAAGAAATGCACCTTGCTTCCAGAGGAGACCTATTTGATAATGACCGTCAACAATTTTGGTCGTGGACTCTAAAATTTCAATCGCTCTTTTATCGTTTTCCGACAAAGCTTTTCGGGGCGATGCAATGCCCAAATTCTCCACTTTCATCCAATCTTGGACTAATTTGAAAAGAGTCGTCCATATTAGGGCAGTTTTGCACCTGAGTATACTGTACTTGTGTAGACTCATTAAGAACTAAATTCGTTTTACCGGCGCACGTCCAGCCTAATGGAGTTTCAACTCCCCATGGGGCATTTTTTGGACCTTTTATAATTTGTTTATAGTGAATCAAGTCTAAGTTGTCAATGCCTATGATAATTGAGACATTGTTCCGTTCAAGTTCAGGAAAATTTATATGACTGAGATGATCATAATTTTGGCACAAAGCGTTTAGTTGAGCTACTTTCACTGCAGACATGTTCAAATCCGGTACTGCCATAACATCATTAAGCCTGACAGGCTCGATAGAGCTATCTATTGGCTTTATGTCAAAGCAAACTTTAGAGCAATCAATTTCTTTAGTCGTGTGATACCCACTTATAGGCATTTTACCTGTTTTTTCGAGGTTAAGACCAAGTTCTTTTGCTGTTGATTTCAGAAGTAGACTTTGACAGCTACCGTTGTCTAGGTATGCGTATGTTTTCACAGACTGGTTTCCATTTATCAATTGAACTGCCACAAAAGCTACCTGGCCTGTGCCAACAAATTGCACTGGTTTAACGTTTGAGTTGCTTTTGTTCATAAAACTATCGTGCAGAAGTGTGTTATGTCTTTTGCCGCAGCCTTTTGAGCGGCAGACATTTTTTGAATTGCATTGATCTACATGATGATGTCCAAAACAATTGAAACAAAGCTTTTGTTTCATTACATGATCTTTCCGTTTCAGGGGACTCAGTGCCTGGAAATGTATGCATTTGTAGAGGTATTGGCAATTGTCATTGTTCGGACAACTAACGCTTTCTTTCGTCTTGGACTGATTTTGCCCTTGTTCCCTGTTACTCAGAAATTGATGCTTTGGGTTCGGACTTTCATTAATTCTAGTAGAGTGCGACGTTTTCCAAGCCATTTTGTGAACACCAATGTTTTGAGAAGATGGGAAATTTGAGTTTGTCGGTAAATCTCGGCATGCTTTCGCATAGTTTAGGAGCCACTCAGCAAGCGCGTTTAAAGATGGCTGTGTCATGGTTTTTTCTTGGAGGTAACGGTTCCATTCGAGTCTGACTGGATTTGGTAATTTTGCTAAAGCTATGTTCATGTTGATTGTAGAGTGAAGATCATGAATAAAACCGAGTTGTTGAAAGGTGTCGACGAGCGTTAGAAGAAATGAGGAGTACTGTGTATAACTTTCCGGATTTGATAAGTTTGGGTTTCTAAAGTTTGACAATTTGTCAAGAAAAGCATTGACAATCCTCTTTGAATTGCCAAAATGTTCTTGCAGTCTTGATAGAGCTGCTGCGTATAAATCACCATTGCAACCGTAGCCATCAACTAGTGCTTTAGCTTCACCTGTGAGCAGTGATTCCAAATGGATCATTTTTTCAGCTGAAGACATGGGTGACTGGTCGATAGTTGCTTTGAAAATGCTATACCATTTTATCCACTTCATTGGATCGCCGTTGAACGTTTCTGCGTGCAGTTTCGGGACAGATTTTTGGAAGCACACTGACATTGAGCTGGTTGAACATTGGTTTGAACTTTCCGCGTTTAGAAGTCCTCGATGATCGAAGTTATTGCTTGATGCGTTACGATTTGTTTCAGGAAAAATACTCTGAGTGGGCCAATTGAAGGAATGTGCGTTAAGCATTGACGATGGAGCGGCGTTAGCATCAAATAGTAAGCTGCTGGGTGCAGAAAAACTAACGTTGTTGTTCACAGCGGGCGCTGATGAACTAACTGCATATTGCTCCTGATTGCTGATATCAAGACCAGGTTGAACTGGGTTAGAAAATTTGAAATTAGAGCTGTCCGGCGGACAATTCGGTCTTTTGATGGCACCAACACTGAGACTGAAGTCCTCTCCAGTATTTATCTGTGACTTCCCCTTGACGTATTTTTTGAAATTATCGATACACTTTTTAACTTCTATCTTAAGACGACTATGTTCGCGAGAACAATTGCTCTGTTCTGATGGGTCAATCAGGATTATTAATTGAGACACTACGGTTTCAAGTTTTCGCTGCTTCTCTTTTATCTCTTCAACTGTTTCCTGTAGTATGTCAACATCTTCTGATTCATCAATCGAGGAGTTTAGGTAGTCAAGGTGATAATGTATATCGTCCGTTATCATAATTTTGGAAGATTCGAGCATCTTCTGTTTTTGAAGTGTTTCTGGCTTTTCTTCAGAGAGGCTCTCTGTTGGAGCACTGGAACATTGGTGAAGATTTCCCAAGATAGTTGTTTCTCTCTGGTCGCTCTCGGAGTTAGCTGTTGACCGAGTGTCTACCATGACTAAAACGTAGACTGTTTTCTTTACTTTGCTGGAGAAAAGTTTTTGGTTTTTGGTTTATGCAACTCCCACCAGATATGCAAAAACAATTTTAACTTCAAATTACTTACTGCTTGACAATTATCTTGTAAAAGAAGCTTTTCAAAGGGCTACTTACCAGAGCTATCTGGATCTTTCTACATATACAAGTTACCTACCTGTTAAATGCCTACCTGTTACCTGCTACCTAACTGCTGAAACTTATACAAATTAAGTCTAATTAAGGATTGTTGATAATCCAACTAACTAACACTTGCTACCTACCTGCAAACTTATACCAAACTTACCTACCTAGAAGCTCCCTAATTTTACCTACCTAATACCTGCTACCTACCTGCTGCAATTTTTACCTACTTATACCTACCTGCAAACTTATACCAAACTTACCTACCTAGAGGCTCCCAAATTTTACCTACCTAATACCTGCTACCTAACTGCTGCAACTTGTACCTACTTATAACTAAGTTCTAATTACCGGTAACTCTGTTGCTGGATACTTGCAATCTGTACTTGCTTCCTGTAAAAGTTTTTACCAATAGGTCCACACCTATAAGTGAAATGCAGAAAAGTTGAGATAGTAATCAAGCTGGGTAGTAGACGAAAAGCAAAGATAGCGTGAGTGGTATGGAAGAAAAGAGACCGGGGAGTTTGGGGCGGATAAAACCCCAAAACTGGAAAGCAAAGGAAGAGCGTGGGGTTGGGAAGGCAACCAACCTGTGGGGTTTGGGGTGGGTAAAAACCCCAAAAACCGAAAGCAAAGAAAGCGCGGGGGTTGGGAAGGCAACCAACCTGGGGGGATTTGGGGCGGGTAAAACCCCAAAAACCGAAAGCAAAGAAAGCGCGGGGGGTTGGGAAGGCAACCAACCTGGGGGGATTTGGGGCGGGTAAAACCCCAAAAACCGAAAGCAAAGAAAGCGCGGGGGGTTGGGAAGGCAACCAACCTGGGGGGATTTGGGGCGGGTAAAACCCCAAAACTGAAAGCAAAGAAAGCGCGGGGGTTTGGGGAGGCAACCAACCTGGGGGGATTTGGGGCGGGTAAAACCCCAAAAACCGAAAGCAAAGAAAGCGCGGGGGGGTTGGGAAGGCAACCAACCTGGGTGGATTTGGGGCGGGTAAAGCCCCAAAAACCGAAAGCAAAGAAAGCGCGGGGGGGTTGGTAAGGCAACTAACCTGGGGGGATTTGGGGCGGGTAAAACCCCAAAAACCGAAAGCAAAGAAAGAGCGGGGGTTGGGAAGGCAACCAACCTGGAGGGATTTGGGGCGGGTAAAACCCCAAAAACCGAAAGCAAAGAAAGCGCGGGGGGGTTGGTAAGGCAACCAACCTGGGGTGATTTGGGGCGGGTAAAACCCCAAAAACCGAAAGCAAAGAAAGCGCAGGGGTTGGGAAGGCAACCAACCTGGAGGGATTTGGGGCGGGTAAAACCCCAAAAACCGAAAGCAAAGAAAGCGCGGGGGGGTTGGTAAGGCAACCAACCTGGGGGGATTTGGGGCGGGTAAAACCCCAAAAACCGAAAGCAAAGAAAGCGCGGGGGGTTGGGAAGGCAACCAACCTGGGGGGATTTGGGGCGGGTAAAACCCCAAAAACCGAAAGCAAAGAAAGCGCGGGGGGGTTGGTAAGGCAACCAACCTGGGGGGATTTGGGGCGGGTAAAACCCCAAAAACCGAAAGCAAAGAAAGCGCGGGGGTTGGGAAGGCAACCAACCTGGAGGGATTTGGGGCGGGTAAAACCCCAAAAACCGAAAGCAAAGAAAGCGCGGGGGGGTTGGTAAGGCAACCAACCTGGGGGGATTTGGGGCGGGTAAAACCCCAAAAACCGAAAGCAAAGAAAGCGCGGGGGGTTGGGAAGGCAACCAACCTGGGGGGATTTGGGGCGGGTAAAACCCCAAAAACCAAAAACAGAGCGCGCGGGTAAATAATAAGATAAATTTTTAAAGACTGTCTTTTGGTCTTTTGAATCTGCTTTCAGTCTGTTGTGATGTTTTGCGAACCCTCTTGCTGTTACATTTGGACTGTTTTTGTAAAATTTCTAGATCTTTGGATACTGAGACATCAAAAAAAAACTCATGGTGCAGATCAATTGTTTCCCATTTCAATCAATTTTTTAGAGCAATACTTAGCTTTTTCAGGGGTTGAATTCGTTGCCTGATGTGGTTGGGCGTCAAAATATGTTATCAAAACATCTTAATTTGGGTGGGGGTTATCATTCGAAAGTGCTATTAAAAAATGTTGTTTGTTATTTTGATTTAGATTAAATAAATTAGTTTCCTTTGATTGCGAGTGTTTTGCATGATTGTATTTTGTGTTGTGAGGCTCTTGTCGAAAGTCACTTCCGTTCGTTTTCGACAAAAAGAAGTCATGTCAGTGACAGATTTTTTGAAAGCTCGTTATTTTGACCACACGATACAAATGGCAGCCCTCCACGGTAAATTCAAACGCAAAGCTATTGACAGTTTCAGATAGTTTTCCTTCAAAAGGTGATTCGGTGACTCAAATATTTTTGGGGACGTGCACCCTAGGGGACATAAATGTCTAACTTGCCACGCCACATAACTCAATTAGTGAACATTGCAGATGAAACTTGAGAGCCGCAGTTTTGCGTAGAAATCGATTTTTAATTGGTCTTGGACAAAGTTTGAAATTATTAATTGCTCTCAAACGAAGTTTGTGCAATTATAATAATCCTGATGGTTTTTTAATGTGATTTTTCGCCTGACCGATTTTTCTTCTCACGCATTTGACTTCTCGTCCTCAAAAACGGGATAAACAGGTAGCGCCTAGCGATCATTAAGTTCTGTTAGAACTTTTCAGCTCACTAGTCTCCAAGTATGTGATTCAAAGAAACTGTTTTGGGGACTTATACTTATACCCCCCTCCCCCACACACACACGCACAACACAACCCCGCCTATATCACCCCACCCCCCCCCCCCCCCGTTGCACCCCCACCCCCCGCTGCGCTCACCTCACGCTAGCCTCACTAAACCGCGGCTAGCTAATGACGAAGCCAGCCGGTCGTTTGAGAGCAATTCGCCTGGCGTTAGTCGGTTATGTTTAGTAGCCGCCGTCAGCCTCTCATCGGCTGTTATTTAGGCGGTCTCCTTTTTTAAAATTCCCTTCACCTTGTGATCACGTTTTTCGTTTCACATAAGCCACGTTTGACTTATGACTTACTTCACTCTGTTTCAACTGAATGGATTGAATTCTTGCACGCATTCAATTACGCAATGTGGTGAATACTGTCAAAGTCAAAAGATCAAAATCAAAAGAGACAGGATAAACCAATAAAGCCCAGTCATTAAATCATTGTGCATTAGGTTATCAAAGTTCGTTCGAGTGTTTGCTAGCTGTTATTGTTATTAAGCTTATTTGCTTTCAGTTTAGAAGCTGAATTTATAGTTTTAGAATCTAACTGAAACTGCACGCCAAAGTAGAACACTTGTTGACACTGAAAAAAGAACAGAAAAAATTCGGTCAATTTGTCTTTTGTTCTTTTTCTGTTTCAATCCCGATTTTCATCAAACGCGTCAAAGGCGGCTATGTTTGTAATTGTGTTTGTGTGTGTATGCGCGCGCGTGTACGTGTGTGTGCGTGCGTGTGTTCGTGTGTGTGTTGTGTGTGTGTGTGTGTGTGTGTGTGTGTGTGTGTGTGTGTGTACATGCGTGCGTGTTTGTGCACGTGTGTGCGTGCCTGTGTGTGTTTATGTGAAAAATTTTCGCTTGATCGTTTTTGCGCTTTTCTAGCAAAGTCTTTGGTTTCTTGTGTCACTTTTTCACGCAATTTGAAACTCTTTGGATTATAATTCAGGACTTTTGTTTGTCGGCCTGAATTTTGCTCTTTATTTCTCTCATACTGATATAAAGTGATATAATGCAACATGGGAGTACTTTTCATCTTTTTATCTATCAACTCGGCGCAAATTTTTGCATCTGATTTTTGCATTTTTTTCGTCGGCTTGTTTCAACTATTGATGATTACAATTTACAGGTGCAGAGCTGCATTTTGAGCGCTTTGACCAGTGCTCATTGGACGGTTGGTAACAGGGAACGAGCAATTAGCCTTATGAAGGAGGATCTTCAAGTAGCCGAACAGATGGGAGACTTTGCTGGCCAAGTTCGATGCTTGAGTAAGGCTAGAGGTTTCTGATATCTACAAATTCAACGAGTTAATCATTCAAATTTACGCGCTCTATGTGATGGGTTAAAAAGATAGAGATTTTTGTAGAACGGTCAACCTACTAACCAAAATCAACGAACATTCAGATGAAACTTTCAAAAGCACTTTGCTTAGAGTTGAAGAGACTCGGCAGGTTGTGTAACAACCATGATAAGTGAATTACAAAATCAAATTTGTTCAAGTCGTTTGTCTTCGATATGATATGCAAATAGATGGCCGTATAATATGTAATTGTCTAATTTAAAAACCTGCAAACCCATTTAGATCACTTAACAAGAATTCAACGAATTTACAGGTAAAAGCTAATATGAAGAAATTAACTTCTGAGGAAATGTTTCAGATAACCAGAGGTGCGGTTATTTGTATCTGAAGAAGTACAAAGAAGCCTTGGAAAGTGAGAAGGAGAACTTCAAAGTCAACTACAGGTGATTTAGAAAGTTTGGAGAACCGAACTTTTCTTAGTCTGTTTGATTAATAGCCGCCGTCAGCTTCTCAGACTATTATTTAGGTACTCTTTTTTACATATCAAAGAATTTGAATTGTTTTAGGGCGCTGTCTTTTTACGACTCGAAGAGGCGTTATTAATTGCTCTCAAACGAAGTTTGTAGCAATTATATTAGTCCTGTCGGTCTTTTTTTATGCGATTTTTCGCTTGACCAATTTTTCGTCTGACGTTTTTGACTTTTCGTACTCAAAAACAGGATAAACAGGTAGCGCCCAGTGGGCATTAAGTGCTCTTAGAGGCTTTTAGCTCTGTTTCAGCTCAAACTGTTTTGGAGACTTATACTTATGGTGTGAAGGGCAGTTCTTAGAGGTTGAAGACACCCCCACTGGTGACCCCCCCCCCCCACTATTGCCCCCCCGACTCCACTGTTGCCCACCCCTCCCCCTCCGTTCCCATCACCCGGACCCCCCCCCGTGGCTACTGACGAACAGCAGATCGCTAAAAAACGCAATTTTATGTTAATTTTCACAATTTTTTTTAAGCTTTTTGAAAATTTTTGTCATTTTTTGAGTTCTTTCAGCCCTAGATGTCAAGGAACCTTCTCAAGGTTTTTTTAATAGCTTAATGCATAGTTTCTAGTGGTAGTGGAATGGTTTAAACATTTTAACATCACGAATTTCAGCATTTTTTTTGACAAAATGTGCAAATTTTCTGATTTTTTTGACATTTAATTTTAATTATTCACGTCTTTCGAGACGCAGGGGCCAGAAAATGTCCTTAAGTGTTTGATAATAAGTTACTGACAAATTTTAGCGATTTTTTTATTGCATTTCAAAATTTTTGAATTTTTTGTCGGTTTTTATGTTTCTTCAGCCTCAAGAGCCGATGAATCTCCTCTAGGGCCGACAATGGGTTACTATATAGTTTCTAAATTTAATGGAATGTTTTTCAAGATTTCAACACCACGAATTTCAGCTTTCTTTTTTACAAAAATTACAACTTTTGTCATTTTTTACTTTGTCATTATTCAGGTTTTTCCAGACGCAAGGGCCAGAAAAGTTCCCAAGGTGTTTGATGATAAGAGACTGACAAACTTTCATTGGCCATATTGTTTTTCAACTATTTAATGTCACAAATTTTAGCAAGTTTTTTATAACACTTGCTTTTTTCAAGTTTTTCTGTTTTTTTAGATTTTTTCAGGCTCCAGAGCCAAGGAACTTCCACCAGGGTTTGAAAATAGGTTACTGTGTAATTTCTAAAGGTAATGAAATGTCCTACAAGATTTTAACATCACGAAGTTTAGCATTTTTTTAAAAACAATTTTTGCCATTTTCAGTTTTTTTGACTTTTATAGTCATTCAGGTTTTTTGAGCCTCAAGGGTCAGAAAAGCTCCGTTAGAGGTTGATCATAAGTTACTAGAAATTTTTTTGGCCATGTATTAGTTTTCAACTTTTTTTATCACAATTTTTAGCAGTTTTTTATGCAATTTTTTTCAAGTCTTTTAAATTTTTTTTTGGCGTTTTTTAGGTTTATCCAGCCTCAAGAGCCAGATAACCTCATTTAGGCTTTGATTATAGGTTACTGCATAGCTTCTAGATGTAATGGAATGTTTTTCAAGATTTTAATATCAGCTGTTTGCATTTTTTTAAGTTTTTGAATCTTTTGACTTTTTCCTTACTTTTTCCTGCACCAGGCTTCTAGGGACCTCCTCCAAGGTTTGATGAAAAGCTGTTCATTAAGCTTTTGCATGTGGATTTAATGGAATGGTTTTCAATATTTTAATGACTCCAGCTTTTGGAATTTTTTGATAAAATTTAATTTATTTTCAAATTTTAGGAAAATATTATCATGTTCCAAGTTTTTGGATCTTTATGAGCCAGTGAAACTATTTCAAGCTTGAAATAGGGATACTGGATGGTGTCTTGAGACAATGAATTGATTTTGAAGATTTTAATTTGAATTTTAGCTGGATTTTGTTAAAATTGGCGATTGTTTTCAAAGTTTTCTAATGTTTTCGTCCTTTTCTGAGTTCATTACTGATCATTACTGGCCAACGAAGTTTTTCAGGTCTTGCCGATGGGTTAATTGAGATAACTCCAGAGATAAAAAAAATAGTTTTGAACATTTTCACTGTGAAATCTGGAAGCTCTTTTAATCTGGAAGCTCTTTTTTATTTGATTCATTTAACTAACGAGGCTAGAAAACTAGAAGTTACAGAGTCGAATCAAGCTAAAGCTAGCCTCAGTAAACTGTGTCTAGCTACTGACGAAGCCAGCCGCCCGCCGGTCGTTTGACAGCAATTTGCCCGACGTTACTCGGTTATGTTAGTTTTTTTTTATAAAAGCAAAACGAAGTTCGGAGAGTTTTAAAGAACAGATTCTAAGAAGGGAGCAAGCAGAGAGTGGTTTTGTGTGCATACCTTTCGAAACAGAGCGACAAATGCATGTTATAAAAGTATTTTCGCCCAAGTTCGGGAATTTCAAGTGCGGATTTTTTAAGGTGGTCTTATTAGTTCTAAAAGTTTCGTGTTGTCTAAAAGGTTTTTAATTGCTCTCAAACAAAGTTTGTAGCAATTATATTAGTTCTGTCGGTCTTTTTTATGCGATTTGTCGCTTGACGGATTTTTCGTCTGACGTTTTTGACTTTTCGTTCTCAAAAATGGGATAAACAGGTAGCGCGCAGCGGCCATTAAATGCTCTTACAGCCTTTCAGCTCAAACTTTTGGAGACTTATTTTTATGGTGTGAAGGGCGGTTCTTAGAGGTTGAAGACACCCCCACTGGTGACCGCCATCTATTGCCCCCCCCCCCGAACAACCGATGGCTAAAAACATTCTTTATACTGATTTTCAAAATTTTTTTCAAGCTTTTTGAAAATTTTTTGTCGTTTTTTTTGTTCTTTCGGCCCTAGGTGTCAAGGAATTTTCTCTAGGGTTTTATAATAAGCTACTGCATCGTTTCTAGTGGTATTGGAATGGTTTCAAAATTGTAACATCACGAATTTTAGCATTTTTTTAAAAAAAACCTGCGAATTTCAATTTTTGACATTTAATTTTATTCACGTCTTTCCGGATTCACTGGCCATAAAACGTCCTTAAGTGTTTGATAATAAAATACTGACTGTTTTTAGTGATTTTTTTTGATAAAACTTGCATTTCAAAACTTCTGATTTTTTTTGTTGGTTATTAGGTTTCTCCAGTCTCAAGAGCTGAGGAACCTCCTCTAAGTTTTGACAATAGGTTACTGTATAGTTTCTAAATGTAATCGAATATTTTTCAAGATTTCAACGCCGCGAATTTTAGCACCTTTTTTTAAACAAAATTTGCAATTTTTTGAATTTTTTTTTGACATTTATCGTCATTATTCAGGTTCTTCAGCCTAACAGAAAATCTCCCTTAGGGTTTCATAATAAGTTATTGGAAATGTTTTGTGGCCATAGATTAGTTCTCAACTTTTATTACCACAAATTTTTGCAGTTTTTTTAATGCAACCTGCAATTTTTTCAAGTTTTCAAAATTTTTTGTCATTTCTTAGGTTTCTCCAGCCTCAAGAGCCACATAACCTCCTCCAGGGTTTGATTATAGGTTACTGCATAGCATCTAGATGTAATGGAATGTTTTTCAAGATTTTAATATCGGCAATTTTTAAAAAATAGTTTTTTGAATCTTCTTGATTTTTTTTTATCATGTTTCCGGCACCAGGGTCCTATGGAGCTCCTCCAAGTTTTGCTGATAAGCTGTCGCTAATATTCTAGAGTTAATGGAATGGTTATCAATATTTTAATGACTCCAGCTTTAGCAATTTTTTGATATTTAATTTTTCAAATTTTCGGAAAGTTATTATTATGTTCCAAGCTAATGGATCTTTATGAGCCAGTGAAACTATTGTCAGCTTGAAATAGGGATACTGGATAGTCTCTTGAGACAATGATATGGTTTCTAAGATTTTAATATCTTGATTGTTAGCAAGATTTTGTTAAATTTTCCGATTGTTTTCAAAATTTCTGAATATTTTTGTCCTTTTCTGAGTTTAACGATCATTACTGGCCAACGAAGCTTCTCAAGTCTTGCAGATGGATTACCTGACATAATAATAGAGACAAAAAATAGTTTTGAACATTTTTACTGCGAAATCTGGGAGCTTATAATATCAGTTTTTTATTTGATTTATTCACTAACAAGTCTAGAATACTAAAAGTTGCCAAGTCGACTCAAGCTAAAGCAAGCCTCACTAAACCGTGGCTAGCTACTAACGAAGCCAACTGCTCGTTTGGTACTTTGAGAGCAATGCGACCGACGTTAGTCGTTCATGTTATAAAGTTGAGAATTGCAATTAGTGTTGTTAGTTGCTTACAAACGAAGTTTGCAGCAATTATATTAGTCCTGTGGTTTTTTAAATGCGATTTTTCATTTGAGCGATTTTTTGTCTGACAGTTTTACTTTTCGTTATCAAATACGGGATAAACAGATCAAGCGTGAAGAACTTTGCAATATTTTTCAAATTTTTAAAATATCATTTTCTTATTTGATTTATTTACTAACAAGGCTAGAAAACTAAAAGTTGCAGAGTCGAATCAATTTAAAGCTAGTCTCACTAAACCGTGGCTGGCTACTGACGAAGCCAGCCGCCCGCCGGTCGTTTGACAGCAATTTGCCCGACGTTACTCGGTTATGTTAGTTTTTTTTATAAAAGCAAAACGACGTTCGGAGAGTTTTAAAGAACAGATTCTAAGAAGGGAGCAAGCAGAGAGTGGTTTTGTGTGCATACCTTTCGAAACAGAGCGACAAGTGCATGTTATAAAAGTATTTTCGCCCAAGTTCGGGAATTTCAAGTGCGGATTTTTTAAGGTGGTCTTATTAGTTCTAAAAGTTTCGTGTTATCTAAAAGGTTTTTAATTGCTCTCAAACAAAGTTTGTAGCAATTATATTAGTTCTGTCGGTCTTTTTTATGCGATTTGTCGCTTGACGGATTTTTCGTCTGACGTTTTTGACTTTTCGTTCTCAAAAATGGGATAAACAGGTAGCGCGCAGCGGCCATTAACTGCTCTTACAGCCTTTCAGCTCAAACTTTTGGAGACTTATTTTTATGGTGTGAAGGGCGGTTCTTAGAGGTTGAAGACACCCCCACTGGTGACCGCCATCTATTGCCCCCCCGAACAACCGATGGCTAAAAACATTTTTTATACTGATTTTCAAAATTTTTTTCAAGCTTTTTGAAAATTTTTTGTCTTTTTTTTTGTTCTTTCAGCCCTAGGTGTCAAGGAATTTTCTCTAGGGTTTTATAATAGGCTACTGCATCGTTTCTAGTGGTATTGGAATGGTTTCAAAATTGTAACATCACGAATTTTAGCATTTTTTTAAAAAAACCTGCGAATTTCAATTTTTGACATTTAATTTTATTCACGTCTTTCCGGATGCAGGGGCCAGAAAACGTCCTTAAGGGTTTGATAATAAAATACTGACTGTTTTTAGTGATTTTTTTTGATAAAACTTGCATTTCAAAAACTTCTGATTTTTTTGTTGGTTATTAGGTTTCTCCAGTCTCAAGAGCTGAGGAACCTCCTCTAAGTTTTGACAATAGGTTACTGTATAGTTTCTAAATGTAATCGAATGTTTTTCAAGATTTCAACGCCGCGAATTTTAGCATCTTTTTTTAAACAAAATTTGCAATTTTTTGAATTTTTTTTGACATTTATCGTCATTATTCAGGTTCTTCAGGCTAACAGAAAATCTCCCTTAGGGTTTCATAATAAGTTATTGGAAATGTTTTGTGGCCATGGATTAGTTCTCAACTTTTATTACCACAAATTTTTGCAGTTTTTTTAATGCAACCTGCAATTTTTTCAAGTTTTCAAAGTTTTTTGTCATTTCTTAGGTTTCTCCAGCCTCAAGAGCCACATAACCTCCTCCAGGGTTTGATTATAGGTTACTGCATAGCTTCTAGATGTAATGGAATGTTTTTCAAGATTTTAATATCGGCAATTTTTAAAAAATATTTGCAATTTCAAGTTTTTTTGAATCTTCTTGATTTTTTTAATCATTTTTCCGGCACCAGGGTCCTATGGAGCTCCTCCAAGTTTTGCTGATAAGCTGTCGCTTATATTCTAGAGTTAATGGAATGGTTATCAATATTTTAATGACTCCAGCTTTAGCAATTTTTTGATATTTAATTTTTCAAATTTTCGGAAAATTATTATTATGTTCCAAGCTAATGGATCTTTATGAGCCAGTGAAACTATTGTCAGCTTGAAATAGGGATACTGGATAGTCTCTTGAGACAATGATATGGTTTCTAAGATTTTAATATCTTGATTGTTAGCAAGATTTTGTTAAATTTTCCGATTGTTTTCAAAATTTCTGAATATTTTTGTCCTTTTCTGAGTTTAACGATCATTACTGGCCAACGAAGCTTCTCAAGTCTTGCAGATGGATTACTTGACATAATAATAGAGACAAAAAATAGTTTTGAACATTTTTACTGCGAAATCTGGGAGCTTATAATATCAGTTTTTTATTTGATTTATTCACTAACAAGTCTAGAATACTAAAAGTTGCCAAGTTCACTCAAGCTAAAGCAAGCCTCACTAAACCGTGGCTAGCTACTAACGAAGCCAACTGCTCGTTTGGTACTTTGAGAGCAATGCGACCGACGTTAGTCGTTCATGTTATAAAGTTGAGAATTGCAATTAGGGTTGTTAGTTGCTTACAAACGAAGTTTGCAGCAATTATATCAGTCCTGTGGTTTTTTAAATGCGATTTTTCATTTGAGCGATTTTTTGTCTGACAGTTTTACTTTTCGTTATCAAATACGGGATAAACAGATCAAGCGTGAAGAACTGTGCAATTTTTTCAAATTTTTAAAATATCATTTTCTTATTTGATTTATTTACTAACAAGGCTAGAAAACTAAAAGTTGCAGAGTCGAATCAATTTAAAGCTAGTCTCACTAAACCGTGGCTGGCTACTGACGAAGCCAACCGCTCGCCGGTTGTTTGAGAGCAATTCGCCCGACGTTAGTCGGTTATGTTAGTTTTTTTTTCTAAAAGCAAAACGAAGTTCAGAGAGTTTTACTGAACAGATTCGCAGAAGGGAGCAAGCAGAGAGTGGTTTTGTGTGCATACTTTTCGAAAC
The DNA here is from genome assembly GCF_964194025.1 of Convolutriloba macropyga. Lineage (NCBI taxonomy): Eukaryota > Metazoa > Xenacoelomorpha > Acoela > Convolutidae > Convolutriloba > Convolutriloba macropyga. The sequence continues at coordinate 53,395,147 of NC_134470.1, read as the reverse complement.
AGGGCGACAAATGCATGTTATAAAAGAATCTTCGCCAAATTCGGGAATTTTTTCCAAGTGCGGATTGTTAAAGGTTGTCTTATTAGTTCCTAAAATTTCGTGTTTAAAAGGTTTTTAATTGCTCTCAAAGTTTGTAGCAATTATATTAGTTCTGTCGGTCTTTTTTTATGCGATTTGTTGTTGACGGATTTTTCGTCTGACGTGTTTGACTTTTCGGTCTCAAAAATTGGATAAACAGGTAGCGCGTAGCGGCCATTAAGTGCTCTTACAGCCTTTCAGCTCAAACTGTTTTGGAGACTTATTTTTATGGTGTGAAGGGCGGTTCTTAGAGGTTGAAGACACCCCCACTGGTGACCGCCCACTATTGCCCCCTCCCCGAAGAACCGATGGCTAAAGACATTTTTTATACTGATTTTCAAAAATTTTTTCAAGCTTTTTGAAAATTTTTTGTCTTTTTTTGAGTTCTTTCAGCCCTAGGTGTCAAGGAACTTTCTCTAGGGTTTTATAATAGGTTACTGCATCGTTTCTAGTGGTATTGGAATGGTTTCAAAATTGTAACATCACGACTTCTAGCATCTTTTTTTTAAAAAACGTGCAAATTTCAATTTTTTGACATTTAATTTTATTCACGTCTTTCCGGATGCAGGGGCCAGAAAACGTCCTTAAGGGTTTGATAATAAAATACTGACTGTTTTTAGTGATTTTTTTTTTGATAAAACTTGCGTTTCAAAACTTCTGAATTTTTTTGTTGGTTATTAGGTTTCTCCAGTCTCAAGAGCTGAGGAACCTCCTATAAGTTTTGACAATAGGTTACTGTATAGTTTCTAAATGTAATCGAATGTTTTTCAAGATTTCAACGCCACGAATTTTAGCATCTTTTTTTTTTACAATTTTTGCAATTTTTTGAATTTTTTTTACATTTATTGTCATTATTCAGGTTCTTCAGCATAACAGAAACTCTCCCTTAGGGTTTCATAATAAGTTATTGGAAATGTTTTTTGGCTATGGATTAGTTCACAACTTTTATTACCACAAATTTTAGCAGTTTTTTTAATGCAACCTGCAATTTTTCAAGTTTTTTGAAATTTTTTGTCATATTTTAGGTTTCTCCAGCCTCAAGAGGCACATAACCTCCTCCAGGGTTTTATTATAGGTTACTGCATAGCTTTTAGATGTAATGGAATGTTTTCAAGATTTTAATATCGGCAATTTTGAAAAAATATTTGCAATTTCAAGTTTTTTGAATCTTCTTGATTTTTTTTATCATTTTTCCGGCACCAGGGTCCTATGGAGCTCCTCCAAGTTTTGATGATAAACTGTCGCTTATATTCTAGAGTTAATGGAATGGTTATCAATGTTTTAATGACTCCAGCTTTAGCAATTTTTTGATATTTAGTTTTTCAAATTTTTGGAAAATTATTATGTTCCAAGTTTATGGATCTTTATGAGCCAGTGAAACTATTTTCAGCTTGAAATAAGGATACTGGATAGTCTCTTGAGACATTGAAATGGTTTCTTAGATTTTAATATCTTGATTGTTAGCAAAATTTTGTTAAATTTTCCGCTTGTTTTCAAATTTTCTGAATATTTTTGTCCTTTTCTGAGTTTAACGATCATTACTGGGAAATCTGGGAGCTTAAAATATCAGTTTTTTATTTGATTTATTCACTAACAAGTCTAGAATACTAAAAGTTGCCGAGTCGACTCAAGCTAAAGCTAGCCTCACTAATCCGTGGCTAGCTACTAACGAAGCCAACTGCTCGTTTGGTACTTTGAGAGCAATGCGACCGACGTTAGTCGTTCATGTTATAAAGTTGAGAATTGCAATTAGGGTTGTTAGTTGCTTACAAACGAAGTTTGCAGCAATTATATTAGTCCTGTGGTTTTTTAAATGCGATTTTTCATTTGAGCGATTTTTTGTCTGACAGTTTTACTTTTCGTTATCAAATACGGGATAAACAGATCAAGCGTGAACTTTGCAATTTTTTTCAAATTTTTAAAATATCATTTTCTTATTTGATTTATTTACTAACAAGGCTAGAAAACTAAAAGTTGCAGAGTCGAATCAATTTAAAGCTAGTCTCACTAAACCGTGGCTGGCTGCTGACGAAGCCAACCGCTCGCCGGTTGTTTGAGAGCAATTCGCCCGACGTTAGTCGGTTATGTTAGTTTTTTTTCTAAAAGCAAAACGAAGTTCAGAGAGTTTTAGTGAACAGATTCGCAGAAGGGAGCAAGCAGAAAGTGGTTTTGTGTGCATACTTTTCGAAACAGGGCGACAAATGCATGTTATAAAAGAATCTTCGCCAAGTTAGGGAATTTTTTCCAAGTGCGGATTGTTAAAGGTTGTCTTATTAGTTCTTAAAATTTTGTGTTTAAAAGGTTTTTAATTGCTCTCCAAGTTTGTAGCAATTATTTTAGTTCTGTCGGTCTTTTTTTATGCGATTTGTTGTTGACGGATTTTTCGTCTGACGTGTTTGACTTTTCGGTCTCAAAAATCGGATAAACAGGTAGCGCGTAGCGGCCATTAAGTGCTCTTACAGCCTTTCAGCTCAAACTGTTTTGGAGACTTATTTTTATGGTGTGAAGGGCGGTTCTTAGAGGTTGAAGACACCCCCACTGGTGACCGCCCACTATTGCCCCCCCCCGAACAACCGATGGCTAAAAACATTTTTTATACTGATTTTCAAAATTTTTTTCAAGCTTTTTGAAAATTTTTTGTCTTTTTTTGAGTTCTTTCAGCCCTAGGTGTCAAGGAACTTTCTCTAGGGTTTTATAATAGGTTACTGCATCGTTTCTAGTGGTATTGGAATGGTTTCAAAATTGTAACATCACGACTTTTAGCATCTTTTTTTTAATAAACGTGCAATTTTCAATTTTTTGACATTTAATTTTATTCACGTCTTTCCGGATGCAGGGGCCAGAAAACGTCCTTAAGGGTTTGATAATAAAATACTGACTGTTTTTAGTGATTTTTTTTTTTATAAAACTTGCATTTCAAAACTTCTGAATTTTTTTGTTGGTTATTAGGTTTCTCCAGTCTCAAGAGCTGAGGAACCTCCTATAAGTTTTGACAATAGGTTACTGTATAGTTTCTAAATGTAATCGAATGTTTTTCAAGATTTCAACGCCACGAATTTTAGCATCTTTTTTTTACAAATTTTGCAATTTTTTGAATTTTTTTTACATTTATTGTCATTATTCAGGTTCTTCAGCATAACAGAAACTCTCCCTTAGTGTTTCATAATAAGTTATTGGAAATGTTTTGTGGCCATGGATTAGTTCTCAACTTTTATTACCACAAATTTTAGCAGTTTTTTAATGCAACCTGCAATTTTTCAAGTTTTTTTGAAATTTTTTGTCATATTTTAGGTTTCTCCAGCCTCAAGAGGCACATAACCTCCTCCAGTGTTTGATTATAGGTTACTGCATAGCTTTTAGATGTAATTGAATGTTTTCAAGATTTTAATATCGGCAATTTTTAAAAAATATTTGCAATTTCAAGTTTTTTGAATCTTCTTGATTTTTTTTATCATTTTTCCGGCACCAGGGTCCTAAGGAGCTCCTCCAAGTTTTGCTGATAAGCTGTCGCTTATATTCTAGAGTTAATGGAATGGTTATCAATGTTTTAATGACTCCAGCTTTAGCAATTTTTTGATATTTAGTTTTTCAAATTTTCGGAAAATTATTATGTTCCAAGTTTATGGATCTTTATGAGCCAGTGAAACTATTTTCAGCTTGAAATAAGGATACTGGATAGTCTCTTGAGACATTGAAATGGTTTCTTAGATTTTAATATCTTGATTGTTAGCAAAATTTTGTTAAATTTTCCGCTTGTTTTCAAAATTTCTGAATATTTTTGTCCTTTTCTGAGTTTAACGATCATTACTGGCCAACGAAGCTTCTCAAGTCTTGCAGATGGATTACTTGATATAATACTAGAGACAAAAAATAGTTTTGAACTTTTTTACTGCGGAATCTGGGAGCTTAAAATATCAGTTTTTTATTTGATTTATTCACTAACAAGTCTAGAATACTAAAAGTTGCCGAGTCGACTCAAGCTAAAGCTAGCCTCACTAATCCGTGGCTAGCTACTAACGAAGCCAACTGCTCGTTTGGTACTTTGAGAGCAATGCGACCGACGTTAGTCGTTCATGTTATAAAGTTGAGAATTGCAATTAGGGTTGTTAGTTGCTTACAAACGAAGTTTGCAGCAATTATATTAGTCCTGTGGTCGTTTAAATGCGATTTTTCATTTGAGCGATGTTTTGTCTGACATTTTTTACTTTTCGTTCTTAAAAACGGGATAAACAGATCAAGCGCGAAGGGCATTGTGGCTGAGCAGCTTTTTAGAGTCTTGCACTTAAGTAATCTTTAAGTGTGCCATTCACCAAAACTATTCTGAGATAATTTTTTGAAGGGAGGTTCCTAATCTTAAAAGGTTGATCCCCACTCACTCTTTAAACGCTACCACCGTCCACCTGCCTTTTTGGAACTCTCCCCCAATTCTAGCATCCTCTAGCTGGGTACTGCCAAAGCACACCGCTCGTCGGTCGTTTGAGAGCAATTCATCCGATGTTAGTCGGCTATGTTTAAGATAGCGTTTTGAAGCTCTATGGTAATTAATGGGAGATTTACGCTAATTTGCTTCTTTTAGCTTTATTTTACGCATTTCATTGTTTTATTGCACTTATTAATAGCCGCCGTCAGGTTCTCATCGGATATTATTTAGGCGGTCTCCTTTCTTAATTCCCTTTACCTTTTGATCACGTTTTTCGTTTTACATATGTCATAGTTTTCACGTTTGACTTCTGACTTACTGCACTCACTGTTTACATTGAATTGATTTTAATTTCTTTCACGCATTGAGTTACGCAATGTATTGAATTTGGTCAATGTCAAAAGAGCAAAATCAAAAGAAACACGGCATGCATATAAAGCCCGGTCATTGTCAGTGCATTAGGTTATCAAAGTTTATTGACGCGAATGCTAGCTGGGATTAGTATTATGCTTAAGAATCTTCACTATAGAAGTCGAATTAAGAGCTTTCACTATAGAAGCCAAATTTGTACCGAATCTGCCGAATGTACACGCCAAACAAGAAAACGTTGACACTAAGAAACATTGTCAATTTCTATCTCTTAATGTTTTCTGTTTCTGTTCCAATCCCCATGTGCGCCAAGCAGATCAGCGGCGGCTATTTTTCGGCAATTTGCCGGCTGCGTTCGTTTACTGAATTGAAGCTTAACACTCCTATGAGTAATTTGCTAATGTAATGAAAGTTTTAGTGCAAATCATTTTATATAATTCGACAGAACATAGATAAATTTTTTAAAATATTTCTTCTTTTCAAATTTAGAGTTTTTAAAGGCTTTTCTTCCATTGCTTGAGCAGTTTCATAGCCTAGATTTAATAGAGCAATTTTTTGTTTATATATGTACATTTACTCTGTGAAAAAGTAATTGAATTGTCATACTTTTTAGGTCAATTTATTTTTGGCCAATTTTTCCTTTTGTTATTTAACTAGGATTTTTATTTTCTGATTTCATATTTTCTGACAGCAGATGGATGCTAACTGTGTGAAGGGCTTGTTTTCTCGGGGAGGACAGATTCGAGTAGTTTTCGGATTTCTTTCGTCTTTTTTTTGAAATTTATACAAATATTTTAATTGCTTGAAGTTAATTTGGAGTATTGATTTTGGTAGGTGTTCGAACAAAAATTTATTTTTCGATTGTTTTTTTCACGTGTGTATTTGACTTCTGTTTTTACTGTTTTTTTGATTTTTTAATTTTTCGAATGCTTTTTCGAATCATCTTGTCTATTCTATGTCTAGTTTTTGTTTATTTAATGCTTTTTTAAATTTCAGTTTTGGACTTGTCATGTTTAATTGTTCTCGATTGATGTTCGAAGCCATTATTGTAAACGTGTTTGTTTTTTATGCAAAATTTTTGCTTGACCGTTTTTTTCGAGTGATGTTTTGCTTAATCTAAAGTGCTGATATTGAGAAATTAAGTCCGCATTGCAAGAATACAAGCAATTCTATAATGACTACCATAATGGCCTGATAGACGAGGGGTAAGTGCTCCAGTCTAGGACGCAGGAGGTGGCAAGTTTGAATACCTCCCTAGTCGGATTTTTTTTGCTACCATAAAGAACATTTTTTTGCTACAGCCCTTCTGAATTAAATTGCCCTTTTGACTTTTCAACGAAACGCGCCCAGGGCATCAAGTTCTCTTAGAGCCTTTGAGCTTACGGGATTCTTAGCATGCGATTCATGGTCAGTCGTTTGCTGATCATTTCGCTCGTCGTCAGTTGGTTGTTCGCTTTTTGGGACTGTTTTGCTATGAATTAATTTCATTTCGAAGTTTAAGCAGCTGAACTCTACAGGTCCTATTGCCAGTCGAATGAGAAGTGTGTCTGTATTGGTTTTATTTTTACTGAATTATATCTCCTTCCGCGCCTGTGGTTTGAGGGCAATTCGTCTGACTTTAATTGGGTTTGTTTTGTCCGGTGAACAGACAAAACAGTCCCGAATAGCAAAATATTCCCAGACAAAACAGTCCCAGACAAAATAGTCCCATGAAAGCAGACAAAACAGTCCCAGACAAAATAGTCAGAACTAAAGATAAAGTTAAGCATATTCGCAACAATTAACTAAGAAAACCCTTAATTATTCATATGATTCTATTTCACTGAACAAATATTAAGCTGATTACAACATAATTTTTGCCAAATAATTTATTTGAAACAAGACTTTGGTTTAATCTAAATTCATATCAATTAAAAAATGCACTCAGAAACTTAACTCATAGATTATGTTCGATAATTGTTTGTAGATTACATTTACATTTGTTCCGATATTTATTTGGGACTATTTTGTCTGCTTTCTTGGGACTGTTTTGTCTGGGATTTTTTTGCAATTTGGGACTGTTTTGTCTGGGACTGTTTTGTCCGGACACGGTTTTGTCCATTGTTAACGTTCGTATTTGTTAAGTAGGGTTTTGAAGCTGCTGTGTACTCTTTCGTGGTTGTTATCTTTCAGCATATTGAGCAAAGATAGCATATTGTCTAAGAAGTTTGTTTCCATGGAAAATTGCAGTTGATTTTGTCATTAATAGCCGCGCTCATCTTCTCAACCGGCTATTATAGCGCTCCTATTTTTTACGACTCGAAGAGGAGTATTGGAGAAGTCCTTTTTTGAAATCACTTTAGTTGGAGTGAATTTTGAAGCAGGAAATGAAACGCGTGAAAAATTTTGAGTGGTTTGGGTACTCAACAAAAGTGAAGAGGGAAGCGAAAAGAGAGTGGTTTTTTGTTCATTCCGCTGTTTTCGAGAGAGCGAGAAATTGAGGTGTGAAAAAAATTTCTCTAAGCGAGCGAAATTTAGTGTTCACGTGCGGCCGTTTTAAAACCGTTTTTTTGTTAATTTTTTTTGGTTTAGAAGTCTGATTATGATATTGTGTGATTTTTAAGGTTGCTTTAATAGTGGTTTGTAGGTTTTTGGTGATTAATAAGAATTTTATACAATTTTGCTGGTTTTTCAGCTATTTTGCTGAATTTTAGGCGAATTTTAGCATTTTTTTCTCTTGTTATATTGCTTTGTATGGGCTTTGAATAGACGCATGTTAGTTACTGAGTCTTTAGATACCGAGTGATTAAATTTTCGTATGTTTTAAACGATTTTTTTGTTAAGAAGAATGACAATAAACTGAAACATTTAACGTTTTTGGCTCTATGTGCTCTTGTGAAATCAAAAACGCTTATTTTTTTCTAAGATTTATTTCAAGGTGTTTTTATATGCTCTTTGTGTTCTTCAAGTTTTTATAGCATTTTAAGTTTTTATAGCATTTGGGGATGCCTATAGTCCAATTTAGTTGTTTTTGATGCGTGTTGATGATTTTGATTTCAGTTTTTTTTGAATTTTTGCTGAAATCTTCTGATTCTGCTTTTGCTACTTTTTATTATTCTAGCTTTTGATAGGAACTTTTCTAGAGGTTTTAATGGTATATATTTAGAGCACTTTTCAATGACAGATTTTACTAACTTTTTACTTTTTTTAAATCAATTTTATTGGAGTGATTTTTGAAGCGGGAAATGAAACGCGTCAAAAAGTTTGAAATGATTTTGGCGCTGAAAAATTGGAAGAGTCCAGCGAAAACGGAGTGGTTTTTGTTCATTCAGCTGTTTTTGAGAGAGCGAGAAACTGATGTCTGAAAAAAATTTCTCAAAGCGAGCGAATTCCTTTTTTCACGTGCGGCTTTTCAATGCATTTTTTTTTCAACTTTTGATGGTTATGAAGTTTGATTTTGATATTGTATTAGTTTCAGGCTTGTTTTGATAGGAAGTGTTCGAGCAGTTTATTTGAGTTTACTGCTAATTTGGAGGATTTTGTTCAGTTTTGCTGATTTTTAGACAAAATTTAATGGTTTTTTGCCTGTTTTTTTCTCGTTTTAATGCTTTAAGTGGGAATCGAATAGAAGCTTGTTATTTAGGATATTTTTGGTTACCAATTGACTAAAGTTCTCTTGGTATCAATTATTTTTTTCACGGGAAATTTGGTAGAAAAATTGAGAAATGTTAAACCATTTTTCTTATTTTCGCAGTTTTTCTCTTTTTTAAATCTGAGAAATTTCCTAGCCTATTATGACTTGCCCATTGTTTTGCGAACTTTTCATTGCTCTAAAAGCAAAGGAACTTTACTCGGTTTTATGCTTCCTTGTACTATTAAAAAATTCATTAAGTTTTTCTTGTTTTTTTGTTTAATTTGTGTTCGAATGCCGTTTATATACTTCCTTATTTTTTATGGCATTTGTGGAGGTTCAGGGTTCACAATAGTTGTTCTATTTATTAAGTCATAATTATGGGCAATTTTATCCTTCGTTTCGTTTCCGGAATTCTTCTGGCTATGTTTTTTTTACTTCGTCGAACAAAAAAATGTTCGCTTTCCCTCATTTTGCCGCTTTTTCAACATTTTGCGTGAAATCTTTTTGACTTCTCTAGGCTAGTTTCTCTCTTCTGTCATTCTGCTAAAATTGATTTTGAACATCAATTGCTCAGCAAAGCAATTCAAAATGAACAGAGTCAGTATAAAAATTTGAAGTCAGAAATAGAAACGGGATAAACCCATAAAGCCCAATTTTAGATGCCCGCTATTTGAAGGTCGTTCCTATAAGTCTTAGTTACTATCTCTAATGCTTATTGGTATTGATAGTAGCCCTTGTAGCCTCTCTAAGAAACAGAAATATGTTCCTGCAGGGTATATTTGTACAATTTTTTTCGATTCCTTCAATCCTAGTTGGGGTTTTGAGAATCAACTCCGGCTTTTTTCCCGCAATCTGCCGTTGGTGTTTTAAAATGTTAATGACCCTTGGTGAACTTCCGACTGTAAATGACTACAATACAATTAAGTCAATGCCAGTTGCTAGTGAACAGTTTTTCACGGAGTTAGTTGGCGATATTTAGCCGATGTTATAAGCTGAATTTTAGCATCGCGACGAACCAAAAAAATCCCAAAGGGGAATTATGTTTGCTCTACTCATTTTTGTATCTGGTGATCTATATTGTACGGGTAGAAAGAATATTTTGGACCTATTTCGGTAGCAATTTGCTGGCTATGTTGATTAATTATGGCTACTGATTTTAAGTTTTTGTCAAGCCGGCTGCTCGAATTTCTTATCATAGATCGTGATTATCACAGACTGTGATTCAATTTAATTTTATTGCGAGCGTGTATGCTAGAAATTGTTAACAATGTGAATGCTTGTGGCCGGTTATGCTGAAAACCAGAAACCTTATGTTGTTGACTATATAGAAAACCAAAATGATCTCCAACGATAGAATTTTTCAAAAGGAAACATTGAGGTCTTGCTTTGTAGTTAATCTTCTTAGGAACGTTCATATGTATATGCTGCTTGATATGTAGACAAAGGTAGACTGCTAGCCAAGAAACATATTTTCGTTTTGAATGTGTTCAATTTGAAAGATTTGCAATGTTAAGGTGGTACCAAAGCACCCACAGTGACGATGCACATGAAGGCATGGCCCTCTCTTTAGCACAGCAAGGTGGTGTGTACAGAGCACTAAATGAACTCTACTCGTCATTGACCTCTTTCAAAGAGAGTGTCAATGTGTTCCAGCAGACAGGCAATAGACTTGCCCAGGCTCAGCAATTAGGAAATACAGGTTCGCTGCTATCATTTTTTAAAATCTTTCAGTAATATGCGACTATGTCCTACTTGTAACATTTGAGAAGGTAATTCTTTTCTAATTTGAATGTTAGGTTTCTGGGAGTCTTAAGAGCAAACTGGATGTCTTGAATTAATTGACATTTTTCTCAACATTGGCTTCTGAAAAATAGCATTTATCCTATAGCTTTTTCTCCGAGCGTTTCAAGCGATTTTATTGTGCAGGCGATAAGAAAATAAATTTAAAAACGATTTTATCAAGCTTCCAACTTTTGATTGGTTGATAGAGGAATGAAAAAAAAAGCATGCAGTAAAGGTTCATAAATTTTGTTGTTAATGTTGCACACTCGTCTATTCAGTTGGCTCATTTAGTACTGCAAAATAACTTCGAAATTAACTTAGCAGAAATCAGAACGTTTTCCCGCGAAACACGCGTTCGGTTAAAAATAAATGAGATTGCAATAAACAAACCATTGGCTAGCCTACAATTTCATAGAGAAACGTAGCAGCAGCATACTAACACTAGAAGATGTCAGAGTTTCTGCTGATGATAGTAAAATTTGCGAGTGGGGACACTTAAACGGCACTCTTTTTGACAACTCGAAGAGGTGCACCGTTTTTCTACGACATTTGCAATAAGCGGCTCATCCAAGCAAATGCCTATTATTTAGGCGCTATCATTAATTGCTCTCAAACAAAGTTTGTAGCAACTATATTAGTCTGTCGGTCTTTTTTTATGCGATTTTTCGTCTGACGCTTTTGACTTTTTGTCCTCAAAAACGGGATAAACAGGTAGCGCCCATCGGGCATTAAGTGCTCTTAGAGCCTTTTAGCTCTGTTTCAGCAGATTTTTTTTAGCCCTAGGTGTCAGTGAACCTCCTCTAGGTTTTAATAATAGGTTACTGCATAGTTTCTTGTGGTAATGGATTGGCTTCAAGGTTTTAACACCACAAATTTTGGCAATTTTTTTTATAAAACTTGCTTTTTTCAAGTTTTTTAAATTTTTGTCGTTTTTTAGGTTTTTCGGCCTCAAGAGTCAAGGAACTTCCTCTAGGGTTTGAAAATAGGTTACTGTATATTTTTCAGATGTAATGGAATGTCTTGCAAGATTTTAGCATCACGAATTTTTTGACAAAACTTGCAATTTTTTTGACATTTAGTCTTTATTCAGGTTTTTTGAGCCTCAAGGGTCAGCAAACCTCCTAAGGGATCTGATAATAAGTTGCTGACAAGTTTGGCCACAGAAAAGTTTTTCATTTTTTTTTATGTCAAAATTTTAACAATTCTTTGATAAATGTAATTGTTTCAAAGAATCTAGTTTTCCTTATTAAAGTTTCAAAGAACGAAAGAAGAACTTACCTGACGAACTTTATTGCTGTGTCGATAATTAATGGCCACAAAACTAAACAAAATTCTAATTTTGTTTTGGCGCTCTCATTATCTTATTGACCTATCAATCATATGTCAGAGGTAATTTCTCCCACCAACAGAAACCTGATTCTAACATCCACCGACCTCCAACTAATGAACTCGATTGTACCCAAGCCATATATGATTCTCAAGAAATGTTGATGAAAATAGAAAATCACCTCCGGGAGTCGGAGTTAAGATCTATTTACATGCCAATCATGTAAAATGTTTTTAGCTAATCTAAATTTTCTCTATATTTTCGCATAGGTAACTACTATAAATACAAGCTAATTTTTGTATATTTTCAGTTCAAAATTTAATTTAAAATTGAACTTATTGAAATATTTGACTCGTGTTATTGACCACGACAATGGTGTCCAGACTAGCTACAGACAGACAAATTTTGGATCTACAGAATGCAGAATCAGCTACTGCGTGGATTGTCTTTAGTGGCGAAATGTCGCGCAGAGAAGAAAGAGGACAAGGTCAACACCGATGGTACTGTACAGGACCTACAGGTAACCAATCTCTTCCTTAGTATGTGTGGGAAAGATGCAATTATTAAACTTAGGAGCCTAATGAGTCCTAGGATTTTGATAGACACTCCGTATAAAGACATCACAGATTGGCGATTCAAAATTATATTTATCCTAAAGAGAGAGTAGTAACTGCAGAAAGGGCTAAAATTCTGTCCGTAATACATGATGTAGGGGAGTCAGACGACGACTTCCGAGCACGTCTTAGAGAAGAAGTACGCCATTGTGACTTCGAAAAACTGAAAACAGCGGCCAACCCCGAAGAGGAGTTGGTAAAAAAAGTTTCTCAGGTTTGAGGGGCCCTGAAGCAAAACTTAGACTACTAGACGGTATTAAAGCAAAACCAGCAATGTCGGTTACTGAAATGACCGAGAGCTTACAGTTCAGAAGTCAAGCAATGGCTTTTGCAAAATGTGAAAGAAGTTGGGTTCAAATCAAAAAGACCTTTCGAAAACCAAATAAAAAAATTACGGCTAATAAAAGCAACAACATGTGCACTATGTGTGGAGGTAAGCCACACTCTAGTAGACCATGTCCAGCGCTAAGTACAAATTGCAACACCTGTGAAAAGGTGGGACACTTCTCAAAAATGTGTAGAAGGAAACCCCAACCAAATTCAGGTAAGTACAATAAACAGAATAACTTTTGCGAAAAGGTTTCTTTAGAGCAAGCATCTCCAGCATCGGAGATGGGAATGTTTTATACTACAGAACAAATCTTTAGCATGTCTGTGACATGGGAATCTATCTCACTAAATAACTGCAAACTAAAAATGCAGATAGCACAGTGATATCATCAAAAATATGGACTGAGCTAGGTAAACCTCACTTGGATGGTAAGATATGACATCTCGAAGCTTATGATGGTCATCAATTAACGCTTCTGGGATCACTTATTTGTGGCGTTGAGTGGAACGGAAGCAGGCTCACGCAAAAACAACTAGCAGTTGTGCAGTCTGATAAAGAATTTCGACTACTTGGTAGAGACCTTCTACACAAGCACGGTGTGAACAACATCACAGCCGAGCACCTACTTGCTGTGAGGGGTTACAAAGCTCATGTGAAGCTGATACCAGGAACACTGCCAATGTTCTGCAAAGCCAGAAAATACCTCTACCTCTTCAAGAGGTCACAGAGAAGCTGGAACAAATGGTCAGACAAGGTATACTTGAACCGGTACAGCCAGGAGGAGTCACTATTGCATCTCCAGTGGTGTGGCAGTGAAAGAAGAGTGGAGAACTGACACTTTGCGTGGATTTGAAGGTGTACATCAATAGCAAGGTCATGGATGAGGACTACCCAATACCAGACATGGAGACGATCTTCCACAACCTACATGGGGCCTCATACTTTGGCAAAATTGAATTCTCAGATGCCTACTATCAAATTGAACTTGACGAAGAAGCAAAAGATATGCACAACCAACACATCTCAGGGACCGTTCAAGATGTGCCGACTACCTCAGGGATTGAAAAACTCTTCTTCAATCTTCCAGAATTGCATCGAATCAACACTCAGAGGAATCAAAGGTGTTGTGATCTTTCAAGACGATGTATTGGTGTATGGAACTACCAAGGAGCAGTTCGACAAGAGAACGCTTGCAGTCAAGAATCGACTACGTGAGAAAAATTTTACTATTAATGAGAAAAAATCTAACTCAAAACCAGTCGATAGCGTTAGCTTTTTGGGATACTCCATTTCAAAGGAGGGAATAAGACCAGATCCCAAACATGTTGAAAAAATAAAAAAATGCAAAAGCACCAACTAACAACAAACAACTCAAATCGTTTGTTGGGCTAGCTGATTTTTACGGAAGAATGATTCCTGATTTTGCAACAAAAATGCTACCCTTCAAGAACATGAGAAATAGCGATTTCTCATGGGGCAAAATGCAACAAAAAGCCTTTGAAGACATAAAAAATGAATTATGTGCTAACCCACTAGTACAGCCATAAAGTCTACAAAAAGAAGCAACAGTTACTACTGACGCCTCTGAAAAAGCCATTGGCGGGGTTCTTTCGCAAGAGGGACATCCAGTCATATATTTATCGAGAAAATTGACTCCAGTGGAGCAAAACTACTCGAACATAGAGCGGGAAGCACTGGCAATTGTGTTTGTGGTCACAAGACTTAATCAATTCATTCTTGGAAGACGATTTACCCTACAGACTGACCACAAGCCGCTCAAATATCTTTTTGCACCAGACGAGGAGATCCCGAAGACAGCATCAGCGAGAATCACAAGATGGGCAATAACTCTAATGGGTTTTGACTATGAGTTGAAGTACACGCCAGAAGAGCAGATACCCCATGCAGATGCTTTGAGCAGAATGGATTTTGACGAAGACGAATCGGACAACGATCGAGTGTGCTTCGCAATCAATAACATCTACTTCGCCCAGAGTAATTTGGTGACCCAGACAAATCAAAACTGAACTTGGAACAAACAGACTCTTCCAGGACATAATGAAACGAATCAAAAGTGGCAATTGGAAACAATGTTCAGAAGCGGAAAAAGGATTCGAACAATAGAAAGATGCACTTACATGGAATCATCTTCAGAGGTATTGTTCCTTTCATTCCACCCAAACTACGACACTTGGTTTTGGCAAAAGCGCATGAAACACATCCCGGGAAGAATGCAACTGAGGCATTAGTCAGAATGATAGCATGGTGGTCTGACATTACCCAAGACGTTCAACACTTTGTTGGTGAATATAAAAATTGTCAAATGAACAGGCCTAGCCTGGGAAAAACAGTCTCTACGTGGCCAGAAGCGACGTTTGGGAACGGCTCCACATAGACTGGGGTTATGTTAAGGACCAAGGCAATATCTTAGTATTTGTTGACGCGGGTTCTGGTTGGATAGAAGCTTTCCCCGCGGGAAATAGAACATCAGAAACAGTTAAATTATATCTTAGTCAAATTTTTGCAAGATTCGGAATACCAAAAACTGTAGTATCTGATAATGGTCCTGAATTTGTAAGTGGTGACCTTAAACAGTGGTGTGAATCACTGGGAATTAAGGAAATGGAATCAACCGTCTATCGTCCAAGAGCTAATGGACTAGCTGAAAGAGCAGCTCAGACAGTGAAGAGGGCCCTTCAAGCGTGGAGTCCCAACCTTAATGTGTTATTTGGAGCATTCCTGCAAAGGGCACTGATGACACATCGCAACACTTCAAAGACGAGGGGCAAAACTCCAGATGAACTCTTGTTGGGACGCAGAGTGAGACTATCAACAAAAGCAGATTTCGACTTGTGCGAACCCATTCTATTCAAGGCCAGCGAAAAGACAAAGACGGTTCCTGCTACATTCATCATCAGGAAGGGCTTGAACACATCTTTCATACAGCCCGAAAACTCAGCACGGACTATTCTAGGGAGCGACAACGAAATTGCGAGACTAGACGAGGAGGACAATGTGAAAACTGAACCAGCATTGGAGGAAACCATATCTCAATCAGAACAACAACTTCAGAACACAGATGTAGGACCTTCACTTCAAGATGAATCTTCTGCAGCCACATCATCTGCAGAGCACCAACAACCCGAAACCTCAGAGCATCAACAAGAAACAGAAACAACCCGACAGATTTGGAGAAACTATACCCACAAACTTGCTTAAAAAAGGAGGGAGGATGTGATGGTTTCAAAGAAACTTCAAGAAACTTAAGAAATTTTTTTATTAAAGTTTCAAAGAACGAAAGAAGAACTTACCTGACGAACTTAATTGCTGTGTCGATATGTAATGGCCACAAAACTAAATAAAATTCTAATTTCGTTTTGGCGCTATCATTATCTTATTGACCTATCAATCATATGTCAGAAGTAAATTCTCCCACCAACAGAAACCTGATTCTAACATCAACCGACCTCCAACTAATGAACTCGATTGTACGCAAGCCATATATGATTCTCATGAAATGTTGATGAAAATAGAAAATCACCTCCGGGATTCGGAGTTAAGATCTATTTACATGCCAATCATGTAAAATATTTTTAGCTAATCTAAGTTTTCTCTGTATATTTCCGCATAGATAACTACTATAAATACAAGCTAATTTTTGTATATTTTCAGTTCAAAACTTAATTTAAAATTCAACTTAATTGTGACGTTGAGTGGGACGGAAGCATGCTCACGCAAAAACAACTAGCAGTTGTGCAGTCTGATAAAGAATTTGACAACTTGGTAGAGACCTTCTACCCAAGCTCGGTGTGAACAACATCACAGCCGAGCACCTACCTGCTGTGAGGGGATAAAACGCTCATGTGAAGCTGATACCAGGAACACAGCCAATGTTCTGCAAAGCTAGAAAAATGCCTCTACCTGTTCAAGACAACGTCACAGAGAAGCTTGAACAATTGGTCAGACAAGTCATCCTTGAACCGGTACAGCCAGGAGGAGTCACTAATGCATCTCCAGTGGTGTCGCAGAGAAAGAGGAGTGGAGAACTGAGACTTTGCGTGGATTTGAAAGTGCACACCAATGGCAAGGACATGGATGCATGGATGAGGACTACCCAATACCAGACATGGAGACGATCTTCCACAACCTACATGGGGCCTCATACTCTGGCAAAATTGACCTCTCAGATGCCTACTATCAAACTGAACTTTACGAAGAAGCAAAAGATATATGCACAATCAACACATCTCAGGGACTTCAAGATGTGCCGACTACCTCAGGGATTGAAAAACTCTTCTTCAATCTTCCAGAATTGCATCGAATCAACGCTCAAAGGAATCAAAGGTGTTGTGATCTTTCAAGACGATGTATTGCTGTATGGAACTACCAAGGAGCAGTTGGACAAGAGAATGCTTGCAGTCAAGAGTCGACTACGCGAGAAAAAATTTACTACTAATGAGAAAAAATCTAACTCAAAACCAGTCGATAGCGTTAGCTTTTTGAGATACTCCATTTCAAAAAAGGGAATAGAAACAGATCCCAAACATGTCGTCAAATCGTTTGTTGGGCTAGCTGATTCTTACGGAAGAATGGTTCCTGATTTTGCAACAAAAATGCTACCCTTAAATAACATGAGAAATAGCGATTTCTCATGGGGCAAAATGCAACAAAAAGCCTTTGAAGACATAAAAAATGAATTTTGTGCTAACCCACTCGTACAGCCTTAAAGTCTACAAAAAGAATCAACAGTTACTACTGACGCCTCTGAAAAAGCCATTGGCTGGGTTCTTTCCCAAGAAGGACATCCAGTCATATATGTATCGATAAAATTGACTCCACCGGAGCAAAACTACTCGAACATAGAGCGGGAAGCACTGGCAATTGTGTTTGTGGTCACAAGATTGAAGCAATTCCTTTTTGGAAGACGATTTACCCTACAGGCTGACCACAAGCCGCTCAAATATCTTTTTGCACCAGACGAGGAGATCCCGAAGACAGCATCAGCGAGAATCACAAGATGGGCAATAACTCTAATGGGTTTTGACTATGAGTTGAAGTACACGCCAGAAGAGCAGATACCCCATGCAGATGCTTTGAGCAGAATGGATTTTGACGAAGACGAATCGGACAACGATCGAGTGTGCTTCGCAATCAATAACATCTACTTCGCCCAGAGTAATTTGGTGACCCAGACAAATCAAAACTGAACTTGGAACAAACAGACTCTTCCAGGACATAATGAAACGAATCAAAAGTGGCAATTGGAAACAATGTTCAGAAGCGGAAAAAGGATTCGAACAATAGAAAGATGCACTTACATGGAATCATCTTCAGAGGTATTGTTTTCCCCGCGCGAAATAACATCAGAAACATTTAAGTTATATCTTAGTCAAATCTTTGCAAGATTCGGAATACCAAAAACTTTAGTATCTGATAATGGTCCTGAATTTGTAATTGGTGACCTTAAACAGTGGTGTGAATCACTGGGAATTAAGGAAATGGAATCACCCGTCTATCGTCAAAGACGAGGGGCAAAACTCCAGATGAACTCTTGTTGGGACGCAGAGTGAGACTATCAGCAATAGCAAATTTCGACCTGTGCAAACCCATTCTATTCAAGGCGAACGAAAAGACAAGGACAGTTCCTGCTATCATCAGGAAGGGCTTGAACACATCTTTCATACAGCCCGAAAACTCAGCACGGACTATTCTAGTGAGCGACAACGAAATTGCGAGACTAGACGAGGACAATGTGAAAACTGAACCAGCAGTGGAGGAAACCATATCTCAATCAGAACAACAACTTCAGAACACAGAAGTAGGACCTTCACTTCAAGATGAATCTTCTGCAGCCACATCATCTGCAGAGCACCAACAACCCGAAACCTCAGAGCCTTCACGAACATCAACAAGAAACAGAAACAACCCGACAGATTTGGAGAAACTATACCCACACACTTGCTTAAAAAGGAGGGAGGATGTGAGGGTTTCAAAGAAACTTCAAGAAACTTAGATTTTTTTAATTAGAATTTCAAAGAACGAAAGAAGAACTTACCTGACGAACTTAATTGTTGTGTCGATAAGTAGTGGCCACAAAACTAAACAAAATTCTAATTTTGTTTTGGCGCTATCATTATCTTATTGACCTATCAATCATATGTCTGCAGTAAATTCTCCCACCAACAGAAACCTGATTCTTACATACACCGACCTCCAACTAATGAACTCGATTGTACACAAGCTTTATATGATTCTCATGAAATGTTGATGAAAATAGAAAATCACCTCCGGGATTCGGAGGTAAGATCTATTCACATGCCAATCATGTAAAATATATTTAGCTAATCTAAATTTTTTCTGTATTTTTTCGCATAGATAACTACTATGAATAGGTTTTTAGGTTTCATCAGGTTTTTAGGTTGCCGGTTTTTAGGTTTCATCAGCCTCAAGAGCTGAGGAACCTCCTTTAAGGTTTGCAAATAGCTTACTGTATAATTTCCAGATGTAATGGATTTTGACATCAAGAATTTTGGCATTTTGTTGACGGTTTTTGCCATTTTTTTCAATTTTTTGTTATTTATTGTGCTTATTCAGGTTTTGAGCCTCAAGGGTCCGAAGACTTCCGTTAGGGTTTGTTACTGGAAAGTTTTTTTACTCATGGATTAATTTTCAACTTTTTTATTATCACAAATTGTAGCAATTTTTTTAAATAAAACTTTCAATGTTTTAAGTTTTTTGAATTTTTTTTAGTTTCCCCTAGCCTCAAGAGCCAGGGAACTTCATCTAGAGTTTGATGATTTGTTACTGCATAGTTTATATGTAAAATAGAATATTTTTTTAGGTTTAATTATCATGATTTTAAACCATTTAAAATATTTGCAATTTTTTCATGTTTTTTAAATTTTCAATTTTTTCCGGCAGCAGGGGCCCTGGGACCTCCAAGGTTTGATAATAAGCTGCTGCATAGTTTTTAGACTTAATGGAAAGGTGATCAAAATTTTTTGTCTCATGTTCCATGTGGTTGGATATTTGTGAGCCAGTGAGACTATTTCAGGCTCGAAGCAGTGATACTGGATAGTCTCTTCAGACAATGAAATGGATCTTAAGATATTGATATCTTGAATTTTAGCGAGATTTTGTTAAAAATTTGCAATTGTTTCCAATTATTTTCATTATTTTTTGTCCTTTTCCTAACTTTAACGACCGTTACTGGCGATCGAAACTTTGTTCTTGGAGATGGGTTCTTTGACAGAACTTTCGAGACAAAAAATGGTTTTAAACTTTTACTGTGAAGTTGAAAACTTTTGTTTTTAATTTTGTACTTAATTTTTTATATTTATTTACTAACAAGGCTTGAGAACTAGAATTTGCAGAGTCGAATCCCATCATTGAAAATATTTCAATCTCTGCTTCTCTCTCTGTTGGTTGGGGTTTCTTTCCTTCTCTTTCTCGTTCACGTTTTATCTTTCTCACGCTCTCTTTTTGTTGATGCCGCACTTCAGCTGCTGTTATGTGGCGTAATGACTTTATCATAATTGACTTAACGGGCACTTTTTAGGAAATCATTGGTAATTGCTCTCAAAGGCAATTTGCAGCAATTATAGTAATCATCTTTGTCTCTTTTATTCAATTCTTCGCTTGGATGATTTTTTGTCTGACCCCATTTGACTTTCGTCTTCAGAAACGGGATAAAGAGGTAGCGCCCAGTTTACATGATGTTCTTTTAGAGCTGTTCATTCCACTGGTCTTCAAGTATGCGATTAACAGAAACTGTTTTGGAGACTTATACCTATGGTGTGAAGGGCGATTGTTAGAAATTGATCCCACACCCTCACCCACCCACCGCCCCCACATCAGTCCACCAATCCACTTTTGCACCCCCGCTGCGGCGCACCCCAGCTGAACTCACCTTACGCACCTTCAATTAATCTAAAGCTAGCCTCACTAAGCCGTAGCTTGCTACTGACGGAGCCAACCGCTCGCCGGTCGTTTGAGAGCAATTCGCCCGACGTTAGTCGGTTATGTTAATTAATTGCTCCTGAGGAAAGGCAAGTTTTAATAGCCGCGTCCTCAATTCTAGGCAGCTATTATAGCGCTCCTAATTTTTTTTACTTTGTCTAAGAGATTTTTGTTTCGTCTTACCGTGACTTCTTGAAATTGACTTTTTCAATGACTTACTCAATTACTCAATAACTCACTCAAAAAAATGACTTCTGAGCTCACTTATTAAACTTTAAATTTTGATGAACATTTACTTATTAAAGGTCAATAGTGTGCATCTATGTACTGCCAAACATATGCCCTAATTCTTGAATATTAGAGTCTTGAGTTTTTGATTTCGAATATTAATTTTGGGATCTTTTCCATTCGTGCCCCCCCCCCCCCAAATATTGCACGTACATCTAGGGGGTGCAAATAATATGCGCCCACTAAGCTGAGGTGACACAAACGAAAAAGATCCTAATTTTGAAAAGCCCTATTAGGGCTTTCTCTTTATAGAGCTTATGTGTCTCATAAAAATGACAGTCCGAAGCTAACCCAAAAAGTCTAGTGGTCTATTAAAGGCAGTTGTTTCAATTCATGTAACGCCACAAGCGTCTATCGCGGCTATTTTCCGGCAATCTGCCGGCTATGTTTATTGTCGTTTTTGTATGCTCCCGAACGAGATAATTGTAGTCGCGTGTGTCTCCTAATTGCAAATTTTTTTCTGGACCTTTTAACTTCTCAAATTTGACTTTTCACGCCTAATTTTCACTCCTTGTAAATAGCTTTATCACAATTTTAAGCAGCCGAACTAAATTAACCGAAAGTAAAACTACTCGAAAGTAAAACGAAGAACGTGCCAATATTGGTTTTTGTTTTCACTGTAAATCTATGATTGTAGTGTTCTAAAGTTGTATAAGCTCGAACATTATTTGAAGCCCCTTAGTAAATACATTGCCCCTCTACTATACCCAAAGGCTGAAGCAGATGATAATAGAGTGAGCCAATGAAGCTTTTTGAGAGCAGTTATTTCGACACATCAGTTGTTAATTTTAATGCGAAATTTTTGGTTGACCGATTTTAACTTTTGTATTGACTTCATAACTTTTCGAGTTTTTAGTGATCTCAACTGCGTTTAATTTCTCTTGAACGAAGATTATAGCAGTTATTGCAAACATGTGTGTCCTTTTTATGCACATTTTTCGCTTGAGAATTTCGCGCTTTTCTTCTAAACATTCTTTGACTTCTCAAGTGACTTTTTCACGCTTTCGCTTGAGTGATCTCTATTGCTCCGAAGTAAAGCTTGTTGCTAATATAAAATCGTTTGCAGCATAGCAGAGGTAAAGGGTACGTAGCGCATTTGTTAGTGCGTGTGGTTATGGATCGGAAGGACAGTGGTTGGAATCCCGGCGGGGGAAAGTTTTGCTCCCGTAAAGAAAAATTGAAATAGGCTACAGCCCCTGAATTAATTTGCCTCGCCTTTCGTTCAAGAGCAATTCTTCCGTCCGACATTTTTCGGTTTATGTTTAATTGCTCTCAAACGAAGTTTGTAGCAATTATATTAGTCCTGTTGGTCTTTTTTTTTATGCGATTTTTCGCTTGACCGATTTTTCGTCTGACGCTTTTGACTTTTCGTCCTCAAAAACGGGATAAACAGGTAGCGCCCAGCAGGCATTAAGTGCTCTTAGAGCCTTTCAGCTCTGTTTCAGCTCAAACTGTTTTGGAGACTTATACTTATACTTATGGTGTGAAGGGCGGTTCTGAGAGGTTGAGAACCCCCCCCCCCCCCCCGTTGACCCCCATCCCCACCGCGCTGTTGCCCCCCCCCAACCCAGTGTTGCCCCCACCAGCCCCCAGTGCACCCTCCCGTGGCTAGCTACTGACGAAGCCAACCGCTCGCCGGTCGTTTGAGAGCAATTCGTCCGACGTTAGTCGGTTATGTTTAAGATTTGAAAGAGAAAACGTTGCTGAACGTTAAACAGTGCTGAATTGAAAGAAGAAGAATAAATTGATCAAGCGCTGTCATTGGTCATAGTGCATTAGGCAATCCTATATATTAAAAGCGTGAGCTCTAAAATGGGACATTTTGCATAATTAAGGGGCCTCTCGAAGCGCATGAGCCAAATTGAGCATCATGATTAAGCGAACATATCGAGAGAGGTCAATGAGCTAAAACGCTCAAAATACATGGGTGAGAACCGAACCTGGAACAAAGACTGTTAGCCTATGAGGGTTTGAAATTATGCACGCCCAGAGGGAGGATTTACTGTCCTGGGTACTACGTGTTTTTTAATTGCTCCCGAATGAAGTTTAAAGTATTTTTTGTAAATGTATGATTTTCCGCAAAGTGTTAGCTTTACAGATTCTGCGCTATTCTAGAACACTCTTAGTTTTCAACTTTGTGTTTCACGCTTAATTTATTTTGTTTGATCCTAAATGCCCTCAATCTGAGATATGTTTGTTGATACGATAAAAGCGATTGTGAGAAACGGTGGCATGTAGTCGTTATAGCGCAGTTGGTAAGATGGAGGACTGCTATTCTGAGGGTCGAGGGTTCGAACCCGTGTCGGTTAGCGTCCCTTTTTTAGACATAAAATTTTCCAATCAACACCATGCCGCCTGTCGTTTGAGAGCACTTCTTGACACGCTGAATTGTTTTATGTTCTGTGTGTCTTTGGGGGATGAAAATGTTTTTCCTATTTATTAAACGCGTGAGCTCTAAAATGGTACAAATTTTTTGCATGTTTAAGGGTGCCTCGAAGCGCATGTTTAAGAGCCGCATTGAGCAGCATGGCTAAGCGAACATTTTCAGAGAGGTCAATGACCTAAAAGTCTCAAAGCAGATGGGTGAGAACCGAACCTGGGACAAAAGACTTAGTCAGGTGCAGTTACCACGAGGCTAAGAGGGCTTGCAAGTTTGCTCGCCCAGGGGAGGATTTAATGTACCGGGTACTACTTGTCTTTTAAATGCTCACGAATTAAGTTTGAAGTTCTCATTTTAAACCTGTGCTTTTCTGCAAAGTTTTAGCTTTACAGATTCTACGCTATTCTAGAACACACTTAGCTTTCAACTGAGTTTTTCACGCTTTGTTTTTTGATTTTTGTGTGATCTGAAATACTCTCAATCTGAAATATGTTTATGTGAGAAAAGCGATGGTGAAGAACGGTGGTATGTAGTTGTTATAGCGCAGTTGGTAAGATGGAGGACTGCTATTCTGAGGGTCGGGTAACCCTGAGGGTCGGGCTATTCGAACCCGTGTCGGGTAACCTCCCTTTTGAAGACGTGAAAATTTCTAATCAACAGCATGCCGCCTGCTGTTCGAGAGCACTTCTTGCAACGCAGAGTTGTTTTACGTTCCTGTATGTGTTTGAGGATGCAGAATGCTAATCGTGCCTATCTATTAAAAGCGGGAGCTCTAAAATGGTAAATATTTTTGCATGTTTAATGGGTCTCTCGAAGCGCGTGTTTAAGATCCACATTGAGCAGCATGGTTAAGCGAACATATCGAGAGAGGTCAATGAGCTGAAACGCTCAAAGTAGATGGATGAGAACCAAACAGGTGCAGTCACCACAAAGCTAAGAGGGTTTGAAAGTATGCTCGACTAGAGAGAGGATTTACTGTCCTGGGCACTACGTGTTTTTTAATTGCTCCCGAACTGAGTTTGAAGTTCTTATTGTAAACGTATGATTTTCTGTAAAATGTTAGCTTCACAGATTCTGCGCTATTCTAGAACACTCCTGGTTTTCAACTTTATTCTTCATGCTTTACTTTTGGATTTTTTTTGATCTCAAATGCCCTCAATCTGAAATATGTTTATGGATACGATAAAAGCGCTTATGATTTACGTTGCTATGCAGTCGTTATAGCGAAGTTGGTATGATGGAGGACTGCTATTCTGAGGGTCGAGGGTTCGAACCCGTGTCGGTTAGCGTCCCTTTTTTAGACATAAAATTTTCCAATCCACACCATGCCGCCTGTCGTTTGAGAGCACTTCTTGACACGCTGAATTGTTTTATGTTCTGTGTGTCTTTGGGGGATGAAAATGTTTTTCCTATTTATTAAACGCGTGAGCTCTAAAATGGTACAAATTTTTTGCATGTTTAAGGGTGCCTCGAAGCGCATGTTTAAGAGCCGCATTGAGCAGCATGGCTAAGCGAACATTTTCAGAGAGGTCAATGACCTAAAAGTCTCAAAGCTGATGGGTGAGAACCGAACCTGGGACAAAAGACTTAGTCAGGTGCAGTTACCACGAGGCTAAGAGGGCTTGCAAGTTTGCTCGCCCAGGGGAGGATTTAATGTACCGGGTACTACTTGTCTTTTAAATGCTCACGAATTAAGTTTGAAGTTCTCATTTTAAACCTGTGCTTTTCTGCAAAGTTTTAGCTTTACAGATTCTACGCTATTCTAGAACACACTTAGCTTTCAACTGAGTTTTTCACGCTTTGTTTTTTGAGTTTTGTGTGATCTGAAATACTCTCAATCTGAAAAATGTATGTGAGAAAAGCGATGGTGAAGAACGGTGGTATGTAGTTGTTATAGCGCAGTTGGTAAGATGGAGGACTGCTATTCTGAGGGTCGGGTAACCCTGAGGGTCGGGCTATTCGAACCCGTGTCGGGTAACCTCCCTTTTGTAGACGTGAAAATTTCTAATCAACAGCATGCCGCCTGCTGTTCGAGAGCACTTCTTGCAACGCAGAGTTGTTTTACGTTCCTGTATGTGTTTGAGGATGCAGAATGCTAATCGTGCCTATCTATTAAAAGCGGGAGCTCTAAAATGGTAAATATTTTTGCATGTTTAATGGGTCTCTCGAAGCGCGTGTTTAAGAGCCACATTGAGCAGCATGGTTAAGCGAACATATCGAGAGAGGTCAATGAGCTGAAACGCTCAAAGTAGATGGATGAGAACCAAACAGGTGCAGTCACCACAAAGCTAAGAGGGCTTGAAAGTATGCTCGACTAGAGAGAGGATTTACTGTCCTGGGCACTACGTGTTTTTTAATTGCTCCCGAACTGAGTTTGAAGTTCTTATTGTAAACGTATGATTTTCTGTAAAATGTTAGCTTCACAGATTCTGCGCTATTCTAGAACACTCCTGGTTTTCAACTTTATTCTTCATGCTTTACTTTTGGATTTTTTTTTGATCTCAAATGCCCTCAATCTGAAATATGTTTATGGATACGATAAAAGCGCTTATGATTTACGTTGCTATGCAGTCGTTATAGCGAAGTTGGTATGATGGAGGACTGCTATTCTGAGGGTCGAAGGTTCAAACCCTTATCGGGTAACCTCTCTTTGCAGAAGCAAAATTTTCTAATCAACATGCCGCCTGTTGTTCGAGAGCACTTCTTGCGATGCTGAGTTGTTTTATGTTCCTGTGTGTTTGGGGGATGAAAAATGCTAATCGTTCCTACATAATAAAAGTTTTGCATGTTTAAGGGGTCTCGCGAAGCGCGTGTTTAAGAGCCGCATTGAGCAGCATGGTTAAGCGAACATATCGAGAGAGGTCAGTGAGCTAAAACGCTCAAAATAGATGGGTGAGAACCGAACCTGGAGCAAAAGACTGTGAGTCAGTTGCAGTTACCACGAGGCTAAGAGAGCCTGAAAGTGTGCTCGCTCACAGAAAGGATTTACTGCCCTAGGTACTACGTCTTTTTAATTACTCCCGAACTGAGTTTGAAGTTCACATTGTAAACGTTTGTTTTTTTTGCAAAGTTTTAGCTGTACATATTCTGCGCTTTTGTAGAACACTTAGCTTCCAACTAAATTTTTCACGCTTTGCATTTTGATTTTCGCGAGGTCTCAATTGCTCTCAATCTGAAATATGTTCATTGAGATTAAAAGCGATTATAAGAAATGGTTGCTTGTAGTAATTATAGCGCAGTTGGTAAGATGGAAGAGTGCTATTCTGAGAGTCGAGGGTTCGAACAAGTGTCGGGTACCTTGCTTTTTGTGGACATGAAAATTGCTCATCAACACCATGCGACGCGAGTTGCTTTTTGTTGCCGTATGTGTGTGTGTGTTTGTGTGGGTGTGTGCGTATGTGTTTTGGCGTTGAACAACGGCAATTGTTTTCTCCTTGTCGCAATTCTTCTTTCCATTCACTTGGTCTTTTCTTTGATTTTGTATTTCAAACCTTTGAACAGTGGTTTTTCGTAAATGACTGGTATTTTCCAGTTATTATTGTTGCCCCTAAACGAATTTTAGAGCATTCTTTTTCTCTTACCCTTTCCTTCTTTCGTTTTTTTTTCTTTCTTTCATTCTTTCTTTCTCTCTCTCTTTCTCTCTCTCTCTCTCTCCCTCTTTCTGTGTTTCTCTCTCTCTCTCTCTCGCTCTGTGTGTGTGTGTGTGTGTGTGTGTGTTTCATCCTCTCTCTTTCCTCCGTTCCGTTTTTCTCTCTCCCTCTCTATCTCTTTCCGTTTCTCTCTCTCTTTCCCATTGTTTACTTCTCTATTTTTCTCTTCTCAATTTAAATGATAAAGAATACCAGTTGAGCAAAAATGCACCCCAAGAAACGGGAGCCCAAGACAGAATACACCAAGAGCTTCAAACAGACTGAATCGGAAAAATCAAACATTTTTCTCTGTCTTCCATAGGATAACCACAGGTTGAGTTTTATTTTATAGCTGTTGATTTCGGTTCTATTACCATTATTCATAAAATCTCTATGAAACTAAGTTTTGAGCAGTTTTGTCGTATTTTTTATAATCTTCTTTTATTATCAGTCGCAAGTTCCCACAATCGTTAGCATTGCTCCTTTCGTAACATGTTTTAGGGGTCCTTAATCATCCAAACTAGCGCATAATAAATGCGTTTTAAGACGCGATTTGCCATCATGTTTAAGCTCCTATTATCACATTTTTGCGCTCATTAAGCATGGGTATAGTAAAAACAAGCGAGTCACAAAAGCCATTGTCCAGAAATTTGCTGTAGAAAGAGCAAAGGACATGTGCGATACGCATAGTTAGCGTAATTGGTGAGACCTATGGCTGTTAAGCGAGGGGTATGGGTTCGAGCCCGAGTGGGTGCGAAATTGAAACCTTAAGTTCTTTTAAACCTCTCATTCGTGTAAATGATTTTCTTATGGTTTTGCGGGCCTGCTAGTCAGAGTTAAATGGAGCAACTGCTGGTTATTTGCTTTTGAAAGAAGTTCGAACCGATTATTGTAGTCGTTTGTCCTGTGCCTAATTTTTACCTGACACTTTTGACTTCTAGAGTGACGTTGATTTCCCTGATATGTTTTGCGTGCTAATTTGATCTGTCCTTCACAATTTAAAGCTGTTGAAGTCAATAACAGTTTACTAAGTAAATTGAAAAGTGGACAGTTTAGTTTCATTTTTATAGGCCGCCCTCATCTTCTCAACCTGTCTGGTGATCACCAGAGTGGTGATCACCATTGATCTCTGACGTCAATGGGCAGCTGATGGTTTTCGAATTTTAAGCTATCTGTTTCATAAAATGGTAGTGAATTTTTGAGTTGCGGTCGTATTTGTTGATGTGTAATAGCGGAAAAGCGATATCAAAGCTATCAATGATTTCGTGGTTTTTTTTAATACGTCGTCTCCATCAATGATCACTTGACTTTCAATTTTTTAAATGGCTTCTACTGTTTGCAACTAAATTTGGGTGCGAGACGTTTTTATCAGTTTTTAGGTCAATAGCGTGATATGTTTTTTAATAGCCGCGAAGCAATAGTGGATATTATTGGGGACATCGTGGATTTTGTAAATTCGTCGTCTCCACTGATGATTCTTGCGACCTGACTTCTTGGAATTGACTTTTTCAATTTCAGTGTTTACTGCTTTGCAGTTAAAATTTGTGTGCGTGACGTCATTTGTTCTGCTTTTAGGTTAATTGCGTGACTTACCTCACTAAAAAAATGACGTCTGAAGTCGCTGAATGAACTTTAAGTTTTCTGAACATTTACTAGTTAGAGGTCAATAGTGGGCATCTAAGTAGTGCCAACGTATATGCCCTAATTCTTGAGTATAAGAGTCTTCAGTTTTTGATTTCGAATATTAAGTTTGAAAAAGCTCCATTAGGGCTTTTTCCTTACAGAGCATATGTGTCTCATTAAAATGACAGTCCGAATCTAACCAAAAGGTCTAGTGGTATATTAAAGTACTGTGGTCAATATGTCTATCTCATTTCTTTAGTTGTTTCAATTCATGGAAGGCCACAAGCGTCTATCGTGGTTATTTTCCGGCAATCTGCAGGCTATGTTTGATGATAAGTGACTTACTCTTTAAAAAATTACTTCTTAAGGCTCGATCAAATTATTAATAGCCGCCCTCATCTTCTCAGCCGGCTATTATAGCGCTCCTATTTTTTTTTTACTTCGTCGAATAAAAAAATTGTTTCGCTTTACCTCATTTTGCCGCTTTTTCAACATTTTGCGGGATATCTTTTTGACTTCTTTAGGCTAGTTTCTCTCTTCTCTCATTCTGCTAAAAGTGATTTTGAACATCAGTTGCTCAGCAAAGCAATTCAAAATGAACAGAGTCAGTATAAAAAATTGAAGTCAGAAATAGAAACGGGATAAACCCATAAAGCCCAATTTTAGATGCCCGCTATGTGAACGTCATTCCTATAAGTATTAGTTACCTCTCTCTAATGCTTATTGTTATTGATAGTAGCCCCTGTAGCCTCTCTCTAAGAAACAGAAGTATGTTCAGCTAGGAAATGCCATCAAAATAAATCGGACTTAAAAAAGTGTTTCTGTACAAAAATCTATTTTTTTCAATATCTTCTGTTATTTCAATCCCAATCATGCTTATTGGAATCAACGGCGGCTATTTTCCGGCAGTCTGCCGGGTATGTTTTTAAGTTTACGTGTAATTGAAGGTCACTAAAGTGCAACTAACTTAGAGACCTTTTGCTTAAGGCTTGAAATGTGTCTATTATTGGATGCAACTTAAAGGATTGTTTCGAATATCCCGTCAGAGGAAAAACGAAAGAGTCTGTTTTACACTCTGGCGCACCTCGTGCTTTATTTTTAATTGATCTCGTAGAGAAGCATTTAATGTCTATTTTTTTAAGAGGCCCTAACTATCAATTTTCTGACGATCTGCTGGCTATGCTTTTACTGTCTTGCCACTTAGCAGCGTTAATGACAAGTGTTATCGGCTTTCTAATCAGGCATAAGTAAATGCGATTTATGGTTTCAGTTCATAGCTTTTTTTTACTTTAGAACCACTCAGAAAAATATTGATGAGTTTCTCCGTTTGGCCTGTATTTGTTGTTAATTGTTCTCAAATTATAAATTTTCCAGTTTTGGCGCGTAATTTTTCTTTTGAATTTCTGTTTCTTCGGCTCAATAGTTACAGGTCCTATTGGCTGTGTAATGAAGCATAGCTGATTACGTTTGCGTGTATCAGTTGATAGCGGCTTATTTCTGTGAATTAATTTTTATCTCTTTTATATAATATTAAAATTTCATTTTGTCCTTTATTATTGTTCGTTATGATGCACAGATACATGAGCTCAATAATTACGTCTTATCGGCTTTGTAATAAATTATAAGTTAATTGAATTAATCGTTTCATCTGATAGCTAATGGTGTAAACTTTGACACTTTTTTTTCATAAAGGTTTAATTATTTTTAGAATTTTTCTCTCAATAATAGCCGCCTCAGCTTCTCGACCATATTTTCTCTTTTTTGTTGTTTTGTCACTCTGTCATTGATGAGGAATTTCGTAGGTTTTCTGTTGGTATAATTGATTCTGGTTGATTGCTTCATTTTTTCAAATAATTTTTCGGACACTTTGTTTTAACAATATTAGTTATTTTTTGCCTTGTTGTTTCTGTTTAATAGCCGCCTCATCTTCTCAGCGGCTAATATAGCGCTCCTATTTTTTACAATTCAAAGAATTTGAATTGTATTGGGGCGCTCTCTTTTTTTTTAAGATCTGTTCACTCATTTTCATGATTTTTGAAGTCAAATTGGAGTAGTGATTTTGGTCACGCCGAAACAGGAAGTGGAGCGAAAAAGCGAGTGGTTTTGCGGCGTGAAATTTTTTCGCTCTAAACTTCAAGTAGAGTGAGAAAACGGGGTTTGAACAAAATTTCGCTTTCTCGCTAGTGGTTTTTTGTTCACATGCGGCAATTTCACTTTGATTTTTACAGTTTTTTCGATTTTTTGGATTGGATTTTTTTCTAAATGGTTTTCCTAATCCATTCATAGTCCGTTCTTTGTCTAGTTTTCTGTTTAGTGAATGAAAATTCTTTGAATTGTACGTCAGGACTTGTCCTGCTATGTTTTTTTACTTCGTCGAATAAAAAAATTTTCGCTTTACCTCATTTTGCCGCTTTTTCAACATTTTGCGTGATATCTTTTTGACTTCTCTAGACTAGTTTCTCTCTTCTCTCATTCTGCTAAAAGTGATTTTGAACATCAGTTGCTCAGCAAAGCAATTCAAAATGAACAGAGTCAGTATAAAAATTGAAGTCAGAAGTAGAAACGGGATAAACCCATAAAGCCCAATTTTAGATGCCCGCTATTTGAACGTCGTTCCTATAAGTCTTAGTTACCATCTCTAATGCTTATTGGTATTGATAGTAGCTCCTGTAGCCTCTCTCTAAGAACAGAAGTACGTTATCTTCAACTACGAAATGCCATCAAAATAAATCGCACTTAAAAAATGTTTTTGTACAAAAATCTTTTTTTTTCAATATCTTCTATTCTTTCAATCCCAATCATGCTTATTGGAATCAACGGCGGCTATTTTCCGGCAATCTGCCGGGTATGTTTTCTTATCTTCCAGTCATATTAATGACATATCTAAGATGACGTGATGTGGTCAGGCTTAATTGAATGTTGTTAATTGTTTCAGCTTATAACTAACAGTTTTCCTGACGTCGACATTACTTGTTTTTCCCCAAAATGGGTTTCTGATTTTCCCCCCTTTTTTGTTGTCCCTTTTCACGTAGTCTTGACAGTGAGGTCTTATAAGCTCTATATAATTTCCAATGGAAAGTAATTTGATGTTTGAGGGATGTAATCTGTACATGTTTTAATGCCTCTGAGGCCAGTCTTTGGAAAACAGTTGACAAGTGAAGTTTGATTTTGTGATTTTTCTGATTTCTTTCCTACCAATTTGTCTCCATTGATGTTCTTCAGTATTGTTGGATGCTCATTTTCCTCTATGTACGGTTATATGCTATGATAAAAATCGAGAGATGGTCCTCTGGGATGATTGTTAGTTAAAGCTTACTTTTATTTGATTATTTTGATTGTAATTCAATACCTCTTGTGCTATGTTTTTTAACGTCAGCAAGCAAAATTTTATTTTGTTCTACCTCAGGTCAGTTTGTTCTACATCGTTCAAATTTGTTTAGACGTCTGTGAGCTAATTTCAGTAATCTCATCCCAGCAGAGCAATCTAAACTGAACGGAGTCAGTTCCGAAACGTTTCTCTATTAGGCTTAGTCACCAGGTCTAATGTTTATTGGTTTTGATTTCAATCCTTGTATCTTCTCATTGAGAAACAGGAGTTTGTCTAACCACAAATTCCTTTTTTAGTAGCCGCCCTCATCTTCTCAGCCGGCTATTATAGCGCTCCTAATTCTTTTTACGACTCGAAGAGGAGTATTGGAGAAGTCCTTTTTTTAATCAATTTTACTGGAGTGATTTTTGAAGCGGGAAATGAAATGCGTGAAAAGATTTTGGTGCTGAACATAAGTGAAGAGCGGAGCGAAAAGGGAGTGGTTTTTGTACATACCGCTGTTTTTGAGAGAGCGAGAAATTGAGGTGTGAAAAAAATTTCTCTAAGCGAGCGAAATTGTTTTGTTCACGTGCGGCTTTTAAAAGCAGTTTTTTGCAACTTTTGATGGTTACGAGGTTTGATTATAGTATTATATTAAGGTTTAGGCTTGTTTTGATAGGAATTGAGGGTTTCAAGTAGTTAATTTGAGTTTAATGCTAATTTGGAGGTTTTTGATCAGTTTTGCTGATTTTTAGACGAGATTGTGATTTTTTGCCTGTTTTTTTGTTTTAATGCTTTAAGTGGGATTTGAATAGAAGCTTGTTGATTAAGGAATACTCAGATACCAATTGACCTAATTTTCCTTGGTAAAAATTATTTTTTTATGAAAATTGACAGAAAAATTTAAAATTTTTACAACCTTTTTCTTATTTTTTTTGCAGTTTTTTCTTTTTTTCAATCTTAGACAAGTTTCTTTGTATCTGTGGTGATCTATAATGTACGCGTAGAAAGAATATTGTGGACCTATTCCGGTAAAAATTTGCTGGCTATGTTGATTAATTATGGCTACTGAGTTTAAGTTTTTGTTCAAGCCGGCAGCTCGAATTTCTTATCATAGATCGTGATTATCATAGATCGTGATTATCACAGACTGTGATTCAATTTAATTTTATTGCGAGCGTGTATGCTAGAAATTGTTAACAATGTGAATGCTTGTGGCCGGTTATGTTGAAACCCAGAAACCGTATGCTGTTGACCATATAGAAAACCAAAATGATCTCCAACGACAGAATTTTTCAAAAGGAAACATTGAGGTCTTGCTTCCTTTTGACCATAACAATTTTCTTCACAATTTTGATTTATCGCAGTTCATTGTTCTTTAAATTTATTTCCGCCAATGTAAAAAACGTACTGGTGTAGTTAATCTTTTTAGGTACGTTCAGACTCCAAATTAAAAAGCGTTTTGCCCCTTCGACAGTTTTTATGAAAGTCTTGCAAAATTATTTTCGTCTTTTTGACGCCTCATTGGGCTCTGCGATTTCGATCAGCCGGCTGTTTAATTTTAAGTTGTTTGGACAACGTGGAAGTATTTTCCTTCTGAAAACTTGAATTTTAAAATTAAAATTGATCAGCTTGGTTGATTTTTCTTAATTGTAGGTTGATGGATCGTGATTACAACTTTACATCTTCCTTTGGTTTAAATAATTATCAGTAAATTTATTTGAAGCAAGTACTGAGTCTGCAATTGTTAGATTAATGAGTAAGACTCAATTTCACGTCTTTTGACTCATGAAGAGCTGAGATTTTTTTTTCACAAAACCTAGTGAAAATAAATCATTCAAACGGAAAGAGTTCCACTTCGGGTTGTTGCAGCTGTTTTATGTTTTTATGATGCGGCCGAAGTGGGTTTTAATGTACAGCATTGAACCGTTGATTGTGACGAAGTTTCTAATTTATGTTTGTGTTAGGGTCGATATTTGAGCTGATGGGTCAATTTGATGATGCGATCAAGTGTCACGAGGAGCATTTGGAAATAGCGACTCAGCTGGTGAACAATTTGGAAGTGTCCACTGCGTGTTACAACTTAGGAACTGCCAATTGTCTTCTGGGCAGATACAGTGAAGCCATCAAATACTTCAACGAAGTAGGTCTTTCAGTTGTAACCCCCGGATAAGCCCGAGCAGTTAATAGAAATTCAACATGTGTGTGAATTGAGCTTAGCTTATCAGAGCTGAGAAGATCAATATAATTTGTTCAGATGATTGATTAATTCTCTCAAACAAAGCTTGTAGCAATTGTATTGGTCCTATTGGTCTTTTCTATGCAATTTTTTTGTATTACCAAATTATCTTGCTATTGATTTTTGTCTGATCAACAGATTTCACCAATTTTTAACTTGAAACTGGATAAACTGATAAAGCCTGAGGGCAGTAATTTGATGAGTATTTCTATAATAGCCTTACTAGTCTCAGCGGGATTCACCGAAACTGCTGAAGAGGAAATGCGGGAAGGGCGATTCTTGGAGGGCGCGAAAGGCAAATCCCCCAGACCACGAAGTCACGCTTGCGTCTTAGTATATATACAGGCAATGTTCGATTATTATTATTAGCCGCCGTCAGCCTGTTAGCGGCTATTACTTAGGCGCTCTCCTTTTTAATTGCTTTTGAACGAAGTTCTTAGCAATTATTGTAAACGTGCGTTGCTTGACCGTTTTGACTTTCGAGTGACTTTTACGCCCTTGACTTTTTGCGTTTCGCGGGATCTAAAATTCTCTCTCAATCACAATTTCAAGCAGCTGAACTAAATTGGCGGCAATTTAATGCTAAAAGTGCGCCGAAGCTGGTGCCATTTTTCACTTTAAATCTTAATAGTGGTATATGTTAACCTCTAATGTGGTTATTTGTGAACTTCTTAGTCCCCTTTAGACTCCCCTCCCTCTCCACCCGACTGAAGCAGGCTGCAATTGATTAGAGCTCCCACTAGTCGTTCGAGAGCAATTCTTCCGACGTTTAGTCGGTTATGTTTCCAATTCAAAGAATTTGCATTGGGGCGCTGTTGTTTTAAGATCTGTTCATACATTTTCATGATTTTTGAAGTCAAATTGGATTAGTGATCTTTTTAAATAGCCGCCGTCAGTCTCTCAATGGCTTTTATTTAGTTCTCTCCTTTAAAAAAACAATTCGCTTTACTTTTTGATCACGTTTTTCGTTTTACATAAGTCACGATTTTCACGCTTGACTTCTGACTTACTTCATTCACTGTTTCAACTGAATGGATTTTAACTTCTTTCACGCATTGAATTACGCGATGTAGTGAATAGGGTCAAAGTCAAAAGAGCAAAATCAAAAGATCAAAAGAAAAAAGCCCTGTCATTAAGTCATAGTGCATTAGTTATCAAAGTTCATTAAAGCGGTTGCTAGCTGGCATTAGTATTTAAGCATAATACTAATGCCAGCTGGCAACCGCCTCAATGATCTTTCAGTTTAAACGCTGATTTATGTGTAATTGTAGAATCTAACCGAATATGCAGAATTTGCACACCAAATAAAAATTAAATTTGACACTTAGAAAAATTCTGTAATTTCTATCTTTTACTTTTTTCTGTTTCAATCTCAATGTGCGTCAAGCGGGCCAACGGCGGCTTTTTTCCGATTATTTGCTGGCTATGTTATCAGTTTGAAATCAGCGATCTATATTTATAAACACATCTTGCCTGGAAAACTTTAAGTTGCGTTGAATTGGGACAGTGCAGCTGTATAGCAAAAAGTTTTTCTTCAAAATGCTATTGAGAAGTTAAAAATGTAGGTCTTGCGATTAAATTAATTTTCAAAACTGAATTTCATTAAGGATGTTAGACGAGTTGATACAATTGAAAGAATGCTTCAACTGTGACACAATTGTAAAACCCAAAGTCCAGTATCTGATATCTGTGTATTAAACTTAAATGACCACGCTGTTGTAGGCAAAGCAAGCTGGAAGTCAATTGAAAGATTCTGGTGGTTCTCGTGTTGGTGACAAGGTGTCGATGTTCCCAATACAAGCCAAAGCTGCTGTACAGGCCAAGGCATACTATGGTCTAGGAACTGTTTTCAGACTCCTGGGCGAGTATGAGAAGAGTCTGCAACATCACCAGAAACAGCAGGCAATGGCTGAAACTTGCTCGGACGTTACACTCAAAGTTCAGGTTAGTCTATCTCTCCTGGCTTTTTAAAAGCTCTCATCGTACAAAATATAATCTTTTAAGAAACATAGGTTTTTTGTTTCGTCTCGTAATGGTTGTTATGCTAGTCTCAGCAGACACTCGACTGCTGTGAATAGTTTTTCACATAAATATTTTGAAAGTTAAGCTATTCTTGGAGAAAAACTATTATAAAGCGTCATGTTATTGCTGTTTGTGTTTAACATATATCGAGTAATTTCTGTCATGCGCTATAGAACCAAGCAATCAAGCAAATTTACTGGAAAAAATTGATTATTGTAATTCGCACTTAGAGCATATTTTTTTCAGGCCCTGATGAATCTGGGTGTGGTGTATTACAGTAAAGGAGACTTCGCAGTGGCTTCAGATATGTTCTCACAGAGTCTAGTTTGTTCAACTGAGGCTAATGTGAAGCAATTGCAGGGCACAATTTGTGGATACATTGCAAAGTAGGTAAAGGCCAAAATTGGGAAATTGTCATGTTTGAATTTGAATCAAATTCCCGTAATACCTTTAATCGAAATGGCTATGCTGTGTATCGGAGGATTTTTCCGAGATATTGAAATTTTGGCTGGCTTTAAATGATTTTTTCCGAGCATGTTATCCGAGCTCAAAAATTAAACTGTTTTGTGAAGCTGGACAAAAAAAGAGTTATGAGCCGACTTCAGCTACTTCAACAGTTATTAATGGCTGCCTCAGTTTCCCAGGAAAGAGAGGGATTTTCTGTTCAGTTTTAACAGATGCGCAATTCGGATAAATATTTTTAAAATGAACTTCGGTACAATAGAAATATTATATAAGAAATAAAGTATCGTTGCCAAAGCATGCTACTACAATTTAGATAAATGACCCAAGATTGATTTCAAAAAACATTTTAAATTGCTTATTTACATTTATTTTGAAATTTATTGAAATTAATGCAATCTGTTAAAGAAAGGATTGCGGCAGATGTCATTTGATATCCTGACATTGATTCGGTAATTTCTAAATTTGCGACTTGAGTTGATGTTGTCTGATACCTCGAGTCGTCCCGGAATTCTGCTGGCTGTTTTTTTCTTCGTCAGTGAAAAATTTGGGTAACCACCTCACCACATTCCGTGATTTGTTTAATTGCTCTCAAACGAAATTTATAGCCATTATATTAGTTATGGTCTTTTTTAATGCATTTTTTTGCTGGACCGATTTTTCGTCTAACCCTTTTCAAATTTTCGTCCTCGAAAACGGGATAAAGAGGTAAAGCCCAGAGTGCATTAAGTGGCTGAGCAGCTAGTCTCCAACTAGTCTCCAAGTGTGTGATTCACCGAAACTATATTGAGGAGACAATTTCATGATGTGAATGGCGGTTTGCAGTTGTTAATCTTGAAAGCTAAAAAGTATTCCCATTTCTTAAAAATTAAGAAACAGGAATATGTCTAACTACGGAATGACATCAAAATATTTCTCACTTATAAAATGTTTTTATACACAAATCAGTTTTTATTTTTTTTGTGCTTTCAGTCCCAATCGGGGTTATGGGAATCAATGGCGGCTATTTGCCGGATTTGTTTTCGTTTCGCAATTCTTAATATTGGTTAGGGGCCCTATGGATAGCTATTTTCCGACAACGTTTTCCTTTCCAACCTCTAATTTTTTTTATTATATGAATAAAAAATGTTAAGGCTGATATTTCTAAAAAATATTTTCTGTTCTAGCTGCTGCGTGGAGTTGCGCAATTATGAGGGCGCTATCAAGTACTTCACAATGGAGAACGAGTTGAGTGGGGAAAGGGGTGATTCCTTGGCTCAGTGCATTGCTATTGGGAATCTGGGTCTTGCTTACCAATGCAGCAAAGAATACACAAATGCTGAGGTAAACTCACAGTAAGAGGCCGGTGTTTAATTGCTCTGGAACGAAGTTTTAGCAATTATTGTTAACGTGTTGTTAATAGCCGCCCTCATCTTCTCAACGGGCTATTATAGCGCTCCTTTTTACAATTCAAAGAATTTGAATTGTATTGGGGCGCTGTCTTTTTTTTTAAGATCTGTTCACACATTTTCATGATTTTTGAGGTCAAATTAGAGTAGTGATTTTGGTCACGCCGAAACAGGAAGTGGAGCGAAAAAGCGAGTGGTTTTGCGGCGTGAATTTTTTTCGCCCTAATTTAAAAGTAGAGTGAGAAAACGGTCATTGAACAAAAATTCGCTTTCTCGCTAGTGGTTTTTTGTTCACATGCGGCAATTTTACTTTTTACTGTTTTTCAATTTTTTGGATCGGATTTTTTTCTAAATGGTTTTCCCAATCCATGCATAGTTCATTCGAGGTCTAGTTTTTTGTTTAGTCAATGAAAATTCTTTGAATTGTACTCCAGGACTTGTCCTGCTATGTTTTTTTACTTCGTCGAACAAAAAGTTGTTTCGCTTTACCTCATTTTGCCGCTTTTTCAACATTTTTGTGAAATCTTTTTTTACTTCTCTAGGCTAGTTTCTCTCTTTTCTCATTCTGCTAAAAGTGATTTTGAACATCAGTTGCTCAGCAAAGCAATTCAAAATGAACAGAGTCAGTATAAAAATTGAAGTCAGAAATAGAAACGGGATAAACCCATAAAGCCCAGTTTTAGATGCGCGCTATTTGAACGTCGTTCCTATAAGTCTTAGCTACCATCTCTAATGCTTATTGGTATTGATAGTAGCCCCTGTAGCCTCTCTCTAAGACAACAGAAGTATGTTCAACTACGAAATGCCATCAAAATAAATCGGACTTAAAAAATGTTTTTGTACAAAAATCTTTTTTTTTTCAATATCTTCTATTCTTTCAATCCCAATCATTCTTCATGGAATCAAAGGCGGCTATTTTCCGGCAATCTGCTAGGTAGACTTTTTATAGAAAATTGTTGCTCGACCGTTTTGACTTTTCGAATGACTTTTGCGACCGTGACCTTCTGCGTTTTGCGTGATCTTAAGTGCTCTCTCATTCACAGTTCTAAGCAGCTGAACTCAATTGGCGGCAATTTAATACTGATAGTAAAATGATAGAAAGTGCGCGAGATCATTTCCGACGTTAGTCGGTTATGTTTAATAGCAGCCGTCATCCTTTAAACTGTTATTATTTAAGCGCTCTCCTTTTTTTACGACTCGAAGAGGAGTATTGGTTTTCTTCCGTTTTTTATTACCGGAAGTACTATTTGTTCAGGCGGTGTGTTGGGCTTATAGTGAAAGTGAGTAAACTTGCCGTGTTAACTAAATTGTTCTGAGCGAGACTAAATTGGTCAGCGCAAGTTTTTAATTGGTCTCAAACGAAGTTTGTAGCAATTATATTAGTCCTGTCGGTCTTTTTTTATGCAATTTTTCGCTTTACTGATTTTTCGTCTGACGCTTTTGACTTTTCGTCCTCAAAAACGGGATAAACAGGTAGCGCGCAGCGGGCATTAAGTGCTCCTAGAGCCTTTCATCAGCTCAAACTGTTTTGGAGACTTATACTTATGGTGTGAAGGGCGGTTCTTAAACGTTGAAGACACTCCCACTGTTGACCCCCCTACTGCCCCCACCCCTGCCACTACGCTGTCCCCCCCCAATCAGCCCCCGCTGCACCCCCCCCCCCCCCCCCATGGCTAGCTACTGACGAACAGCCGCTTGCTAAAAACGCAAATTTATACGTTTGAAAATTTTTGACATTTTTTTGTTTTTTATCAGCCCTAGGTGTCAAAGAACCCCTCTAGGGTTTGGTAATAGGTTACTGCATTGTTTCTAGTGTCAATGGAATGGCTCAACATTTTAACATCACAAATTTTAGCTATTTTTTGACAAAACGTGCAATTTTTTCAAATTTTTTAAATTTTTTTCCCTTATTCAGGTCTTTCCAGACCCAGGGGGCCAGAAATTATCCTATGGGGTTTGATAATAAGTTACTGACAAATTTTAACGGTCATGGAATAGTTTTTCAACTTTTCTTGTCATAAATTTCAGCAATTTTTTTGATAAAAGTCTCAAGTTTTTTTAAGTTTTTTTGTTGGTTATTAGAATTTTTCAGCCTTAAGAGCGAAGGAACCTCCTCTAGGGTTTGGAGATAAGTTACTGAATTTTTTCTAGATTAAACGGAATGTCTTGCAAGATTTTAACATCACGACTTTAGCATATTTTTGATATTTTTTGCCATTTTCTTCCAATTTTTTAACATTTAGTCATTATTCAGATTTTTTGAGCCTCAAGGGTCAAGAAAGCCCCCGTTGGGGTTTGATAATAAGTTACTAGAAAATTTTTGTTGGTCATGGATTATTTTTCAACTTTTTTTATACCACAAGTTTTAGCAATTTTTTTTTAAAAACTTGCAATTTTTTTTTAAGTTTTTGAAATTTTTTGTCATTCCTTAGGTTTCTCTAGCCTCAAGAACCACGGAATTTCCTCTAGAGTTTGATAATATGTTACTGCATAGTTTGTAGATGTAATGGAATGTTCTTCATAATTTTAATATCACGAATTTAAGCAATTTTTTAAAATAATTGCAGTTTTTCATGTTTTTGATTTTTATCCGGCAAAAGAGGCCCTGGGGCCTCCTCCAAGGTTTGATAATAAGCCGCCGAATAGTTTCTAGATTTAATGGGATTGTGATCAATATTTTTTATGACTCCACTTCTAGTAATATTTGGATAAAGTTAAACTTCTCAAAATTTTCGAAAATTTTTTTGTTTCAAGCGTATGGATTTTTGAGCCAGTAAGACTATTTCATGATTGAAACAGGGATTTTGGATAGTATCTTGAGACAAAGAAATGTTTCTTAAGATTTTAAATTCTTGAATTTTAGCAAGATTTTGTTCAAGTCTCGGAGATGGGTTACTTGACAGAACTTTTGAGACAAAAAATGGTTTTGATTTATTGTGAAGTTGAAATTTTTTTTCTAAGTTTGCCTTATTCAGTTTTTTTTCTGTGATTTATTTATAACAAGGTTAGAAAACTAGAAGTTGCAGTTTCGAATCCAATCATGGAATATTTTCCTGTCTCCTTCACTGTCTTTCGGTTGGTGTTCCTTTCCTTCTCTTTCTCTTTCACGTTTTATCTCTCTCTCACTCTCTCTTTTTGTTTATTCCGCACTTAGCTGCTGTTATGTGGCGTAATGTCACCATCTCTGATCCTCATTATCAAATGAACCCAGACAATGCTTTCAGTCGTTATCTGATGTATGTTATGACTTTGAATATATCTGTTTTAAAAAAGCATCCGTGAATTTTTGAACTTCGCCAATATTTTATCTTATGTCTTCGGGCGCAGTCTCAGTAAAAACAGGCGGAAACCGATTTCTGGTGAGTTTTAAATTAATGTCGTTAACGGTTTTATTTTCAACCAATGGTTTCTTTGTTTTGATACTACGTGGTCATGGAAAAGTTTTTCAACTTTTTAATGTCTCAAATTTCAGCAATTTTTTTGATAAAAGTCTCTTTTTTCAAGTTTTTTTGAGATTTTTTTGTCGGGTATTAGATTTTTTCAGCCTTAAGAGCGAAGGAACCTCCTGTAGGGTTTGAAGATAGGTTAGTGAATTTTTCTAGATTAAACGTCTAGATGAATGTCTTGCAAGATTTTAACATCACGAATTTTAGCGTATTTTTGATATTTTTTTGCCATTTTCTGCCAATTTTTTATTATTTATAGTCATTGTTCACTAGTTAATTACTCTCAAAAGCAAATTGTAGCAATATAAATCCTGTTTGTCTTTTATGCAATTTTTGGCATGGCCGATTTTCCGTCTGACTCATTTGACTTTCGTATTCAGAAACGGAATCAAGAGGTAGCGCCATGAGATCACTAAATCGTGGCTAGCTGTTGACAAAGCCAACCGCTCGCCGGTCGTTTGAGAGCAATTCGCCCGACTTTAGTCGGTTATGTTTTTTTTGTTTTTGCGCTACGTTCAGTGAATGACTTTTTGACTTTGAATAAAGTTCTGGAGATTGGCGCATATATATGACAGTTTTAGTCGTGTTTTAGTCCATTTGGCCCAAATTTTTGTTCCGACCCACTTTAGTGGAGGAGGAACTAAATACTCAAATGGGTTTTTTGTTTGGACAATTTTGGCCGATCGATATAATCATTGTAGAGAGTTGTGAGTGTATCATTTGAAAGCCCGTCCAGTTTAGAAAATAGGATTAAAAATTTTTTTTTTAGTTTTCGATTGTTATAGGGAGTTATTGTGGTTTGAAGTTTTGTAAATATTAGACGTAAATCAGCTGTTTTTATTCACATTTTCGGTATTTTTGACCAGATTTTTGTCAATTTTGCTAAAATATGTTAAAATTGTTAGCTGTAGTATTATTGATTTTAGCTCTAAAGATCAAGGAGGGTTGCTGAATTGTTCGATCCGAATTTTTTTGGCTCGAGTTTACGCTATGTTTTTTGAACATTCAGACTTTTTTCGTCAAAATGGGACCAAATTTGCTTTTTAGACCACTTGCTTTAAATTTGCTGGAAGTAGACAAACTAAGACTGTGGCCATATTCTTTTTAGGCTCAAAAAAGAGCTAGCTATACTCCCGCTTAAAATTCTTTTGGAGAAATAATTTTGCCAGTTTTTAACTCGGGAATTATACAAAATTCATCATTTTTTTTTGATAAACTTTGTTTAGGAAAATTTTGTTTAGAAGTTGATCTATTTTGCAACCATTCGAACAATTGAGTGTTTTG
This sequence comes from Convolutriloba macropyga, assembly GCF_964194025.1. NCBI lineage: Eukaryota > Metazoa > Xenacoelomorpha > Acoela > Convolutidae > Convolutriloba > Convolutriloba macropyga. Next base: position 53,352,586 of record NC_134470.1, on the reverse strand, counting down.
TTAGACGCGCAACAAAATCTGCACTGATTGTGATCTCACCATGGATCCTTACGATAAAAAATCTTTTAAGATTTTATTGGGGCACGACCTTTTTTTGTCAAAATATTTCCGCTATGTATATTTTTTGTAAATTACTGACAAGATTTTCAAATCAGGGCTCATTTAATGAGAGATACTATTTAAAATATGCGAGGCACAACAAGATTTTATTTTGGTTTCGAGAGTTAAGCTCATGGTTTTTATGGCTCTGACCAATTATTTTCATAAAAATTTTACGGATTTCTTGAATTCTGCTTTCATTTGTTATACGTTTTGTAGCCCAATGACTTAATGTCTTCAATCAAAGATCCAGTAAGATTTTTAGTAGGTTTAAATGAACCTAGACAGTTCTTTCAGTCGTTATCTAATGTCTGTTATGACTTTGAATATATCTGTTTTAAGAAAGCATCGGTGAATTTTTGAACTTTGCCAATATTTTGTCTTATGTCTCACTTCGGGCGCAGTCTCAGTAAAAACAGGCGGAAACCGATTTCTTGTGAGTTTTAAATTAATGTCGGTAACGGTTTAATTTTCAACCAATGGTTTCTTTGTTTTGATACTACGCGTTTTCATTTTTTTTATTTTCGAGCATACCCGTTTTTATTTTTTATTTTTGAGCATAATTGCATATTTTATGGGATCATTTTGTTTCCTTGTCGAATTATCACATTACTGACAAATGTAATTGAAGGAAATCATGGTAGGGAAAATCCACAGCGTTGAAAAAAGGCGTATCTGGATATGTTAATTGTTTTTCCTGAATAGTTTAAGCTTTTTTGGCTGGGACACAGATATCTCGCAAATTTTTGTATTTTTCTTTTTGCCTGTTGGTCTTTCTGTTGTTTTACGCCATATATCTGATAACGATATGTCTCAATTGCTTCACCAGGACGTATAACTCAACCTAATTTAAGATTTCAATTTATAGCTGTTTGTTTTGACTATCAAATTATATTTAAAAAAAAGTTTTCAACTGTCTCCTTTTTGCTTTCTTTTTCGTCACCATGTAACTCAATCTCACTAATTAGAAGTCTCAATTACTTATTTTGATTCAAACATTTGTTCGCGCTTGGTTACACGTTGTGACTGATTGCTTCGACCATTTGCTTACATAAAAAGTCTATGTAGTCCTGTTATAAGGAAGACTCGTTAAGATGAGGAGAAAGTGATGATTTACAGGTTTTGCAGGTAACATCTTATTTTTATAGTGCCTTGAACAGTGTGATGTCATAAAATTGTTTGAAACTTGGCTTCTTTCTGTTTGTTATGTTGTGGGGTTGTGACTTAGTCTCGTTATTAACAGGCCCAATTGGTTTCCTGAGGTATTGCAACTTAATCCAACGCTTTTTATTGAAATCTTAAGTCTGTTATGACTTTTGAAAATATTTGTTTTCAAAAACATTTTTGGGTTTTTGAGCTTCCCCATTTTTTAAAATAGTTTTTCGGTCGATTTGTAGCTCAGTCTCTGTAAACACAGGTCACAAACCGTTTCCATTGAGCCATAATTTAATCTTTATAACGGTTTCAGCTTCAAATGTTTGTGTTCGGCTTTACTGCTGTTACTGCAAGATTTCTTAAAGGTTTGAGGTTTTTATATGTTTGTATAGTTTTAAGGATTTTTGTTTTCTTTTTAATTTGTAACAGTAATCGTAGGTCTCATTGGCTTTGAAATTTTGCGCAATTGAACATTGGATAATGACTTTTCTCAATTGCTTCCTATGGAGATATAAATGAACATTTTATTGATTTCAGTTGATATCTAAAGACATTAATAACTGTGCAGTTAATTGTCTTCAAAAATAGAAACGTATTTTGAACTTCGCACTTCTTTGCTCTTTTTGTCGACCTGTTAACCAGTCACATTAAGGACAGGTCCCATATCTTTCGAATGAAGTATAGGAGTATAGGTTAAAGTGTTTTGTTTAGGTTTTATTTGATGCGATTTTAATTTTAGGATTTTTTATTATAGACATCGAGTTTTGGTCGTAAATAATGTTTGTTGCTTGGTTTTTATTATTGTCCTTTCTAGTAGTGCTATTATCAACAACATTGATCGGCCCTCTAGCGTGGAATCTATGTATTCCGTTGGTTGTTTATTGAACGATATGTATGTTTTTGGAAGTTTTCTATCTCTTCATCATCATTTGGGGTAGCCAATTAAATCAAGAATGTGGATGAGCTGGGTCGGAACATTATGTGCGTACGCACATTACCCAGCCTCCTTGTTCTATTGTAATTTTTTTTGTGAAAGTAAATTTTGATCGATGCCGCATTAATCTGCAACCATCTGAAATTGATACCACAACGTTTTTGAGAGCTTAATAATGCGTTTCAAGTGCAAAATTAGCCAATATTTCTTTTTTTTGTCAATTTTTGGCTTTTTTTCATTAATTTCTTCATTTTTGGATTTTTTAGCGGATTTTTCCTTACAAAATTAGTAAATACGTCAATGTCTTTTTGATAATTCTTGAGTTGCCTCTTTTTGACGTGAGGTGCTTTTATAAAATTGTATTCATACTAATCCGATTTTGGCGGTTTTTGTCAAAGTTTTTAAAGTTGTGTTTTTACTTTGAGTTTATTTACCATGAAAAAATTTATGGTGCACCATCGGTGTTTTTGGTTTCGTTTTGTTCCTAATTGATTGTTTTTTGGTGATAACTCTTGAAAATGCAGTGAACATTTTACCATTTTTTGAACATTTTGTTTTCAAATTGATTTAGTTTCGCAATTGAGCTGTTTTCCTTTCCTACTGACACAGGAAGTTGTACATGTAATCTTCTTAAACCTCGACTGCTTAATAGCAATAAATCTATGTTTTTCTAGTTTTTTCAGTTTTTGAATTAGTTTCCAATTTAGTTTTATGATTTTTCAGAAATTGGGAATGTTTTTTGATTAATTGCTCTTGAATGAAGTTCATAGCACTTTTTGTAGATATGTTGGTCTTTTTTATGCCTATTTTTCTGTTGACCATTTTGTGTTTTTCTTCTAGAAGATTCTTTGACGTCTGAATTGATTTTTTCACGCTTTCGTTCTTCATTTTTGAGTGATCTCTGTTGCTCTCACTCCGAAGTAAGCTTGTTGCTAATGAAGTCGTTTGCATCATAACAAATGTAAGGGGCTGATAGCCGAGTAGGCTGTGCATCTGGTTATGGATCGGGAGGTGAGTGGTTCGAATACCGGCGGGTCGAAATGTTTTTCTACCCGCCTGTTGTTCGAGAGCAATTCTTCCAACTTTAGTCGGTTTGTTTTATATTTTTGTATGTATATACAACGTATGTATTCTCCACATTCTAGCATGTTTCTGTCTAGCATACTCCTAAAACCTATGTTTTTATTTGCCCTTCCTTTGAATCGAAAGTTATCGATTTGAACTAATAATTTTTGTCTTAGTTTTTTTGTTTGCAATTTTATTAAACATAATATTACAATGAGCTTTTGCTAGCTTCACTTTTAGAAATTTTAAACAACGCTCGTTTTTCGGCAAATTTTTTTAGGGCTTGGTTTTTGTAACATTCGAATTTTTGCGTTTTGATTATTGTTCTGTCTCTTTTGTCTTTTTCCTGATTGATTTTGGTTTGATTAAATATTGGCCATTGTTTAGTTTTATCGCGTTCATTGTTATTTAAAGCGACAACTAATGTTTCTAATTAAATTAGCAAAGTTTAGTTACCAATTGATTGCTGTTTCATATTGTAAAATAGTGTTCCGATTGAGAGAACTAACGGGAATTGATAAATTGCGTACAAAAAGTTTGGCTTGTTTTATATAAAGGAGTAATGTAATTTTTTAGATCTGTTGGTTTTATGGGCTATCTTCCTTTTTTTGACTGATTTTTTTTGGTCTTAATAGTCACTTTAGTAGGAACCATTTAATTTAACAGGTAATTCTCTAACGATGGCGACTCTTTGATTGGTTTCTTCCGGCTATGTTTTGTAATTCGCTTTACCTTTTGATCACGTTTTTCGTTTTACAATGTCAACAGATCAAAATAAAAAAAAAACGGGATAAACCGATAAAGCCCGATCATCAAATAATTGAGAATTAGGTAGGTTATCAAATTTCAAGTGTTTGCTAGCTGACATTGGTATTGAGGTTATTGGCTGTCAGTTTAGAAGATGAATTGAGTATAGTTTTAGAATCCCACTAAAACTGCACGCCAAATTAGAACACGTTTTGACACTGAAAAAAAAACAGAAAAAGTTTGGTCAATTTATCTTTTTTTTTTTCGTTTTCTGTTTCAATCCCGATGTGTATCAAGCCCGTCAACGGCGGCGATTTTCCGGCAATCGGCTGGCTATGTTTTCAAATTGCTGAGGTTTTGAAAGTGTTCTCTGAAAAATGAACCTAGAGTTTGTACTCAAGAATGTTTGCTTTCCCAACTAAACTCGGCATTTGCATGGTGGCCTTTCAAGCATTGTCAGCCAATGAAAAATTATAAATCAATAATTATTCAGTGAAAACAAAACGGATATAACATGATAGATTGTACAAAAAACACAAATTCATAGGTCGTCTTTTAAAATATATTTCTCACTGTATAAAGATATTTCATCCTAGTAATTTGGTACAAAAATTTCAAAAGTTCGGTGTCTTGGATGACGTTATGAAAAAAATTGTGGGAAAGTTGAACTAAAATTTGTCAATTGGAGATTAAAAAAAGTCAGAGCGTGGTTTGCCTTTTAATGCACTTTTTAGCGTGTGCTTTATAAGTTTCCTGTTTGCAGCTAGTTGATGTCTTTTTGAACAGTGCGGAAACGAGGTGACCCGACATAATTTTTTGTCAGATTTTCCAATTGCTCATTTTCAAAGTTAGGAGGCCCAAATTTTTTCATGTCCTATTGTTAACAGCTGTCAAAGTTGCACCATTTTTCGGGCCGTTTTGCGACTCCTGACATTGCTTACAGGTAAGTTTTCTGCAAATATCTCAAAAACCAACGGTTTGAGGACAAAATTTTTTAACAATAATATAGTATAGTTTTAGAATCCCACTAAAACTGCACGCCAAATTAGAACACGTTTTGACACTGAAAAAAAAACAAAAAATTTGATCAATTTATCTTTTTTGTTTTCTGTTTCCATCCCGATGTGTATCAAGCCCGTCAACGGCGGCTATTTTCCGGCAATCTGCTGGCTATGTTTTCAAATTGCTGAGGTTTTGAAAGTGTTCTCTGAAAAATGAACCTAGAGTTTGTACTCAAGAATGTTTGCTTTCCCAACTAAACTCGGCATTTGCATGGTGGCCTTTCAAGCATTGTCAGCCAATGAAAAATTATAAATCAATAATTATTCAGTGAAAACAAAAGGGATATAACATGATAGATTGTACAAAAAACACAAATTCATAGGTCGTCTTTTAAAATATATTTCTCACTGTATAAAGATATTTCATCCTAGTAATTTGGTACAAAAATTTCAAAAGTTCGGTGCCTTGGATGACGTTATGAAAAAAATTGTGGGAAAGTTTAACTAAAATTTGTCAATTGGAGATTAAAAAAAGTCGAGCGTGGTTTGCCTTTTAATGCACTTTTTAGCGTGTGCTTTATAAGTTTCCTGTTTGCAGCTAGTTGATGTCTTTTTGAACAGTGCGGAAACGAGGTGACCCGACATAATTTTTTGTCAGATTTTGCAATTGCTCATTTTCAAAGTTAGGAGGCCCAAATTTTTTCATGTCCTATTGTTAACAGCTGTCAAAGTTGCACCATTTTTCGGGCCGTTTTGCGACTCCTGACATTGCTTACAGGTAAGTTTTCTGCAAATATCTCAAAAACCAACGGTTTGAGGACAAAATTTTTTAACAATAATATAGTATAGTTTTAGAATCCCACTAAAACTGCACGCCAAATTAGAACACGTTTTGACACTGAAAAAAAAACAAAAAATTTGATCAATTTATCTTTTTTGTTTTCTGTTTCCATCCCGATGTGTATCAAGCCCGTCAACGGCGGCTATTTTCCGGCAATCTGCTGGCTATGTTTTCAAATTGCTGAGGTTTTGAAAGTGTTCTCTGAAAAATGAACCTAGAGTTTGTACTCAAGAATGTTTGCTTTCCCAACTAAACTCGGCATTTGCATGGTGGCCTTTCAAGCATTGTCAGCCAATGAAAAATTATAAATCAATAATTATTCAGTGAAAACAAAAGGGATATAACATGATAGATTGTACAAAAAACACAAATTCATAGGTCGTCTTTTAAAATATATTTCTCACTGTATAAAGATATTTCATCCTAGTAAATTGGTACAAAAATTTCAAAAGTTCGGTGCCTTGGATGACGTTATGAAAAAAATTGTGGTAAAGTTTAACTAAAATTTGTCAATTGGAGATTAAAAAAAGTCGAGCGTGGTTTGCCTTTTAATGCACTTTTTAGCGTGTGCTTTATAAGTTTCCTGTTTGCAGCTAGTTGATGTCTTTTTGAACAGTGCGGAAACGAGGTGACCCGACATAATTTTTTGTCAGATTTTCCAATTGCTCATTTTCAAAGTTAGGAGGCCCAAATTTTTTCATGTCCTATTGTTAACAGCTGTCAAAGTTGCACCATTTTTCGGGCCGTTTTGCGATTCCTGACATAGCTTACAGGGAGGTTTTCTGCAAATATCTCAAAACCCAACGGTTTGAGGACAAATTTTTTTAACAAAAATATAAATTATTAGTTTTGGAGCAAATAGTTAGGGCTTGATTGTGTACCTTTGTGGTAGAAAAACTTGGAAAATTGATTTTTTTTTTCAAGTTTTACCTCCCAATTTCCAATCACACGACGTCTAAAATGCAGTTTTTGATTTTTTAAATACTTTTATTGTGTTGTAGACTAGTTGAATAGAAGCAACGAGACGGCAGTAAAAGTCCCAACTTTTTCGAATTCTATTTTTCTGCCAAAAAGTTTGTAGGTCAATTTTTCTACGAATATCTGAAAACTGTCAGGGGAACAAATTTTCAAAAGTATATCATTTTTCGTCTTTTATAAATACACTTAAAGGAAACAGATCGGGGGTCACCCGATTTGCTAGAACTGTTTCGAGGAGACAATTTTAGGGTGTGAAGGGCGGTTCGTAGTCTTAAAAGTTGTACCCCCTCAGTCACCCCATCATCCCCCAACCCACCCCTCCCGACACCCGTCCACCCTCCTCCAACGTGGAGACTTGGACCCCTCTCATCCAGCTCTATCCCACAACCCTACCCCCGCTCACACATCCCTAAGTCCCAGCTGGCTACTACCTAAGCCAACCGCTCGCCTGTCGTTTGTGGGCAATTCGCCCGACGATAGTCGGTTTTGTTTGAAAATTTTTGCCCCAAATTCTCAATTTCTTTGCAAAAATATCACTGCTCCCATTTTGGTGTGAATTTTTGTCTTTAATAGCCGCCGTCATCTACTATAATTGTTATTATTTAGGTGATCTCCTAAGAAAACGAGTAGCTGAAGATGCCTTTTTTCAAGCTTTTTATAAACTGTAGTGTGAAATTGGTGTTTTGAACATATTTTCGTCTTTCGAGAAGGTTTTTTTCACGTGCCGAAATTTGGCTCTTAGGCTTTCAATTCAGATTGTAGTCAATTATTTTTGGTTCCTTATTATAGGCAACGGTGTGTAAGACCTCAGCACATTGCTTTCGAAATTAAAATTAGATGCGAATTTTCGTATTTTCCCTGTATTTCTTGCTTATTTGTCACTTGAATAATAGGTCGGTCGCAAAGGGTGCTCTAATGATGCATCAGTGATCTATTTATTGGTTCCAGTTTATACGCTTTATTTTTGAGGACTTTTTAAATATATAAGAGCAAATGTGATTGAGATATATTTAATTAACGTGTTTTATAGAAAAATTTGGGGCATGCATTCCACGGTGTAGTATGATCATTTATATTATATGTTGTTAACGCCGCCAGTGTTTTGCAACCCTCGCTCACAAAATGCGTTGTTACACGCATATTACTGCGTAAAATTAGGTGCGGCTGGGGCTGTAGTAATGTTTACGTGACTGTTTGAAGTCTTTCAGAACTTCTGGCGTTTATCGAGATATTAAGTCAGAATTTCGAAGTGACTTCCGCGTCACGTAACCATGCTTAAAAAACGAAACGCGCAGGTTTCAAAATGACGAAAGTCAACGGAAGTCAACTTCTGGCTAAGTAGCAACTTCTGGCATTTTAACTTCTGGCACTGCAGACTTTCGGATAGATATATGCTCATAAAAATGTGAGTCAAAACAATAGATCCAAGAATTTCAGTTACAAAATTTCAGTTTTTGTTTTCTGTCCATTTTTGGAATCCAAAGTCGTATATTTATATGTTGATGCCAGGAAGATGACGGTGGCCAGGTCTTAAGTTGTTTCAGATATGTTTTTAAACCCGTTTCGCCTAATTTTGTTTTACATAAGTCACGTGTTTCACGTGTGACTTCTGACTTACCTCACTCCATATTTCAACATAGTTTAATTTAGAATTCACTCGACAAAATTACGCAAAGACGTTTAGAGATCAAATAGCAAAAATATAAACAGGAACAACTTATAAAGCCGGGGGATAAGATTTAAAGGATCTCCTATTCAAGACTTAATATTTAACATTGTTATCGGAGTTCAGGTCATTTGAACTACTGACATACCTCTCTCACTTTCAACTGAATGGCCCTGAGGGTTCATTCTAACAATTTACGCAATATAGGGAATATGAGAAAATGAGAAATCAAAAGAAACGGTATAAATCGATCAATCCTGCTCATTAGATGTTATTGCATTAGGTCATCAGGATACATTAGAGCGATTGATTGCTGGCATTAGTATGAGCTTGAGTTTGGAAGCTTCAATTTAGAAGCGGATATGTAATCTAACTAAAAATGTACGTCAAGTTTGAACACTTTTTAACAATTAGAAATTGGAGAAGTTAGAAATTTTAACATTTTTTTTTCAAATTGGCAGAATTGTTTTTAGAAAATGACAGGAAAATGATTTAAGTGTTAAAAAATGATCTATTTTTCCCTTTTTAATAGCCGACGTTAGCCTCTCAAAGCCTATTGTATAGGCGCTCTTTTTGATTCGTTTTACTTTTTATTCGTTTTTCATAAGCCACAACTTTCACGTTTGACTTCTCATTTAACCTCACTGTTTCAACCGAATGGAATTTAGAATTATTTACGCAAGTTTACGCAAATGCGATCAAGGTCAAAAAGTGATATCAGAATTGGCATAAACCAATAAAGCTCGGAGACTACGATTGATTGTTCAAAGATTTAGTGGATTAAGTTATCAAAGTGGCGTAGACTATACTGGTAACTAATATTAGTATTAAGCTTATTTTTCTGCAATATAAAGGCTAAATTCATCATTTTTAACGAATCTGGGAAACTGCGGTCGACATTAGAAAGCTTTCGGACACTTAGAAAAATTTAGGCTGTCAGAACTCTTTGGAACGGCGGTCAGAGGTCAACGGTGACTGACATTCGTACGTATGCTTGTGTTATGTGAGACCGCGTATGCGGGGGTTGTGAATGTGTGTGTATGTCTGTTTGTGTTTTTGTGTCTGTTTGTGTGTGTGTGGTTGTATTTGTTTGTCTGTTTGTTTGTATGTGTTTTTGTGTGTGTGTATTTGTGTGTGTGTGTGTTTGTTTGTTTGTGTATTTGCGTGTGTGATATGTTGTGTTTATATGTGTGTTTGGGTGCGTGTTTGTGCGTGTTTTGTGTGTATGTGTGTGTGTTTGTATGTGGCTGTTGGTGTGCGTGGGTGAAATAATTGAGAGCTTTTATCTGACAACAAATTGTACACAATTGGCCAGCTTATGGTCTAAAATTTTGTCACTACCATTTTTTTAAATTTTTGCTGTTTATATGTTAACGTTGTTTCTACCGATTCAGATTCAGATTGAAGCATTGGCTGCTGACTATATTAATTTATTATAGCTGCGGAGCGTAGCGGCGTAGCTAAATTGCGGTGCTCTTGGTTTTTTGTTTCGTCATCTGACGCTCTTTTTCGTTTTACTTTTGTTCCAGAAGATTCTTTTGCTTGACTTAGCGACTTTTTCACGCCTTATTTCTTGACTGAAATTCCTTGAATTTAGAAATTATGTCAGTTGCTAAAACAAATTTGATCGTAAGATAAGCGGTGACAAGGGCCTGATAGCCAAGTGGTTAATGCTTCCGATTCTTAGCCGGGGATTGGGGGTCAAAGCTCTGCGTTGTTAAAAGTTTTTGGACGAAAAATGTTCTCATTGATGCACACCCCCTTTGAATTAAAAGTGTTCAAGTCGGCCGCGGTAACTTTTTCCAACTTATTTCTGTATCGGTTTCTATCTGTTCGGCACTGAAGTCTATTTCGCAGCTATAGCTATGCAGGCAGTCTGCCGGCTAGGTTATATATTTATTTGTTTCTGGAAAAATAATACAAAGCAAATGAAACAATTTTCGAGGTTTTACATGCATGCATACATGCACACACACGCACACACACTAACACACAGACGCGCAATTTTTTTTGGTGAATTTTTGAATCTTGCCTTCGTTTGCTTTTGTGTTTCTCTTTTTCACCTAATTAAACTGCTTATTTTCTAAATTTTTTCTTTTATGCTTGGATTAAGGATTTTTGTTTGTAGTTCTGTATTTTTTCTTATTGAACGCCACTAATTTTAAAAAGATTCTATTTTTTGACAAACTTCTGTTTATGCTTTTTGTCCAGTATTGATTTTCACTTTGTTGTATTAAGTTTGTTGTATTAAGTACTGTCCGTTTTGATAAAGAAAATTTTTAATTGCGTTGCGCATATATTGTCATATGCTTTTTTGAGTGTCATACATGGTTGCTGCAGTAATAATGTGAGGTCATTAATTAATTCAACTCCTTAGATTGTATTCCTGAACTTTGACCCGACAATTCACCTGACGTCAATCGATTATGATCACCATCATCAACTTTTTCCAATAATAAACCGTGCAAACCCCTTTTCGACTGCTTTCCCTTTCTCTCAGTTAGGCATAAGCGGGCCTCTCTAAGCCCCTGCTAGCTACTGACTTATCCAATCGCTCGCCAGGTGTTTGTGAGCAATCCACCCGACGTCAATCGATTATGATCACCATTGTCTACTTTTTCCAATAAAATGCCACTGAAGCTAGTTTTATTGTTGGTAATAACCAGAAATAAATTGGTTATAAATTGGCTATTTTAAAGTTAATATCAGTTTTTTGCCTTTTTAAACTATTTCAATCCCAAAGTCGCTTAGTGGGGTCAATGGTGGCTTAGTTACGGCAATTTGCTGGCTATGTTCTAACGTGCACGAGTGATCAGAGTTTTTATCAAATGACTCGTTTGATTAAAATGCGTTAATCGGATTGACAATTTATATCAGGGAAGAAACAGTAATCTGTGAGCTTCATAACAAAACGAATAGTTCCATTTAAAAACTTAGTTCTGGCAAAAAGAGAATAGGCCGGTCTAACAAGTAAATTATACTTGAAAACACAGAGAGGGTGAATTCTCACTTGCCACATCGCTAAAATCGGGTAGATCAAAGATTTTTATCAGGTCATCTTTTTCGGATCTAAACACGAATTTTTTAAATAAAAATATATCCATTTCGCCAATTTCTGAAGAATAGCCGCTCGGAGCTGACGTTATTAGTTTTGATAGTCTGTAGAATACAAAACGTTCACAAACATTTTCCGAAAACTGGCAAGTGCTTTAAATTATTTGCAAAACGAATTTTTAAAATTCCTAGATGTTTGATTGCTCTCAAACGATGTTTGAAGCAATTCTATTAGTCTTGTGGTCGTCCTTTGAGTGATTTTTTGCTTAACCATTTTTCTGTCTGACCCTTCTTACTTTTCGTCCTCAAAAGCAGATGAAAATGTAAAGCCCAGAGGACATTAAGTTCTGTTAGAGCCTCTGGTCTTACTTTACTAGTATGCGATTCACCAAAAATGTTTTGAGGAGACAATTTCGTTGTGTGAAGGGGCAATCAGAATAATTTTCATATCTTTTTTATTTTTAATAGCCGCCCTCATCTTCTCAGCCGGCTATTATAGCGCTCCTATTTTTTTTTACTTCGTCGAATAAAAAAATGTTTCGCTTTACCTCATTTTGCCGCCTTTTCAACATTTTGCGTGAAGTCTTTTTGACTTCTCTAGGCTAGTTTCTCTCTTCTCTCATTCTGCTAAAAGTGGTTTTAAACATCAGTTGCTCAGCAAAGCAATTCAAAATGAACAGAGTCAGTATAAAAAATTGAAGTCAGAAATAGAAACGGGATAAACCCATAAAGCCCAATTTTAGATGCCCGCTATTTGAACGTCGTTCCTATAAATATTAGTTACCTCTCTCTAATGCTTATTGTTATTGATAGTAGCCCCTGTAGCCTCTCTTTAAGAAACAGAATCATGTTCAACTATGAAATGCCATCAAAATAAATTGGACTTAAAAAAATGTTTTTGTACAAAAATCTTTTTTTTCAATATCTTCTGTTATTTCAATCCCAATCATGCTTATTGGAATCAATGGCGGCTATTTTCCGGCAATCTGCCGGGTATGTTTTAAATTTTCTACTTTAGAGACTGTTTCCAATTATTAAATTGTAAGTCAAGGTGACTTCGTTCAATTTCAAGGAAGATTTTGATCGTTTTGTTACCTGGCTTTAATTTTATCACAATCAGAATAATTTAGATGAATAATCCAAAAAGCATTTCAATTTGTTAACTTATTAGAGGTTTTGAAAAGGTCGCCATAACCAGCTGATTTTCATGTCGCTGATTTCAGTTTTTTTGTTTTAACTTAAAATCTAAAAGGCTTTGATTGTGGCCTTTTTCGTGTTGGATTTGAAAACGACTAGGAAATTTTCAATCAGGGTCGCAAATTGTCTTTTGAGCCACGAATTATTCGAAATACCCGTAAGTTTCCGATTTGAAATAAATAAACATCAACCAGCCGGATGTTCTGATCATTTACTCAATATTTTTTTCTGTCTTAGATCTTTTTTTTTAATTTGAAAAGTGACATGTGGCAAGTAGGGATTTTGAAAAAGTTATAACGTCAGCCAAAATTGATTTTTTTCACCGATTTTTAACGCTGTTTCGACATTTTGCGTGAAGTTTTTTTGACTTCTCTAGGCTATTGTCTTTCTTCGTTCTGCACTAAGTGCTTTTTAGCAGCATTTGTCCAGCAAAAGGAAACCAAAATGAACAGAGTCAATATCGAAAAAAAATCGAAAATGGAAACGATGTAATCCCATAAAGCCTCGTTTTAGACGTCTGGTTTTTTAATCTAGTTCTGATCAGTTTTATTTACCTGGTCTAATATTCACCCTTTATCCTCTCACTACGAAATAGGCGTTTGGCTGACTATGAAATCCAATCGAAACATCGCATGTTTGTTATTTTTAGTGACCTTTTTCTGTTCATGTTCTCTTCTCAATCCAAATCCTGGCCATGGGAATCAGTGGCGGCTAATTTTTGACAATCTACCGGTTATGTTATCAGTTTCTTTTAGCCGCCGTCAGGCTCTCATTGGCTATTATTTATGCGCTTTACTTTTGATGACTCGAATAGGAGTATTGGTGGAGCGTTATTTTGATGAATATTTTTCGGGGTGTTTTCGAAACATGATGTAAAAGTCAATGACGCACGTGGCAACTTTGAGTTTAGGTCAAACTGGTAAACGAATTGACGAGCAGAGAAAAGAAATCGCAACTTTTTGACCATACCGCAATTTTGACAGAAATTTTGACAGGGAGACTAAGCGAGCTTAAATTTTTCATCGCGTGCGGCTTTATCGGAGAGGTTTTTTTAAGTTTTAAATTGAATTTTTCAAGTAAATTGGTTCTTCTCAACCATATTAGAAAGTAAATGTACGCATGGGATCATTTTTGGCCATCTATATTAAATAAGAGACTTCAAAACTTTTTTTGTGTTTTTTTGCATTCTTTTTCAAATTTGTACGGTGTCCGCTTTTTTGATGTAATTAGTATTTCAGTTAGTTTGAGTGACGTTTCCATTCGATTGATATCAATGTAAGTTTGTTTTTGCTGAAGAATATTGGCTAAGTTCAAGTCAAATCTGTATATAATTGTCTTTTTTATTTTTTTGCCTAATGCTGTTATGCTTTCAGAACAATGTGGAATTGTATATTTTTAATTTTCCTAGGGGTATTTTAAGCGGAGAAAAATCGAAGATTTGTTAGGCCGGATCTTCGTATAAAACATTTTTGCTTCTTTGTGTTTTTCCGAACGTTTGAGTGTAGTGTTGGTGCTCAATGAATAAACAGAGACTGTTTCGTAAAGTGTTTCGAGAACACTCAATGAGATTGTGCTAAATTTAGAAGATGTTTAGAAAAAGTTAACAGATTTCAGATTTGGTTTTGATTCATTTCATTTTATTTGGTTTTTCGATGTTTCGTTTTGTTTTTTCTACCATATGACCGTTTGTTGAAAATACGCTAACTATAACAGACGATCTGCTATTAACAATGGTTTTGGAGAAGCATCTTGTCTATTGTTTCCAAAAAAATTATCATTTTTTGTTCTTGACTTATTTGTTTCCTCGGTTTATTGTTTCAAATTGACAGTATAATGATGTAAATAGTTTTTTTAATTTAGTTATTGGTTGGCTATGGCATAAGTAAAGTTTCGCTTTGAGTCAATTCCGGAGTCTTTCACAGGTAATGTGGACTTTCTTGATTGTTATTTTGTCTTTCTGATTTTCCCGGTCTGGAACTGTATAGCAGTAGTATAGGCTCGAAAATGATGTCATCGAGTATACTTTATTGATATCCAAAAAGATATTAAGCTGCCAGAAAGTATCGAATTCGAAGAAATTAAGGTTTCAACAGAGTATAGACCAAAGTTTTAGAAAGTGAATTTGATCAGTTGTGTGAAATGTAACTTCGACAAAGTACACCAGTCCTTCATTTGACGATAAGTTGGTGAAAAATTACTTCTTAATTGCTCTCAAACGAAGTTTGTATCAATTATAATAGTCCTGCGGTCTTTAATGCGATTTGTCCTTTGACCGATTTTTAGTCTGACCCTTTTGAACTTTCGTCCTCAAAAGGGGGATAAACCAGTAACGCTCGGCTGGCGATAAGTTCCCATGCACATCGTTCCACCCGTAACCCAGCGAGCTTGACCCCCGTGCCCCCCCCCCCTCTCATGCCACGCCTCTTCAATTAAGCTGAAGCTGGCGTCCCTAAACCGTAGCTAGCTACTGACGAAGCCAACCGCTTGAGAAAATTCGCACGACGTTAGTCGGTTGAGTTATTATTTTAGAAATAAGGTTAGTGAATTAATTGTCCTCAAACTGGTTTTTGAAGCTTTAATTTTGTATTGTAGACGTCATTACTGAAACACGTCTCAATGGCCAATGCTCTTGCGAATGAGAATGCCTCTGCAATCGGTGCCTCTTCTACAGCCTCGGATTCTTGCCCACCTGTCTCTCCTCTTGTGCTCAAGGCCCATCTTACTCTGGGAAAGTTCTACGCATCAACTGAACAGTTCAGCAAAGCACTCCCCTACTTCAAACAAGTAATGCTCATAAATTAACAGCAGATAGTTATGACGATGAAGCTGTCAGAAACGAAGCCAAGTTGAGTTTTCTGATGGCATTTAGTTGTCTTGAGTTTTGCTTCCGCGTTTGGGTTCATAAGTCTTGTTACATTAATTGCGAAATCACGATATGGAGAAAATTAAAACCTTAGCATTCCAATTAAAATTTTTCATGATGAACACCGTGGAGTTTGATTTGACCCATGTTTTGTTAGTTCATTTTCGGAGTTAAGAATCAGACATTTGCGCTCCTAGGATCGCTGTTAACATTCGAGTCTATTCAAGCTTTAAATGAACATACATGTATGTTGAATATAAGAAATGTGTTAATTTTAAATCAATTTTGCACTCTAGCTTTATTTTGAATCTAAGTGGATTTTATTGAAAAATAGTGAAGTTTGAATTGAATTTTAAAGCGGATTTTAAGGAAGTGAACTTTATGTAAAAAGTTGGGATTTAAGTGGAGGTATGATGGTGTTTTAGGTTCTGGGAGTTGTGCAAGACGAATCTACAAGTGAGCCGGACATTGCAGCTACAGTTCTCTTCACTCTCGGATACATCTACTTCAGACTGGAGGACTTCAAAACATCCATTCGATACTACCTCGATAGCCTAAACATCACTTCCAAACAACTGCCAAACCAGCCTGATCTCGATAAGATCTTCTACAATCTCGGTTTATTGCACCAAATTTTGGGAAAATTTGAAGTTGCAGCACAGTGTTACCGGAAGTTTTACCAAATTTGTTCAAATGTTGATGACCATCGAGGAGTGTTCAGAGCGATAGGAGCGATTGGCGATGTTTGCGTTCTGATGAAAGCACTTGAATCTGCGAAGACATATTACGAGCAGCAACTTCAGTTGTCTCTCGACTTCAAAGAGATTGTGTTACAGATCGAAGCATACTGTTCATTGGGATTCGTTAACCTGAAAATGCTGGTGTTTGACATCGCTTTGTCGAACTTTACGAAGATGTCAAGTTTGTGCAAAGAAATGGGGGATGTTTCTGGTGAATGTCGAAGTACACTGTACCTAGGAAGAGTGCATATGAAGTTAAACAACTTTCACGTGGCGACGCAGTATTTCAACGAAGCTCTAAAGCTCGCCCAAGTTCTCAAGGACAAATCGCTGGTTTTGGATGTTTTCAATGCAAAAGCAGATTGTCAGATGGGTGATAGAGATTACAGAATCGCTGTCGAGACTTACCAAAGGGTCCTGCAAATGTTGGACGAGGGTGCTGGCTTCAGGTCTCAGCGGGAGCTTGGAACTTGTTCAAACCTCAATATCCAAGTGGCTTCGAGCGCAAGTAGACGAATTAGCGTATTGCAGAATATCGCAAAATGTCAGGAAAAAATGGGCGATTTAACAGCTATAAGTGAAGCTTACGAGACGTTAGTTGAGTTATGCATTGCTCAACAGCGGTGGACGGATGCTGCGAATGCGTTACAAGACATAGCAGATGTGTTAGTCTTGGAGAATGAAGAAGAAAAGGCTTTGAGTGTTTTCGAGTCGTTGGTCTCTTTATGTGAAGATTACAATGTCTTGAATTTTACCGACTCCAAATCAAGCATTCCGACGATGAAGTTTTTAATTGATAAGAATTTATATTATTCAACTTTGTATAACTATGCGCGCTTTCTGATGGATCTGCTAAGATTTGACGAAGCAATTCCTGTGCTTGAGAAGGGACGTGATTTGACTGGTGATGATTTTCTGAAGGAAAACGAATGTGCGCTTGCTTTGGGGATCTGTTATGAGAAATTGGGAACAGACAATCAGCTTGCAAGGGGATACTACCAGATGGCAACCCGGATGGCGGCTTCAGCTCAGCATAAAGAGAAATTAGCCATGACACAATTGTATTATGGTGATTTCCTCTTCCATTCGGGTTAGTGCTTGATCAGAGTTATCAGGATATTTTCTATAGTAGCCACCATGTTTATCTACAACCTTATTAATTGCTCTCGAACGAAGCTTGAAACAGTTAGTACGACTCGAAGAGGAGTATTGAGATTCTACAGGTCTTTAGCTGACGCAAGTTTGTTCATGGCTTGAATTTTTGACTTTTTTGTTTTCGAACATTGAACTCTGTTTTCAAACTTTAACCAACGCTAGCATCTCTGAGCGATGAGTGCTAGCTTGGTACTACCGGAGTCAACCGCCGGCGGCTATTTGAGAGCAATTCCTCTGTCGTTAGTATTAATAAAGCAGGCGAGCGGGATTTTTCAAATAATCTTTCGGGTTGAGAGAGATGGTGTTTGAACAAATTTCGGTTTGAGGAAACTTTTTTCACGTGGGTCAATATGACCTCTGTTTTCAATGTTCCTTCTTATACCTATATAATCTAACTCCGTCTATTTGCAACTGCTTCAATTTATTAACGGGCAGCTAATGCTTTCTCTGACTTTTGACTTTTTTGTTGAATATTTGAATTTGGCCACTTTTATAAATATTACTGTCCTACCACTTAGTGCCATTAACTGCTGGTCTCTTTGGTTGCCGATGAGTAATCAATGGTTTGAGTCCGTAGCTAGTTGTTTTCTTGACTTTGACACCTTTTCGTAAAAATGTTAAGTGAATTTAGACTTCTTCGTGTTTTAATTTTTCTGTCTGACCATTTGATCTCATCAAGGACATGTCTCAATAATTGCGAATGGACATTAATTTAAACGATTTCTTTTTTGCCATTTCATAGCTATTGCGTTCTTTATACTATTCATTATACTTTCACACTAATCATTTTCAAGGAGTCTAATCGAATTAATGTTATTTGTTGCACTTATTGCTGTCTTGTCACTTTATCTTGTTAATGACTTGTCTCATGGGTGAGATAATGAAGATTTATTTAATATAAAAATGTTTCTCTCAGAAGCTCATGCCTTTACACTATTACACTTACACTAACTAACGCTATTTGTAACTTTCCGTAACTTTTACACTTTGTTTTCAAAAAGTATAAGCAAGTTTTTGCAAATATTGGTTGATTTTTGTAGTCCTATCCTTTAAATCCATATGTAACAAGTTTTATTGTTTTCTATTGAGCGTCAAGTGCATCGAATTAGTTGCTGGAGTTCATAGTATTTGTTTTTATAATTTTAACACTCTTTTCAAAAAAATTGCTTTTTTTAGTTTGGCATGATTTTTGTGGTCTTATCGCTTTGTCTCAACGATAACAGTTATCATTTGCTTTGTAGTGCGATGTAATTTTAGTCACTGTTTGCTGCAATTTTTAGCTGCCGTTTCCATTGACTGACATACCCTATGTTTTCGGAATGTATGTGATCTTTTTTCAATGAAACTTACAAGTTTTTATAGCTGCGAAGCTGTAAGCTGAGCGTAGCTATATTGCGGTGCTCTTGGTTTTTTTTGTTTCGTCGTCTGACGCTTCATTTTCGTTTTACATTTGTTCTAGAACATTCTGTCTCGTCACTGCTTACATGGCTTTTTCGCGCTTGATTTCACGCTTTTTGCGTGACCTAAATTGCGGTTATTCAGAAACAGAATCTGTTCCTAAAACAAATTTGATTGTAAGAAAACAGATTGTATGGTCCGACAGCCGAGTGGTTAAGGCGACTGGCTGTAAACCCGGAGATCGCCGGTTCGAGACGCGACAGGGAAACTTTTTTTGCACCCAAAAACAACCTCCTTTGAAATAAACTTGTAAGTTTTATAGGCGGCGGCGATAACTATTATCAACTCACTTCTGTATCTTTTTCCATCTGTATTTTACGGCACGCAAGTCTATTTCGCAGCTATTCCGGCAATCTGCCGGCTATCTTAGTGAAATTTTCTGTGTTGATTTTGTACTATTTTTTTAGCTGCGAAGCTGTAAGCTGAGTGTAGCTATATTGCGGTGCTCTTGGTTTTTTTGTTTCGTCGTCTGACGCTCTTTTTTCGTTTTACTTTTGTTCACACAGCAAAGCTGAAAAAGTCAAATTTTCTGAATGACTTTTTCCTCTCACTAACGGCATTTGCGCGCGTGACGTCATTTCTCACTCGCTTTAGCGAAAGTTTTTAGGTTATTTGCGTGATTAGATTTTGATCATACTTGACTTACCTCACTCAATAAAATGACTTTTGCACTTTAAAACTTAAGTTTAATTTGAATTTGTTTAAGGTCAAAGGAACTCTATGTGCAGTAAAGGTCTCTAATAAGAGGCTTCTGTGGAATGAATTTTAACAAGTTTTATTAATTTATCGCTGAATGTTTTTTAGCCTAGTTTTTTGAGCGGCGTCGATTTTTTTTCAATTTAGATCTGTATCTGTTTATCTCTATTATATGGCACGCAGCTCTATTTTCTCTTAGCTATTCCGGCAATCTGCCGGCTATGTTTCTGGTTTTTCAGTCTCATTAGGGACAGATAATAATGTTTGCTAATGGAGGTTAGATTAATTGGTTTAATTATGTCATTTCAATGCATGACACTAATCGTTCTCAGGCTGTCTTATCAAAATTTTGATTTATTGTTAACTTTGTTGTCTTATTTCCTAGTCGTATTAATGACAGGTTGAATCAGGTAATTAAGGTGCTTAAATTCATCTCTTAATCGTCCCATTTCCTATATCTTGCTTCCTATGACCTGTACGCTGTCTATGATCAAAAATTTTAGTGATTTTTTGAGTTTTGGATGTGTTTTTTGTACTTATTGCTGTCTTATCAATTTTTCTCATTAATGTCATGTCTCTTCGGTGTGCTAATGTAGATTTAGTTAATTCAGAAAAATTGTTTCAGGCAATAATTTTTGCTTTATTAGTTTACTAGTCTCATTAGTCACTGGTTGTATTAGTTGCTAATGAGAAAAAAATGCATCTAATTACTTGCTTGAGTTCATAGCAATCGTTTTTATGATTATTACGGTTTCCGAAAAAATGTTTGTATCTTTGTTTTTTGTGGTCTTATCGCTTAGTCTCAATAATAACAGTAACAGTTCTCATTTGTCTTTTTGTGCGACGTTATTTTGGTCACTATTGGCTGCCATTTTTAGCTATTGTTTTCATTGATTGAGATAATGCATGTGTTCGGAATGTTAAGCGAATTTGTGGTTAGTTTTTTCATTTCAATTCTATTAACCTTTCCTCAGCGATACGAACTGCTAAAAGATTTTATGACTTCCAATAATGTATGATATTCTGTGGTTCAATGGTTTGCCATGTAGTTATGTTGTTTAGTATTTTGACAACACTGATCTTTAAAAATATGATTTTTATCACTTTCGTCGGGTTTTGCGTTTTTTGCCTGTCTGTCTACTCATTCTAAGCTTGCGTACAGTCAATATTTTCATTAACTGAAAACACTAGATCTTTTAAAAGTTTTTTAAGTTTTTAAATTGTTTCTAGATTTCATTTTTGCGCATATACGGTCCTGGGGTTTTGTTTCTGTGTTAGTTTGTGATCGCTGTAAAAGAGTGAATTGTCTGGTCAATAGTTAATTTATTTTTTGGATGGCTATTTAGGCTTTCTCCTATGTTTTCTTCTTCGCTTATAGCCCGGTCAGTATGTCATAGTGCATTAAGGTGTCAAAGTTCATAGTGCATCAGGTTATTAGAGCGATTGCTAGCTGACATCAGTTTTAGCTTGATAGCTTTCAGTTAAGACGCTGACTTAGGTATAGTTTTAAAACTAACTGAAACCACAATCATTTAGAACATTTTTGAAAATAGGGAAAACTGTCAATTTCTACCTATTTTGTCTGTTTCGGTATGCGTTAATGGGGGCTGATTTCCGGCAAACTGCCGGCTATGTTAAGTCTTAGTTACCATCTCTTTTGCTTATTGGTGTTAATACTATCCTCTCATGAACAGACAGCAGTGTTTCTAACAAAATGAAACTAGTAGTTTGCACTTGAAGTTTTCTTGCATTAATCAGTTTTTTTTTTACTTTTTAATTGCTTTTGAACGACTTTCATAGCAACTATTGTAAACGTGTGTGTCTTTTCTATGCAAAATTTTTGCTCGACCGTTTTGACTTTTGGAGTGACTTTGACGCCCTTGATTTATTCGTTTTGCGTGATATAAAATAATCTCTCAATCACAATTTCAAGCAGCTGAACTCAATTGGCGGCAATTTAATACTAAAAGTCGAATGAAAAGTGCGCCGAAACTGGTGCCATTTTCCACTTTAAATCTCAATAGTTTTATATGTTAACCTTTAATGTGGTTTTTTGAAGCCCACTATTGAACTTCTAAGTCCCATTTAGGCTCCCGCCCCCGACTGAGGCGGGCTGCAATTGATTAGAGCCCCCACTTGTCGCTCGAGAGCAATTCTTCCGATGTTTAGTCGGTTAAGTTTTTCTTTCAACCCCAATCGGGGTCATGGGATCAATGGCGACTATTTTCCGGCAATCCGCCGTGTATGTTGTAAGTTTCTTGGTTATTCTGATAGCTTGAATAGTAGTAAGCTTATTGTCCTATTTTTGGAGGCTTAATTCAACTAATCGAAATTAATCAAACTGCGTACCAAGTTGTTTTTAGTATGTTTATAATCTTTCGTTTTAGAGGCTGAATTCGCAAAATTTGTCAAATCTTTTGAATCTGGGGACAAATTAAAACGCTCTTTGACACTTAGAAAAAAATATTGGCTGTCATCAATTTTTCTTTGTTTTTCTACTGTTTCAATAGCGGCTACTTTCCTGCAGTCCGCCGGCTGTGTCTTCCTTTACTGTTTCAATGCCGATTGGCGTTACCGATACAGCAATGTCATTGAGTCATAGTGCATTAGGTTATCAAAGTGTATTGCAGCAATTGCTATTTGAGATTAGTATTAAGCTTAATAAATAAGCCGAATTAATAGTAATTTTAGAATCAGCACTGATAATGCAAAAAAATGAACACTTGAATTTGAATTAGTTTACCAGCTACACATAACAAATTTGTAAACTACAAAGTTACAAAAGAAAAACTGCCTGGAGGGGTCTATAACGAGTCGCAGACTCAACTAGTAGAGGCCTAGAGAAAGAATCGAAGAGCACCAAAAACAGAAAAGTTTCAGCGACTCAAAAGAACGGTTCGATTATTGATTGATTTTGTTTTATATATAGGTTAACGAAAACCTTAAAAACTTACTGTTTTCAGCATCTGACATTTTATTGATATTTTTTTGGAAAAGTTCATTCTCTTTTACGAATTTATATGCTTTACGTATTTGGTTTTTCCGTGCGTTTTTCATAACATTTGAGCAGTGTTTACTTTCTAGCAGTGTTCCCCTTGTTTTGCCTCTTGTCGGACGACGTTCCTTCTGTTGCTCAAAGTTCAAATGATCAACGTTTGATCTACCCCTTACTTGTCTAAACATTTCGTTGAGAAGCTCAGCAAGGTACAATTCGTTGACGGTTAAGATGTTATTTTTATCCATGATATCGGAAACGCTGTCACATTTCCCTTTGAAAAAATTGCTCCTATGATCTTTTTCGGCATTTTTACAATTCCCTCTAATAAAACTTTGTTTCTGTTTCCGTAAATCAAAAACTGCATATTGAATTACGGACTTCGCTTTATAAAAAATTGAAAGTTCTTTCCTTGAAAAACGGTATCGAGCCTTGTACATTATCCCACAGAACTTGGACAACTTTTGTGAACCTTTTTGATACGATCTCCAAATTTCAACGAGCTATCAAAAATTATACAAAGGTATTTGCACGAACTTGTGTTACCAGTCTCTGATGTGGCTTTAGAGGTTTTAACATTTTTTGGTTTTCTGCCGAACTTCAAATGGCAGCACTTTTCAGGATCCACATTTAAATAATTGTCTAGAAACCAATTTGATACTACTCGAATGTCATCATCATAACTTTTGCAGCCTCCATTGCATACATTGTTTACAGTAGTATCGTCGGTAAACAAGACTATTTTTGAGTCCTTAGGACGACTAGGGAGGTCATTAATGTATATAAGAAACAAAAGTGGGCCTAGAGGCCTTGGGGTCTCTAAAAACGCCGTAGCTAATTTTCATTCTAGTTGATATGTTTGGTTGATTATTTTCAACGTATTGGTATCGTCTTGTGAAGTAGTTTTTCGAAGAATGCGAGAAATTTTCCTCGAATACCGTAACATTCAAGTTTGTAGAACAGTGTATTTTGACTTATAGTATCAAATGCTTTTTTTAAATCGACTAAAAGAGCTGAACCAGTTGGTTTTGAATCTATTGTCGTTCTCATAAATTCAACGAATTCAATAAGTGCATCAATGCATGATTTGTTTGGCTGAAATCTGTTTTGAGGTTTTGAAAGTGTTTTGTGTTTGAACAGAAAACAAGATGTTTTTTATGTATTAGTTTCTCAAAAATAATAGAAATTGTGCTCAAGAGACTAATTGATCGATGATTACTTGCATCAGTTTTACTTCCGGTTTTGTATAGAGCAATTATTTTAGCAATTTTCAAGGAATCTGGAAATTAACTCACTTTCAAGCAATCATTAAAGATTTTAGTTAAGGGCTCGCAGATTACTGGAATTGTAAATTTGATGATTATATTACTTATTCCATCATGAACAGAGTTTTTGTTTTTTAAGCTCTTGATTATTTTTTCTATTTCTTTTATACTTTCTGGAAAGAAAAAACAAATTTTTTCATTGCAAACAATGTTAGGGCTATAACTCTAAAATTCATCAAATTTTTCAGCAAGCTTTTTTTCCTAGATTTGAAAAAATTTTATTTAATGTTCCTGCCTTCATAAACAAATTTTGTCAAATATATCAAAGAACTTTCTTTTTTCTTTACGAATGGATCAGTTACGATATTTCTATTTTCGCGAAATTGTTTCCGTTTTCAGGTGTTTTATTAACAAGCCATTTGTTTCAAAAATTCATTTTGTTTCGCTCTGGTTTTTTAATTTTTGTGGTTGAAAATGGTTTTTTTACTGTGTTGCCTCTCAAATGGAGCAAACCTGTTCAACTGTTTTCCTATTGAGTTTGTTATCGACAATATTTTTGCATCAGTCGATTTTTCAACTGATAACTGATCTAAATCGCAAAAATGAATTTAAGTTTTTCAATATCATTCTTTAAGAATTTGAAGTTTCTTCTGAGCTGATCTTCACCAGGTATAGTTGTTATTTGAAAATATATTTGGACAAGTAGTCCAAAATGATTAGTAAGAGATGTTTTTATTGTATGTGTTTTGGTATGCTTGGCTAATTACGTGATCTATACAGATAAGACTGATACACGCGTTGGTAGTGAATTTTTAATTGTATGTTCAAAACTATGAAGTAGAGAAATGTATTGAGAAGTTTGCTGTTTGATTTCAAGATGTCAATGTTCAAGTCCCGGAGACGAAAGTGGACTTATTGCTCCGCGACAAATCCAAAAGATATTCAAATTCGTCCGAAAAGAGGTTACACTAATTGCAGGTGGTCCGTAAATTTTTACTAATCGAGGTTTAGATTT
This sequence comes from Convolutriloba macropyga, assembly GCF_964194025.1. NCBI lineage: Eukaryota > Metazoa > Xenacoelomorpha > Acoela > Convolutidae > Convolutriloba > Convolutriloba macropyga. Next base: position 53,327,662 of record NC_134470.1, on the reverse strand, counting down.
CTTGTTAGAAATTGTTATCAGCTTGAATTTGATCACTCGGAAAAGTAAACATCTACCTGCACGTCGCTTTTGTCTATTTTCAACAATAGGGGTCGGATAACCTTCTAATTTAAGCATGCCTAGATCATCATTACCAGTAAGCCAATTTTCACAGAGCAATATTTTGCGGCTTGTGTTGGAAATTATTCAGAAAAACTTGTATTTGTTCATGATGAGCTTTCAACGATTGAATGTTTACAGAAAAAAACTGTTCTCCATTGCGCTCAACTGGTGATCCTCTAGAGACTTTCCCATTAATCTAATATACTGCAATTAATTTGTTAGATAAAGTTTAATTTATGCTTTCTATCTCTTCACTCCTTGAATCGTGCACTTCGTTTGAAATAATTGTTCTTTTACCATTTGGTGGTGTATTTTTGAAAAGCCCACTTTTTGCAATGCTTTATCTTCCTCAGGTGTCGCCCGTTGATGTTTTGTTCCGGTTCTATGTGCTGCATTTGATTTTTCAAAATTAGTCGGAATTCTGAACAATGATTTGAACGGTTTGAACTGTGGCGTAGTAGGCTTGGATTTGTTGCTGCTTAGGTTTTCGGCTGCAACTTCACTTAGACTCACAATCGAGTCCACAGAATTAATTGGTTGGGAATAAAAAGTGCCGTCGGTTTTTTTTGCAAAAAATTCTTACTTCACAGTTTCTTGTAGTTATGATACCCCGTTCTTCGCATGTTTTTATTTCCAAGTCGAATTTAAGAGGTCTTTCTGATATATACAACTTACGATTGTACCACGTCTGTTGACCAAGCATTTTGCGTCTACTATAAATTTCGTCTTTGTCCGAAAAGTAGATGAATTTAATTATAATTCCCGAAAAATTACCATTTTTTGAGCGCAAAGGATGGCATGCGTTAACTCTATCAAGGGTAATATGGTAACGAAAATAATGGTTTATGCGTGGCAAGTGTCATCTACTAGATTGTAACTTCTTGGGTTAATAGGTAATTTGTTTAATATTAAAGTCTTTACTGGAGTATCTTTCCTGTTGGGAAACTCTTTTTTCAAGTTCCGTAATTGAATTTTGCATATGAATCTTTTTTTTTTCGTCTTGTTGTTTCACTGTCTTTTCTAAATGATGCACTCCACGCAGTAAACTTTCAACTAATGATTTCAACTTTCAACTAATGTTCAACTTGTTGATTTGTTGTGTCTGCGGTAATTTCGACAGTTTCAATCATATTAATGATTATGTAATGTGTAATAATAATAATGCACACGCAGTAAAAAGGTCGTTCAAAGCAAAAGAAACAAGGTCGTTAAAAACGCAACTGTTGTCTAGCTGTTCATTCTGTGTTGCCGACACTTAGAAACAAATTATGTCAATTGTTATCTTTTTCTCGTTTTCGTTCAATCCAAATGTGCCTCAAGCCGGTCGGATCTGTTCTGCTAGCGCCCCCCAGACCTATATAGCCGTTAATTTAGCACCCCCTCCCCTAAAAAAATCTAAGTTTTCACGAATTGTAGGAGCGATATTTGCAGTTGATTGAAACAATAGTGCATAGGTAGATTGACGGCATATTTAGATTAGTTTCCTTCAAAATTTTTAAAAATCTTTATTTAAGCCCTCATTTTAGCCGATAACATCAAAAATGATAGAATACGTAAATTTTTATTGTTGCTTACGTTATATGCAACAAATTTTTGTTGAAATACGCAATACTTTCAAACTATTATAGCTGTGCTAGCTTAAATGCATATTGTTCATATATCTTTATGTATAAACTTACTTAGCTTTAACTCTTTGTTTAAACATGTATAAATGGGGGGTGCCAAATCAAGCGCGGTGGGGGGAGCCATTTTCCGGCAATTCGCCGGGCTATTTTCATTTTAATTTTGGTGTGCGGTAGCGCTCTACTGGAGCTCTCGTGGCGGGTGAGGGGTGCAGGTTGCGGTCATGGATAGACCTTCGTTACGCATAGATTGTCTATATAAAGCTAAAAGGCAAAAACAGAAAAGAGCCCGTTATGCCGGTCAGAGACCGCTATGCCTACAGTATTTGTCGGGTCTTTCCCATCTGTCTATTACTCTGAATGTAGGTCGCACTTGAGCGCAATGGTTAACAGCGCTCCTATCTTCACATGCTTTAACGATCCTAAAACATGCATCCTACTCCACCATGCTCAAGCTCCCGATCTGGACAAGTTTTTGTGCTCATTAAGAATTCAGCTTAACAGAAACAAGCTAGACAAAAAGCCAATAACCACAAATTTGCGTATGTAGTCAGTTAAATAGACAAAAGCAACAGGCTTCGGTAGCGCAACGGATTAGAACTATGACTGTGAAGCGATGGGCTTGGATTCAAGCCCGAGTAGGGGTGGAAATGGATGCTTTGTGTACTTGGTATAGATTTGGGATTTGGATGTCTTTTTCTTCTGTTCATCTCTCTCCTTTTAATCGTTTTCTATATCTTCCTTTCGTTCTATAATCACTCATTCGTTCTGCATTTCATTCTCTCCCTTTCATCTATCTATCTTCTATTACTTTAAATGTAAATCGCGCTTGAGCGCAATGGTTAACAGCGCTCCTATCTTCACATGCTTTAACGATCCCTAAACATGCAGTCTACTCCACCATGCTTAAGCTCCCGATCTGGACAAGTTTTTGTGCTCATTAAGAATTCAGCTAAACAAAAACAAGCGAGACAAAAAGCCAATGCCCACAAATTTTCGTATTTAGTCAGATGAATAGACAAAAGCAACAGGCTTCGGTAGCGCAACGGATTAGAACTATGACTGTGAAGCGATGGGCTTGGGTTCAAGCCCGAGTAGGGGCCGAAATGGATGCTTAGTGTACTTGTAGAGATTTGGATGTCTTTTTCTTCTGTTCATCTTTCCTTTTTATCGTTTTCTATATCTTCCTTTCGTTCAATAATCACTCATTCGTTCTGCATTTTCTCTCCCTTTCATCTAACTATCTATTACTTTAAATGTAAATCGCGCTTGAGCGCAGTGGTTAACAGCGCTCCTATCTTCACAAGCTTTAACGTTCCTTAAACATGCAGTCTACTCCACCATGCTTAAGCTCCCGATCTGGACAAGTTTTTGTGCTCATTAAGAATTCAGCTTTACAAAAACAAGCGAGACAAAAAACCAATGACCAAAAATTTTTGTATGCAGTCAGTTGATTAGACAAAAGCAACAGGCATCGGTAGCGCAACGGTTTAGAACTATGACTGTGAAGGGATGGGCTTGGGTTCAAGCCCGAGTAGGGGAGGAAATGGATGCTTAGTGTACTTGGTATAGATTTGGGATTTGGATGTCTTTTTCTTCTGTTCATCTTTTTCCTTTTAATCGTTTTCTATATCTTCCTTTCGTTCTATAATCACTCATTCATTCTGCATTTCATTCTTTCCCTTTCATCTATCTATCTTCTATTACTTTAAATTTAAATGGCACTTGAGCGCAATGGTGAACAGCGCTCCTATCTTCACATGCTTTAATGATCCTTAAACATGCAGCCTACTCCAGCATGCTTAAGCTCCCGATCTGGACAAGTTTTTGTGCTCATTAAGAATTCAGCTAAACAAAAACAAGCGAGACAGAAAGCCAATGCCCACAAATTTTCGTATTTAGTCAGATGAATAGACAAAAGCAACAGGCTTCGGTAGCGCAACGGATTAGAACTATGACTGTGAAGCGATGGGCTTGGGTTCAAGCCCGAGTAGGGGCCGAAATGGATGCTTAGTGTACTTGTAGAGATTTGGATGTCTTTTTCTTCTGTTCATCTTTCCTTTTTATTGTTTTCTATATCTTCCTTTCGTTCAATAATCACTCATTCGTTCTGCATTTTATTCTCTCCCTTTCATCTAACTATCTATTACTTTAAATGTAAATCGCGCTTGAGCGCAATGGTTAACAGCGCTCCTATCTTCACAAGCTTTAACGTTCCTTAAACATGCAGTCTACTCCACCATGCTTAAGCTCCCGATCTGGACAAGTTTTTGTGCTCATTAAGAATTCAGCTTTACAAAAACAAGCTAGACAAAAAACCAATTACCAAAAATTTTTGTATGCAGTCAGTTGAGTTGATTAGACAAAAGCAACAGGCTTGGGTAGCGCAACGGATTAGAACTATGACTGTGAAAGGATGGGCTTGGGTTCAAGCCCGAGTAGGGGAGGGAATGGATGCTTAGTGTACTTGGTATAGATATGGGATTTGGATGTCTTTCTCTTCTGTCCATCTTTCCTTTTTTATCGTTTTCTATATCTTCCTTTCGTTCTATAATCCCTCAGTCGTTCTGCATTTCATTCTCTCCCTTTCATCTATCTATCTTCTATTACTTTAAATGTAAATCGCGCTTGAGCGCAATGGTTAACAGCGCTCCTATCTTCACATGCTTTAATGATCCTTAATCTTGCAGCCTTCTCCAGCACGCTTAAGCTCCCGATCTGGACAAGTTTTTGTGCTCATTAAGAATTCAGCTAAACAAAAACAAGCGAGTCAAAAAGCCAAGGACCACAAATTTGCGTATTTAGTCAGGTGAATAGACAAAAGCAACAGGCTTCGGTAGCGCAGCGGATTAGAACTATGACTGTGAAGCGATGGGCTTGGGTTCAAGCCCGAGTAGGGGCCGAAATGGATGCTTAGTGTACTTGGTATAGATTTGGATGTCTTTTTCTTCTGTTCATCTCTTTCCTTTTGATCGTTTTCTATATCTTCCATTCGTTCTATAATCCCTCAGCCGTTCTGAGTTTCATTCTCTCCCTTTCATCTATCTATCTTCTATTACTTTAGATGTAAATCGCGCTTGAGCGCAATGGTTAACAGCGCTCCTATCTTCACATGCTTTAATGATCCTTAAACATGCAGCCTACTCCAGCATGCTTAAGCTCCCGATCTGGACATGTTTTTGTAATCTTTAAGAATTCAGCTAAACAAAAACAAGCGAGACAAAAACCAATGACCAAAAATTTGCGTATGCAGTCAATTGATTAGACAAAAGCAACAGGCTTCGGTAGCGCAACGGATTAGAACTATGATTGTGAAGCGATGGGCTTGGGTTCAAGCCCGAGTAGGGGCGGAAATGGATGCTTAGTGTACTTGGTATAGATATGGGATTTGGATGTCTTTTTCTTCTGTTCATCTCTTTCCTTTTGATAGTTTTCTATATCCCTTTCGTTCTATAATCACTCATTCGTTCTGCATTTCATTCTTTCCCTTTCATCTATCTATCTTCTATTACTTTAAATGTAATTCGCTTTTGAGCGCAATGGTGAACAGCGCTCCTATCTTCACATGCTTTAATGATCCTTAAACATGCAGCCTACTCCAGCACGCTTAAAGTCCCGATCTGGACAAGTTTTTGTGCTCATTAAGAATTCAGCTAAACAAAAACAAGCGAGACAAAAAGCCAATGACCACAAATTTGCGTATTTGGTCAGTTGAATAGACAAAAGCAACAGGCTTCGGTAGCGCAACGGATTAGAACTATGACTGTGAAGCGATGGGCTTGGGTTCAAGCCCGAGTAGGGGCCGAAATGGATGCTTAGTGTACTTGGTATAGATTTGGATGTCTTTTTCTTCTGTTCATCTCTTTCCTTTTGATCGTTTTCTATATCTTCCATTCGTTCTATAATCCCTCAGTCGTTCTGAGTTTCATTCTCTCCCTTTCATCTCTCTATCTTCTATTACTTTAGATGTAAATCGCGCTTGAGCGCAATGGTTAACAGCGCTCCTATCTTCACATGCTTTAATGATCCTTAAACATGCAGCCTACTCCAGCATGCTTAAGCTCCCGATCTGGACAAGTTTTTGTAATCTTTAAGAATTCAGCTAAACAAAAACAAGCGAGACAAAAACCAATGACCAAAAATTTGCGTATGCAGTCAGTTGATTAGACAAAAGCAACAGGCTTCGGTAGCGCAACGGATTAGAACTATGATTGTGAAGCGATGGGCTTGGGTTCAAGCCCGAGTAGGGGCGGAAATGGATGCTTAGTGTACTTGGTATAGATATGGGATTTGGATGTCCTTTCTTCTGTTCATCTCTTTCCTTTTGATAGTTTTCTATATCTTCCTTTCGTTCTATAATCACTCATTCGTTCTGCATTTCATTCTTTCCCTTTCATCTCTCTATCTTCTATTACTTTAAATGTAATTCGCTTTTGAGCGCAATGGTGAACAGCGCTCCTATCTTCACATGCTTTAATGATCCTTAAACATGCAGCCTACTCCAGCACGCTTAAAGTCCCGATCTGGACAAGTTTTTGTGCTCATTAAGAATTCAGCTAAACAAAAACAAGCGAGACAAAAAGCCAATGCCCACAAATTTTCGTATTTAGTCAGATGAATAGACAAAAGCAACAGGCTTCGGTAGCGCAACGGATTAGAACTATGACTGTGAAGCGATGGGCTTGGGTTCAAGCCCGAGTAGGGGCCGAAATGGATGCTTAGTGTACTTGTAGAGATTTGGATGTCTTTTTCTTCTGTTCATCTTTCCTTTTTATTGTTTTCTATATCTTCCTTTCGTTCAATAATCACTCATTCGTTCTGCGTTTTATTCTCTCCCTTTCATCTAACTATCTATTACTTTAAATGTAAATCGCGCTTGAGCGCAATGGTTAACAGCGCTCCTATCTTAACAAGCTTTAACGTTCCTTAAACATGCAGTCTACTCCACCATGCTTAAGCTCCCGATCTGGACAAGTTTTTGTGCTCATTAAGAATTCAGCTTTACAAAAACAAGCTAGACAAAAAACCAATTACCAAAAATTTTTGTATGCAGTCAGTTGAGTTGACTAGACAAAAGCAACAGGCTTGGGTAGCGCAACGGATTAGAACTATGACTGTGAAAGGATGGGCTTGGGTTCAAGCCCGAGTAGGGGAGGGAATGGATGCTTAGTGTACTTGGTATAGATATGGGATTTGGATGTCTTTTTCTTCTGTCCATCTTTCCTTTTTTATCGTTTTCTATATCTTCCTTTCGTTCTATAATCCCTCAGTCGTTCTGCATTTCATTCTCTCCCTTTCATCTATCTATCTTCTATTACTTTAAATGTAAATCGCGCTTGAGCGCAATGGTTAACAGCGCTCCTATCTTCACATGCTTTAATGATCCTTAATCTTGCAGCCTTCTCCAGCACGCTTAAGCTCCCGATCTGGACAAGTTTTTGGGCTCATTAAGAATTCAGCTAAACAAAAACAAGCGAGTCAAAAAGCCAAGGACCACAAATTTGCGTATTTAGTCAGTTGAATAGACAAAAGCAACAGGCTTCGGTAGCGCAGCGGATTAGAACTATGACTGTGAAGCGATGGGCTTGGGTTCAAGCCCGAGTAGGGGCCGAAATGGATGCTTAGTGTACTTGTATAGATTTGGATGTCTTTTTCTTCTGTTCATCTCTTTCCTTTTGATCGTTTTCTATATCTTCCATTCGTTCTATAATCCCTCAGCCGTTCTGAGTTTCATTCTCTCCCTTTCATCTATCTATCTTCTATTACTTTAGATGTAAATCGCGCTTGAGCGCAATGGTTAACAGCGCTCCTATCTTCACATGCTTTAATGATCCTTAAACATGCAGCCTACTCCAGCATGCTTAAGCTCCCGATCTGGACATGTTTTTGTAATCTTTAAGAATTCAGCTAAACAAAAACAAGCGAGACAAAAACCAATGACCAAAAATTTGCGTATGCAGTCAATTGATTAGACAAAAGCAACAGGCTTCGGTAGCGCAACGGATTAGAACTATGATTGTGAAGCGATGGGCTTGGGTTCAAGCCCGAGTAGGGGCGGAAATGGATGCTTAGTGTACTTGGTATAGATATGGGATTTGGATGTCTTTTTCTTCTGTTCATCTCTTTCCTTTTGATAGTTTTCTATATCCCTTTCGTTCTATAATCACTCATTCGTTCTGCATTTCATTCTTTCCCTTTCATCTATCTATCTTCTATTACTTTAATTGTAATTCGCTTTTGAGCGCAATGGTGAACAGCGCTCCTATCTTCACATGCTTTAATGATCCTTAAACATGCAGCCTACTCCAGCACGCTTAAAGTCCCGATCTGGACAAGTTTTTGTGCTCATTAAGAATTCAGCTAAACAAAAACAAGCGAGACAAAAAGCCAATGACCACAAATTTGCGTATTTGGTCAGTTGAATAGACAAAAGCAACAGGCTTCGGTAGCGCAACGGATTAGAACTATGACTGTGAAGCGATGGGCTTGGGTTCAAGCCCGAGTAGGGGCCGAAATGGATGCTTAGTGTACTTGGTATAGATTTGGATGTCTTTTTCTTCTGTTCATCTCTTTCCTTTTAATCGTTTTCTATATCTTCCTTTCGTTCTATAATCCCTCAGTCGTTCTGCATTTCATTCTCTCCCTTTCATCTATCTATCTTCTATTACTTTAAATGTAAATCGCGCTGAGCGCAATGGTTAACAGCGCTCCTATCTTATTATGCTTCAACGATCCTTAAACATGCAGTCTACTCCACCATGCATAAGCTCCCAATCTGGACAAGTTTTTGTGCTCATTAAGAATTCAGCTTAACAAAAACAAGCGAGACAAAAAACCAATGACCAAAAATTTGCGTATGCAGTCAGTTGATTAGACAAAAGCAACAGGCTTCGGTAGCTCAACGGATTAGAACTATGATTGTGAAGCGATGTGCTTGGGTTCAAGCCCGAGTAGGGGCGGAAATGGATGCTTAGTGTACTTGGTATAGATATGGGATTTGGATGTCTTTTTCTTCTGTTCATCTCTTTCCTTTTGATCGTTTTCTATATGTTCCTTTCGTTCTATAATCACTCGTTCGTTCTGCATTTCATGCTCTCCCTTTCATCTATCTATCTTCTTTTACTTTAAATGTAAATCGCCCTGGACCGCAATGGTTAACAGCGCTCCTATCTTCACATGCTTTAACGATCCATAAACATGCAGTCTACTCCACCATGCTTAAGCTCCCAATCTGGACAAGTTTTTGTGCTCATTAAGAATTCAGCTTAACAAAAACAAGCGAGACAAAAAACCAATGACCAAAAATTTGCGTATGCAGTCAGTTGATTAGACAAAAGCAACCGGCTTCGGTAGCTCAACGGATTAGAACTATGATTGTGAAGCGATGTGCTTGGGTTCAAGCCCGAGTAGGGGCCGAAATGAATGCTTAGTGTACTTGGTATAGATTTGGATGTCTTTTTCTTCTGTTCATCTCTTTCCTTTTAATCGTTTTCTATATCTTCCTTTCGTTCTATAATCCCTCAGTCGTTCTGCATTTCATTCTCTCCCTTTCATCTATCTATCTTCTTTTACTTTAAATGTAAATCGCGCTGAGCGCAATGGTTAACTGCGCTCCTATCTTCACATGCTTCAACGATCCTTAAACATGCAGTCTACTCCACCATGCATAAGCTCCCAATCTGGACAAATTTTTGTGCTCATTAAGAATTCAGCTTAACAAAAACAAGCGAGACAAAAAACCAATGACCAAAAATTTGCGTATGCAGTCAGTTGATTAGACAAAAGCAACAGGCTTCGGTAGCTCAACGGATTAGAACTATGATTGTGAAGCGATGTGCTTGGGTTCAAGCCCGAGTAGGGGCGAAAATGGATGCTTAGTGTTCTTGGTATAGATATGGGATTTGGATGTCTTTTTCTTCTGTTCATCTCTTTCCTTTTGATCGTTTTCTATATGTTCCTTTCGTTCTATAATCACTCGTTCGTTCTGCATTTCATGCTCTCCCTTTCATCTATCTATCTTCTTTTACTTTAAATGTAAATCGCCCTTGACCGCAATGGTTAACAGCGCTCCTATCTTCACATGCTTTAACGATCCATAAACATGCAGTCTACTCCACCATGCTTAAGCTCCCAATCTGGACAAGTTTTTGTGCTCATTAAGAATTCAGCTTAACAAAAACAAGCGAGACAAAAAACCAATGACCAAAAATTTGCGTATGCAGTCAGTTGATTAGACAAAAGCAACCGGCTTCGGTAGCTCAACGGATTAGAACTATGATTGTGAAGCGATGTGCTTGGGTTCAAGCCCGAGTAGGGGCCGAAATGAATGCTTAGTGTACTTGGTATAGATTTGGATGTCTTTTTCTTCTGTTCATCTCTTTCCTTTTAATCGTTTTCTATATCTTCCTTTCGTTCTATAATCCCTCAGTCGTTCTGCATTTCATTCTCTCCCTTTCATCTATCTATCTTCTTTTACTTTAAATGTAAATCGCGCTGAGCGCAATGGTTAACTGCGCTCCTATCTTCACATGCTTCAACGATCCTTAAACATGCAGTCTACTCCACCATGCATAAGCTCCCAATCTGGACAAATTTTTGTGCTCATTAAGAATTCAGCTTAACAAAAACAAGTGAGACAAAAAACCAATGACCAAAAATTTGCGTATGCAGTCAGTTGATTAGACAAAAGCAACAGGCTTCGGTAGCTCAACGGATTAGAACTATGATTGTGAAGCGATGTGCTTGGGTTCAAGCCCGAGTAGGGGCGAAAATGGATGCTTAGTGTTCTTGGTATAGATATGGGATTTGGATGTCTTTTTCTTCTGTTCATCTCTTTCCTTTTGATCGTTTTCTATATGTTCCTTTCGTTCTATAATCACTCGTTCGTTCTGCATTTCATGCTCTCCCTTTCATCTATCTATCTTCTTTTACTTTAAATGTAAATCGCCCTTGACCGCAATGGTTAACAGCGCTCCTATCTTCACATGCTTTAACGATCCATAAACATGCAGTCTACTCCACCATGCTTAAGCTCCCAATCTGGACAAGTTTTTGTGCTCATTAAGAATTCAGCTTAACAAAAACAAGCGAGACAAAAAACCAATGACCAAAAATTTGCGTATGCAGTCAGTTGATTAGACAAAAACAACAGGCTTCGGTAGCTCAACGGATTAGAACTATGATTGTGAAGCGATGTGCTTGGGTTCAAGCCCGAGTAGGGGCGAAAATGGATGCTTAGTGTTCTTGGTATAGATATGGGATTTGGATGTCTTTTTCTTCTGTTCATCTCTTTCCTTTTGATCGTTTTCTATATCTTCCTTTCGTTCTATAATCACTCATTCGTTCTGCATTTCATTATCTCCCTTTCATCTATCTATCTTCTATTACTTTAAATGTAAATCGCGCTTGAGCGCAATGGTTAACAGCGCTCCTCTCTTCACATGCTTTAACGATCCTTAAACATGCAGTCTACTCCACCATGCATAAGCTCCCAATCTGGGCAAGTTTTTGTGCTCATTAAGAATTCAGCTTAACAAAAACAAGCGAGACAAAAAACCAATGACCAAAAATTTGCGTATGCAGTCAGTTGATTAGACAAAAGCAACAGGCTTCGGTAACTCAACGGATTAGAACTATGATTGTGAAGCGATGTGCTTGGGTTCAAGCCCGAGTAGGGGCGGAAATGGATGCTTAGTGTACTTGGTATAGATATGGGATTTGGATGTCTTTTTCTTCTGTTCATCTCTTTCCTTTTGATCGTTTTCTATATCTTCCTTTCGTTTTCAATCACTCATTCGTTCTGCATTTCATTCTGTCCCTTTCATCTATCTATCTTCTATTACTTTAAATGTAAATCGCACTTGAGCGCAATGGTGAACAGCGCTCCTATCTTCACATGCTTTAATGATCCTTAAACATGCAGCCTACTCCAGCATGCTTAAGCTCCCGATCTGGACAAGTTTTTGTGCTCATTAAGAATTCAGCTAAACAAAAACAAGCGAGACAAAAAGCCAATGACCACAAATTTGCGTATTTGGTCAGCTGAATGGACAAAAGCAACAGGCTTCGGTAGCGCAACGGATTAGAACTATGACTGTGAAGCGATGGGCTTGGGTTCAAGCCCGAGTAGGGGCCGAAATGGATGCTTAGTGTACTTGGTATAGATTTGGATGTCTTTTTCTTCTGTTCAACTCTTTCCTTTAATCGTTTTATATATCTTCCTGTCGTTCTATAATCCCTCAGTCGTTCTGCATTTCATTCTCTCCCTTTCATCTATCTATCTTCTATTACTTTAAATGTAAATCGCGCTTGAGCGCAATGGTTAACAGCGCTCCTATCTTCACATGCTTTAACGATCCTTAAACATGCAGTCTACTCCACCATGCATAAGCTCCCAATCTGGACAAGTTTTTGTGCTCATTGAGAATTCAGCTTAACAAAAACAAGCGAGAAAAAAGCCAATGACCACAAATTTGCGTATTTAGTCAGTTGAATAGACAAAAGCAACAGGCTTCGGTAGCGCAACGGATTAGAACTATGACTGTGAAGCGTTGGGCTTGGGTTCAAGCGCGAGTAGGGGCCGAAATGGATGCTTAGTGTACTTGGTATATATTTGGATGTCTTTTTCTTCTGTTCATCTCTTTCCTTTTAATCGGTTTCTATATCTTCCTTTCGTTCTATAATCCCTCAGTCGTTCTGCATTTCATTCTCTCCCTTTCATCTATCTATCTTCTATTACTTTAAATGTAAATCGCGCTTGAGCGCAATGGTTAACAGCGCTCCTATCTTCACATGCTTTAACGATCCTTAAACATGCAGTCTACTCCACCATGCATAAGCTCCCAATCTGGACAAGTTTTTGTGCTCATTAAGAATTCAGCTTAACAAAAACAAGCCAGACAAAAAACCAATGACCAAAAATTTGCGTATGCAGTCAGTTGATTAGACAAAAGCAACAGGCTTCGGTAGCGCAACGCATTAGAACTATGACTGTGAAGCGATGGGCTTGGGTTCAAGCCCGAGTAGGGGCCGAAATGGATGCTTAGTGTACTTGGTATAGATTTGGATGTCTTTTTTTTGTTCATCTCTTTCCTTTTAATCGTTTTCTATATCTTCGTTTCGTTCTATAATCCCTCAGTCGTTCTGCATTTCATTCTCTCCCTTTCATCTATCTATCTTCTATTACTTTAAATGTAAATCGCGCTTGAGCGCAATGGTTAACAGCGCTCCTATCTTCACATGCTTTAACGATCCTTAAACATGCAGTCTACTCCACTATGCATAAGCTCCCAATCTGGACAAGTTTTTGTGCTCATTAAGAATTCAGCTTAACAAAAACAAAAGAGACAAAAAACCAATGACCAAAATTTTGCGTATGCAGTCAGTTGATTAGACAAAAGCAACAGGCTTCGGTAGCGCAACGGATTAGAACTATGATTGTGAAACGATGGGCTTGGGTTCAAGCCCGAGTAGGGGCGAAAATGGATGCTTAATGTACTTGGTATAGTTATGGGATTTGGATGTCTTTTTCTTCGTTTCATCTCTTTCCTTTTAATCTTTTTCTATATCTTCTTTTCGTTCTATAATCCCTCAGTCGTTCTGCATTTCATTCTCTCCCTTTCATCTATCTATCTTCTATTACTTTAAATGTAAATCGCGCTTGAGCGCAATGGTTAACAGCGCTCCTTTCTTCACATGCTTTAACGAGCCTTAAACATGCAGTCTACTCCACCATGTATAAGCTCCCAATCTGGACAAGTTTTTGTGCTCATTAAGAATTCAGCTAAACAAAAACAAGCGAGACAAAAAGCCAATGACCACAAATTTGCGTATTTAGTCAGTTGAATAGACAAAAGCAACAGGCTTCGGTAGCGCAACGGATTAGAACTATGACTGTGAAGCGATGGGCTTGGGTTCAAGCCCGAGTAGGGGCCGAAATGGGTGCTTAGTGTACTTGGTATAGATTTGGATGTCTTTTTCTTCTGTTCATCTCTTTCCTTTTAATCGTTTTCTATATCTTCGTTTCGTTCTATAATCCCTCAGTCGTTCTGCATTTCATTATCTCCCTTTCATCTATCTATCTTCTATTACTTTAAATGTAAATCGCGCTTGAGCGCAATGGTTAACAGCGCTCCTATCTTCACATGCTTTAACGATCCTTAAACATGCAGTCTACTCCACCATGCATAAGCTCCCAATCTGGACAAGTTTTTGTGCTCATTAAGAATTCAGCTTAACAAAAACAAGCCAGACAAAAAACCAATGACCAAAAATTTGCGTATGCAGTCAGTTGATTAGACAAAAGCAACAGGCTTCGGTAGCGCAACGCATTAGAACTATGACTGTGAAGCGATGGGCTTGGGTTCAAGCCCGAGTAGGGGCCGAAATGGATGCTTAGTGTACTTGGTATAGATTTGGATGTCTTTTTTTTGTTCATCTCTTTCCTTTTAATCGTTTTCTATATCTTCGTTTCGTTCTATAATCCCTCAGTCGTTCTGCATTTCATTCTCTCCCTTTCATCTATCTATCTTCTATTACTTTAAATGTAAATCGCGCTTGAGCGCAATGGTTAACAGCGCTCCTATCTTCACATGCTTTAACGATCCTTAAACATGCAGTCTACTCCACTATGCATAAGCTCCCAATCTGGACAAGTTTTTGTGCTCATTAAGAATTCAGCTTAACAAAAACAAAAGAGACAAAAAACCAATGACCAAAATTTTGCGTATGCAGTCAGTTGATTAGACAAAAGCAACAGGCTTCGGTAGCGCAACGGATTAGAACTATGATTGTGAAACGATGGGCTTGGGTTCAAGCCCGAGTAGGGGCGAAAATGGATGCTTAATGTACTTGGTATAGTTATGGGATTTGGATGTCTTTTTCTTCGTTTCATCTCTTTCCTTTTAATCTTTTTCTATATCTTCTTTTCGTTCTATAATCCCTCAGTCGTTCTGCATTTCATTCTCTCCCTTTCATCTATCTATCTTCTATTACTTTAAATGTAAATCGCGCTTGAGCGCAATGGTTAACAGCGCTCCTTTCTTCACATGCTTTAACGAGCCTTAAACATGCAGTCTACTCCACCATGTATAAGCTCCCAATCTGGACAAGTTTTTGTGCTCATTAAGAATTCAGCTAAACAAAAACAAGCGAGACAAAAAGCCAATGACCACAAATTTGCGTATTTAGTCAGTTGAATAGACAAAAGCAACAGGCTTCGGTAGCGCAACGGATTAGAACTATGACTGTGAAGCGATGGGCTTGGGTTCAAGCCCGAGTAGGGGCCGAAATGGGTGCTTAGTGTACTTGGTATAGATTTGGATGTCTTTTTCTTCTGTTCATCTCTTTCCTTTTAATCGTTTTCTATATCTTCGTTTCGTTCTATAATCCCTCAGTCGTTCTGCATTTCATTATCTCCCTTTCATCTATCTATCTTCTATTACTTTAAATGTAAATCGCGCTTGAGCGCAATGGTTAACAGCGCTCCTATCTTCACATGCTTTAACGATCCTTAAACATGCAGTCTACTCCACTATGCATAAGCTCCCAATCTGGACAAGTTTTTGTGCTCATTAAGAATTCAGCTTAACAAAAACAAAAGAGACAAAAAACCAATGACCAAAATTTTGCGTAAGCAGTCAGTTGATTAGACAAAAGCAACAGGCTTCGGTAGCGCAACGGATTAGAACTATGATTGTGAAACGATGGGCGTGGGTTCAAGCCCGAGTAGGGGCGGAAATGGACGCTTAGTGTACTTGGTATAGTTATGGGATTTGGATGTCTTTTTCTTCTGTTCATCTCTTTCCTTTTGATCGTTTTCTATATCTTCCTTTCGTTTATAATCACTCATTCGTTCTGCATTTCATTCTTTCCCTTTCATCTATCTATCTTCTATTACTTTAAATGTAAATCGCGCTTGAGCGCAATGGTTAACAGCGCTCCTATCTTCACATGCTTTAATGATCCTTAAACATGCAGCCTACTCCAGCATGCTTAAGCTCCCGATCTGGACAAGTTTTTGTGCTCATTAAGAATTCAGCTTAACAATAACAAGCGAGACAAACAACCAATGACCAAAAATTTGCGTATACAGTCAGTTGATTAGACAAAAGCAACAGGCTTCGGTAGCGCAACGGATTAGAACTATGATTGTGAAACGATGGGCTTGGGTTGAAGCCCGAGTAGGGGCGGAAATGGATGCTTAGTGTACTTGGTATAGATTTGGATGTCTTTTTCTTCTGTTCAACTCTTTCCTTTTAATCGTTTTATATATCTTCCTGTCGTTTATAATCACTCATTCGTTCTGCATTTCATTCTTTCCCTTTCATCTATCTATCTTCTATTACTTTAAATGTAAATCGCTCTTGAGCGCAATGGTGAACAGCGCTCCTATCGTCACATGCTTTAATGATCCTTAAACATGCAGCCTACTCCAGCACGCTTAAGCTCCCGATCTGGACAAGTTTTTGTGCTCATTAAGAATTCAGCTTAACAATAACAAGCGAGACAAACAACCAATGACCAAAAATTTGCGTATACAGTCAGTTGATTAGACAAAAGCAACAGGCTTCGGTAGCGCAAAGGATTAGAACTATGATTGTGAAACGATGGGCTTGGGTTCAAGCCCGAGTAGGGGCGGAAATGGATGCTTAGTGTACTTGGTATAGTTATGGGATTTGGATGTCTTTTTCTTCTGTTCATCTCTTTCCTTTTGATCGTTTTCTATATCTTCCTTTCGTTTATAATCACTCATTCGTTCTGCATTTCATTCTTTCCCTTTCATCTATCTATCTTCTATTACTTTAAATGTAAATCGCACTTGAGCGCAATGGTGAACAGCGCTCCTATCTTCACATGCTTTAATGATCCTTAAACATGCAGCCTACTCCAGCATGCTTAAGCTCCCGATCTGGACAAGTTTTTGTGCTCATTAAGAATTCAGCTAAACAAAAACAAGCGAGAAAAAAGCCAATGACCACAAATTTGCGTATTTGGTCAGTTGAATAGACAAAATCAACAGGCTTTGGTAGCGCAACGGATTAGAACTATGATTGTGAAACGATGGGCTTGGGTTCAAGCCCGAGTAGGGGCCGAAATGGATGCTTAGTGTACTTGGTATAGATTTGGGATTTGGATGTCTTTTTCTTCTGTTCATCTCTTTCCTTTTGATCGTTTTCTATATCTTCCTTTCGTTTATAATCACTCATTCGTTCTGCATTTCATTCTTTCCCTTTCATCTATCTATCTTCTATTACTTTAAATGTAAATCGCTCTTGAGCGCAATGGTGAACAGCGCGCCTATCTTCACATGCTTTAATGATCCTTAAACATGCAGCCTACTCCAGCACGCTTAAGCTCCCGATCTGGACAAGTTTTTGTGCTCATTAAGAATTCAGCTTAACAATAACAAGCGAGACAAACAACCAATGACCAAAAATTTGCGTATACAGTCAGTTGATTAGACAAAAGCAACAGGCTTCGGTAGCGCAACGGATTAGAACTATGATTGTGAAACGATGGGCTTGGGTTCAAGCCCGAGTAGGGGCGGAAATGGATGCTTAGTGTACTTGGTATAGTTATGGGATTTGGATGTCTTTTTCTTCTGTTCATCTCTTTCCTTTTGATCGTTTTCTATATCTTCCTTTCGTTTATAATCACTCATTCGTTCTGCATTTAATTCTTTCCCTTTCATCTATCTATCTTCTTTTACTTTAAATGTAAATCGCTCTTGAGCGCAATGGTGAACAGCGCTCCTATCTTCACATGCTTTATTGATCCTTAAACATGCAGCCTACTCCAGCACGCTTAAGCTCCCGATCTGGACAAGTTTTTGTGCTCATTAAGAATTCAGCTTAACAATAACAAGCGAGACAAACAACCAATGACCAAAAATTTGCGTATGCAGTCAGTTGATTAGACAAAAGCACTAGGCTTCGGTAGCGCAACGGATTAGAACTATGATTGTGAAACGATGGGCTTGGGTTCAAGCCCGAGTAGGGGCGGAAATGGATGCTTAGTGTACTTGGTATAGTTATGGGATTTGGATGTCTTTTTCTTCTGTTCATCTCTTTCCTTTTGATCGTTTTCTATATCTTTCTTTCGTTTATAATCACTCATTCGTTCTGCATTTCATTCTTTCCCTTTCATCTATCTATCTTCTATTACTTTAAATGTAAATCGCACTTGAGCGCAATGGTTAACAGCGCTCATATCTTCACATGCTTTAATGATCCTTAAACATGCAGCCTACTCCAGCATGCTTAAGCTCCCGATCTGGACAAGTTTTTGTGCTCATTAAGAATTCAGCTAAACAAAAACAAGCGAGAAAAAAGCCAATGACCACAAATTTGCGTATTTGGTCAGTTGAATAGACAAAATCAACAGGCTTTGGTAGCGCAACGGATTAGAACTATGACTGTGAAGCGATGGGCTTGGGTTCAAGCCCGAGTAGGGGCCGAAATGGATGCTTAGTGTACTTGGTATAGATTTGGATGTCTTTTTCTTCTGTTCATCTCTTTCCTTTTAATCGTTTTATTTATCTTCCGTTCGTTCTATAATCCCTCAGTCGTTCTGCAATTCATTCTCTCCCTTTCATCTATCTATCTTCTATTACTTTAAATGTAAATCGCGCTTGAGCGCAATGGTTAACAGCGCTCCTATCTTCACATGCTTTAACGATCCTTAAACATGGAGTCTACTCCACCATGCATAAGCTCCCAATCTGGACAAGTTTTGTGCTCATTAAGAATTCAGCTTAACAAAAACAAGCGAGGCAAAAAACCAATGACCAAAAAGTTGCGTATTTAGTTAGTTGAATAGACAAAAGCAACAGGCTTCGGTAGCGCAACGGATTAGAACTATGACTGTGAAGTGATGGGCTTGGGTTCAAGCCCGAGTAGGGGCCGAAATGGATGCTTAGTGTACTTGGTGTAGATATGGGATTTGGATGTCTTTTTCTTCTGTTCATCTCTTTCCTTTTGATCGTTTTCTATATCTTCCTTTCGTTCTATAATCACTCATTCGTTCTGCATTTCGTTCTTTCCCTTTTATCTATCTATCTTCTATTACTTTAAATGTAAATCGCTCTTGAGCGCAATGGTGAACAGCGCTCCTATCGTCACATGCTTTAATGATCCTTAAACATGCAGCCTACTCCAGCACGCTTAAGCTCCCGATCTGGACAAGTTTTTGTGCTCATTAAGAATTAAGCTGAACAAAAACAAGCGAGACAAAAAACCAATGACCAAAAATTTGCGTATTTAGTTAGTTGAATAGACAAAAGCAACAGGCTTCGGTAGCGCAACGGATTAGAACTATGACTGTGAAGTGATGGGCTTGGGTTCAAGCCCGAGTAGGGGCCGAAATGGATGCTTAGTGTACTTGGTGTAGATATGGGATTTGGATGTCTTTTTCTTCTGTTCATCTCTTTCCTTTTGATCGTTTTCTATATCTTCCTTTCGTTCTATAATCACTCATTCGTTCTGCATTTCATTCTCTCCCTTTCATCTATCTATCTTCTATTACTTTAAATGTAAATTGAGCTTGAGCGCAATGGTTAACAGCGCTCATATCTTCACATGCTTTAACGATCCGTAAACATGCAGTCTACTCCACCGTGCATAAGCTCCCAATCTGGACAAGTTTTTGTGCTCATTAAGAATTCAGCTTAACAATAACAAGCGAGACAAACAACCAATGACCAAAAATTTGCGTATACAGTCAGTTGATTAGACAAAAGCAACAGGCTTCGGTAGCGCAACGGATTAGAACTATGATTGTGAAACGATGGGCTTGGGTTCAAGCCCGAGTAGGGGCGGAAATGGATGCTTAGTGTACTTGGTATAGTTATGGGATTTGGATGTCTTTTTCTTCTGTTCATCTCTTTCCTTTTGATCGTTTTCTATATCTTCCTTTCGTTTATAATCACTCATTCGTTCTGCATTTCATTCTTTCCCTTTCATCTATCTATCTTCTATTACTTTAAATGTAAATCGCACTTGAGCGCAATGGTGAACAGCGCTCATATCTTCACATGCTTTAATGATCCTTAAACATGCAGCCTACTCCAGCATGCTTAAGCTCCCGATCTGGACAAGTTTTTGTGCTCATTAAGAATTGAGCTAAACAAAAACAAGCGAGAAAAAAGCCAATGACCACAAATTTGCGTATTTGGTCAGTTGAATAGACAAAATCAACAGGCTTTGGTAGCGCAACGGATTAGAACTATGACTGTGAACCGATGGGCTTGGGTTCAAGCCCGAGTAGGGGCCGAAATGGATGCTTAGTGTACTTGGTATAGATTTGGATGTCTTTTTCTTCTGTTCATCTCTTTCCTTTTAATCGTTTTATTTATCTTCCGTTCGTTCTATAATCCCTCAGTTGTTCTGCATTTCATTCTCTCCCTTTCATCTATCTATCTTCTATTACTTTAAATGTAAATCGCGCTTGAGCGCAATGGTTAACAGCGCTCCTATCTTCACATGCTTTAACGATCCTTAAACATGGAGTCTACTCCACCATGCATAAGCTCCCAATCTGGACAAGTTTTGTGCTCATTAAGAATTCAGCTTAACAAAAACAAGCGAGACAAAAAAACAATGACCAAAAATTTGAGTATGCAGTCAGTTGATTAGACAAAAGCAACAGGCTTCGGTAGCGCAACGGATTAGAACTATGATGTGAAGCGATGGGCTTTGGTTCAAGCCCGAGTAGGGGCGGAATTGGATGCTTAGTGTACTTGGTGTAGATATGGGATTTGGATGTCTTTTTCTTCTGTTCATCTCTTTCCTTTTGATCGTTTTCTATATCTTCCTTTCGTTCTATAATCACTCATTCGTTCTGCATTTCATTCTTTCCCTTTTATCTATCTATCTTCTATTACTTTAAATGTAAATCGCTCTTGAGCGCAATGGTGAACAGCGCTCCTATCGTCACATGCTTTAATGATCCTTAAACATGCAGCCTACTCCAGCACGCTTAAGCTCCCGATCTGGACAAGTTTTTGTGCTCATTAAGAATTAAGCTGAACAAAAACAAGCGAGACAAAAAACCAATGACCAAAAATTTGCGTATTTAGTTAGTTGAATAGACAAAAGCAACAGGCTTCGGTAGCGCAACGGATTAGAACTATGACTGTGAAGTGATGGGCTTGGGTTCAAGCCAGAGTAGGGGCCGAAATGGATGCTTAGTGTACTTGGTGTAGATATGGGATTTGGATGTCTTTTTCTTCTGTTCATCTCTTTCCTTTTAATCGTTTTCTATATCTTCCTTTCGTTCTATAATCACTCATTCGTTCTGCATTTCATTCTCTCCCTTTCATCTATCTATCTTCTATTACTTTAAATGTAAATTGAGCTTGAGCACAATGGTTAACAGCGCTCATATCTTCACATGCTTTAACGATCCGTAAACATGCAGTCTACTCCACCGTGCATAAGCTCCCAATCTGGACAAGTTTCTGTGCTCATTAAGAATTCAGCTGAACAAAAACAAGCGAGACAAAAAACTTGCGTATGCAGTCAGTTGATTAGACAAAAGCAACAGGCTTCGGTAGCGCAACGGATTAGAACTATGATTGTGAAACGATGGGCTTGGGTTCAAGCCCGAGTAGGGGCGGAAATGGATGCTTAGTGTACTTGGTATAGTTATGGGATTTGGATGTCTTTTTCTTCTGTTCATCTCTTTCCTTTTGATCGTTTTCTATATCTTCCTTTCGTTTATAATCACTCATTCGTTCTGCATTTCATTCTTTCCCTTTCATCTATCTATCTTCTATTACTTTAAATGTAAATCGCACTTGAGCGCAATGGTGAACAGCGCTCATATCTTCACATGCTTTAATGATCCTTAAACATGCAGCCTACTCCAGCATGCTTAAGCTCCCGATCTGGACAAGTTTTTGTGCTCATTAAGAATTGAGCTAAACAAAAACAAGCGAGAAAAAAGCCAATGACCACAAATTTGCGTATTTGGTCAGTTGAATAGACAAAATCAACAGGCTTTGGTAGCGCAACGGATTAGAACTATGACTGTGAAGCGATGGGCTTGGGTTCAAGCCCGAGTAGGGGCCGAAATGGATGCTTAGTGTACTTGGTATAGATTTGGATGTCTTTTTCTTCTGTTCATCTCTTTCCTTTTAATCGTTTTATTTATCTTCCGTTCGTTCTATAATCCCTCAGTTGTTCTGCATTTCATTCTCTCCCTTTCATCTATCTATCTTCTATTACTTTAAATGTAAATCGCGCTTGAGCGCAATGGTTAACAGCGCTCCTATCTTCACATGCTTTAACGATCCTTAAATATGGAGTCTACTCCACCATGCATAAGCTCCCAATCTGGACAAGTTTTGTGCTCATTAAGAATTCAGCTTAACAAAAACAAGCGAGACAAAAAAACAATGACCAAAAATTTGAGTATGCAGTCAGTTGATTAGACAAAAGCAACAGGCTTCGGTAGCGCAACGGATTAGAACTATGATGTGAAGCGATGGGCTTTGGTTCAAGCCCGAGTAGGGGCGGAATTGGATGCTTAGTGTACTTGGTGTAGATATGGGATTTGGATGTCTTTTTCTTCTGTTCATCTCTTTCCTTTTGATCGTTTTCTATATCTTCCTTTCGTTCTATAATCACTCATTCGTTCTGCATTTCATTCTTTCCCTTTTATCTATCTATCTTCTATTACGTTAAATGTAAATCGCTCTTGAGCGCAATGGTGAACAGCGCTCCTATCGTCACATGCTTTAATGATCCTTAAACATGCAGCCTACTCCAGCACGCTTAAGCTCCCGATCTGGACAAGTTTTTGTGCTCATTAAGAATTAAGCTGAACAAAAACAAGCGAGACAAAAAACCAATGACCAAAAATTTGCGTATTTAGTTAGTTGAATAGACAAAAGCAACAGGCTTCGGTAGCGCAACGGATTAGAACTATGACTGTGAAGTGATGGGCTTGGGTTCAAGCCAGAGTAGGGGCCGAAATGGATGCTTAGTGTACTTGGTGTAGATATGGGATTTGGATGTCTTTTTCTTCTGTTCATCTCTTTCCTTTTAATCGTTTTCTATATCTTCCTTTCGTTCTATAATCACTCATTCGTTCTGCATTTCATTCTCTCCCTTTCATCTATCTATCTTCTATTACTTTAAATGTAAATTGAGCTTGAGCGCAATGGTTAACAGCGCTCATATCTTCACATGCTTTAACGATCCGTAAACATGCAGTCTACTCCACCGTGCATAAGCTCCCAATCTGGACAAGTTTCTGTGCTCATTAAGAATTCAGCTGAACAAAAACAAGCGAGACAAAAAACTTGCGTATGCAGTCAGTTGATTAGACAAAAGCAACAGGCTTCGGTAGCGCAACGGATTAGAACTATGATTGTGAAGCGATGGGCTTGGGTTCAAGCCCGAGTAGGGGCGGAAATGGATGCTTAGTGTATTTGGTATAGATATGGGATTTGGATGTCTTTTTCTTCTGTTCATCTCTTTCCTTTTGATCGTTTTCTATATCTTCCTTTCGTTCTATAATCACTCATTCGTTCTGCATTTCATTCTTTCCCTTTCATCTATCTATCTTCTATTACTTTATATGTAAATTGCACTTGAGTGCAATGGTGAACAGCGCTCCTATCTTCACATGCTTTAATGATCCTTAAACATGCAGCCTACTCCAGCATGCTTAAGCTCCCGATCTGGACAAGTTTTTGTGCTCATTAAGAGTTCAGCTAAACAAAAACAAGCGAGACAAAAAGCCAATGACCACAAATTTGCGTATTTAGTCAGTTGAATAGACAAAAGCAACAGGCTTCGGTAGCGCAACGGATTAGAACTATGACTGTGAAGCGATGGGCTTGGGTTCAAGCCCGAGTAGGGGCGGAAATGGATGCTTAGTGTATTTGGTATAGATATGGGATTTGGATGTCTTTTTCTTCTGTTCATCTCTTTCCTTTTGATCGTTTTCTATATCTTCCTTTCATTCCATAATCCCTCAGTCGTTCTGCATTTCATTCTCTCCCTTTCATCTATCTATCTTCTATTACTTTAAATGTAAATCGCGCTTGAGCGCAATGGTTAACAGCGCTCCTATCTTCACATGCTTTAACGATCCTTAAACATGCAGTCTACTCCACCATGCATAAGCTCCCAATCTGGACAAGTTTTTTGCTCATTAAGAATTCAGCTAAACGAAAACAAGCGAGACAAAAAGCCAATGACCACAAATTTGCGTATTTAGTCGATTGAATAGACAAAAGCAACAGGCTTCGGTAGCGCAACGGATTAGAACTATGACTGTGAAGCGATGGGCTTGGGTTCAAGCCCGAGTAGGGGCGGAAATGGATGCTTAGTGTATTTGGTATAGATATGGGATTTGGATGTCTTTTTCTTCTGTTCATCTCTTTCCTTTTGATCGTTTTCTATATCTTCCTTTCGTTCTATAATCACTCATTCGTTCTGCATTTCATTCTTTCCCTTTCATCTATCTATCTTCTATTACTTTATATGTAAATCGCACTTGAGTGCAATGGTGAACAGCGCTCCTATCTTCACATGCTTTAATGATCCTTAAACATGCAGCCTACTCCAGCATGCTTAAGCTCCCGATCTGGACAAGTTTTTGTGCTCATTAAGAGTTCAGCTAAACAAAAACAAGCGAGGCAAAAAGCCAATGACCACAAATTTGCGTATTTAGTCAGTTGAATAGACAAAAGCAACAGGCTTCGGTAGCGCAACGGATTAGAACTATGACTGTGAAGCGATGGGCTTGGGTTCAAGCCCGAGTAGGGGCCGAAATGGATGCTTAGTGTACTTGGTATAGATTTGGATGTATTTTTCTTCTGTTCATCTCCTTCTTTTTAATCGTTTTCTATATCTTCCTTTCATTCTATAATCCCTCAGTCGTTCTGCATTTCATTCTCTCCCTTTCATCTATCTATCTTCTATTACTTTAAATGTAAATCGCGCTTGAGCGCAATGGTTAACAGCGCTCCTATTTTCACATGCTTTAACGATCCTTAAACATGCAGTCTACTCCACCATGCATAAACTCCCGATCTGGACAAGTTTTTGTGCTCATTAAGAATTCAGCTTAACAAAAACAAGCGAGACAAACAACCAATGACCAAAAATTTGCGTATGCAGTCAGTTGATTAGACAATAGCAACAGGCTTCGGTAGCGCAACGGATTAGAACTATGACTGCGAAGCGATGGGCTTGGGTTCAAGCCCGAATAGGGGAGGAAATGGATGCTGAGTGTACTTGGTATAGATATGGATGTCTTTTTCTTCTGTTCATCTCTTTCCTTTTAATCGTGTTCTATATCTTCCTTTCATTCTATAATCCCTCAGTCGTTCTGCATTTCATTCTCTCCCTTTCATCTCTCTATCTTCTATTACTTTAAATGTAAATCGCGCATGAGCGCAATGGTTAACAGCGCTCCTATCTTCACATGCTTTAACGATCCTTAAACATGCAGTCTACTCCACCATGCATAAGCTCCCAATCTGGACAAGTTTTTTGCTCATTAAGAATTCAGCTAAACGAAAACAAGCGAGACAAAAAGCCAATGACCACAAATTTGCGTATTTAGTCGATTGAATAGACAAAAGCAACAGGCTTCGGTAGCGCAACGGATTAGAACTATGACTGTGAAGCGATGGGCTTGGGTTCAAGCCCGAGTAGGGGCCGAAATGGATGCTTAGTGTACTTGGTATAGATTTGGATGTCTTTTTTTTCTCTTCATCTTTCCTTTTAATCGTGTTCTATATCTTCCTTTCATTCTATAATCCCTCAGTCGTTCTGCATTTCATTCTCTCCCTTTCATCTATCTATCTTCTATTACTTTAAATGTAAATCGCGCTTGAGCGCAATGGTTAACAGCGCTCCTATCTTCACATGCTTTAACGATCCTTAAACATGCGGTCTACTCCACTATGCATAAGCTCCCAATCTGGGCAAGTTTTTGTGCTCATTAAGAATTCAGCTTAACAAAAACAAGCGAGACAAACAACCAATGACCAAAAATTTGCGTATACAGTCAGTTGATTAGACAAAAGCAACAGGCTTCGGTAGCGCAAGGAATTAGACCTATGACTGTGAAGCGATGAGCATGGGTACAAGACTGAGTACGGGCAGAAATGGATGCTTAGTGTACTTGGTATAGATTTGGATGTCTTTTTTTTCTCTTCATCTTTCCTTTTAATCGTGTTCTATATCTTCCTTTCATTCTATAATCCCTCAGTCGTTCTGCATTTCATTCTCTCCCTTTCATCTATCTATCTTCTATTACTTTAAATGTAAATCGCGCTTGAGCGCAATGGTTAACAGCGCTCCTATTTTCACATGTTTTAACGATCCTTAAACATGGAGTCTACTCCACCATGCATAAGCTCCCAATCTGGACAAGTTTTGTGCTCATTAAGAATTCAGCTTAACAAAAACAACGAGACAAAAAAACAATGACCAAAAATTTGCGTATGCAGTCAGTTGATTAGACAAAAGCAACAGGCTTCGGTAGCGCAACGGATTAGAACTATGATGTGAAGCGATGGGCTTTGGTTCAAGCCCGAGTAGGGGCGGAATTGGATGCTTAGTGTACTTGGTGTAGATATGGGATTTGGATGTCTTTTTCTTCTGTTCATCTCTTTCCTTTTGATCGTTTTCTATATCTTCCTTTCGTTCTATAATCACTCATTCGTTCTGCATTTCATTCTTTCCCTTTTATCTATCTATCTTCTATTACTTTAAATGTAAATCGCTCTTGAGCGCAATGGTGAACAGCGCTCCTATCGTCACATGCTTTAATGATCCTTAAACATGCAGCCTACTCCAGCACGCTTAAGCTCCCGATCTGGACAAGTTTTTGTGCTCATTAAGAATTAAGCTGAACAAAAACAAGCGAGACAAAAAACCAATGACCAAAAATTTGCGTATTTAGTTAGTTGAATAGACAAAAGCAACAGGCTTCGGTAGCGCAACGGATTAGAACTATGACTGTGAAGTGATGGGCTTGGGTTCAAGCCCGAGTAGGGGCCAAAATGGATGCTTAGTGTACTTGGTGTAGATATGGGATTTGGATGTCTTTTTCTTCTGTTCATCTCTTTCCTTTTAATCGTTTTCTATATCTTCCTTTCGTTCTATAATCACTCATTCGTTCTGCATTTCATTCTCTCCCTTTCATCTATCTATCTTCTATTACTTTAAATGTAAATTGAGCTTGAGCGCAATGGTTAACAGCGCTCATATCTTCACATGCTTTAACGATCCGTAAACATGCAGTCTACTCCACCGTGCATAAGATCCCAATCTGGACAAGTTTCTGTGCTCATTAAGAATTCAGCTGAACAAAAACAAGCGAGACAAAAAACCAATGACCAAAAATTTGCGTATGCAGTCAGTTGATTAGACAAAAGCAACAGGCTTCGGTAGCGCAACGGATTAGAACTATGATTGTGAAGCGATGGGCTTGGGTTCAAGCCCGAGTAGGGGCGGAAATGGATGCTTAGTGTATTTGGTATAGATATGGGATTTGGATGTCTTTTTCTTCTGTTCATCTCTTTCCTTTTGATCGTTTTCTATATCTTCCTTTCGTTCTATAATCACTCATTCGTTCTGCATTTCATTCTTTCCCTTTCATCTATCTATCTTCTATTACTTTATTTGTAAATCGCACTTGAGTGCAATGGTGAACAGCGCTCCTATCTTCACATGCTTTAATGATCCTTAAACATGCAGCCTACTCCAGCATGCTTAAGCTCCCGATCTGGACAAGTTTTTGTGCTCATTAAGAGTTCAGCTAAACAAAAACAAGCGAGACAAAAAGCCAATGACCACAAATTTGCGTATTTAGTCAGTTGAATAGACAAAAGCAACAGGCTTCGGTAGCGCAACGGATTAGAACTATGACTGTGAAGCGATGGGCTTGGGTTCAAGCCCGAGTAGGGGCCGAAATGTATGCTTAGTGTACTTGGTATAGATTTGGATGTCTTTTTCTTCTGTTCATCTCCTTCTTTTTAATCGTTTTCTATATCTTCCTTTCATTCTATAATCCCTCAGTCGTTCTGCATTTCATTCTCTCCCTTTCATCTATCTATCTTCTATTACTTTAAATGTAAATCGCGCTTGAGCGCAATGGTTAACAGCGCTCCTATCTTCACATGCTTTAACGATCCTTAAACATGCAGTCTACTCCACCATGCATAAGCTCCCGATCTGGACAAGTTTTTGTGCTCATTAAGAATTCAGCTTAACAAAAACAAGCGAGACAAACAACCAATGACCAAAAATTTGCGTATGCAGTCAGTTGATTAGACAATAGCAACAGGCTTCGGTAGCGCAACGGATTAGAACTATGACTGCGAAGCGATGGGCTTGGGTTCAAGCCCGAATAGGGGAGGAAATGGATGCTGAGTGTACTTGGTATAGATATGGATGTCTTTTTCTTCTGTTCATCTCTTTCCTTTTAATCGTGTTCTATATCTTCCTTTCATTCTATAATCCCTCAGTCGTTCTGCATTTCATTCTGTCCCTTTCATCTCTCTATCTTCTATTACTTTAAATGTAAATCGCGCATGAGCGCAATGGTTGACAGCGGTCCTATCTTCACATGCTTTAACGATCCTTAAACATGCAGTCTACTCCACCATGCATAAGCTCCCAATCTGGACAAGTTTTTTGCTCATTAAGAATTCAGCTAAACGAAAACAAGCGAGACAAAAAGCCAATGACCACAAATTTGCGTATTTAGTCGATTGAATAGACAAAAGCAACAGGCTTCGGTAGCGCAACGGATTAGAACTATGACTGTGAAGCGATGGGCTTGGGTTCAAGCCCGAGTAGGGGCCTAAATGGATGCTTAGTGTACTTGGTATAGATTTGGATGTCTTTTTTTTCTCTTCATCTTTCCTTTTAATCGTGTTCTATATCTTCCTTTCATTCTATAATCCCTCAGTCGTTCTGCATTTCATTCTCTCCCTTTCATCTATCTATCTTCTATCTATTACTTTAAATGTAAATCGCGCTTGAGCGCAATGGTTAACAGCGCTCCTATCTTCACATGCTTTAACGATCCTTAAACATGCAGTCTACTCCACTATGCATAAGCTCCCAATCTGGACAAGTTTTTGTGCTCATTAAGAATTCAGCTTAACAAAAACAAGCGAGACAAACAACCAATGACCAAAAATTTGCGTATACAGTCAGTTGATTAGACAAAAGCAACAGGCTTCGGTAGCGCAAGGAATTAGACCTATGACTGTGAAGCGATGAGCATGGGTACAAGACTGAGTACGGGCAGAAATGGATGCTTAGTGTACTGGTGTAAAGGTTTGGGATTTGGATCTTCTGTTCTTCATCTCTTACCGCTTAATCGTTTTCTATATGTTCCTTTGGTTCTATGTTCACTCATTCGTTCTGCATTTCATTCTCTCCCTTTCATCTATCTATCTATCTATTATTCTAAATGTAAGTCGCATTTGAGCGCAATGGTTAACAGCTGACCTATCTTCACATGCTTTATTAAACATTATACCCCCCCCCCCTCCAATCATGGTAAATATACCATAAGGGTGTGGCTATAATGGGAAAAGCAATTTGTCTTAAAGTAATAAGCTTAAGATCAGCCCACCAGCCAATAAAATCAGCTTTAACCCTCGTTTTATGGTATTCTGCTCTGCGCCCGTTCCGCTCTACCAGCATCCTCCATGTTATACGCTGTAGCATCAGATTATACTCAAATCTGATGGGTCAATGCAAATTTGAATAATTTCTGTATCGATCTGTTGTAGCCACCAAACGCAATCGAGTTAGTCTGTTGCGGTGAGATCAGAATAAGTAAACTTTTCTTCACATGCTTTAATGATCCTTAAACATGCAGCCTACTCCAGCATGCTTAAGCTCCCGATCTGGACAAGTTTTTGTGCTCATTAAGAGTTCAGCTAAAAAAAACAAGCGAGACAAAAAGCCAATGACCACAAATTTGCGTATTTAGTCAGTTGAATAGACAAAAGCAACAGGCTTCGGTAGCGCAACGGATTAGAACTATGACTGTGAAGCGATGGGCTTGGGTTCAAGCCCGAGTAGGGGCCGAAATGTATGCTTAGTGTACTTGGTATAGATTTGGATGTCTTTTTCTTCTGTTCATCTCCTTCTTTTTAATCGTTTTCTATATCTTCCTTTCATTCTATAATCCCTCAGTCGTTCTGCATTTCATTCTCTCCCTTTCATCTATCTATCTTCTATTACTTTAAATGTAAATCGCGCTTGAGCGCAATGGTTAACAGCGCTCCTATCTTCACATGCTTTAACGATCCTTAAACATGCAGTCTACTCCACCATGCATAAGCTCCCGATCTGGACAAGTTTTTGTGCTCATTAAGAATTCAGCTTAACAAAAACAAGCGAGACAAACAACCAATGACCAAAAATTTGCGTATGCAGTCAGTTGATTAGACAATAGCAACAGGCTTCGGTAGCGCAACGGATTAGAACTATGACTGCGAAGCGATGGGCTTGGGTTCAAGCCCGAATAGGGGAGGAAATGGATGCTGAGTGTACTTGGTATAGATATGGATGTCTTTTTCTTCTGTTCATCTCTTTCCTTTTAATCGTGTTCTATATCTTCCTTTCATTCTATAATCCCTCAGTCGTTCTGCATTTCATTCTCTCCCTTTCATCTCTCTATCTTCTATTACTTTAAATGTAAATCGCGCATGAGCGCAATGGTTAACAGCGGTCCTATCTTCACATGCTTTAACGATCCTTAAACATGCAGTCTACTCCACCATGCATAAGCTCCCAATCTGGACAAGTTTTTTGCTCATTAAGAATTCAGCTAAACGAAAACAAGCGAGACAAAAAGCCAATGACCACAAATTTGCGTATTTAGTCGATTGAATAGACAAAAGCAACAGGCTTCGGTAGCGCAACGGATTAGAACTATGACTGTGAAGCGATGGGCTTGGGTTCAAGCCCGAGTAGGGGCCGAAATGGATGCTTAGTGTACTTGGTATAGATTTGGATGTCTTTTTTTTCTCTTCATCTTTCCTTTTAATCGTGTTCTATATCTTCCTTTCATTCTATAATCCCTCAGTCGTTCTGCATTTCATTCTCTCCCTTTCATCTATCTATCTTCTATCTATTACTTTAAATGTAAATCGCGCTTGAGCGCAATGGTTAACAGCGCTCCTATCTTCACATGCTTTAACGATCCTTAAACATGCAGTCTACTCCACTATGCATAAGCTCCCAATCTGGACAAGTTTTTGTGCTCATTAAGAATTCAGCTTAACAAAAACAAGCGAGACAAACAACCAATGACCAAAAATTTGCGTATACAGTCAGTTGATTAGACAAAAGCAACAGGCTTCGGTAGCGCAAGGAATTAGACCTATGACTGTGAAGCGATGAGCATGGGTACAAGACTGAGTACGGGCAGAAATGGATGCTTAGTGTACTGGTGTAAAGGTTTGGGATTTGGATCTTCTGTTCTTCATCTCTTACCGCTTAATCGTTTTCTATATGTTCCTTTGGTTCTATGTTCACTCATTCGTTCTGCATTTCATTCTCTCCCTTTCATCTATCTATCTATCTATTATTCTAAATGTAAGTCGCATTTGAGCGCAATGGTTAACAGCTGACCTATCTTCACATGCTTTATTAAACATTATACCCCCCCCCCCCCCCCCCCCCCTCCAATCATGGTAAATATACCATAAGGGTGTGGCTATAATGGGAAAAGCAATTTGTCTTAAAGTAATAAGCTTAAGATCAGCCCACCAGCCAATAAAATCAGCTTTAACCCTCGTTTTATGGTATTCTGCTCTGCGCCCGTTCCGCTCTACCAGCATCCTCCATGTTATACGCTGTAGCATCAGATTATACTCAAATCTGATGGGTCAATGCAAATTTGAATAATTTCTGTATCGATCTGTTGTAGCCACCAAACGCAATCGAGTTAGTCTGTTGCGGTGAGATCAGAATAAGTAAACTTTTCTTGAAAGCGTTGCGTTTTCTGGTATTTTGAGAAGATACTGTACATTTATTACTGTACATTTGACAGGTTATGAATGTAGTTTAGAGGTTTATAATTCTACCAATCTCATTAGAATATATTTGCTTCACTGCGGTTGGAAATCGAGCCCTGCTAGCTCAGTCGGTAGAGCGTTGGACTTTTAATCCAACGGTCAAGGGTTCGAGTCCCTTGTGGGGCGTGTTTTTTTGTTTCAAGTTAAGTGATTTCAGATATATCGATATTATTTTTCAGATATATCGAAAACGGAAAGCCTTGCATTACTCGAAGCTTGTCTGGACCTGAGCTGTGAAATCGATGACTCAGAAGTAAAACAAAGCGCCATTTCCAAACTAGCAATAGTCAATTTCAATTTGAAGGACTATAAAGCAGCCCTGATGTATTTCGACCAAGCTCTGGCTTATTTGATAGACCAGGAGTCGAGAAGCGAATTGACAGCAGATCAGTGGCTGGAAAAACTGTCTTGGACGGTTGACAAAGCGTCTTGCCTGCTCTTTCTAAACGAAATGGACAAGTGTGCGTTGATTGTGGAGCAGAGTATCGAAAAACAGCTTTTCGATCGGTTGACGATTGAAAACAGGACAGAAATTATGGAGTTGTTTATGAAAACTTGTGAGATCAAGATCGGCCTTACTGTGGGAAAGGGTAAGTAAGCTTTGTTAGATCTCCTCCGTTTGTGCCCCCCCCCCCCCCCCCAGTACGTTATGCACCCCCAGTTACAGAGCACGTGCCATTACATAGTAAATCATTATGTAAAAATATGAGAACGGAAAAGATCTGCTGTCTATGTATGGCATCGGTAAAGTCGAACATAAATAGAAATAGCAAAACACCTTCAAAGTTTTGGTATCGCTTCAGATGTCAATTGGGGTCTGTAATTACTTTGAAATTTGTCATTACAGCTTAGTGGTCGAATAACCCTATAAACCCTCCCTCCGCCATCATTGTAAGTTTACCATAATGAGGGTATTCACGGGGGTTTATAATGGTAATGACCCGAATTTTCTCTAGTATTTTACTGTCAGCGCAGGGCTTCATTCAAAAAAGGATCTTTCCGGTACCCCCCCCCCCCCCCCCCCCCCCCCAAAAGGATCTGTCGGTACCCCCCCCTACAAGCAGCTTAGTGGATCAAATTATGTGCACAACCCCCCTATAGCATGTGCTGTATTTTCGCATAATGATTTATGATTTACTGAGTAACGGCACGTTCTCTGCAACTGGGGGTGCATAACGTAGTGGGGGGGGGGGGGGATGGGATGGGACGAACGGGAAAAAATCCTAATAAAGATTCTATTTACTGTTTTGAAACAATTAAATGTGACGAAATTTGAATATTAAACGAAAATGTAGGGGACAGCCGGGGATTGAACCCGGGACCTCTCGCACCCTAAGCGAGAATCATACCACTAGACCACTGTCCCTGAAGATACCTGACTTGAGGTGCGAGAAAACTCCGCTAGATTATTACATAATAAGCATGTCAATGGTTCATAACTTTACTGTTTCCAGATTACAAGAAGTCAATTCTGTTCAGCAACTTGATCAAGCACATTCGAGTGGATATGGAATTGCCATCTAACGAAAGCAACTCCCCCATTAACGAAGCAGATCCCATTCTTTCCTTGACAAGAATCGATACAATTTTGGACAGGTCCAACAAATATTTGGACAACTGCCTTCAAAGTGACGAGAATTTCCTGTACATGGTGGTTCATTGCGCGGAAACGGTCGAATACTTGTGGCTTTTTGATCGCAATGCAAGCGAATGCTTTTCTATTGATTTGGAAACAATAAAAGGATTATTCGGAATATCAACTGGACAAAATTGCGCTGAGATATTTTCGTATTTGGCCGACCAAATGACATTGGACTTGAACCATGCTATTGAAAATTGGGAAAAACTTTTAATGTCCGAACAAATTCAAAGTATTATTTTGAGATCTAACTCGACCAGAATGGTGCTATTTACTGACCTAGAACATTCAATAGTGCCATTCAAATTGCTGAAATTATCGTCTGGTCGACTTCTGAGTGAAGTTTTTGAAATTGAGGTCAGACATAGGTTCCCAATTGACCTGAAAGGGTTCCAATCGCCACTAGTATCCCAGAGTAGAAGCGAGTCTGGATTTAAAACAGATACAGATTGTGAAGCCGGTTCTGAAAATGACAGCTTTGTGGCGTTTTTCGGACCAAATTCTCGATTGAGTGAAGAAGGTAAAATATTCGAAACCCTGACCAGACTGTCAGGAGCTGAAACGGCTGCCTGGACTAACAGTGAGAGCCACGATGTCAGGGAGAAGCTGTTTGCGACCCTGAAAGATCCGAATTCACATCAAATAGTTCTTGTTTGCGCACAGATTATATTTTCATCAAAAAATCAACAATTGGGGATAGTTCTAACACGAAACGCGGGTCTGCAACGAGGCTTTGACGCCGAGGAAATCAATTCTGCCTCAAATTTTGTATCTGTGGAGGACATAGAATCTGTTCAGATTGCTGGAAAAAACATAGTTCTGCTTCTCAGCGCATCGCAAGATTTGGTTTCCGATTTGAGTTTTAACTGTCAGCAGAATTTCATTTTGAGCTGTTCTCTTCTCAATTCGGGCGCGAACAGTGTTACCATTTCGCAGCTACCTTCGAGCAGTAATTCGAATTCGGTCGTGGCGTTTTACAATAAATTGTACCTGAATTTACTGGAGGGTCATGAACTGACATCTGCTTTAAGCAGCGCGTTCAGACAAGTTAGACTGAATAGCTCAACTTCGCATAGACCTATTGAAAATCAACTTTTTAGTCCTTATTTTTCTAATTTAGTTGCCAATATTTCGCCTATAACAATCAAGTTCAGGCATGCTTCAATTTTGCAACTCTTTGGAACGCTTTTGCTGTCGTGTAGAAGTTCAAACGTTGATAATGTTGATCCATGTGTGATAAATTTTACTTTCAAAGTCTTGGCAAAAGCCGCAAAGAGATTGGAAAGCGGAAATCGAAACCCGCTAATGGCACCGCTCGATAAGTTTTACAACACAAATCAATTTTCGTCTGTTTTGAAAGAATTTTTAATGTCTTTGAAGTTCAGTTTTGAAGAGGCCACTATTCGTTTTCCGGTGATGAACTTTGCTGGACGGCTGACTTTCTTCCTTCGAGTCACAGAAGTTATGCTGAAGATACCCGATTGTGAATTGCACACTGTCATTGGCGAGCTGATTTTATCCAGCCATTGCGGTAATAAAACTCTTCAAAGCGTTCTAAAAGTTGTGAACACGGCTTTGGCAGCGGCTCGAAGTTCAGATAACGTAACACGCAAACTAATTCCTATTGAAATTGAGAAATTTGATCTGGATGATCATCATCAAGTTTGGGAGAAGGTGCTTGCTTTGATCGGAATCAAAAGTGGACTGTTCGAAAATACAAACGGATCCACCGGTTTGAGTTTGGAAGTTTCTACAGCTCAATTAAAACCAATGAAAAAGCTGAAGCGTTTGCTGAAATTGCTCATTGATGGACCGAACGGTTATCATGGAAGTGAGTTTCAGAAAGCGGAAGCGGATGAGGAATGTAGGAGTCCGGGATTGGAAGAGGAGTCGGAATTGTCGCCCCGATCACCCGTGTCAAAAGAATCGATCTCGGGAGAATTCGGTGGTCAAGCTATTACAAAGCCATATCAAAGTAAGTTTGATTCCTGTCACAATTGATGAGATCATAACGTTAACATTACCGTGTGTAATCGCTCTCAAAAATATTTGCAGCAATTATTTGGGTACTGTTAGTCTTTATGCGATTTTTTGCTTAATCGTTTTTAATTGCTCTCGAACAAAGTTTGAAGCAATTATTGTAAATGTGTTGGTCTTTTTTATGCAAAATTTTTGCTCGACCGTGTTGACTTTTCGAGTGACTTTTACGCCCTTGACTTTTTCGTTTTGCGAGATTTAAATTTCGCTCTCATTTACAAGTGTCAGCAGCTGAACTTAAGCAGCGGCAGTTCACTACTAAAAGTCAAATGAAAAGTGTGCCAAAATTGGAGTAATTTTTTTACTTTAAATTTTTTATTGGTTATAGTGGTGTATGATAACCTCAATGACGTCATCTGAAGCTTAGTTCCCCCTTAGTTGTCTTAGTTCTCCCTCCCCAAATGAAGCAGGCTGCTATAGATTCGAGCTCACACTAGTCGTCCGAGAGCAATTCTTCCGACGTTAGTCAGTTATAATTTGCCTTACTGTGTAATAGCCGCCCCTTTTGCCTTACTGTTTAATAGCCGCCCCTATCTTCTCAGCCGGCTATTATAGCGCTCCTAATTTTTTTTACTTCGTCGAACAAAAAAATGTTTCGCTTTACCTCATTTTGCCGCTTTTTCAACGTTTTGCGTGAAATCTTTTTGACTTTTCTAGTCTAGTTCTTCTCATTCTGCTAAAAGTGATTTTGAACATCAGTTGCTCAGCAAAGCAATTCAAAATGAACAGAGTCAGTGTAAAAATTGAAGTCAGAAATAGAAACGCGGGATAAACCCATAAAGCCCAATTTTAGATGCCCGCTATTTGAACGTCGTTCCTTTCAAGATCTTCTATTCTTTCAATCCCAATCATGCTTATTGGAATCAACGGCGGCTATTTTCCGGCAATCTGCCGGGTATGTTTTTACTCTTTTTTTAGTTCTTTGATTGCTTTTTTCTTAGTGCTTTTCCGAATCATTTTCTGGTATTTTCTTGGTCTTGTTTTTTGGTAAGTCAATGAAAACGTTTTGCAAGTCCGGAAATGGTAATGATATGTTCCAACTTTTGTCATGTTTTTCGTTTTACATAAGACGGCACGACTTTTGAATTTGACTTCTAACATACCTCACTCACGGTTTCTACTGAATAGACCTCAGAATTCATTCAAGCAAACTTATGCAGTATATGGAATATGGCAAATTGAGAAATCGAAAGCAGCGTGAGAAAACGATAGTCTGGTCGTTAGGTGGCGTTAGGTTATCATATTTCGTTAGAGCGATGGCTTGCTGGCATTAGTATTCAGCTTAAAAACCCGCAGAAGCCGAATAAGGAAAAGTTGTGTAATCTGACTGAAACTCTACACAAACTCGAACACTTTTTAGCACTCAGAAATCGATTTTTTTGGAAATTGCCCGAAAATTTTTTTCTAGAAAATGACAATTTTTTCAAAGAAATGACAAAGTGTTGAAAGACGTTTTAATTTTTTTCTCAATAGCCATCATTAGCTTTTCAATTTCTATTATCTAGGCACTTTTCTTTTTTAAATTTTGTTTGACTCTTTTGTTCGTTATACCTGTCACAACTTTCATGTTTGAAATACATCTGACCTACCTCAGTTGCTGTTTGAACTATACGGAATTTAAATTCATTCGGCAAATTTACGCAAAGGTGTTCAAAGCCAAAAATGATTTCAAAAGAAGCGGGATCAAATAAAAAAAAATCCCCGGGCACTAAGCTTTATATTTACAGACTTTGTGCATTAGACCAGTTTGGCCTTTCGATTGACTTCTAGCTTGCTCGACTTCTCAATTTTTGCATGCTATAATTTGCTCTCTCATTCACAATTTTAAGCAGCCGAACTATATTTAGGCAGCTTGCTGCTAAAAGTCAAATGAAAAGTGCGACGCAACTGGTTACATGTTTTTCAGTCGTGGTCTCAATCCGCGGTCTACATCTACAAA
Organism: Convolutriloba macropyga; assembly: GCF_964194025.1. Lineage (NCBI taxonomy): Eukaryota > Metazoa > Xenacoelomorpha > Acoela > Convolutidae > Convolutriloba > Convolutriloba macropyga. Next base: position 53,290,250 of record NC_134470.1, on the reverse strand, counting down.
CAGACTATAATAACAGCATTTTAAAGAGCTAATTCAAAATTATTGCCACAATGAGGAAGCAGGCTGCACTTGACTACCTCTCCTTGGGGTGTAGATTTTTTCCAAAGAGTTGTTACTTGAGATCAACCGTTACGAATGTCGTTTTGTCTATAAATTTGATGTTAACTGTTTATTACATTCATATTTTATACTCAGAAAAATTAAAAAATCCAAGTTTTTTTTAGCATGTTGCGTGTTTAAGAAAGTGGTTCGGTGAGCTCAACTGCGGCCGTGTTCGTAGAACGTAACAAGAATTGGTTTGTGGAGAGTGACGAGAGTGAATCAGCTGTGGTTAGTTGGTCTCAATCGACATCCCACAGGAGAGGAAGAGATCCTGTGACATCCTATGAGCATCCACCGTCCTCTGTGTCTGCTGTCTCTGTTTCTAGAAGAAGCATCACTGACTCAATCAGAAGCTCATTCCGAAGGAACAATCAACTCCTACTCAGGTTTAATCATTAGAGGAATGAAACTAAGGCATATGTGAAGTTTGATCTCTGGTTGTCTCCTACCGTTTTATTCCGTGAAATGACGGCTTCAATTGATTCTGAATCAAAATCATTGTAACGGCTGCTCTCCCAATCGGTTGCGACGAGGAAAGCTGTACACCGCCCAGTTCGTTCTGAGTGGTTCCAAAATCTGTCCGGATAATTTGTTTTTTTTTGCAGTTCGCTTTTGTAACTGTATATCCGCTATGTTCTTACTGTTGCATTAAAATTCAGTTCGTAACTATTTGCTAATCTTAATTTTTCAGTATCGAATCGGACTGGATTTGATACAGATCACACAATACGGGATCTCTTTATGTATACCAGTTCAATCCGATAGAAAAACAAATCGAAGACAAAGATATATGTCTAAGACCTGTTTATGCAAAAATATTTAAACTTAAACTTATGTTGGTTTTGGCTTTTGTGCTCACGAGTTGAAATACCAGAAGCTGGGGTTCGTAACAGTTGAATCACAGCTCCAATAATTCGTAGATACAAGACACAGTAACAAATAATATTCTGCTCAAGAATAAATTTCAATACAAGACACAGTAACAATTTACTGCTCAAGAATAATTTAAACGCAAGACACAGGAACACGTTATTTACTGCACAAGTCAGTTTATTGTTGCAATATTTTGCTGATGTGTAGGAAGGAAGCCGTTTTCTGCGGCTGCTTTTGCTGTGTGTTGTGTTGCTTTTGTTATTTCCCCCTTTTTCTCCACATCACGTGACTATGATTGTACTAGTAACTATAACTAAAGATGGGACTATTACGATGACTAATAGACAAATAATACAAAAGTGTTTTCCCTATCACAGTTTTTATGCTGATGCATTTTTCTAAGCATGTTGTGGAAGCTCAGCCTCAACATCGCCGGCCCTGTTTTCCTTCATGAAAACGTCTTCATCAATTGGTAGTACTAGAGCGAGCTTCACAACAGGTCTCCTGTAGACTCCGTCCTTCGTTTGAACCGTTGCCGATCGTTTGTCACTATCTTCGATCAACCAAACGAGATCACCTTTCTGCAGATTCCTGTCAGATTCGCATTTCCATTTGTTTCCATTGTTCAAAGTTGGAAGATACTTCATTCCGAATCTATCGCAGATGAGATTCGAGTAAGCTTGTGTTTGTCGAAAGAGTTTCCAATGATCGACGAATTCCTCTGCGCATGGTAAATATGGTAGATAGAAGTTTTTGTTACCAAGCTGAAAATGATTTTGGGGTAATAGCTTCCAAATCCCATACGTCAGAACTAACTGGCGTCAGTTCTCTAGCATTCAATGTTTGCTCCACAAGACACATTGTGGTTGAGAGAACGTCTTCAGTAATTGATCGGTCCCCCAACTCTGCATACATTGCTTTCTTGCAATTTCTGACCAGTCGCTCCCACACTCCTTCAAAGTGGGGTGCTGCGGGTAGATTGAATTTCCATCTGATCCCTTGTTGATCCAAATGTTCTTCAATTCTGTCTTTGTTCCATGCCGCGACATACTGTTTGAACTCTCGGTCTGCTCCAACGAAGTTTGTCACGTTGTCATTGATCATTTTTATCGGTTTGCCTCTTCGAGCCATAAACCGCAAAATTAAGTTCAGACAACTATCGGTATCCAACTTTGCAACTATTTCTTTGTGCACGGCTCGTACTGTCAGACATGTTAACAAACAACACCATCGCTTTTCAGTTCTACGGCCAATTTTTATAGTAAATGGGCCAAAGTAGTCTACTCCAACATTTGCAAAAGCTTTAGAAGCATCCAACCTTTCTGTAGGTAGCTCTGCCATTACGGGAGCCATTGTTTGTGCTCTGCCTTTTCGGCACGTTTTTTCATTTGTTCTTTATTGAACGCAATGCATTTCTTACGCCATTAATCCAGAATCGTTGCTGAACAATATTTCTTACATGTTCAGTTCCCTCATGGTTGTAGTCTTTGTGCTCATTAAGCAAGAATAATTCGACAATGTCATGTTTCCAATGCAACAATATTTGACGCTTTGCATTGAAGTCCAATTGACTTTATCCTAATTGGCCTTTGGCACGAATAAGTCCTCTTTTTTCAATAAAGGGAGAAAACTGCAGAATCTTGGTGTTTCTCTGAATTTCCTATTCAGCCTTGAGATTTCATCTCTTCAGCAAACTGTTCTTGCTGCAATAACTTGAAGATAGTTGCTTTGGCCGTTTTTTTCCTCAATACCAATTACCTGGTTGCCGGTTTCGTTTTGCTCAATGCCAGCTGCACATATGCCATTGTATTTAAAAGTCTGTTGAAATTGCTAAATCGTTCCCATTGAACAGTTGGTTTCTTCTCCTCAACGTGTGTTACGAAGTCCGTTTGATCGTTCTGCTCATCGGAAGCGAATGTTAAATTAACCTGCTCAGGCCATTCGCTGTCTGGACCCTTCAACCAGGCCGGTCCATTGAGCTCTTCAACATTAATGGCTCTTCTCCCGATGTCAGCTGGATTGTTGATACAACTCACATGATTCCACTGTGAAACGTCCGTTGTATCTAAAATCTCCGCAATTCGGTTCGCTACAGACACTTGTTTGCGGTGAGAGCTGTGTATCCATTGCAGAACAGTAGTAGAGTCTGTCCAACAGTTACAACTTCGAATCTTTTGATTCTGGTTTTTTAACTATCTGTTTTTTCAGTCTCACTGCCCTGACTGCCGATTTTAGTTCCAAACGTGGTATCGAAAAGTGTCGAATCGGCGCGACTCTGCACTTTCGGAATACAAAAGCTAAGTCTGCTGAGTGTTCTTTGTGCTTTGAGCATAGGTATGCCACTTCGCACATTGTGTCGTCAGATGCGTAGGCGAAAACATGAAGTTCCCATTTGTCCTTGGCTGTGCTGAGGTATCTTCTGTCAATGCTACTTCTGGAAGCTGGTCTTTCCATTTCAGAAACTCCTCTTCTTCGCTAGGTTTTCCAGAGTTGTCCCAATGTTGTCCGTTTTTGGTCCAGATGCTCTTCAGGAGTCGTCTCATTTGAACACAGAATGGTGCAAACAGCCCAAGAGGGTCAAACACTGATGAAACTAAAGGCAAGCTCTTCCTCTGGGTGATTGGGGTTTCAACCGATTTGCCAGTATCTCTGCAGACAGTCAGGAACAATCTTCAGTCAGTCTTCAGGAGCAGTCCACTGAAGTCCAAGCACGGATGAACCCACCTTACTTGGTTCTATTTCCACTTGCTTTGTGTCGCTGATTGATCTCAAGTCCTCAGGGATTTCTTCGGTCACTTTATTTCAGTTGGTGATCCACTTTTTCAGTTCAAATCCAAGTTTCGACAGAAGAGGTTGCAATTGCTTGAAAACATTGATTGAAAATCGTCCATGTAGAAGTTGTTTTGGATTGCCTTTGCTGCATGTTGGAGAAAGCTTTGCACCAAAAACATGACGTTGATACTCCTAAATTTGCACAGGTTCGTTCATTGTTTGTGGCAAAAGGAATCTCAGGCAGCTTTCATCTCGTTCAAGAACTTGCACTTGCAGAAACATTGATTCAACATCCGCGGTTAGTGCTATTGATCCCTCTCGATATCTGAATATTGTTCCGATCAGTCCGTGTAATAGATCGTGTGCGGCTAATAGCTTGTCATTTAGGCTTATATCTTTGTATTTAGCTGCAGCGTTGCAAACACGGCAAACTTTACCCGGTTTGATGGGGTTCAGTACTGGATGGTTTGGCAAATACCATTCCTTTCCAAAAGTACCCTTAACTTCCGATGTATTCAGGATCTTCACAAACCCCTTTTCAACATCTGTATCAATTGACTGTTGATACAATTCTTTCAAATTTGGGTCCCGTTGGAATCTTCTTTCCAGTGAGTAGAGCTGACCTAAGGCTGAGCTGTAATTCTTCGGAAGATTTGGTTCTGGTTCATTCCCGAGCATGCCTACTTCGTACCGCTCGCCTGTAACTTTGTCGTGCTCTCTAAGAACTTCTGATCTTGTTGCTCTTTCTTTGATTGACTTACAACATTTATTTTGGAAGCATAAGTTTCTATGTGGCACCAGGATTGAATGTTTTCTGTCATTTTCTTATTTTCTGTGCTGGAAAAATGACATACATTTTGTCCTCTCTTGCCCATCATGGCTCCAATGACTACCCATCCTAATTCCGTCAGAACAGCGACAGGTTCACTTCGTGTTCCTATCTTGTAGTCTAATGCCTTTTACAGTTCATAGGCATCTTGACCGAGAATAATGATTCCAAATTCCATCATATTGAAACTTCTGTTTGGAAGTACACTCAAGTAGCTGAAACTTTGTTTCAGTTTGTTGTAGTCATAGTTTTTATTTCCTAATGAAATCGACGGATGTACAAACGCTTCAAGCGTATACACCTTTGAATGCAGTCCCTTTATTGTTAAAGGGACTTTTTCGGTCTTCAGATCCTTCGTTCCGTGTATGCCGGCTATATTTAGCGTTACCTCGGTTCCGTGGGCTTGCGACTTCTCTTGAAGGCTTTGATCGATGAATGATACCGTTGAACCACTATCGAGGAAAGCATATGTGTTCAGTCGGTTGCGTCCACTCTGGATTGAGACGAGAACTATCTGAAGAAAGCTGGTAACTTCGTAACTTTGATTTATTGTTGCAGCGCTCACATTGACTGCGTGATTGCCCTCGTCCATTTGGTTTTCCGAGTGTAGCAACCGGTGGTGCTTGTTGGTACATCCATATATACCGCAGGCGTTGACTTTGAAATCTTTGATTGCATGTATTTTTCCCAGACATCCATAACATAAGTGTTCTTTTCTCACTGCTGCATAGCGATCGGTGACATTCATAAATATTGGACAGTTCTATTTTTTTATGACTGCCATACGCTAGTAGTCAGTTGTTGTTTTGCATTTGCTTCGTTTCGTTCGCATTCGAACTCGCACTGACATTTGACAATTTTGAGAATCGTTTTTCCTTGTTAGCTTTTGGTCGATCATCTTCTTTTCGTTCGCTCTTCGTTGATGGCTTTCCTTCATGGACAAAAGCCGTTCAAGCTAACCACTTTTCAAGGAGAATGAGGTCGGGTCTATCTTCTTGGCACTCGTCAACGAAGAAGAACCACTTTTCTTTCAAGTTCGGAGGCAGTTTTTCAATTGCCACCTGCAGTGTTGAACTTGAACGCAGGTCGCCCTCATAATTGTATTGCTTCAGCACAATAACTAGGTTGCTGATTGTTGAGTAATTAATTTTAGCCGTAGAGTCGTGCATTCGAATTGGTTGTTGTTTGCGCAATGTGTTAAGCTGAGCGTCGACATTTGGGTAAGGTTGCCCAAACGTCCGTCCCAGGAGTTCCCACGCTTGAGCGTAGAACTCTCCCGAATAGCCCATTCCTGTTATAGCTGACTTTGCTTCTCCTGTCAACAAAGTTTTCAAGTGGCTCATTTTTTCTGAATCAGGTATATCGCGATGGTGAACCGTTGCTGTGAACATATTCGACCACTCCGGCCACTCTAGGGGGGTTTCCGTCGAATGAACTCAACTTCAACTTAGGTAGCTGACTACTACTGCTTTGTTTATTATGCTTAAACTTGTCTTGTTCCCGGGCTGTGTTGGCACGCTCTCCGCTTGGTGACCGTGACTTAAGTACACCTTCGCGATTGAAGCTTACCCTGGGATAATTGTTGTCGACCCTGGTTTTCGCACGCTCGAAACTATAATCTTGCAAGGTGGAGAATTTATTCGAGTTATCGAGCCAACCGGCATTTGTTCTTCGGGATTTTCCAATTGAATGGGGATCTACTTCAAATACTAGGGGCTGAGCTATCATCAGAATCTGATGCTCTTCCGTCAAGAGCTTCTGTCTTATACTCCAGCTTCAGCGCACCTTCTAAAAGTTTCATCTCCATTTCAAGCTCTTTCCTTTTCAATTCGAATTCATTTTTCTTCAACCTCATTTTTGAAGCAAAGTCTTCCGCTAGATCCGCAAGCTTTTGTTTCCTTTTAGCTCGTTTATCAGAGGAGGCCTTTGAATCGTTGTCCTTGTTTTGTTTTCCATTTTCAACAGTTCGTTGAGAAACTCCTACAACGTACTGTGAAATCTTAGCGGCAGTTAGTTCTGCGTCGCTTGTCGTTTGTATGGTGTGATTCTGTTGATCCCTCATATTTGTTTCTCCGTGAATGTTTGGTAACCAATCTGCGTTTGGTGTTTATAAGAAATTTAGTCGTTCGGCTTCGTAACGTTCAAGCAATTCTGGATCACGAAGGATATTTGCTCTCCGAAGAAGAATGCAAAGAGAGTCGTCAAGCCTCATTAGCTCTTGATAAATGGTCTTGAGTTTGCTTGATCTATCTAGCTCCTGACCTTCCTGAGTTTTGCTTCGAGTTGTTTTCAGCAGTTGCTAATCTGTCTATGCAAAATGTTTTGACTCAGTGACGGAGTCACTTCGTTTGTACTATGAGACTGCAGCTTGAATCTCTACAGTACTTTTGTTTATTTGCTTTAAATTGAGCCTTGCTATTCAACTTCTAATGCACTTTGCATAATTGGCTTTGCGTCGTTAAATTGCCTGTTGAGTTTTTTTTATTCGTTGATGCCTTTGGCACGTCATTTATTGAGTTGGACAGCAGTTTCTATTTCACTGTCCGGGTCGGCGGAGCAAATGTAACGGCTGCCCTCCCATTTGGTTGCGACGAGGAAAGCCTTACACCGCCCAGTTCGTTCTGAGTGGTTCCAAAATCTATCTGTCCGGATAATTTGTTTTTTTGCGGTTCGCTTTTGTAACTGTATAGCTGCTATGTTCTTACGTTGCATTACAATTCAGTTCGTAACTATTTGCTAATCTTTGTTTTTTCAGAATCGAATCGGACTGGATTTGGTACATATCACGCAATACGGGATCTCTTCATGTATACCAGTTCAATCCGATAGAAAAACAAATCGAAGACAAAGATATCTGTCTAAGACCTGTTTATGCAAAAAAAATTTAAACTTAAACTTATGTTGGTTTTGGCTTTTGTACTCACGAGTTGAAATACCAGAAGCTGGGGTTCTTAACAGTTGAATTACAGCTCCAATAATTCGTAGATACAGGACACAGTAATAAATAATATACTGCTCAAGAATAACGTATGAGATTATTACGATGACTTATAGACAACTAATACAGAAGTGTTTTCCCTCTCACAGTTTTTATGCTGATGCATTTTCCTAAGCATGTTGTGAATGCTCAGCCTCAACAATCATGAATCAAAAGTAACTCTGTATTTTGAGGCACGTCTTCTCTTGTTCGTGATTATTTTGCCGTTGTATTTGTTACTTTGTTGATAATCGTATAATGGCGAGATTTAGGGTAAGTCAAGGTTACTCCATCTTTGGAAGGTAGAAAAATTATCAATTGCTCTCAAATGAAGTTTGTTGCAGTAATTAATTGCTCTCAAACGAAGTTTGTAGCAATTATATTAGTCCTGTCGGTCTTTTTTTATGCGATTTTTCGCTTGACCAATTTTTCGTCTGACGCTTTTGACTTTTCGTCCTCAAAAACGGGATAAACAGGTAGCGCCCAGCGGGCCTTATGTGCTCTTAGAGCCTTTCAGGTCTGTTTCAGCTCAAACTGTCTTGGAGACTTATACTTATACTTATGGTGTGAGGGGGCGGTTCTTAGAGGTTGACACCCCCCCCCCCCTTTGTTGACCCCCCACCCCCACTATTGGCTCCCCCCCCACCACGCTTTTGCCCCCCCACCCAGTGCTGCCCCCATCTGCCCCCGGTGCACCCCCCCCCCCCCCCCCCCCGTGGCTAGCTACTGACCAAGCCAACCGCTCGCCGGTCGTTTGAGAGCAATTCGCCCGACGTTAGTCGTTTATGTTATTTTTTGCTGTTTCTTACTACCGTTTCTTACTACCGACTACTCGTTAAATTGGTTTCGTCTGACCATTTGACTCTTCGTCCTCAAAAACGGGATAAACAGATAAAGGCCGTAGGGCATTGATTTTCTTTTAAAGCCTTGGGGTTTACTACTAGTCTCTAAGCATGCGATTCACCGAAACTGTTTAAGACACATAAATTAACGGCGCGAAGGGCAGTGAAAGGTTACGTGACTCTGCTGATGTCACTTTGAAAGACTGGCCTAACATCACCCAATAAACGCCAGAAGTTCTCAAGTGACTTCAAGCATAGTCACGTAACCTATACCCCAGTCAGTTGCCCATATATATTGGCGAAGAACTGCCAATTTGTGTTTTGTGCGGTATCACGTGACATGAACTGAAATATTTTATTTACCCTTGTTTCAATTAGACTGTTGTCACACATCTTCATATTTTCAGCCGTTCTTCAGTGTCACGAAAGTACCGTCATGCTGAACATTCCTACTCTCAATCAGCGAGGACTACTGAAGCTAACGAAGACAGAACAGACGGGTCGAGACTGTATAGAGCGGAATCACTCGAGTCACAAAATGACAGAGCTCTGCAGTACTACCAAAAGCTGAATGAGAACACCCTGAGACAATCTGTAAATCCCAACTTAGATTCGTCCAATATACCCTTGACAAAATTGAATTACGGTGCAACGTCAGCCTACACCGGGCCATCAGATCGATTCGAAGGTGATAACAACAAAAAGAAGGCTATCAATTTGTTGGGCACTCGAAGTGCCTTTACACCAGTTATTCCGAAGTCTCAGTTTTTCGCCCCGTATTTGGAGGCTAACTTTTCTAAGCGAGCTTACAGTACGACTGTAGAAAGCCAACTAGTATCTTCTACGGGAAGTTTGGACCATAATAGTGTTAGAAGTGCAGCAAGCCGGAATCGAAGACCAATGATTTCGAATTCCAACATTGACATTTTTGCAGATGATGAAAATCAAAAACCCGAAAAAATGGTTAATGGTGAGAACATTGATAACCATTTCGACGATGGAAAGTTGAAAATTGGGATACCTAACGTGCCTTATTTTACGTCAGTGGACGCTAATACATCTAATATTGACCAAGGTTCTACAGATGAAACTATTTTGTTAAATGAATCGAATGCTGACAATGATCTTCAATCGCCTGGGAACTCAACTGTTTGTGACACTTACGTCAACGCGCCCAATAAGTTTAATCTATAAATATCTGTTTGTACTATATCGCTTTCTTTTGCCTCTTTTAAATTATTTCGCGACGTTTTAAATATGTAAAAAATGTAAATTTTAACTCTGTCTTAAATCATTATGTACAGCTGTAGTTTGACTGTTTAATTTAGACTTTACTGCCCTCTCTTAATTGAACTAAATGGTTTTTTAAGCCAAATCGCAGATGAGCGGGATTTTGATGGCACCATTATTTTTAATAGGCGCAATCAGCCTCCCAAAGGATATGCTTTAGTCGCTACTCGAAGAGTAATGGTGATCGATTTTTTAAATCGGTTACTTCTATATTTGGGGATGTTTTAGAGGAAGCCAAATGCCGCCCGTGAAAAGATATTTAAGTCAATGCAGAGTGAAAGTCAAAATCAAAGAATTTAGTGGTTTCCTTGCATCACTCTGAAAAGACGTGAAAATGGTATGGTATTTTTGATCAATAATCTAAGCTAGTAATAGTATGTACAATAGCCGCCGTCAGCCTCTCAAACGGCTATTATATAGGCGCTCTCCTTTTTTGGAACTACTTTCTCACTTGACCTCTTTATTGTTTTTCAGGAGTGTTTTTCCAGACCATATTAGCAAGTACCTACGTATAGGAGCTTTTTGACCATCTCAATCATTAGTTTTCTATGCATTCCTTAGCTCTTTTCCGATATCGCCGTTTTAGACGCTCTTTTTAGCGGTGTTTGTACTCTTTTCTTGTTTTTATTATAGCTGAGCGGAGCTAAGTTGCGGTGCTTTTTGTTTTTTTTTGTTTGTCTGATGCTCTTTTTCGTTTTACATTTGATCACACCGCAAAGCTGAAAAGGCTTCTCCCTCTCACTAGCGGTATATGTGAGCGTGACGTCATTTCTCACTACCTCTAGCAAAAGCTTTTAGGCTATTTGCGTGATAAGATAATGATCATAAGTGTCTTCAATAAAAGTGACTTACACTTTAAAACGTGTCCGCTGTTTGTGTGGGGGTTGTTCGTGTTGAAAGAGGCCGTGGTATTACTTTTTGTGGCCGTTTTGATTGCATAAATATCAATTCAAATCCGTTTTAAATGATGAAAAAAGACTAAATTTAACAAACTAAATTTAGTCTTTTTAACAAAAAAGACTAAATTTAACAAATTTAACAAACAAAGACTAAATTTAACAAACTAAATTTAACAAAAGACTATATTTAACAAACAAATTTTTTTGCATAGTGAATTGTTTTTTTAAATGTATGGCTGTGTCACTAAGTGAAAAAAATTGATTGCTCGTGTCAAATAAATCAATTCCGCAGTTCTTGGACAAAATAATTAGTCATAAAAACGATCCTGAATTAAATCTGTAATATTTGCAAACAAAACAGTAGTTATAAATTGAGAACAATATTGGAAGTCTTTTTTACTCAAATTAATTCGGTTATCAGGGCAAATTAGATTTCCATTTATTAAAAGAAGATCAGACAAATATGAAGACATGGTTGTTTGAAAGTAACAGTAAAACGGATTCAATTGCAATGATCGTTTTAAGCAAATGGCTTGTTTTGTTTGGTGAGAAGTTTGCTTAAATGTTGGGTGTGTGTTTGCTGTGTAGGAAGTGTTCATTGGGGCAAAATTAAATAAAATCATACTGAAAAGACAAAAGCGAAGTTAACGTTTGAAAGTGGAAATGAATGATTCTTACTACGTTAAAATAGCGCGGATTGTTCGGAACTGATTCTCACACAGATTTCAAATTGATTTCAAAGTTCTTGTTCGGACAAAGCAGTCCCTGACAAACGAAAACCAAAGGTAAAGACAGGGGCTCAAAACATTAATTACGAAAAGTTAGAATCACAATTCTCTTGTTAGACCACAGCAATTTACAAAAGTGTTCGGAGGAAACGCTAAATTAGTTGTTTAACACAACAACGGGTTTTATTTCACATCAGCATGAAAAATGCTTGATGATGTTTGGCGTCATAATTTGACGCAAATTATTATGATGGAATTGATGCAGACCGAGAAGTAGCAATTGCGCGTTTTTGAAGGCTGTGGCTATATTAATCTTTGCCAATGGCGCAACTCCTTTGCGCTGTTGGTATTGCAACATACAATGCAAGCGTCAGCCTAACGCAGCAATCGAATTTATGGAAGTTAATAGCTGTTTACCAGATCCAGTAGATATTGAGATTAGAACATTGCGCTCGTCATTGAAAGACAGCACAGAGAAGCAATGGCCAATGAGACACCACGTAAAACACTATTTGCTGCTCAAAGAAATAAATCAGGAAACAACGGCAAGTACTCTAACCAACAACTCCAATCCGAGGATAGTAAACAGAACTTTGCTACAAAATCGGCCATAAGTGAATGAAAAGGAGTCCAGAGATCTGACAAATGGAACTTAAGGCGAGACACTCATGCATCATGATTCGGGCGACTCAAACTGAGAAAAGGAAATTTGCTACTCTGCCAGCCAATGATTTGCGCCAGCAGTCAGACGAATGGATCTGCGACGGGTCAATCTTGACAGCTCCAAACGTCTATCTAGTCTAAAATTTTCACGCTTCGTTTCACGGCGTAATCTTGCCGCTTGTGTTTGATCTTTTTTCTCAAAAAAAAACAGGAAGCTAGCAAAGACTACTCTTGTTTGTTTCCGGAAACAGCAACAGAACGAGTAGCAACAGATTTTGAAATTGCAGTTTGCGACGCATTCTTTCAGCGGATTGAAATAATGCAAATTCAACTTTGCTTCTTCCTTCTTGGTCAAAACGTTAGGAGACTTGCGCTGTCGGTAAAGCGTCAGAATACAACAATTAATTGGAGTTGCGAGAATGTATTATTTTGTCCTAATTTTTTCTATAATTCATTTTAATTTACCATCAGAAATTGGTAATTTTAAAGGTACACTAGGTACAATCTCAATATTGCAAAATGTAACCTATAAAAAACTTTTCAATTGCCCTTCTCTCACTTCCTCCCACGGGCCTCTCCGTATTTTAAAACTTTTCCTAGTTTTCCCAACGTTACGAGCTTATTAACTCTCAGCTTTTTGATTTTGCGATTTTTTTCTGTCCATTTCATCTCCAACGAGCAGCCTCCGAATGTAAAACTTAAGAGTGTTTTGTTGGGAGCTGTTTTGTCTGTTCAGAAAACAATTATCACCGCTCGCTCATAGAGGGATCTGAAGACACTCACTATTTGTCTCCTCTTGCTTCATCAAATTTTGCGTGCGGCATTTAATTTTAACAAGTTTGAACATTTCAGTTTTTACAAAGAAGGTATTTAAATTTAACGTTTGTACTCTGATCAATTTGCCCCATTTTGTAAAAAAAATAGTGTTTATTTAAATGAATTTTGAAATCTTTTCATTGTGTCGAAATTTTGTGAAAGTACTCCAGCTGAAGGACTTTGACTAATCAAATAAATTGTTCCGGTCTTTTGACAATAGTCCTGCAATCTTTTTAATGCATTTTTTTTGCTTGACCGACTTCTCGTATAATGTTTTTGATTTTTCGTCCTCAAAAAACTCTAAAGTGATAACGCCCTTGAAAAAACAAAAATCGAACTTTAAAAAAAATGACTTCTGTATTCACTTGGAGGTCACCGGGTCAAATTCAAATAGAGGCTACTCAAACTATGAAATCAAGAGGTAGGTTACGCTTCAATTAACTCATTTTTGCTCGTAGAACTAATCATAGGGTTGCGCAGCAAATTTGTTATCAATTCAATTAAACACACATATGCGGAAAAGCTGAAAATATTCTGTAAAAACCTTACCAAAATCAACCTTGTTCTCCAGAAAACTGAAACCAAGGAGAACAAATAGATAAGATTGAGTATGAAGCAGCTAACAAATCTTGTTAACGGGATGAATTGTTGACTCGGAAATACATTTTTAAATTCATTTTGTCTTTGAAAATATAGGTTATCGTAATAAAAAATTAAAATCACTCATTGTTGATTGAACACATTCAGAAGTTTTATCTATGCTTCTTGAGAAACCAATGGGACTTGTCAGCAGTCAAATTAAATGATAATGAACGAAATTTAACAGAAAGAACAAAATTGAAAACCAAATATAGAACTCCAATTTCTCGAAATTTCACGTATTTAATCGGCAACAGTTTCCAAAGGATGATTAGCCAATTGAGGAAAAAAATAGATTCACATATGCTAAATTTTGACCTACAAAACTTCAACAAGTAAGATTGGAGGGCAAACAACAAAAATAACAACAAAACGAAGTGCAAATCCAGTCGTAAAATCTAATAGCACTTACAGCTATTCATAAGCTTCGTATCCCACTACTGTAAGGAATGAGATCTTTCATTACTCAGACTGTAACAAACCTACAGAAACAAACATTGGAGGTCAAATCTGAAAAATTTGAAAGGTTTTGTTAAAAGTCAATTCAACAAAATCAACACCATTAACTTCAAAAAAAAACATTTTATAGCTTTAGATCTCATTGAAAATCAAGGTCATTAAGCAGACCTCAAGGTCAGATTAGATCTAAGAAACACTACCATATATAAAAAATCAAAATAATTTGGCCCCAGACTAATTGGGACAAATGCAGCTATGCACGATTAGGATACAAACAGCGGATTTGATAAACTATTTCATTTATTTTAATTAAAATTATTACGAAAGCACATACGTGTATACAAAAAATGGTTAATAACTGCGATCAGTGTTCTTCAGTTCACTAAAATGAACACTAGAACAGATAGACGGACAGGCATTAGGTGAAAATTAATGCAGTTTCAAGAGGATGTATTTAAGAATTGATGTAGATTAAGAACACAATATTTTAAAAAACAACAGTTTTTACGAAACAACAAAAATTAGAGCCAGAAATCAGAATCTATCTCTTTTAAGAATTAAAAATAGAAATGGTAAATCTCTCAAGAAACAACACTTCGTCGCTATTCAGCTTGCCAGACTTCCACTATATCCAATTGGCCTCTACGAGCTGTTTAGATTCAAAATCGGGTGCAGAAGTAAAAAAAAATGAACCTCTGCATTCACTTATATTTCTAAAATGAGAATGCGAATCCAAGTAGATATCACACAATTTATCTTAAGTTGTCGTGAGTGATGAATTTCTTGTTTGGATGTGACACCGACCAAACGCTTTCATGCAACACAGTTACCAAATCGCATAAACCGACAAATTTAAAAATAAGAAAGAAACAGAGAAGAAACCTGTGTAAAACCATAATTTTCTCGAAAGATTGGAACTAAAATTGGAATGAAATACAGCTACCTTGTAAGTTTCAAAAATTAAACATATTGAGATTAAATACACACCGTTGGGCGTAGAGCTGATAGAAACTCTTGTTATTAAGAGTAATTTAAAGTCGACAAAACAAAAATGAGGGACAAACTTTTGTTCCATATTCTTTTATTTTTGAAATTCATTGTAAATAACCTTTAAACTGTTCGCCGTTGAAAGGACACTCGGAATTTCAAATTATGCTTCTTCAGAAATCACCGGTTTTGTATGCAATCAGAATGAATTATTTTTAGGTTCAATTTTTAAACAACGAAATTTCACAAAAAAATAAATATAGAACAAACTCTTCAACTTTTTTCGAAATAAAATAGCGTCATTATTGTTTTCCATCAATGATTAGCCATCAGATGAAAAAGAAGGTAGATTTCAGATTTGACTCAATCTCCAGTTAAGGATGACTTTTACAAATGAGATTCAAGAGAAGGACAATAAAACAAAACAAAAACGGTCAGAACGCAAGATTTTATTGAATTTTTTGAAAACATTTAGTGTTCAGTAATAAAAATCACAAGCTACTATAATACTACAGAAGCAAAAACACAAAGTTGAAACTCAAAATATTATTGAACGTTTACTAAAAACAAACAGTTTCAAAGTAATGAATTCCGTAAACTATAGACTATAAACTTGTTTTAGGTAGATTAGACCTGGTGGGAAGTTCAGTAAAATCAGTCAGTGTTCGTACTCAGTATCAATACAACGAATAAACAATCAGTAAAAATTAATTAAAAGAACGTCTGTCGTCTCAAAGTTACAAAACCAATAGTTGCCGCAAGCAAAATCAGATAACCGCATGGACATATCAATAAACCGAAAGCGATTCATTTTTCATAATTTGCCAGAGACTCACGGAAAAACTAAAAAAATATCAACTGGCCGCAAAAAGCAAACACAAAAATGGCTATACTACCGAAAAAATCTAGACTCAGTTTGTAAAGGTAACATTATTTTGAACGTGTCAATATAATTGAACAAAAATTGACGATGTTAAAAAAACAAAAAACGTGAACAAAAATTTTGTGAAAAGTGAAATGTGCGTTAAAACTTTAATCTCGATAACTGCTCCAATATGGCAAAGTTTTGAATAAGCTGTTTAAATTCACAATAAGCCCTGGATGGCAATGCCACTCATGACTGTACGATGAACATTTCGATCGGCCAAAATTGAATGAAAAACCCAGTTGGGAAAAGTAGTTCCTCCATCCCACATATTTAGTTCAGATCAAAAAAAATATAGATCATTTTAATTTGAGCTCTAAGGAATTTAAATGAAATGTGAGTGAAGGCATGTTTGTAGGATAGAGAAAATAGACGCACTTTAAGACTGAAATATTTATTGCATAGCTTCAAATGTTTGTATAAAAAGAAATATGCCTTAGTCAAGCGCTATTTGTTTGGCTAACGGAAGAAAGAAAAGAACATAATTTCAGTCTAGTTAGAATTTGTATTGTGTGCTTGCGGCGATAATAAGTCTTGAGTCAAATAAGTATGTAAAACCAGAAGCGAAAGTTGAGCATGACATTTGCGTAATAATTAGGGGTCATGTCCCCTCTTGTAACGTCACCACAACTGTTACAGCCGCCACTGGCAGTCCCCCACCCAAAGTAAATGATGTCGTCTCCAACATCCTGCTGGTCGAACCCGACTGCGATCGCCTGACCCTCTCGATGGCTTGCGGCCGCTGGACAGGGGGACCATGAACTGCGTTATGCGACGGTTTCGCTTCATTGAGGTAGCGACAGTGTCCTCCGTGGTCGTCGATGAAACGGTTGGCGAACTGCTCACTGGGGTTTCCGAGGCCCCAGAGCTGGAGCTTGCCGAAGATAAGCTGTGCGCTTTTCGAGCTGCAATTATGAAATTGTATAGAAAGTCGAGGGAGTAGAGTAAAACAATGGAGATAGAAATATAAGGAGTGTAGTCGATAGGAAAAGAGAAACGGTCTCAGGTGGTTGATTACACCATGAAACAAATTATATTACCCTTTTTATTGAAGTACCAATTTCATACCACTATTTCATACCCCTCAAACACATTTCGTTAATTTATCAAAAAATGACCTTTCTGGAAATATGCTTGTGTGCTTCTGATTGATCTTTGTGTGCAGGAACAAATTAAGAAAGGATGCTGAGGAGCTGGCCGGTAATTCCAAGTTCCAGTTCCTGACTTGAATGCTTTTGATTGGCTAAACTTAAGGCAAATGGACAAGTAGGGTAAAAAGAGGACTCTGAAAAAATGAAAATCAGTTGGTTAGGTCTTTGGAGCTTCAAAAACGGAACTGGCTCTCTCTCCAGCTTCATTTTCGAGGAAAAGACTTCATTTCAATCTTCTAGCTGCAACTCTCCTCTTCATCCCAGTAAAGTAGCCAACAGCAGAAATGAGGCTGCTCCCTTGTAGAGGAGAAGCACTGGAACCCGAGAGTAGAACAGGAGAGCGCGAGTCTCAGCAGAAGGTCTTGCTCCCGAGAACGTGTTTGGGCACGCAGAGAAGCAGTTTTAGAGTGGTGGTCCCGGAGAGGCCAATGTAAGGACCAAGGAAACAATTTCCAGCTTCAAATGGCACAGCCAGGAGTTGGCGTGGGAGGAAGTGGCGGCGTTGCAGTGGTTCAAAAGGCAGGAGGCCCCCAAGCTCAAGTACCCAGCAATTTCCGGTCGAAGTTCTTCAACTCATTCAACCGTTGGACGAGGCAATTCCGTGTTGTCTGTCAAGCAAACAATTAGAATGACGTGCAGTCAAGAGGAATTCTGCCAACATGCTTGACTGGTCATGCAATTGACGATTTCTTCATACTCCAGGAGCAGCTCCTGCAACAGGAAGCAAGACACCCTGCACTAATAATCCATATACAACTCAATGAGTTCAGGAACAGGATCGGAGACTACCCAAACTTGAAGACGGCCTGGGCAGAATTCAATAGTGAGTCTGCAAAAAGGGGAGTCTGAGAGTATATTAGCTTTCTACCGACGAGTGCGGAAAGTTATTGAATCGGCCAAAGCAGCTGTAGCGGCAGATGCAAGAGACTTGGCTGAGAAAGAGACCTTCATTGAAGGATTGGTGGACTTGGACGTGAGGGGGCACCTACTGCGAGAGGAACCCGCAAAGCTGAATGCAGGATACCAGAAAGCACTAAATCTAGAAGCAGTGACCAAGGTTGAGGCTCAGAGTTGCCCCCCCCCCCCTGTGGTGTTGGTGTACGTTATGTGGACGTTGAGGGCACAGACTTGGGAAATAGTAGTGCTCTAGGTTCGAATAATCATCACTTTTGCAGTTCTTTAAGATGCAGGAGGTAAGGATGCAGGTCATGAAGAATGGTTTGCAGGCACAAAAACCTCAGCGACCAGAAAGGAGGGAGATGGCGAAGCAATATATTTAGTGCTATGCGTGCCATGAAGAGGCACTATTCTCGAAACTGTCCAAATAAGAAGCAGCATTCAAAAAAAGATCGGCCGGGGTGAGAATATAATCCACCCAGGAATTTTTGTCCTAAAACGACCCAGACCCTCAAAAGCAACTTCAGCGGAAGAAAGGAACGGCCAATCGATACTAGTGAAAGCCGATATTGGTGGAGTTGAACGAAGAGCTGTAGTGGACACCGACAGTGGGGTAAGAATAATGTCCAAAGAGATAGTGGAACAGTACCCCGTACTGCTACAGAAGTATGGCGGGACAGTGTACCCTGCGGAGGCCAAGCAGATCCGACTCCTAGGTAAAAAAGTTTTGCAAGTTTGCATGGGAGGCAAGTTTGTGTGCGATGCAGATTTTCTGGTAGCCCAAATGGTGCCAGTTGACATCAACCTTGGCACAGTTTTCCCTAAACCCAATCAATGTTCAATCGACTTCCACACCGGTCAATAATTCACCGATACAACTGAATCAAGCTGTGGCTTTCGATTGTGTTTTCATAATTGCCGTCAGTATCGACCACGAGCCAACTGAGATGAACGCTCTATGAGAGCGTATTAAATAAATTTTGTGGTCTCGGAAATGAATTGATCCACGAAGTCATTACCTGCAATTCCTGCGATCTACTCGTGTGATGGCCGGAGCTATGGCGAAATGGTCACGGGAAAACATGCCGAGAGCGAGTGCCTTAATCGTCAAAGTTAGGAAAACTGCCTGGCCAAAGAACTGAGAGGAACTAGAAAACACTAACTGCATCCTCGAGCAAATTTATGAATTCGAGAGTCTACGGTCAATCGGTTAGCGTACGAAACCGTGATGATGTTTTTGAACAACGTCGCCGAATGCCATTGGCGCAATTGATGCCCAGTTCACTCGAAACGGAGATCTCTTAGTAGAAACTGAAAACGCACTTGGACCCCGATTCAAATATTTGGAAAACGACAAGGGCAGTTTTTCATTGGGACAAAGGGTCCAATACATGTTATTACGTTAACCCTGGTTTTCAACAGGGAGATAATGTGCTCTACACCAATCTTTTGCTTGTGTTTTTGAACCTGTAAACCAAAAACGAGCGATACCACACAATGAGGCTAAGTTTTGCGGAGAAGCAACTGAAGCCCTTGGATTGAACATGGAGATCGTACACAATTTCATCATTAAGATTATCTGTCGATTCTGAGGTTAGATTTTGGTTCATCCCTGGTCATTCACCGGCAGAAATTTTGCAAGGGATGACAGTGAATTGGGTCTGACCAAACTATTTGTGCACAACCTTGACACCCACGACATCGCCCAAATCAAGCTACCGGCTTACAAGACCATCCCGGCTCAGTTCTCAGGAAACAATTGAAACTCATAAATGATTTGGAGCTTATCCAACCGTCAAGAAGTAATTGAGTGCTCCCGTGGTCTTAGTGGGACAGAAGGATGGCACTTCGCGTTTCTTTGTAGATTTCCGCAAATTCAACGCGGTTACCTAAAAGGACGCATTTTCATTGCCACTAATTTATTAGATCTTAAATTTATTGGATTGAGAGGGTGCGACCAAAAACAGGCTTCTGAACGCCAGACGGGGGCTACTACGAGTACAAACGGCTACTATTAAGATTGTGCTTTGCGCCTGCAACGTTTCACCACCTCATAAATCAATTGTTCAAAGAAGAGCTGTATGATCTTGTAACCATCTTTCTTGATAATAACCTCATCTAAAGTGAGAACCATGAAGAGCACCTCCAACACCTCAAAAGTGTCATAGATAGATTAGAGTCAGCCGGAATGAAACTGAAGCCCTGGAATTGCAAGCTGATTCAAAGAGCAGTGTCCTACTTTGGATACCACATTGGAGCGGATGGAATATCGCTAAATGAGGTGAAGCTGCACGCCCTATCGAAATGGCCAGAACCCACCAAAACCACGGAAGCATAGCGGGTTTAGCGAAGCCCCGGCATAAGCCTACTGAAAAACACCGGCGATTCTAATGGAACGAGTGTTGTCAGCGCTCCTTTGAAGAACTCAAAAATAAACTCATCGGAGTACTAATTTCGAGCCGTTCAAATTACGACCCAATTTTTGTTTTGGACACTGACGCTAGTAACAACAGCATTGCGGCTGTTATGTCGAATCGAGACAGCAATACTGAGAATCCTCTAGCTTTCGCTAGTCGTGTCCGTACGCGAACAGAAGCAAACTACAGTACAACGAAGAAGGAAGCGTTGGCATTTGTCCAAGCAGTAAAGTAGTACCATTCCTATTTGCTGGGTATCACCTTTATACTTCGGACATACGACGCCAGTTTACAATGGCTCTTTCGTCAGAATGCTGACGGAATGACATACAGAATGATTGAGGTGTTGCAAGAGTTTGACTTCCAAGTAGTTCACCGGCCAGGTGAGAAAGATTGCATTTCAGACGCTCTCTCATGGCAAACAACAAGGGAACCTGAGTGGCAGGAGGACGAGGAAGAGGCAGCAACTAGATCTGGTCCACAACCCACAAACTTTGAGACGGTAATAGCTAATTTGCGAGAGCATGGGTTTTATTTTTTCGTCAGAAAAGTAGTATTCAGAAAACCAGAAAACGTGGACTCAGTGGACCTCTGAGCTAGCAGTGAAGTTAGGGTTAAGCAGAGGGAAAAATCACCTATTGCCACGATTCTGCAAAGCGCTACGGTACCACTGAACGACAGAGAGTACAACTGCAGTACTTTTGTAGTAAATTCAATGACGAGGGAATAGGCTCAGAAGCCGGCACCCAAAAATCCTCGGGTTGTGGAAAAAATGGGAGCAAATTATGATGAAAGATGGTATACTCATACAAAAGTGGTATACCTCTGTCAAAGACGGCTATCAAATCTTATCGTTGTGCCATAAGTTGCAAAGCGCAGCGTACTAGAACAACTGCACGACCCTAAAGTGACATGAGAGTACTTTGCATTTAATAAGACACTCGATAGAACTCGACAACGGTTCTGGTGGCCCATGCTGAGAAGGGAGATTGTTGCAGAACCTTGAAAGCCGAATTGCAACCAGTCACAGTGATAGTACGATTCGCGAAAGTAGCTGCCGATATCAGGGACCAGTAACGCGTAACCAAGATATGGCAAATAATTACATTTTGGTCATAGCTGAGTATTTCACGAAATCCGTAATTACTGTCCATCTTGCAACAATAACAGCTGTGGATGCTGCATAGGCATTCGTTGAGAAATGGATTTTGCGGCCTGGAGCCCCCGCTACGTTGGCTACGTTGCATACAGACCAAGGAACCTATCCAGCAAACTTGTGACTGAAGTGTGCAGCCTCCTGAACATAGGAACCCGGACATCACCGTATCACCCAAAATGAAATGCGCAAGTGGAGCGCCATAATAGAGTTTTGGAAGATGTGATCAGCAAACAATGCTCAGAAAATCCTAGAAAAAGGGAATCATTCCTCCCATACGTAGGGTTCGATTACAACACAAAAGTGCACAAGTCAACTGGAGAAACCCCTTTCTCCCTAGTGTTTGGAAACGAAGCCGTCTATGGGATTGACTTAATGTTCTCCAAACCCCACGACACCGAGCTTGCAGTACACATGTACACTCAAATTTTGGACCAGAAATTTTGGAAAGACCACTCGTGAGATCCTAGGCGCAGTACCACCAAGACAGAAGGAAAATTTTTTCAACAAAACGTACTGATAACCGTGTCGTTGTTAAACGACAAGTTGTGACTTCTTCGCCTCAATTGCAAAAGTCAAGGAAGTTCTAACTCCCGTTGACTAGCCCATATACGGTTGTACGAAAAATTAATGAAAGTTTTTACGAAATGTGTTCCTAGAAAAACAAAAAGAAAAATCAGATTGTACACTATAACAGGCTGAAACGCTTCAAAGCACGTTCAGAAAATGATGAACAGCCTCTGCGTTGGTTCTCGCGAATTGCAGAAAGACTACTTACTCAGCGTTATGATGCGGACAAATTGACAAGTAGCGGTTAAGATGATGCATTGCTGCAGCGTAATCGGAGGATCCACAGGCATGTAAGAGAGCCTGTATACCACATGTGGGACGACGATCACATTGGTGGGGACACGCAAGGTAATTTCGCTGAGCCACCTCTAATTATAGCACCGATGCCAACAACAAATAGTAAGGAAGAATCAGCAGCTAGCGAAATCCAGCCAGAGTAGGAAGCAGGAATCGATGCAATTGAAGAGCAACCGGTGATCGTTGCAGACGAACAGAACAACATCTACAGTTATAAACAGCGTCGATATCCGAGAAGAACGCGACGACCAGTTGACAAAAAGGGAATCTAAAACTTTTAAGTGTTTCATGATAAATTATTATGATCACTAAATCAAAGTAAAAATTACTAATGCAAATGTGATACTAACTTTTATAGTCAACCTATGGAGGGGTGAAGGGGTATTAAAAATTTACTAGGTCAAAGTAACCAACCTGTCACAAACAGTACCAATCCTATAGGTTAGTTTGCAACTTGAATAGTATAAATAGCCGACCTTTCTCTTTCAAAATCCTTTTATGAGTTAGTTTGTCTTGGCTTTATCTCTTATCTTGCCTGATAAATTTTTGGGAGTGGTGACTTTATGTAAAACCTTCTCATATACTGGATGATTCCCTTCAAACCTGATAACTTCATTCAAAACGATTGCCTAGAAGCAGGAGTTTTGTTTTTCACAGACACGACGCACTTTGTGAATTCTTTTTTCAAGACGATGAGAGTGTTTGTATTCTTTCCAAAACTCCTACGTAGCAACGCTACCCATCTACAACTCGCAAGACACAACATCGTGCAGGATATGACCCAACAATGAGACAACAACTACAAGGGACACATTTGTTCTTCCACGGTTGTCACTGAGAGTTACGGCAACTTGACCGCTAGTGCTGTGATTGAACTAGAAAACGAACATCAACTACTTCAACAGGATTATCAGCTGGTCAGGGACCAGATGTCCTTGTTTAGCAACCATTTGAATGTGGTACAAGAGGAGACAAGGCAAAAGAGACAAGTTAAAGTGTTATTGGCGACAGGAGCGGCTTTCTTCCTGGGTCCCAAGGTGGATACACTAGGCTGCAATCATTTCTCCATATTCGCTTTATGCAAATCACAGGAAGCAAGGTACTTGAAGAAACTGCATTAGGAATACCAGAGAAACATGTGGAACATAGCTTGGCTTAACAATCAAACGGGAGGAGCAATTAAAATTCTGAGTGATGAGGAGCTCACTACGCGCACTCGTGTCGAGAATATCAGTAACAATACCGATTCAAACTTAAACTTGCTTGTCTTCCAAATCAATGAGATGGTGAAAGAATTGGAACACATGAGCGATTGGGGATGCAAGATAACACAAGCGTATTGAGATGAGCTCAGTTATCTTGAAGATCAAAAAATTAATAGGAGATGTATCCGAAAAACAGGGGCAAGTTCTCTTTGCGCGTTCCATTCTGACCAATCAGGGATATGTCCTAAGGGATGCCCTAGTTTCCCTAACCAAAGGACTATTATCAGCGAGCTTGCTACCGTTACCACAAATTAGGGATATTGTGTCAAAGATGGAACAAATTGGATGGTTCCCCTAAAACAGCAAGAGGGATGTCTGCATATTACGAATTCGAACATAAAAAAAGCGCCGAAGTAACATCCAAAGGACTCTATATTGAACTGAAAATTCACATTCTTCACACAAAATACCAAATCTATCGGACTGTGGGGGTTCCTCAACCACTGAGCAGTAGGAGGAGGGCAACTGTTTACAATTTTCAGAATAGTCTGTTTGTCATCTCCCCACGGCATGAGTTTTTTGGAAAATTGTATAGATATGAATTAGTCATATGCACTGGCACTGACCGTCTTCGGTACCGCAAGAATCTGTTGGCTCTAAGACGATAAACGAAGAACTTGTGTCTTAGCAGACTGTTTTCTGACCAAAAGAGTGACGCGATGAAATTTTGTCCACAGAAAATAGTCCCGTTGCTGGCCAACCTGTCAGCACAAAACCGGAAGCAGTCAGTTTCCTTCTTCAGTCTGAATTGAACAATAATCATCTTGTTAACTTATCGATCGATACAGGAGCAAGCCAAATACCTGACTGTAGAGTTTTTTGGTGCAACCACCCTTCAATGGTCATCTTGAAATAACTAGTGGTGGTGTGATCCTTCATCCGGTACCCGATTTGTTCAGTGTTTATACCGGAAAGATAACAGACTTTCAACTACCTGGGATTCTACAGGAAATGTTTGATCACGTTAAGAAACAGTTCACATTGGCACCAGCCCCCGAAAAAGATCATTTGAATTCGGAGATCTTCAAAGCCGTCAAATTGACATTTAATCACCTACCGGACAACATTTTTGATGCCGAAAAACCACTTCAAATGGCACAACCCTTCAAACAGCATCAAAAGATGCAACATCAGGACTACAGTGAGAGAGAAGCTTATGCAAAACAGGATAGTTCCATTCAACAGTTTTATTCTCCTCGCTTTTCTGTTGGCGGTTGATTTGGGAGTTGCTTGAGGTCACTGGAGTTTTCTGGGAAAAAATCGGCGGTTTCTTGCGAATAAAATTAAACAAGAGTCACCAGCAGTAGAACGAGTCGCGTTCAGCAGAAGAATTGAGAAGGAAGATCCTGAAATTTTTACAGTTGCTTAAATTGTTTTTGCTTGATTACTGCTACTCAGGAGAACAGCAAGACCAGATAAGGATTATATAGGATCGGAAAAATAGACTCAATTTAAGACTGAAATAAATTTTGCAGAGCTTCAAATGTTTATAGCAAAAGAAATATGGGCTATTTGCCTGACTAAGGGAAGAAAAAGAAGAATGTATAATTTGTCTTGTTAGTAATTATATAAAATGCATGCGGTGCTAAAACGCCTGGATTCAAATACGTATATGCAACTACAATTAAAATTTGAGCATGACATCTCCGTAAAAATCGAGGGTGATGCCCCCTCATGTAACATAACCGCCACTGGTACAGCCGCCACTGCCACTCCCCCCCCTCGAGGTATTTTTTTTCGTCTCCGACCTCCGTCTGGGCAACCTCGACAGCAATTGCCTGAGCTTCTATCATTTTAAAGAGCTTTGATCCGCGACATTGGTCGATTGCGGGAACTAATTTCGATTTTCACCAAAATTCAGCACCAGTATTAATTAATGGTGCACCAGTATTAATTAATGGTGCACCAGTTTTTATTAATGGTTTGTGAGTAACGGACAAAATCTCATGGTACACTCTAAAAAAGGTTCAGGTAAATTTACCTGAAAAAACACCTGAATCTACCTGAACAGTTCAGGCAGATTTATCTCACCTGAACCCTACCTGAACACACCTGAAATTTACCTGAAATTTACCTGAAAAATTCAGGTATCACTGCCTGAACTTTTACCTGATCTTACCTGAAATTTACCTGAAAAAAACACCTGAACTGTTGAGGTAATTTTTACAGTTCAGGTAATTTTACCTGAATTTTACCTGAAATTTCAGGCAAAAACTGCCTGAAATTTCAGGTAAAATTCAAGTAAAATTACCTGAACTGTAAAAATTACCTGAACAGTTCAGGTGTTTTTTTCAGGTAAATTTCAGGTAAGTTCAGGTAAAAGTTCAGGCAGTGATACCTGAATTTTTCAGGTAAATTTCAGGTGTGTTCAGGTAGGGTTCAGGTGAGATAAATCTGCCTGAACTGTTCAGGTAGATTCAGGTGTTTTTTCAGGTAAATTTACCTGAACCTTTTTACAGTTCAGGTACTGGTTCAGGCGAAATCCGGGCGCCTGTAGCTCTATTCAGGTAACCAAGTTACCGATAAGATAAAAAAAATAAGTGTAGTAAAACCATAGTAAACTGTCGGAAGTTTTCTCGAGTCAATTTATCAACCGACTATTGAGAAAACAATCCAGTATGTTGTATTTTTAAAGTGAATCTCAGCTCAGTATGTACAGAGTACACACCTTATACAGGACCGCCAACGAGAGGGCGTCCACTAAGGTCCCAAACTATTGGAGTGCCATAGAAGGATACGCGGCAAAGCCGGATCCTTGGAGGCTCTCACTAAAACAAACGAACAAGCAAAAACAAAACAACACAAGACACATCAAGACAAAAAACAAGTGTAGTAAAACCATTGTAAGCTGTCGGAAAAGTTTTCTCGAGTCAATTTATCAACCGACTATTGAGAAAACAATTCAGTATGTTGTATTTTTAAAGTGAATCTCAGCTAAATGAATGATCAGAAAGCAATCAGAAAAGTCGAATGGAATCACAATGGCTACGGCGGAACAAAAACATAGAAACATCAAAGGTCGTAACAAATTGAAGCTTGAAACAGAGAAAAGACAATACAGAAAATATAGAAAAGACAAGTGCGCCAGCAGAGGAAGAGACGGTTTTGATTTTAATTCTGCCTCTAAACGAAAATTGAGTCAGCTTCAGTAAAAAATCAGACAACCGAAAGCAAAGGTTTGAAAAAGATAGAAGAGAAAAAAAGACGCACCATTGTAAAACAAAAAACCGCACTAACAAAATTCTCTGAAAACAACCAAGATTCCAAAAATTTTAAAATTTCGTAATCAATGAAACTCATTCCTGAAATTTAGACCCAAAACCATAAAAATTTAAAATTTCTGACAAGACGTGGACAGTGTTCCCAGAAAACGAAGATGACCAAACAAAGATGACGATATGACCAAACAAACATCGACGATATGACCAAACAAACATTGACGATATGGCATCGAGAGGAACTACAGAACGCTCCGAATTAAAAACCAAAAAGAACAAACGTTCTGCAAAGACAAACAAAAAGAAAAACTGACCCAAGACAACCCTTTAAACAGCTGAAGCAGTAAACAAACATCAGCGCTGGAAACATAGACAATAGAAAATCGAAAGAGGATATTGAAAAAATATAACAAAAAAGCAGCAACAAAGGAGCAACTGAAAGAAACAAATGAAAAAACATTCCAAATCTGAAGAGAACCCGAAAAACGTTATCAAAACATTGCAAAGATGAAATTTGGAACTATAGGTTAGCAGAAGGTCCAAACTCAATAAAGATTGAGGAGATGGCAACAAAATCAAATCCACAAGCAGCAGCAAGAAAAAAACACTAGAGGTTAGCAGAAGGTCCAAACTCAATAAAGATTGAGGAGATGGCAACAAAATCAAATCCACAAGCAACAGCAAGAAAAAAACACTTGAAAATGTAAAACAAAGAGAAAACCTAAAGAACCAAAAAGGGAACCAAAAAATTTAGAAACAACAATCCAGAGAAAAAACAGCGAAAAAGAAAAGATTTGCGAAAATGTAAAATATTTAAGAACTCAAGGCAACCCTGTAACAAGCTGAGGCAGTAAGCAAAAAATAGCGCTACAAAATTACAGAAACTACAGAACAAAAAAACTGATTGAATAGTAGTCAACAAGGAAAAAACAAGCCACCGAAAAAAAAAACAGAATAAAAAATCGGCCATCCACAAAAAGCAGAACCCAAAAAGCAACAAAAAATCCGCAAAGATGAAATTTAAAAGGTCTAGAAAATATCAAACTAATTCAAACAGGCAGGAGGAGAAACGAACGTCAAAAACAAATGGTCATTAGAAACTTTATAGAAGGAAATGCAAATTTCGGGCATTTTTTAAAACCTCTGAATCAATTAGTGAAAAACAAGACACAATCAAACGACTAAACACTTAACAAAAAACCAAAAACGCAAATAAAAATAACCAAAAAAGACACAACAAGAAAACATTAGAAACGAAAAAAGGTACACCACGCTTGAATGACAGAATCTAAAACACAAAAACTTTGAGGAAAACCCTTGACTGAAATAAACGTACAACGGAAGAATCAAAAACAGTTAATTACAAACATTTGAAGACCAAAAACAAGAGGAACTAAAAACCGTATTACTCAACAAAGATAAAACCCTAAACAATGAAAATTGATAGTAACCCAAAACAGAAAAAAAACCCTAGCAACACCATAAAAACCGCAACAAAGAAACAAAATCAAACAAAGAAGGGCGACGAAACGGAAAAAAAAACAGACAAAAAGCCGCCGTAACCATTTTTCGACTTAATTCATCACGTTGCTTTCTGACCCGAGAAGGGGAAAAATTTATTTGAATTCAATAAATGGTACAATTTTTTTCTGTGAAGCTCAACGGATTATTTAAGATAAGATATATAAAAAGTTGATCGCGTGTTCAGAAGCTTTTAAAAAAGTAAACATGACTAAATCCGAAATGACAGTGAATATCATCAAATAGGAAAATGCAGTATTACAAAACCTCTAAACACGCGAACTATGGAATTCATTTAAGGATAGAACTAAGTGAAACAATGAAATTGAAGATAATGAAATAAAGAATGATTACAGAATTACGAAATCTGATAAGATAAAAATTTACAAGAAGAAATTTCAGTCCATTGGCTGAAAAAGTGCTTTTTTTATTCCACAAAACTTGAAATTTGAAAATCCGGATAAGCACGGAGTAACTTTCACTAAATCTTTGACACAATTCAGCCAAATAAATTGAAATTGATTCAATCGAAAGCAGTCTTAATATCAAATGCAGCTCTTTTGTTTATACGATATACAGTAAGAAAGTAAAGTAAAGCTGAAATAACACATGAAAATATAGCTTTTAAGTGAAACAAAAATCATGAAAGGGTAAAGTCTATGCTTGATTTTGATTTTAGTTAGGAATGTTTAAACTATTTGATGAGATTAAATAAAGCGACTGAAGGTCGTAAAACCTAACAGCCGAAAACAAAAAGAAACAACTGAAGGCCGTGTAGCCTACCAGTCCCAAGTGTTAGATGAAATTAGACATAACTAAAATCAAAATGAAGCATAGGACTGTACAATCAATTTGATAGTTTTGGGTTTTGTGTCTGCTTATCAACTTGCAAGTTATTTATTACAAATGAACCTCGAAAAATTTATCACCTTCAGCGAACCAAAATTTTGTTCGCGTGCTTATGATTAACTGATAAACAAACAAAGACTACGCTTAAAAAATGACAGTACATATCATAAACTGGGATATAATTAACAAACATGGGTTAAGAAAGATAAACACGCGAACTAGGTAAAAGTATTCAAAACTTCAGTAATAGGTGCAAACAGATCGAACATTGAAATTAGCAAAAATGATAAGTGAAGTAGAAGCAATTAGCTGCAAGCAGAACAGAAATTGAAATAGGCATAATATGTAACAATGAGGCAACCAATTGGATTAAAAGAGTTGATTTAGAGTTGACAAGTCCGATTACTAATGAGTGCCAAAATTATTGAAAAAAAGTCAGGGCTTCGGCTAGAAGAATAACTTTCCAAGATCAATAAATTTCTGACAAAGGAGCAAAAAAAATGCACAGTAATTACCAAATAAATTGTTTGGGACCTTAGCCGAAGACACTGAAAATGATTCAACTAAACAGCACTTTTTAAACAAAAGCAATTTTGTCAAATATTTGAAAGAATAAATTTTGGTTAAACAGAAATAGTAAACGAAACACTTACGCTTTGTTTTGATTTTTATTAATAATTTACAAATTGGCTCCAAGAATTAAGAGAGCTGAACACTGTGAAATCCAGAAGCCACATTCAAAAATAAATAGATAGGCTGTAAAATTTTAATCTTAGATGAGATTCTTCTGTTCCAATTCAAAACGAAGCGTAAATTTAAATTAACGCTAACACTATTTTTGTTTTTTTTTGTTTGCCAAGCAAAATTTTCTATTTTTTTGCGAATTTAACTAAATATAAATATTTGTGTGCACAACTAGAGTCCGATTACAAATGAGAGTTGACATGAAATAGGCATATGAAACACTGAGGCAACCAATTGGATTAAAAGAGTTGATTTAGAGTTGACATGTCCGATTATTAATGAGTGCCAAAGTTATTGAAACAACGCCATTGCTTCGGCTGGAATAGTAACTTTTCTAGATCAGCAAATTTTGTAAATCAAAGGAGCGGGAAACGCTCAGTAGTTAACACCTGAATTGTCTGGGGAACCTCAAACGAACACACTGGAAATGATTCAATAAAAAAGCACTTTCTAAACAGATGCAGTTATTATACTCAAAATATTGAATGTATGACAGTTGGTTAAACACAAACATAAAATCTAACACCTATGCTTTGTTTTGATTTCAATTAGCAAATTTTAAACTAAGTCAAAAATAACTCAAAAATAAACCACGCTTTAAAATCTTTGTCTTAAACGCGATTGGACCTAATCCAAATCAAAACAAAGCATAAGTTTAAATTAACACTAACGCTATAACGCTATTTTTTTTGTTTTTTTTTGTTTGACAAGCAAACTTTTAAATTTTTTTTGGTTATTTGAATACAAATATGAATATGCACAACTAAAGATTCATGTTATGAAAATTAAACAGAAGGTTATTAGCTATTTTTGACATAGTTACAATTAACTTGCGCTGACCTAACCCATGTAGATGACATTTATCATTAGGGCTGAAATGACAGGGATGAATTAATTTTTTTCCGTAAAATTTACTGCCAAGCTTATTTTTGTTTTTCAAATTAAAAGCTTCAAGTCTGGTGTGTTTAAAGCACCTATTTCCATTTTGATCATCATAATATTCTGCATGGTCCTTTCTAGGTAGCAACTCGAGAAACAGAATTTGATGTTTGTAGGGGAGATGTTCTACTAAATCTGTATAGTATTTTAGCAAAGTTTCATCATTTGTCGAATTGAAATCATTATTTCCAACACAAACTACTATGCGCCTATACTGCACAATTTCTGGGTAGAGAGACATTAAATGTTTTGCTTGTCGTCCTCCTTGACTTTTATTATCAATAGCTAAATCCTTAATGCAATCATAGTGACTAAAATTATCAAAGGCATTCCTCATATTTGAGTCTCCAATAAATAAAACCCTTTCACTTAGGACTAATTGCACATGATGGTGTAGATAGTACATATAATCTAACATGGTAACTACGTCCTCATTTTCGTCCTCGTCGTAGAAGTAGAAGTTGTTTCCATTCCGCTGTACCAGCCTCTTGATCTCCATTCTTGACCACAAAAATAGAACTTTGAACAGAACACAGGACAACAAACAAGGACCAAAAAACTCAAATAATTGTTACAAGAGCAAAAAAAATTACCAACAGATCCAAATAAATTGCTAAAAAGACCAAAAAACAATTTACTCGACAGAAAAATAACTGTCATAAGCAGTTTAATACAAAGAACAAAAGAACGCAAAAACATTCAAAGAAAATTAAAGAAATTCAAAATTGGATGCATAGTTATTGTACTTTAGAGTGTGTCTCAGCACAACGTGTTCGTAAAAACAATCAACAACCGCGCATTTATGCAATGACAATGGATGAAAATCAAACAGATCATCAAACGCAACCAGAACAAGTCCTGCCTGATAATTTATTGAAACACAATAAGAACGCGATTTCTCTTGGTATTTAACTGTTTTTAACTCGAAGCAAGAAAAAAAACTCGGGGCTCGCAAATCAAGACCTTTCGAATGAGCACAAACTTTGGATATGTATTTTCATGGTCAACATCTAAAATCAGAACATCATTCAAACCATATCTAGTTCCCATTATAACCGCATTGCTCGACTGTAAACACTCAGATTCAGAAAAACAACTACGATATTTTCCATTTGTAGAGATTAAAGAATCAGACACAAATCCTTGCTTGAAACAAGGAAAAATATTTTGTTTGATGGGGATATCGTCTTTCCAATTAAAATACTCGTTTACCTGATGACGTATCGCCAGACTTTTACAGATATTTTTGAAATTGCAAATGTTATGTGTCAACCGTTTAAAAAATTGATGTTTGCGTTCATACCTTAAGACACTTTGATAGAGAAAAGGTCCCGATGATTTTAGCACTCTCGGGTAATGAATCAACTTATGTTGCTTAAATGTTACCAATTCTGAGGGGAAAAGTTGAACCAAGGTCTCCAGGCGTTCATCTGAAACAACAGAAAAAAACACAGATGACTTTGAAATCAGCAAACAAAATCAGTCGTAATAACTTACGAATTAAAACCCCCAACAGTTGATAGTCGGACTCCACAAACGTCGGGCTAAGCAAAAAAGAAATAAGGTCAAAGAAATCAAGCAAAAATTTCCAAATTTCGTTAAAGGGAACAGCGTCATATATCATTAGTGGTAGAAAACGGTAGAGTGTAAACATTTGATCGTACTTCTGTTTGAAGTGGCCTTGCGACCAATCTTTGATCCTCTCAAAATCAATTTCTGACGGTTTACCATCAATGTCACGACCATAAGCAAAATTATTTATTCTTAAATTAAGACTATCAAGGCTCAAATAGTCAGGTGTTAATTCGTTAAGAACTATGCGTAGTATATTCATGAGACTTCCCTGGAAAATGTCGTGATGTAGATCAGCAGTGAAGTTCTCGTAAGGATCAAAATAGAAAGTTTCTAGAACGCAAAGGTGCTTGATACCATTCCGTTTGTTCACTGCGTCTTCTCTACAAGACTGAAAACTTCTAAGATCCTGTAAACGTTCTTCAAAAACTGATTTAAAGGATGACTGCGGCACCGTACATTTTTCACAACAAAAACCTCCAGAAAAACTTTTATTGAAACCAAAAACAGCATGGTAAGCCAAATTGTCTGCGACGAAATTTAACCGTCTCAAAGCAACAGATAAAGTTTTACCTGTTCTTGTTTTAACTTCTATACCTTTTTCTAAACCAACCAAATCGCCTTTGATTGCAGTTAATACCTCCTTAAAGCCGTATGTTTCAATATCTAGGCACGGAACCAGCGCTACAAGATGTGTCATCCGCATATCCGAGAGGTACCAAGGAGGGAGATTTTTCAGGCACCAATAAAAACATCCTATCTTATGAATTGAGGCTCGACTTCCAATAGGATTTACAGGTTCAATTTCATCAAAATACAATTGTAAACTCAAGTTTGTTATGTCGTCAGAACCACTCTGCTGTATTACGAAATCTACATCACTAATATACGTACTTTTATTCGAGGTATACGGAAAACTTAACTTTCCGACAGTCTGCATGCCATCTAATATAACTCCAACTTTGCTTAAACCTTCCAAAAGACGACTATATGTCCCCATAACAGCAAAAATTTCATCGTGATAAAAAATTGTGTTTTGTAAAACTTTTGATATTGAAACAAACTGACCGGTTCTCTCAATCTGTTTAAAAACAGATTGACCCTTAACTGATCTTATTTCATGTTCAACCCCAAATAATAAATCGCAAGGCATCACAAACTGCCTTTTCTGCTTCAACAGTTTAAGAACTTGATACTCATTTTCAGCCGAACAGAAGGTAAATTCTCCAGAAGCCTTTAACAGACTGCGGAAGCAATGACTTGCGAGAACATCAGGACATTCCGACGAAATGAGTCCTAAATAGAGATTAACAGTTTTCATTATATCTTCAGTGAAGTTCTTAGTAGCCCCAATATAACGGAACGCTTGACTCCACGTTGCTGATGTGTCTCCTAACATACTAAGTAAAACATTCTGACCAGCAGAACCATCGATTAACCTAGAAATCCTTTCAATTAGGTCCGATTCTTCCGTTATTTCAACAGCTTTAGGAGAGCTTAAAACTTTTTCAAGGTAGTCTGTTGAGTCTCTATTAGTATCATCCACAAGCACTTCGTTTTCGCATCGCGTTTTTCTATGATCTTTCCTCGCATGCTTATTCAAATATTTTAACGAACAAAATTCTCTAGGACAGAAAGGACAAACAAAGGAAGACGCAGCACCATGATAGTTACTGAGGTGGGAAGTGTAATTACTGAGAGTGAGTTCTTTCATATCGCAGATTTTGAACTTACAAGAAAAAGCACAGTTACTTTTTTCAACTTCTCTATACTTATCCTGGCACCAACTGTAGACCTTTTGCTGTGTGCCTAAAAAAGAGGAAGATATTATTCCCGTTACATATGGCGTACAATCACGCGAATCAGAAGCCCCTGACTCGCTATCAGAAGAACTATCAGCAGAAACGGCAGTACTACAAGATTGACTATTCAGATAAATATCAGCATCGTTACCTCTTGAAACTGACAATTCAAGTTCGTGTTTTTTTACATGATTAACAAAACTGTTAAAGCCCGAAAAAAGTCGAAAACAAACAATACATTTAAACTCAGCTTCTAGACGATGATATCTTCTAAGGTGGTCAAGGAAATCGTGGTTAGTTAATATGACCCGCTTTTTGCAAAACTCACATTCCGCTCGATAAAGCAAACTGATTTCATCAGTATTTTCAATCACTCTCTGGTTTCTACGCGAAAACCTTTCTGAACCTAGAAGATCACTACTTTTTGACGGTTCTATGTTCTCTTCATTACAAGAGCTACCCGTTACCTGCCCTGGCATTTCTCTTTCTATGGGTTCCAAAACGCCTAAAGTGTTGTCGATCATATCCTGAGCAGGTTCTTTGTGGTCTACCAGAGAACTGCTCACATTATTAGAATTAGTGGGTTCTGTTAACATAACGCACTTAGAAAAAGATTTACCAGAACGCGTACCTTTTAATGGAGCACATGGCAAGGCGTTTATTGACTTCGATTGATGATCTTCTTTAAAGGGACACAAACAAAATTCTTTGTTAGAACCAAAATAGTTTTTTTCCATACGAAACTGTGATCTCTTCGCCTTCATTAACATCTCTTAAAGTTCTTATTAAAACAACACCATCTTTACCTCTGAGCGTTTCATACCTGCAATTAGGGCGACATGAATGATTAACAAAAGAAAGGGGGCCTTGAAGTGAATAAGATTCAGAATTACGGTAAAACACGGAGAAATTTAGCTCGGGAGAGCTATCGATATCGCTAGGGCATTCTGTTACTATACCTGAGAGGCCTAAAATAAGTTTATTAGCAGCAAATTTAACCTTGGCTACTACCTTAATTCCAAGATAACCACGATTGTAATCCTCCTGATAAGCACTTTCCGGTTCGTAACTAACCAACAGACTAGAAGTTTCGTACAGATTGCGCATATATTTCAATACCAATGAGTTTCGAGCCAATGCTATTCGCTGATCACTTCTTATTGCACGGTGAACAAGTCTACCGCCCCTGTCGATCAATTCTTCTAGAAGAAGCCAGTCCGCACTTGCCACCTCGTAATAGTCTTGCACTTTTGATTCAGTTTCAATGTCTCTTTCCATTGTTGGAAGCAACAAAGTGACTCACTGTTCGATAGAAAGCAAAAGCATCTAAAAAACGAAGAAAGGAAGAAAAAAGTGAAGAAAATTACTGGAAAAACTGACAAACAGACAGAGAGCATAAGTTCTCGTAAAGCATAAAAAAACGACTGACGGCAAATGTATTGTTGTACATAGATCACGCTTTACAGAAACCAGAAACAAAAATTGATGAATCAAAAAGAAACAACAGTTAGCAATATTAACATATTAGTTCAGTTTACATTGGAACATAACCGAAAGACAAATCAAAAGTTAAGTAAAACCAGGAAAGAAAGCGGACTAGAAACATAAGCGGCTATAATGACGTTCATTCAAAGTCTGACTTTGATTACAACTCCTGTGGATCATTATTCAGTGATCTAGCTAGCGAATCTACTTGTGTCGGCACCTTTCCAGAAGGAATCTTGAACACAATTATTTGCAGAAAGGACCACAAAATGAAAGTCTCGTCTGGGTATTTTCCGTTGAGAACGTAAAACATTCTTAAACCAATATCCACGGCGTTGAACAGGTCCCTGGCCTCAATGGTGCCCACAGGTGACACCACAAACACCTGCACGAAATCAAAACCAAACATCACCGAGCTCAATTGCAGAAAAAAAATTGAATTATTTTTGAGTTACGTTTGGGAAACATAGAAAAATGAAGTCAACCTGAGTTGAAGTTTTCAATATTGCCCCAGGGCAACGCTTTTTGGACTCCTGCTCGATGT
Source organism: Convolutriloba macropyga (assembly GCF_964194025.1). Taxonomy (NCBI): domain Eukaryota; kingdom Metazoa; phylum Xenacoelomorpha; order Acoela; family Convolutidae; genus Convolutriloba; species Convolutriloba macropyga. The sequence continues at coordinate 53,254,022 of NC_134470.1, read as the reverse complement.
TTGACACTTCTTTAACAAACAGAATCAAAGTTCTCAACATACTTTGAAAAAATTAGGGAAAAGTTATTACTGATATGTCGACGATAAAGTTGTCTCGGCATTTAATAATCGCTTCCACGACAGTTGGGCGGCTCTTAACGCCAGTTGGGAGCTTCACAGGAGCCAACAAAGGAAGCAACCTTAACGCTAGCTCACTGTCTGGCACTGAAAATTGCACAAGTTGAGTATAATTAGGCTAACATTGAGATCAATTTTTTGACAGCAGAATATTCTTACATTGCTTCAAACGAAGATCCGAGGTTTTATCGCGGCTTTCATTGGGTGGACTTTGTGCCAATGTCAAGACTTTTTTCACATACAGGAGAAACAGCTTCGAAAAACTGTCATTGAGTGCCCTTGGAACCCAGAGCCTGAATTCAGCGTCCAGCTGGAAAACAATTCATTAAGACAAATACCCTGTGAGAACCGATAAAGAAAATAAAAAAAACCTCTTCAAAATCTCGCACATTGAGTCCAGTTGTGTACAAATAGTCGGCGTAGTCCACTAATGCTTTTCCAGAAAGAAGCTTTTGCCTCTCCTCAAAGGTGTGCCTCCGAACTACTTGCGCACTCTGATCTGTTTCACCAAATTTTGTCATCAGATCCGACAAATCAGCAAGCGTCTCGACTTCATCGAGTGACCGCTCTTTTCTTGCCCTCTTAGCAGGGACAACTAATCCTACAAAAAACGATTAACGTGAAGAAAAAAATCTAGAACAAGTTCGACTTCTCTATTTTGTTTCAAAATTTAGACTGAGAAAAACTATTTCTTAACAGACCAGCTCTTGAGAGGCGAGCATCTTCCCTCATTCTGGCCTCTGTTCGGCGACTTTTGAGGTGCTCCTCTATAGTTCCCGTAGGTGTGTGCTTTCGCACTGCTCCTCCAGCTAGCTTTTCTCTGAAGTACGGCTTATACAAGACAGCCTAAACATCTCAGCAATGAAAACAAAGTACGAGAGGAACAAAAAAAGTGATAATAAAACTTACAAAAGGACAGTTTTTGTCCACAGACGCAAGCTCTGGAAAAGCCTCTAATGCAAGCTTCGCATACTTAATTTTCAATGAGGTGGATGGTTTCAGTTTGTTCATCTCCGTTCCCGGAACTCTCTTAATACAAAAAAGACAATTTGAAAACTTCAATCGATCAGAAATAAATGTTTTAAAAAAACAGCAGAAACCTTTATCATCTCATCTACAACCAGCCGTGCTAGCACTTTCAAGCCGTTCGCAACCTTGACGTCTATGTGGCCAGCGAGCTCTTTCAGCTTCTCCACATTTAGCTCATCAGCATCAGCATTTTCGCTACGAACAGGTGTGAAATGAGCCGATGGAGTACTAGAGGAACTGGCTGCCGTATTTGGAGTGTTCAAGCTTATAGGAGTTAGGGCCTTACTTCCTCTCTCTAACAAAAGCCTTCATCTCAACAATAGCCGGCAGAGGGAACCCGATTGCATAAAGTTGCTCATCTGTGAGCAGTTTAAAGGACGCAGTTGTCAGACAGGATTTAACAATCACCTGTTTCAGAATTTCCTTCTGAGAATTTTCGAGATCCATGTTTTCAAGCAAATTAACCAAAGGCATGTTCAATCTACAATAAATAAAATCAAGGTTTAACTGAAACAAACGAAAGATGAGATTTTTTCAGAGAAAACAATGATGAACCGAAAGAAAAAAGAGCACTGTCAAAGCTAATCTCAACAGCTTAATTTGAATCTCAAAATAAACAAAAGCAAAAAACAAATAAAATAAGATTCAACTATTAGCTGCACTTTTTAAACCACTGAAGGTCGTCGAAACTAGCAGTGGGTCAGCTAAACCAGGAACAATCACTAAAATTTGAAAAGCCCATTTTAGAGATTATTAGCAATCGAAGGTCGAAAAACCTCACGACTGCAACTTTTTAGCCACTGAAGGTCGTAGAACCTAGCAGCGGGTTAGCCAAACCGGCAACAATAACTAAAATGGGAAAAACAAATTTTAGATAGTATTAGCAACCGAAGGTCGAAAAACCTAACGACTGCAAGTTTTTAGCCACTGAAGGTCGTAGAACCTAGCAGTGGGTAAGCCAAACCAGAAACAATAACTAAAATCGGAAAAACCAATTTTAGAGAATATTAGCAACCGAAGGTCGAAAAACCTAACGCCTGCATTTTTTAACCACTGAAGATCGTAGAACCTAGCAGTGGGTAAGCTAAACCAGGAACAATCACTAAAATTTGAAAAACCCATTTTAGAGAATATTAGCAACCGAAGGTCGAAAATACCTAACGACTGCATTTTTTTAACCACTGAAGATCGTAGAACCTAGCAGTGGGTAAGCTAAACCAGGAACAATCAGTAAAATTTGAAAAACCCATTTTAGAGATTATTAGCAATCGAAGGTCGAAAAACCTAACGACTGCCACTTTATAGCCACTGAAGGTCGTAGAACCTAGCAGTGGGTAAGCTAAACAAAGAACAATGACTAAAATTTGAAAAACCCATTTTAGAGAATATTAGCAACCGAAGGTCGAAAAAACCTAACGACTGCATTTCTTTAACCACTGAAGATCGTAGAACCTAGCAGTGGGTAAGCTAAACCAGGAACAATCACTAAAATTTGAAAAACCCATTTTAGAGATTATTAGCAATCGAAGGTCGAAAAACCTAACGACTGCCACTTTATAGCCACTGAAGGTCGTAGAACCTAGCAGTGGGTAAGCTAAACAAAAAACTGACTAAAATTGGAAAAACCCATTTTAGAGAATATTAGCAACCGAAGGTCGAAAAACCTAACGACTGCATTTTTTTAACCACTGAAGATCGTAGAACCTAGCAGTGGGTAAGCTAAACCGGGATAATCACTAGAATTTGAAAAACCCATTTTAGAGATTAAGAGATTAGCAACCGAAGGTCGAAATTGGACAATGTGCGAGGTACTTTTTTCGTAGATCACCAAAATCAACAAATATCTCTGTTTCAGAACCTACTAGGATTATGACACTGTTACTTAGGCCCTCAATCCAATTGAACAAGTCCTTGTCTAGATGGAAAACCACTTTTCGTGAATTCGCACAAGAGTATTTTTTGAGCTAAAAATTTGACAACGTGTTCAGTTCTTTTTTCGTAGATCACCTTGAAGAAAAATTATCTCGGTTTTAGAACCTAATAGGATTATGACACTCCTACTTAGGCCCTCAATCCAATAAAGGTGGAAAAACCTAACAACAAGCACAACTACTACATGAAAAACGGAGCCTACCAACTCTTTCCTTTATTGAACGGAGCAGAAAAATCCAGAAGCAAAATCTGAATGGAAATATACAACAATCAAAATAGGAACCTGGAAAGAAGGTAATGAGATGCCAATGGCTTTTCTGTTCAACTGAAGGTCGAGAAACCTACCAGTTAGCACAAACACCACAAACGAACGAACAAACAAGCAGCAAATGTCCATACATAATCATATCAAAACAGTTTTCAAATGGTCGTCAGTTTTTAATTTACGAGGCAATATGTTCTACTTGAATACCGCAGTCATGATCTTGCTTGCAGTTAAAGCATATTGCTTGAAGACAATGCTGGCAAATCCGAGTAACACTTTCCCGGAAAACAAGATCATAACAGTTGCCGCACTCCGCCGTCTCGGAAAGAAACTTCGTTCCATTTTTCACGAAGAGTCCAACAACGTAATATCTCTTGAGAAAGCTTCTCAACCTCCCACGTCCAGGTATTTTGTTTTTGCACCAAGATGACAGTACTTTCAGATGCCACGCTAAACTTCTTTCGTAAACAAAATTAAGAAAAAATTTTTTCGACTTCACAAAATGGCTTGTAATTCTAACGATCTCCTTTTCCTGTTCATCGCTAAATACTTTTCGTCGACCACTTTTCTCAATGCCAGAGAGGCACCATCTTCTGAGACTTGAGTATGGGACATTACAGCGCCGTGAAGCCTCACGCAAAGAGCTTTCTTTCACCATTTCGACAGCCGAAGCTTTTTGGCTCTCAGTGAAACCTTTGAATTTTTCTATTTTCGAGACAGCCATTTCTCTAAACAAAAAAACAAACTATTCAAATTTATTGAAAGTAGAATGTGTGAATGTGTATCGAAAAAGTCCTTCACTAGACTGAAAATCGCTTTATGAAACTGCACAAGAGTATTTTTTTAGCTCGAAATTTGACAACGTGTTAAATACTTCTATCTAAGACAACCTAGAACGATAATCCCTTGGGCTTTAGAAACTATTTGGACTTTCCACTCCCACTTAGGCCTTCAATTGATTTGAATAAGTCCTTCGCTATATTGAAAAACACTCTTTGTTAAACTGTATAAAGATCGTATTTTGGGAGCGAATTCTGACAAAGTGTTAAGTACTTCTATCTCAGACAAACTAGAACGATAATCCTTTGGGCTTTAGAACCTATTTGGACTTTCCCACTCCTACTTAGGACCTCAATTGATTTGAATTAGTCCATCGCTATATTGAAAAAGACTTTTTGTTAAACTGTATAAAGATCGCATTTTGAGTTCGAAATCTGACAACGTGTTAAGTACTTCTATCTCAGACCACCTAGAACAATAATCCCTTGGGCTTTAGAACCTATTTGGACTTCCCCACTCCTACGTAGGCCCTCAATTGATTTGAATAAGTCCTTCAATATATTGAAAAACACTTTTTGTTAAACTGTATAAAGATAGTATTTTGAGTGCGAAATCTGACAACGTGTTAAGTACTTCTATCTCAGACCAACTAGAACAACAATTCCCTCTGCTTTTGAACCTATTTGGACTTTCCCACTCCTACTTTGACGCTCAAATGATATGAACAAGTCAGTCACTATATTAAAAAAGACTTTTTGTTAAACTGTCTAAAGATAGTATTTTGAAGGCAAAATCTGACAACGTGTTAAGTACTTCTATCTCAGACCACCTAGAACGATAATTTTTTCTGCTTTTGAACCTATTTGGACTTTCCCACTCCTACTTGGGCGCCCAAATGATTTGAACAAGTCCTTCACTATATTGAAAAGGACTTTTTGTTAAACTGTATAAAGATAGTATTTTGAGAACGAAATCTGACAACGTGTTAAGTACTTCTATCTCAGACAACCTATACCGATAATCCCTTGGGCTTTAGAAACTATTTGGACTTTCCCACTCCTACTTAGGCCCTCAATTGATTTGGATAAGTCCTTCACTATATGGAGAAACACTTTGTTAAACTGTATAAAAATAGTATTTTGAGTGCGAAATCTGACAACATGTTAAGTACTTCTATCTCAGACAACCTATAACGATAATCCCTTGGGCTTTAGAAACTATTTGGACTTTCCCACTCCTACTAAGGCCCTCAATTGATTTGAATAAGTCCTTCACTATATTGAAAAACACTTTTTGTTAAACTGTATAAAGATCGTATTTTGAGTGCGAAATCTGACAACGTGTTAAGTACTTCTGTCTCAGACCACCTAGAACGATAATTCATTCTGCTTTAGAACCTATTTGGACTTTCCCACTCCTACTTAGGCCCTCAATTGATTTGAATAAGTCCTTCACTATATTGAAAAAGACTTTTTGTTAAACTGTATAAAGATCGTATTTTGAGTGCGAAATCTGACAACGTGTTAAGTACTTCTATCTCAGACCACCTAGAACAATAATCCCTTGGGCTTTAGAACTTTTTTGGACTTTCCCACTCCTACTTAGGCGCTCATTTGATTTGGATAAGTCCTTCACTATATGGAGAAACACTTTGTTAAACTGTTTAAAAATAGTATTTTGAGTGCGAAATCTGACAACGTGTTAAGTACTTCTGTCTCAGACCACCTAGAACGATAATTCATTCTGCTTTAGAACCTATTTGGATTTTCCCACTCCTACTAAGGCCCTCAATTGATTTGAATAAGTCCTTCACTATATTGAAAAACACTTTTTGTTAAACTGTATAAAGATCGTATTTTGAGTGCGAAATCTGACAACGTGTTAAGTACTTCTGTCTCAGACCACCTAGAACGATAATTCATTCTGCTTTAGAGCCTATTTGGACTTTCTCACTCCTACTTAGGCCCTCAATTGATTTGAATAAGTCCTTCACTATATTGAAAAAGACTTTTTGTTAAACTGTATAAAGATCGTATTTTGAGTGCGAAATCTGACAACGTGTTAAGTACTTCTATCTCAGACCACCTAGAACAATAATCCCTTGGGCTTTAGAACCTTTTTGGACTTTCCCACTCCTACTTAGGCGCTCATTTGATTTGGATAAGTCCTTCACTATATGGAGAAACACTTTGTTAAACTGTTTAAAAATAGTATTTTGAGTGCGAAATCTGACAACGTGTTAAGTACTTCTGTCTCAGACCACCTAGAACGATAATTCATTCTGCTTTAGAACCTATTTGGATTTTCCCACTCCTACTTAGGCCCTCAATTGATTTGAATAAGTCCTTCACTATATTGAAAAAGACTTTTTGTTAAACTGTATAAAGATCGTATTTTGAGTGCGAAATCTGACAACGTGTTAAGTACTTCTATCTCAGACCACCTACAACGATAATCCCTTGGGCTTTAGAACCTATTTGGACTTTCCCACTTCTACTTAGGCGCTCAATTGATTTGGATAAGTCCTTCACTATATGGAGAAACACTTTGTTAAACTGTATAAAAATAGTATTTTGAGTGCGAAATCTGACAACGTGTTAAGTACTTCTATCTCAGACCACCTAGAACAATAATCCCTTGGGCTTTAGAACCTTTTTGGACTTTCCCACTACTACTTAGGCGCTCATTTGATTTGGATAAGTCCTTCACTATATGGAGAAACACTTTGTTAAACTGTTTAAAAATAGTATTTTGAGTGCGAAATCTGACAACGTGTTAAGTACTTCTGTCTCAGACCACCTAGAACGATAATTCATTCTGCTTTAGAACCTATTTGGACTTTCCCACTCCTACTTAGGCGCTCATTTGATTTGGATAAGTCCTTCACTATATTGAAAAACACTTTTTGTTAAACTGTATAAAGATCGTATTTTGAGTGCGAAATCTGACAACGTGTTAAGTACTTCTGTCTCAGACCACCTAGAACGATAATTCATTCTGCTTTAGAACCTATTTGGACTTTCCCACTCCTACTTAGGCCCTCAATTGATTTGAATAAGTCCTTCACTATATTGAAAAAGACTTTTTGTTAAACTGTATAAAGATCGTATTTTGAGTGCGAAATCTGACAACGTGTTAAGTACTTCTATCTCAGACCACCTACAACGATAATCCCTTGGGCTTTAGAACCTATTTGGACTTTCCCACTTCTACTTAGGCGCTCAATTGATTTGGATAAGTCCTTCACTATATGGAGAAACACTTTGTTAAACTGTTTAAAAATAGTATTTTGAGTGCGAAATCTGACAACGTGTTAAGTGCTTCTGTCTCAGACCACCTAGAACGATAATCCCTTGGGCTTTAGAACTTATTTGGACTTTCCCACTTCTACTTAGGCGCTCAATTGATTTGGATAAGTCCTTCACTATATGGAGAAACACTTTGTTAAACTGTATAAAAATAGCATTTTGAGTGCGAAATCTGACAACGTGTTAAGTACTTCTATCTCAGACCACCTAGAACGATAATCCTTTGGGCTTTAGAACCTATTTGGACTTTCCCACTCCTACTTAGGCCCTCAATTGATTTGAATAAGTCCTTCATTATATTGAAAAACACTTTTTATTAAACTGTATAAAGATCGTATTTTGAGTGCGAAATCTGACAACGTGTTAAGTACTTCTATCTCAGACCACCTAGAACGATAATTCATTCTGCTTTAGAACCTAATTGGATTTTCCCACTCCTACTTAGGCCCTCAATTGATTTGAATAAGTCCTTCACTATACTGAAAAACACTTTGTTAAACTGTATAAAGATCGTATTTTGAGTGCGAAATCTGACAACGTGTTAAGTACTTCTATCTCAGACCACCTAGAACGATAATTCATTCTGCATTAGAACCTATTTGGACTTTCCCACTCCTACTTAGGCCCTCAATTGATTTGCATAAGTCCTTCACTATACTGAAAAACACTTTTTGTTAAACTATATAAAGATCGTATTTTGAGTGCGAAATCTGACAACGTGTTAAGTACTTCTATCTCAGACCACCTAGAACGATTATTCATTCTGCTTTAGAACCTAATTGAACTTTCCCACTCCTACTTAGGCCCTCAATTGATTTGAATAAGTCCTTCACTATACTGAAAAACACTTTTTGTTAAACTGTATAAAGATCTTATTTTGAGTGCGAAATCTGACAACGTGTTAAGTACTTCTATCTCAGACCACCTAGAACGATAATTCATTCTGCTTTAGAACCTATTTGGACTTTCCCACTCCTACTTAGGCCCTCAATTGATTTGAATAAGTCCTTCACTATACTGAAAAACACTTTTTGTTAAACTGTATAAAGATCGTATTTTGAGTGCGAAATCTGACAACGTGTTAAGTACTTCTATCTCAGACCACCTAGAACGATTATTCATTCTGCTTTAGAACCTATTTGGACTTTCCCACTCCTACTTAGGCCCTCAATTGATTTGAATAAGTCCTTCACTATACTGAAAAACACTTTTTGTTAAACTATATAAAGATCGTATTTTGAGTGCGAAATCTGACAACGTGTTAAGTACTTCTATCTCAGACCACCTAGAACGATAACTCATTCTGCTTTAGAACCTATTTGGATATTCCCACTCCTACTTAGGCCCTCAATTGATTTGAATAAGTCCTTCACTATACTGAAAAACACTTTTTGTTAAACTGTATAAAGATCGTATTTTGAGTGCGAAATCTGACAACGTGTTAATTACTTCTATCTCAGACCACCTAGAACGATAATTCATTCTGCTTTAGAACCTATTTGGACTTTCCCACTCCTACTTAGGCCCTCAATTGATTTGAATAAGTCCTTCACTGTACTGAAAAACACTTTTTGTGAAACTGTATAAAGATCGTATTTTGAGTGCGAAATCTGACAACGAGTTAAGTACTTCTATCTCAGACCACCTAGAACGATAAATCATTCTGCTTTAGAACCTATTTGGACTTTCCCACTCCTACTTAGGCCCTCAATTGATTTGAATAAGTCCTTCACTATACTGAAAAACAATTTTTGTTAAACTGTATAAAGATCTAATTTTGAGTGCGAAATCTGACAACGTGTTAAGTACTTCTATCTCAGACCACCTAGAACGATAATTCATTCTGCTTTAGAACATATTTGGACTTTCCCACTCCTACTTAGGCCCTCAATTGATTTGAATAAGTCCTTCACTATACTGAAAAACACTTTTTGTTAAACTGTATAAAGATCGTATTTTGAGTGCGAAATCTGACAACGTGTTAAGTACTTCTATCTCAGACCACCTAGAACGATAATTCATTCTGCTTTAGAACCTATTTGGACTTTCCCACTCCTACTTAGGCCCTCAATTGATTTGAATAAGTCCTTCACTATACTGAAAAACACTTTTTGTTAAACTGTATAAAGATCGTATTTTGAGTGCGAAATCTGACAACGTGTTAAGTACTTCTATCTCAGACCACCTAGAACGATAATTCATTCTGCTTTAGAACCAATTTGGATTTTCCCACTCCTACTTAGGCCCTCAATTGATTTGAATAAGTCCTTCACTATACTGAAAAACACTTTTTGTTAAACTGTATAAAGATCGTATTTTGAGTGCGAAATCTGACAACGTGTTAAGTACTTCTATCTCAGACCACCTAGAACGATAATTCATTCTGCTTTAGAACCTATTTGGACTTTCCCACTCCTACTTAGGCCCTCAATTGATTTGAATAATGAAAAACACTTTTTGTTAAACTGTATAAAGATCTTATTTTGAGTGCGAAATCTGACAACGTGTTAAGTACTTCTATCTCAGACCACCTAGAACGATAATTCATTCTGCTTTAGAACCTATTTGGACTTTCCCACTCCTACTTAGGCCCTCAATTGATTTGAATAAGTCCTTCACTATACTGAAAAACAATTTTTGTTAAACTGTATAAAGATCGTATTTTGAGTGCGAAATCTGACAACGTGTTAAGTACTTCTATCTCAGACCACCTAGAACGATAATTCATTCTGCTTTAGAACATATTTGGACTTTCCCACTCCTACTTAGGCCCTCAATTGATTTGAATAAGTCCTTCACTATACTGAAAAACAATTTTTGTTAAACTGTATAAAGATCTAATTTTGAGTGCGAAATCTGACAACGTGTTAAGTACTTCTATCTCAGACCACCTAGAACGATAATTCATTCTGCTTTAGAACCTATTTGGACTTTCCCACTCCTACTTAGGCCCTCAATTGATTTGAATAAGTCCTTCACTATACTGAAAAACACTTTTTGTTAAACTGTATAAAGATCGTATTTTGAGTGCGAAATCTGACAACGTGTTAAGTACTTCTATCTCAGACCACCTAGAACGATAATTCATTCTGCTTTAGAACCAATTTGGATTTTCCCACTCCTACTTAGGCCCTCAATTGATTTGAATAAGTCCTTCACTATACTGAAAAACACTTTTTGTTAAACTGTATAAAGATCGTATTTTGAGTGCGAAATCTGACAACGTGTTAAGTACTTCTATCTCAGACCACCTAGAACGATAATTCATTCTGCTTTAGAACCTATTTGGACTTTCCCACTCCTACTTAGGCCCTCAATTGATTTGAATAAGTCCTTCACTATACTGAAAAACAATTTTTGTTAAACTGTATAAAGATCTAATTTTGAGTGCGAAATCTGACAACGTGTTAAGTACTTCTATCTCAGACCACCTAGAACGATAATTCATTCTGCTTTAGAACATATTTGGACTTTCCCACTCCTACTTAGGCCCTCAATTGATTTGAATAAGTCCTTCACTATACTGAAAAACACTTTTTGTTAAACTGTATAAAGATCGTATTTTGAGTGCGAAATCTGACAACGTGTTAAGTACTTCTATCTCAGACCACCTAGAACGATAATTCATTCTGCTTTAGAACCTATTTGGACTTTCCCACTCCTACTTAGGCCCTCAATTGATTTGAATAATGAAAAACACTTTTTGTTAAACTGTATAAAGATCTTATTTTGAGTGCGAAATCTGACAACGTGTTAAGTACTTCTATCTCAGACCACCTAGAACGATAATTCATTCTGCTTTAGAACATATTTGGACTTTCCCACTCCTACTTAGGCCCTCAATTGATTTGAATAAGTCCTTCACTATACTGAAAAACACTTTTTGTTAAACTGTATAAAGATCGTATTTTGAGTGCGAAATCTGACAACGTGTTAAGTACTTCTATCTCAGACCACCTAGAACGATAATTCATTCTGCTTTAGAACCTATTTGGACTTTCCCACTCCTACTTAGGCCCTCAATTGATTTGAATAATGAAAAACACTTTTTGTTAAACTGTATAAAGATCTTATTTTGAGTGCGAAATCTGACAACGTGTTAAGTACTTCTATCTCAGACCACCTAGAACGATAATTCATTCTGCTTTAGAACCTATTTGGACTTTCCCACTCCTACTTAGGCCCTCAATTGATTTGAATAAGTCCTTCACTATACTGAAAAACACTTTGTTAAACTGTATAAAGATCGTATTTTGAGTGCGAAATCTGACAACGTGTTAAGTACTTCTATCTCAGACCACCTAGAACGATAATTCATTCTGCTTTAGAACCTATTTGGACTTTCCCACTCCTACTTAGGCCCTCAATTGATTTGAATAATGAAAAACACTTTTTGTTAAACTGTATAAAGATCTTATTTTGAGTGCGAAATCTGACAACGTGTTAAGTACTTCTATCTCAGACCACCTAGAACGATAAATCATTCTGCTTTAGAACCTATTTGGACTTTCCCACTCCTACTTAGGCCCTCAATTGATTTGAATAAGTCCTTCACTATACTGAAAAACAATTTTTGTTAAACTGTATAAAGATCTAATTTTGAGTGCGAAATCTGACAACGTGTTAAGTACTTCTATCTCAGACCACCTAGAACGATAATTCATTCTGCTTTAGAACATATTTGGACTTTCCCACTCCTACTTAGGCCCTCAATTGATTTGAATAAGTCCTTCACTATACTGAAAAACACTTTTTGTTAAACTGTATAAAGATCGTATTTTGAGTGCGAAATCTGACAACGTGTTAAGTACTTCTATCTCAGACCACCTAGAACGATAATTCATTCTGCTTTAGAACCTATTTGGACTTTCCCACTCCTACTTAGGCCCTCAATTGATTTGAATAATGAAAAACACTTTTTGTTAAACTGTATAAAGATCTTATTTTGAGTGCGAAATCTGACAACGTGTTAAGTACTTCTATCTCAGACCACCTAGAACGATAATTCATTCTGCTTTAGAACATATTTGGACTTTCCCACTCCTACTTAGGCCCTCAATTGATTTGAATAAGTCCTTCACTATACTGAAAAACACTTTTTGTTAAACTGTATAAAGATCGTATTTTGAGTGCGAAATCTGACAACGTGTTAAGTACTTCTATCTCAGACCACCTAGAACGATAATTCATTCTGCTTTAGAACCTATTTGGACTTTCCCACTCCTACTTAGGCCCTCAATTGATTTGAATAATGAAAAACACTTTTTGTTAAACTGTATAAAGATCTTATTTTGAGTGCGAAATCTGACAACGTGTTAAGTACTTCTATCTCAGACCACCTAGAACGATAATTCATTCTGCTTTAGAACCTATTTGGACTTTCCCACTCCTACTTAGGCCCTCAATTGATTTGAATAAGTCCTTCACTATACTGAAAAACACTTTGTTAAACTGTATAAAGATCGTATTTTGAGTGCGAAATCTGACAACGTGTTAAGTACTTCTATCTCAGACCACCTAGAACGATAATTCATTCTGCTTTAGAACCTATTTGGACTTTCCCACTCCTACTTAGGCCCTCAATTGATTTGAATAATGAAAAACACTTTTTGTTAAACTGTATAAAGATCTTATTTTGAGTGCGAAATCTGACAACGTGTTAAGTACTTCTATCTCAGACCACCTAGAACGATAATTCATTCTGCTTTAGAACCTATTTGGACTTTCCCACTCCTACTTAGGCCCTCAATTGATTTGAATAAGTCCTTCACTATACTGAAAAACACTTTGTTAAACTGTATAAAGATCGTATTTTGAGTGCGAAATCTGACAACGTGTTAAGTACTTCTATCTCAGACCACCTAGAACGATAATTCATTCTGCTTTAGAACATATTTGGACTTTCCCACTCCTACTTAGGCCCTCAATTGATTTGAATAATGAAAAACACTTTTTGTTAAACTGTATAAAGATCTTATTTTGAGTGCGAAATCTGACAACGTGTTAAGTACTTCTATCTCAGACCACCTAGAACGATAAATCATTCTGCTTTAGAACCTATTTGGACTTTCCCACTCCTACTTAGGCCCTCAATTGATTTGAATAAGTCCTTCACTATACTGAAAAACAATTTTTGTTAAACTGTATAAAGATCTAATTTTGAGTGCGAAATCTGACAACGTGTTAAGTACTTCTATCTCAGACCACCTAGAACGATAATTCATTCTGCTTTAGAACCTATTTGGACTTTCCCACTCCTACTTAGGCCCTCAATTGATTTGAATAATGAAAAACACTTTTTGTTAAACTGTATAAAGATCTTATTTTGAGTGCGAAATCTGACAACGTGTTAAGTACTTCTATCTCAGACCACCTAGAACGATAATTCATTCTGCTTTAGAACCTATTTGGACTTTCCCACTCCTACTTAGGCCCTCAATTGATTTGAATAAGTCCTTCACTATACTGAAAAACACTTTGTTAAACTGTATAAAGATCGTATTTTGAGTGCGAAATCTGACAACGTGTTAAGTACTTCTATCTCAGACCACCTAGAACGATAATTCATTCTGCTTTAGAACATATTTGGACTTTCCCACTCCTACTTAGGCCCTCAATTGATTTGAATAATGAAAAACACTTTTTGTTAAACTGTATAAAGATCTTATTTTGAGTGCGAAATCTGACAACGTGTTAAGTACTTCTATCTCAGACCACCTAGAACGATAAATCATTCTGCTTTAGAACCTATTTGGACTTTCCCACTCCTACTTAGGCCCTCAATTGATTTGAATAAGTCCTTCACTATACTGAAAAACAATTTTTGTTAAACTGTATAAAGATCTAATTTTGAGTGCGAAATCTGACAACGTGTTAAGTACTTCTATCTCAGACCACCTAGAACGATAATTCATTCTGCTTTAGAACATATTTGGACTTTCCCACTCCTACTTAGGCCCTCAATTGATTTGAATAAGTCCTTCACTATACTGAAAAACACTTTTTGTTAAACTGTATAAAGATCGTATTTTGAGTGCGAAATCTGACAACGTGTTAAGTACTTCTATCTCAGACCACCTAGAACGATAATTCATTCTGCTTTAGAACCTATTTGGACTTTCCCACTCCTACTTAGGCCCTCAATTGATTTGAATAATGAAAAACACTTTTTGTTAAACTGTATAAAGATCTTATTTTGAGTGCGAAATCTGACAACGTGTTAAGTACTTCTATCTCAGACCACCTAGAACGATAATTCATTCTGCTTTAGAACCTATTTGGACTTTCCCACTCCTACTTAGGCCCTCAATTGATTTGAATAAGTCCTTCACTATACTGAAAAACACTTTGTTAAACTGTATAAAGATCGTATTTTGAGTGCGAAATCTGACAACGTGTTAAGTACTTCTATCTCAGACCACCTAGAACGATAATTCATTCTGCTTTAGAACATATTTGGACTTTCCCACTCCTACTTAGGCCCTCAATTGATTTGAATAATGAAAAACACTTTTTGTTAAACTGTATAAAGATCTTATTTTGAGTGCGAAATCTGACAACGTGTTAAGTACTTCTATCTCAGACCACCTAGAACGATAAATCATTCTGCTTTAGAACCTATTTGGACTTTCCCACTCCTACTTAGGCCCTCAATTGATTTGAATAAGTCCTTCACTATACTGAAAAACAATTTTTGTTAAACTGTATAAAGATCTAATTTTGAGTGCGAAATCTGACAACGTGTTAAGTACTTCTATCTCAGACCACCTAGAACGATAATTCATTCTGCTTTAGAACATATTTGGACTTTCCCACTCCTACTTAGGCCCTCAATTGATTTGAATAAGTCCTTCACTATACTGAAAAACACTTTTTGTTAAACTGTATAAAGATCGTATTTTGAGTGCGAAATCTGACAACGTGTTAAGTACTTCTATCTCAGACCACCTAGAACGATAATTCATTCTGCTTTAGAACCTATTTGGACTTTCCCACTCCTACTTAGGCCCTCAATTGATTTGAATAATGAAAAACACTTTTTGTTAAACTGTATAAAGATCTTATTTTGAGTGCGAAATCTGACAACGTGTTGAGTACTTCTATCTCAGACCACCTAGAACGATAAATCATTCTGCTTTAGAACCTATTTGGACTTTCCCACTCCTACTTAGGCCCTCAATTGATTTGAATAAGTCCTTCACTATACTGAAAAACAATTTTTGTTAAACTGTATAAAGATCTAATTTTGAGTGCGAAATCTGACAACGTGTTAAGTACTTCTATCTCAGACCACCTAGAACGATAATTCATTCTGCTTTAGAACATATTTGGACTTTCCCACTCCTACTTAGGCCCTCAATTGATTTGAATAAGTCCTTCACTATACTGAAAAACACTTTTTGTTAAACTGTATAAAGATCGTATTTTGAGTGCGAAATCTGACAACGTGTTAAGTACTTCTATCTCAGACCACCTAGAACGATAATTCATTCTGCTTTAGAACCTATTTGGACTTTCCCACTCCTACTTAGGCCCTCAATTGATTTGAATAATGAAAAACACTTTTTGTTAAACTGTATAAAGATCTTATTTTGAGTGCGAAATCTGACAACGTGTTAAGTACTTCTATCTCAGACCACCTAGAACGATAATTCATTCTGCTTTAGAACCTATTTGGACTTTCCCACTCCTACTTAGGCCCTCAATTGATTTGAATAAGTCCTTCACTATACTGAAAAACACTTTGTTAAACTGTATAAAGATCGTATTTTGAGTGCGAAATCTGACAACGTGTTAAGTACTTCTATCTCAGACCACCTAGAACGATAATTCATTCTGCTTTAGAACATATTTGGACTTTCCCACTCCTACTTAGGCCCTCAATTGATTTGAATAATGAAAAACACTTTTTGTTAAACTGTATAAAGATCTTATTTTGAGTGCGAAATCTGACAACGTGTTAAGTACTTCTATCTCAGACCACCTAGAACGATAAATCATTCTGCTTTAGAACCTATTTGGACTTTCCCACTCCTACTTAGGCCCTCAATTGATTTGAATAAGTCCTTCACTATACTGAAAAACAATTTTTGTTAAACTGTATAAAGATCTAATTTTGAGTGCGAAATCTGACAACGTGTTAAGTACTTCTATCTCAGACCACCTAGAACGATAATTCATTCTGCTTTAGAACATATTTGGACTTTCCCACTCCTACTTAGGCCCTCAATTGATTTGAATAAGTCCTTCACTATACTGAAAAACACTTTTTGTTAAACTGTATAAAGATCGTATTTTGAGTGCGAAATCTGACAACGTGTTAAGTACTTCTATCTCAGACCACCTAGAACGATAATTCATTCTGCTTTAGAACCTATTTGGACTTTCCCACTCCTACTTAGGCCCTCAATTGATTTGAATAAGTCCTTCACTATACTGAAAAACACTTTTTGTTAAACTGTATAAAGATCGTATTTTGAGTGCGAAATCTGACAACGTGTTAAGTACTTCTATCTCAGACCACCTAGAACGATAATTCATTCTGCTTTAGAACCAATTTGGATTTTCCCACTCCTACTTAGGCCCTCAATTGATTTGAATAAGTCCTTCACTATACTGAAAAACACTTTTTGTTAAACTGTATAAAGATCGTATTTTGAGTGCGAAATCTGACAACGTGTTAAGTACTTCTATCTCAGACCACCTAGAACGATAATTCATTCTGCTTTAGAACCTATTTGGACTTTCCCACTCCTACTTAGGCCCTCAATTGATTTGAATAATGAAAAACACTTTTTGTTAAACTGTATAAAGATCTTATTTTGA
The DNA here is from genome assembly GCF_964194025.1 of Convolutriloba macropyga. Lineage (NCBI taxonomy): Eukaryota > Metazoa > Xenacoelomorpha > Acoela > Convolutidae > Convolutriloba > Convolutriloba macropyga. The sequence goes on along the minus strand of NC_134470.1, from coordinate 53,236,766 downwards.
GTGCGAAATCTGACAACGTGTTAAGTACTTCTATCTCAGACCACCTAGAACGATAATTCATTCTGCTTTAGAACCTATTTGGACTTTCCCACTCCTACTTAGGCCCTCAATTGATTTGAATAAGTCCTTCACTATACTGAAAAACAATTTTTGTTAAACTGTATAAAGATCGTATTTTGAGTGCGAAATCTGACAACGTGTTAAGTACTTCTATCTCAGACCACCTAGAACGATAATTCATTCTGCTTTAGAACATATTTGGACTTTCCCACTCCTACTTAGGCCCTCAATTGATTTGAATAAGTCCTTCACTATACTGAAAAACACTTTTTGTTAAACTGTATAAAGATCGTATTTTGAGTGCGAAATCTGACAACGTGTTAAGTACTTCTATCTCAGACCACCTAGAACGATAATTCATTCTGCTTTAGAACCTATTTGGACTTTCCCACTCCTACTTAGGCCCTCAATTGATTTGAATAAGTCCTTCACTATACTGAAAAACACTTTTTGTTAAACTGTATAAAGATCGTATTTTGAGTGCGAAATCTGACAACGTGTTAAGTACTTCTATCTCAGACCACCTAGAACGATAATTCATTCTGCTTTAGAACCAATTTGGATTTTCCCTCTCCTACTTAGGCCCTCAATTGATTTGAATAAGTCCTTCACTATACTGAAAAACACTTTTTGTTAAACTGTATAAAGATCGTATTTTGAGTGCGAAATCTGACAACGTGTTAAGTACTTCTATCTCAGACCACCTAGAACGATAATTCATTCTGCTTTAGAGCCTATTTGGACTTTCCCCCTCCTACTTAGGCCCTCAATTGATTTGAATAAGTCCTTCACTGTACTGAAAAACACTTTTTGTGAAACTGTATAAAGATCGTATTTTGAGTGCGAAATCTGACAACGTGTTAAGTACTTCTATCTCAGACCACCTAGAACGATAAATCATTCTGCTTTAGAACCTATTTGGACTTTCCCACTCCTACTTAGGCCCTCAATTGATTTGAATAAGTCCTTCACTATACTGAAAAACACTTTTTGTTAAACTGTCTAAAGATCGTATTTTGAGTGCGAAATCTGACAACGTGTTAAGTACTTCTATCTCAGACCAACTAGAACGATAATTCTTTCTGCTTTAGAACCTATTTGAACTTTCCCACTCCTACTTAGGCCCTCAATTGATTTGAATAAATCCTTCACTATACTGAAAAACACTTTTTGTTAAACTGTATAAAGATCGTATTTTGAGTGCGAAATCTGACAACGTGTTAAGTACTTCTATCTCAGACCACCTAGAACGATAATTCATTCTGCTTTAGAACTTATTTGGACTTTCCCACTCCTACTTAGGCCCTCAATTGATTTGAATAAGTCCTTCACTATACTGAAAAACACTTTTTGTGAAACTGTATAAAGATCGTATTTTGAGTGCGAAATCTGACAACGTGTTAAGTACTTCTATCTCAGGCCACCTAGAACGATAATTCATTCTGCTTTAGAACCTATTTGGACTTTCCCACTCCTAATTAGGCCCTCAATTGATTTGAATAAGTCCTTCACTATACTGAAAAACACTTTTTGTTAAACTGTATAAATATCGTATTTTGAGTGCGAAATCTGACAACGTGTTAAGTACTTCTATCTCAGACCAGCTAGAACGATAATTCATTCTGCTTTAGAACCTATTTGGACTTTCCCACTCCTACTTAGGCCCTCAATTGATTTGAATAAGTCCTTCACTATACTGAAAAACACTTTTTGTTAAACTGTATAAAGATCGTATTTTGAGTGCGAAATCTGACAACGTGTTAAGTACTTCTATCTCAGACAACCTAGAACGATAATCCCTTGGGCTTTAGAACCTAATTGTACTTTCCCACTCCTACTTAGGCGCTCAATTGATTTGAATAAGTCCTTCACTATACTGAGAAACACTTTTTGTTAAACTGTATAAAGATCGTATTTTGAGTGCGAAATCTGACAACGTGTTAAGTACTTCTATCTCAGACCACCTAGAACAATAATTCATTCTGCTTTAGAACCTATTTGGACTTTCCCACTCCTACTTAGGCCCTCAATTGATTTGAATAAGTCCTTCACTATACTGAAAAACACTTTTTGTTAAACTGTATAAATATCGTATTTTGAGTGCGAAATCTGACAACGTGTTAAGTACTTCTATCTCAGACAACCTAGAACGATAATTCATTCTGCTTTAGAACCTATTTGGACTTTCCCACTCCTACTTAGGCCCTCAATTGATTTGAATAAGTCCTTCACTATACTGAAAAACACTTTTTGTTAAACTGTATAAAGATCGTATTTTGAGTGCGAAATCTGACAACGTGTTAAGTACTTCTATCTCAGACAACCTAGAACGATAATCCCCTGGGCATTAGAACCTAATTGTACTTTCCCACTCCTACTTAGGCGCTCAATTGATTTGAATAAGTCCTTCACTATACTGAAAAACACTTTTTGTTAAACTGTATAAAGATCGTGTTTTGAGTGCGAAATCTGACAACGTGTTAAGTACTTCTACCTCAGACCACCTAGAACGATAATTCATTCTGCTTTAGAACCTATTTGGACTTTCCCACTCCTACTTAGGCCCTCAATTGATTTGAATAAGTCCTTCACTATACTGAAAAACACTTTTTGTTAAACTGTATAAAGATCGTATTTTGAGTGCGAAATCTGACAACGTGTTAAGTACTTCTATCTCAGACCACCTAGAACAATAATTCATTCTGCTTTAGAACCTATTTGGACTTTCCCACTCCTACTTAGGCCCTCAATTGATTTGAATAAGTCCTTCACTATACTGAAAAACACTTTTTGTTAAACTGTATAAAGATCGTATTTTGAGTGCGAAATCTGACAACGTGTTAAGTACTTCTATCTCAGACCACCTAGAACGATAATTCATTCTGCTTTAGAACCTATTTGGACTTTCCCACTCCTACTTAGGCCCTCAATTGATTTCAATAAGTCCTTCACTATACTGAAAAACACTTTTTGTTAAACTATATAAAGATCGTATTTTGAGTGCGAAATCTGACAACGTGTTAAGTACTTCTATCTCAGACCACCTAGAACGATAACTCATTCTGCTTTAGAACCTATTTGGATTTTCCCACTCCTACTTAGGCCCTCAATTGATTTGAATAAGTCCTTCACTATACTGAAAAACACTTTTTGTTAAACTGTATAAAGATCGTATTTTGAGTGCGAAATCTGACAACGTGTTAATTACTTCTATCTCAGACCACCTAGAACGATAATTCATTCTGCTTTAGAACCTATTTGGACTTTCCCACTCCTACTTAGGCCCTCAATTGATTTGAATAAGTCCTTCACTATACTGAAAAACACTTTTTGTTAAACTGTATAAAGATCGTATTTTGAGTGCGAAATCTGACAACGTGTTAAGTACTTCTATCTCAGACCACCTAGAACAATAATTCATTCTGCTTTAGAACCTATTTGGACTTTCCCACTCCTACTTAGGCCCTCAATTGATTTGAATAAGTCCTTCACTATACTGAAAAACACTTTTTGTTAAACTGTATAAAGATCGTATTTTGAGTGCGAAATCTGACAACGTGTTAAGTACTTCTATCTCAGACCACCTAGAACGATAATTCATTCTGCTTTAGAACCTATTTGGACTTTCCCACTCCTACTTAGGCCCTCAATTGATTTCAATAAGTCCTTCACTATACTGAAAAACACTTTTTGTTAAACTGTATAAAGATCGTATTTTGAGTGCGAAATCTGACAACGTGTTAAGTACTTCTATCTCAGACCACCTAGAACGATAATTCATTCTGCTTTAGAACCTATTTGGACTTTCCCACTCCTACTTAGGCCCTCAATTGATTTGAATAAGTCCTTCACTATACTGAAAAACACTTTTTGTTAAACTGTATAAAGATCGTATTTTGAGTGCGAAATCTGACAACGTGTTAAGTACTTCTATCTCAGACAACTTAGAACGATAATCCCTTGGGCTTTAGAACCTAATTGTACTTTCCCACTCCTACTTAGGCGCTCAATTGATTTGAATAAGTCCTTCACTATACTGAAAAACACTTTTTGTTAAACTGTATAAAGATCGTGTTTTGAGTGCGAAATCTGACAACGTGTTAAGTACTTCTATCTCAGACCACCTAGAACGATAATTCATTCTGCTTTAGAACCTATTTGAATTTTCCCACTCCTACTTAGGCCCTCAATTGATTTGAATAAGTGCTTCACTATACTGAAAAACACTTTTTGTTAAACTGTATAAAGATCGTATTTTGAGTGCGAAATCTGACAACGTGTTAAGTACTTCTATCTCAGACAACCTAGAACGATAATCCCTTGGGCTTTAGAACCTAATTGTACTTTCCCACTCCTACTTAGGCGCTCAATTGATTTGAATAAGTCCTTCACTATTTTGAAAAACACTTTTTGTTAAACTGTACAAAGATCGTGTTTTGAGTGCGAAATCTGACAACGTGTTAAGTACTTCTATCTCAGACCACCTAGAACGATAATTCATTCTGCCTTAGAACCTGTTTGGACTTTCACACTCCTACTTAGGCCCTCAATTGATTTGAATAAGTCCTTCACTATACTGAAAAACACTTTTTGTTAAACTGTATAAAGATCGTATTTTGAGTACGAAATCTGACAACGTGTTAAGTACTTCTATCTCAGACCACCTAGAACGATAATTCATTCTGCTTTAGAACCTATTTGGACTTTCCCACTCCTACTTAGGCCCTCAATTGATTTGAATAAGTCCTTCACTATACTGAAAAACACTTTTTGTTAAACTGTATAAAGATCGTATTTTGAGTGCGAAATCTGACAACGTGTTAAGTACTTCTATCTCAGACCACCTAGAACGATAATTCATTCTGCTTTAGAACCTATTTGGACTTTCCCACTCCTACTTAGGCCCTCAATTGATTTGAATAAGTCCTTCACTATACTGAAAAACACTTTTTGTTAAACTGTATAAAGATCGTATTTTGAGTGCGAAATCTGACAACGTGTTAAGTACTTCTATCTCAGACCACCTAGAACGATAATTCATTCTGCGTTAGAACCTATTTGGACTTTCCCACTCCTACTTAGGCCCTCAATTGATTTGAATAAGTCCTTCACTATACTGAAAAACACTTTTTGTTAAACTGTATAAAGATCGTATTTTGAGTGCGAAATCTGACAACGTGTTAAGTACTTCTATCTCTGACCACCTAGAACGATAATTCATTCTGCTTTAGAACCTATTTGGACTTTCCCACTCCTACTTAGGCCCTCAATTGATTTGAATAAGTCCTTCACTATACTGAAAAACACTTTTTGTTAAACTGTATAAAGATCGTATTTTGAGTACGAAATCTGACAACGTGTTAAGTACTTCTATCTCAGACCACCTAGAACGATAATTCATTCTGCTTTAGAACCTATTTGGACTTTCCCACTCCTACTTAGGCCCTCAATTGATTTGAATAAGTCCTTCACTATACTGAAAAACACTTTTTGTTAAACTGTATAAAGATCGTATTTTGAGTGCGAAATCTGACAACGTGTTAAGTACTTCTATCTCAGACCACCTAGAACGATAATTCATTCTGCTTTAGAACCTATTTGGACTTTCCCACTCCTACTTAGGCCCTCAATTGATTTGAATAAGTCCTTCACTATACTGAAAAACACTTTTTGTTAAACTGTATAAAGATCGTATTTTGAGTGCGAAATCTGACAACGTGTTAAGTACTTCTATCTCAGACCACCTAGAACGATAATTCATTCTGCGTTAGAACCTATTTGGACTTTCCCACTCCTACTTAGGCCCTCAATTGATTTGAATAAGTCCTTCACTATACTGAAAAACACTTTTTGTTAAACTGTATAAAGATCGTATTTTGAGTGCGAAATCTGACAACGTGTTAAGTACTTCTATCTCTGACCACCTAGAACGATAATTCATTCTGCTTTAGAACCTATTTGGACTTTCCCACTCCTACTTAGGCCCTCAATTGATTTGAATAAGTCCTTCACTATACTGAAAAACACTTTTTGTTAAACTGTATAAAGATCGTATTTTGAGTGCGAAATCTGACAACGTGTTAAGTACTTCTATCTCAGACCACCTAGAACGATAATTCATTCTGCTTTAGAACCTATTTGGACTTTCCCACTCCTACTTAGGCCCTCAATTGATTTGAATAAGTCCTTCACTATACTGAAAAACACTTTTTTGTTAAACTGTATAAAGATCGTATTTTGAGTGCGAAATCTGACAACGTGTTAATTACTTCTATCTCAGACCACCTAGAACGATAATTCATTCTGCTTTAGAACCTATTTGGACTTTCCCACTCCTACTTAGGCCCTCAATTGATTTGATTAAGTCCTTCACTATACTGAAAAAAACTTTTTGTTAAACTGTATAAAGATCGTATTTTGAGTGCGAAATCTGACAACGTGTTAAGTACTTCTATCTCTGACCACTTAGAACGATAATTCATTCTGCTTTAGAACCTATTTGGACTTTCCCACTCCTACTTAGGCCCTCAATTGATTTGAATAAGTCCTTCACTATACTGAAAAACACTTTTTGTTAAACTGTATAAAGATCGTATTTTGAGTGCGAAATCTGACAACGTGTTAAGTACTTCTATCTCAGACCACCTAGAACGATAATTCATTCTGCTTTAGGACCTATTTGAACTTTCCCACTCCTACTTAGGCCCTCAATTGATTTGAATAAGTCCTTCACTATACTGAAAAACACTTTTTGTTAAACTGTATAAAGATCGTATTTTGAGTGCGAAATCTGACAACGTGTTAAGTACTTCTATCTCAGACCACCTAGAACAATAATTCATTCTGCTTTAGAACCTATTTGGACTTTCCCACTCCTACTTAGGCCCTCAATTGATTTGAAAAAGTCCTTCACTATACTGAAAAACACTTTTTGTTAAACTGTATAAAGATCGTATTTTGAGTGCGAAATCTGACAACGTGTTAAGTACTTCTATCTCAGACCACCTAGAACGATAATTCATTCTGCTTTAGAACTTATTTGGACTTTCCCACCCCTACTTAGGCCCTCAATTGATTTGAATAAGTCCTTCACTATACTGAAAAACACTTTTTGTTAAACTGTATAAAGATCGTGTTTTGAGTGCGAAATCTGACAACGTGTTAAGTACTTCTATCTCAGACCACCTAGAACAATAATTCATTCTGCTTTAGAACCTATTTGGACTTTCCCACTCCTACTTAGGCCCTCAATTGATTTGAATAAGTCCTTCACTATACTGAAAAACACTTTTTGTTAAACTGTATAAAGATCGTACTTTGAGTGCGAAATCTGACAACGTGTTAAGTACTTCTATCTCAGACCACCTAGAACGATAATTCATTCTGCTTTAGAACCTATTTGGAATTTCCCACTCCTACTTAGGCCCTCAATTGATTTGAAAAAGTCCTTCACTATACTGAAAAACACTTTTTGTTAAACTGTATAAAGATCGTATTTTGAGTGCGAAATCTGACAACGTGTTAAGTACTTCTATCTCAGACCACCTAGAACGATAATTCATTCTGCTTTAGAACCTATTTGGACTTTCCCACTTCTACTTAGGCCCTCAATTGATTTGAATAAGTCCTTCACTATACTGAAAAACACTTTTTGTTAAACTGTATAAAGATCGTATTTTGAGTGCGAAATCTGACAACGTGTTAAGTACTTCTATCTCAGACCACCTAGAACGATAATTCATTCTGCTTTAGAACCTATTTGGACTTTCCCACCCCTACTTAGGCCCTCAATTGATTTGAATAAGTCCTTCACTATACTGAAAAACACTTTTTGTTAAACTGTATAAAGATCGTGTTTTGAGTGCGAAATCTGACAACGTGTTAAGTACTTCTATCTCAGACCACCTAGAACAATAATTCATTCTGCTTTAGAACCTATTTGGACTTTCCCACTCCTACTTAGGCCCTCAATTGATTTGAATAAGTCCTTCACTATACTGAAAAACACTTTTTGTTAAACTGTATAAAGATCGTATTTTGAGTGCGAAATCTGACAACGTGTTAAGTACTTCTATCTCAGACCACCTAGAACGATAATTCATTCTGCTTTAGAACCTATTTGGAATTTCCCACTCCTACTTAGGCCCTCAATTGATTTGAAAAAGTCCTTCACTATACTGAAAAACACTTTTTGTTAAACTGTATAAAGATCGTATTTTGAGTGCGAAATCTGACAACGTGTTAAGTACTTCTATCTCAGACCACCTAGAACGATAATTCATTCTGCTTTAGAACCTATTTGGACTTTCCCACTCCTACTTAGGCCCTCAATTGATTTGAATAAGTCCTTCACTATACTGAAAAACACTTTTTGTTAAACTGTATAAAGATCGTATTTTGAGTGCGAAATCTGACAACGTGTTAAGTACTTCTATCTCAGACCACCTAGAACGATAATTCATTCTGCTTTAGAACCTATTTGGACTTTCCCACTCCTACTTAGGCCCTCAATTGATTTGAATAAGTCCTTCACTATACTGAAAAACACTTTTTGTAAAACTGTATAAAGATCGTATTTTGAGTGCGAAATCTGACAACGTGTTAAGTACTTCTATCTCAGACCACCTAGAACGATAATTCATTCTGCTTTAGAACCTATTTGGACTTTCCCACTCCTACTTAGGCCCTCAATTGATTTGAATAAGTCCTTTACTATACTGAAAAACACTTTGTTAAACTGTATAAAGATCGTATTTTGAGTGCGAAATCTGACAACGTGTTAAGTACTTCTATCTCAGACCACCTAGAACGATAATTCATTCTGCTTTAGAACCTATTTGGACTTTCCCACTCCTACTCAGGCCCTCAATTGATTTGAATAAGTCCTTCACTATACTGAAAAACACTTTTTGTTAAACTGTATAAAGATCGTATTTTGAGTGCGAAATCTGACAACGTGTTAAGTACTTCTATCTCAGACCACCTAGAACGATAATTCATTCTGCTTTAGAACCTATTTGGACTTTCCCACTCCTACTTAGGCCCTCAATTGATTTGAATAAGTCCTTCACTATACTGAAAAACACTTTTTGTTAAACTGTATAAAGATCGTATTTTGAGTGCGAAATCTGACAACGTGTTAAGTACTTCTATCTCAGACCACCTAGAACAATAATTCATTCTGCTTTAGAACCTATTTGGACTTTCCCACTCCTACTTAGGCCCTCAATTGATTTGAATAAGTCCTTCACTATACTGAAAAACACTTTTTGTTAAACTGTATAAAGATCGTATTTTGAGTGCGAAATCTGACAACGTGTTAAGTACTTCTATCTCAGACCACCTAGAACGATAATTTTTTCTGCTTTAGAACCTAATTGGACTTTCCCACTCCTACATAGGCCCTCAATTGATTTGAATAAGTCCTTCACTATACTGAAAAACACTTTTTGTTAAACTGTATAAAGATCGTGTTTTGAGTGCGAAATCTGACAACGTGTTAAGTACTTCTATCTCAGACAACCTAGAACGATAATTCATTCTGCTTTAGTACCTATTTGGACTTTCCCACTCCTACTTAGGCCCTCAATTGATTTGAATAAGTCCTTCACTATACTGAAAAACACTTTTTGTTAAACTGCATAAAGATCGTATTTTGAGTGCGAAATCTGACAACGTGTTAAGTACTTCTATCTCAGACCACCTAGAACGATAATTCATTCTGCTTTAGAACCTATTTGGACTTTCCCACTCCTACTTAGGCCCTCAACTGATTTGAATAAGTCCTTCACTATACTGAAAAACACTTTTTGTTAAACTGTATAAAGATCGTATTTTGAGTGCGAAATCTGACAACGTGTTAAGTACTTCTATCTCAGACCACCTAGAACGATAATTCATTCTGCCTTAGAACCTATTTGGACTTTCCCACTCCTACTTAGGCCCTCAATTGATTTGAATAAGTCCTTCACTATACTGAAAAACACTTTTTGTTAAACTGTATAAAGATCGTATTTTGAGTGCGAAATCTGACAACGTGTTAAGTACTTCTATCTCAGACCACATAGAACGATAATTCATTCTGCCTTAGAACCTATTTGGACTTTCCCACTCCTACTTAGGCCCTCAATTGATTTGAATAAGTCCTTCACTATACTGAAAAACACTTTTTTTTAAACTGTATAAAGATCGTGTTTTGAGTGCGAAATCTGACAACGTGTTAAGTACTTCTATCTCAGACCACCTAGAACGATAATTCATTCTGCTTTAGAACCTATTTGAACTTTCCCACTCCTACTTAGGCCCTCAATTGATTTGAATAAGTCCTTCGCTATACTGAAAAACACTTTTTGTTAAACTGTATAAAGATCGTATTTTGAGTGCGAAATCTGACAACGTGTTAAGTACTTCTATCTCAGACCACCTAGAACGATAATTCATTCTGCTTTAGTACCTATTTGGACTTTCCCACTCCTACTTAGGCCCTCAATTGATTTGAATAAGTCCTTCACTATACTGAAAAACACTTTTTGTTAAACTGTATAAAGATCGTATTTTGAGTGCGAAATCTGACAACGTGTTAAGTACTTCTATCTCAGACCACCTAGAACGATAATTCATTCTGCTTTAGAACCTATTTGGACTTTCCCACTCCTACTTAGGCCCTCAATTGATTTGAATAAGTCCTTCGCTATACTGAAAAACACTTTTTGTTAAACTGTATAAAGATCGTATTTTGAGTGCGAAATCTGACAACGTGTTAAGTACTTCTATCTCAGACCACCTAGAACGATAAGTCATTCTGCTTTAGTACCTATTTGGACTTTCCCACTCCTACTTAGGCGCTCAATTGATTTGAATAAGTCCTTCACTATACTGAAAAACACTTTTTGTTAAACTGTATAAAGATCGTATTTTGAGTGCGAAATCTGACAACGTGTTAAGTACTTCTATCTCAGACCACCTAGAACGATAATTCATTCTGCTTTAGAACCTATTTGGACTTTCCCACTCCTACTTAGGCCCTCAACTGATTTGAATAAGTCCTTCACTATACTGAAAAACACTTTTTGTTAAACTGTATAAAGATCGTATTTTGAGTGCGAAATCTGACAACGTGTTAAGTACTTCTATCTCAGACCACCTAGAACGATAATTCATTCTGCCTTAGAACCTATTTGGACTTTCCCACTCCTACTTAGGCCCTCAATTGATTTGAATAAGTCCTTCACTATACTGAAAAACACTTTTTTTTAAACTGTATAAAGATCGTGTTTTGAGTGCGAAATCTGACAACGTGTTAAGTACTTCTATCTCAGACCACCTAGAACGATAATTCATTCTGCTTTAGAACCTATTTGAACTTTCCCACTCCTACTTAGGCCCTCAATTGATTTGAATAAGTCCTTCACTATACTGAAAAACACTTTTTGTTAAACTGTATAAAGATCGTATTTTGAGTGCGAAATCTGACAACGTGTTAAGTACTTCTATCTCAGACCACCTAGAACGATAATTCATTCTGCTTTAGTACCTATTTGGACTTTCCCACTCCTACTTAGGCCCTCAATTGATTTGAATAAGTCCTTCACTATACTGAAAAACACTTTTTGTTAAACTGTATAAAGATCGTGTTTTGAGTGCGAAATCTGACAACGTGTTAAGTACTTCTATCTCAGACCACCTAGAACGATAATTCATTCTGCTTTAGAACCTATTTGGACTTTCCCACTCCTACTTAGGCCCTCAATTGATTTGAATAAGTCCTTCACTATACTGAAAAACACTTTTTGTTAAACTGTATAAAGATCGTATTTTGAGTGCGAAATTTGACAACGTGTTAAGTACTTCTATCTCAGACCACCTAGAACGATAATTCATTCTGCTTTAGAACCTATTTGGACTTTCCCACTCCTACTTAAGCCCTCAATTGATTTGAATAAGTCCTTCACTATACTGAAAAACACTTTTTGTTAAACTGTATAAAGATCGTGTTTTGAGTGCGAAATCTGACAACGTGTTAAGTACTTCTATCTCAGACCACCTAGAACGATAATTCATTCTGCTTTAGAACTTATTTGGACTTTCCCACTCCTACATAGGCCCTAAATTGATTTGAATAAGTCCTTCACTATACTGAAAAACACTTTTTGTTAAACTGTATAAAGATCGTATTTTGAGTGAGAAATCTGACAACGTGTTAAGTACTTCTATCTCAGACCACCTAGAACGATAATTCATTCTGCTTTAGAACCTATTTGAACTTTCCCACTCCTACTTAGGCCCTCAATTGATTTGAATAAGTCCTTCACTATACTGAAAAACACTTTTTGTTAAACTGTATAAAGATCGTATTTTGAGTGCGAAATCTGACAACGTGTTAAGTACTTCTATCTCAGACCACCTAGAACGATAATTCATTCTGCTTTAGAACCTATTTGGACTTTCCCACTCCTACTTAGGCCCTCAATTGATTTGAAAAAGTCCTTCACTATACTGAAAAACACTTTTTGTTAAACTGTATAAAGATCGTATTTTGAGTGCGAAATCTGACAACGTGTTAAGTACTTCTATCTCAGACCACCTAGAACGATAATTCATTCTGCTTTAGAACCTATTTGGACTTTCCCACCCCTATTTAGGCCCTCAATTGATTTGAATAAGTCCTTCACTATACTGAAAAACACTTTTTGTTAAACTGTATAAAGATCGTGTTTTGAGTGCGAAATCTGACAACGTGTTAAGTACTTCTATCTCAGACCACCTAGAACAATAATTCATTCTGCTTTAGAACCTATTTGGACTTTCCCACTCCTACTTAGGCCCTCAATTGATTTGAATAAGTCCTTCACTATACTGAAAAACACTTTTTGTTAAACTGTATAAAGATCGTATTTTGAGTGCGAAATCTGACAACGTGTTAAGTACTTCTATCTCAGACCACCTAGAACGATAATTCATTCTGCTTTAGAACCTATTTGGAATTTCCCACTACTACTTAGGCCCTCAATTGATTTGAAAAAGTCCTTCACTATACTGAAAAACACTTTTTGTTAAACTGTATAAAGATCGTATTTTGAGTGCGAAATCTGACAACGTGTTAAGTACTTCTATCTCAGACCACCTAGAACGATAATTCATTCTGCTTTAGAACCTATTTGGACTTTCCCACTCCTACTTAGGCCCTCAATTGATTTGAATAAGTCCTTCACTATACTGAAAAACACTTTTTGTTAAACTGTATAAAGATCGTATTTTGAGTGCGAAATCTGACAACGTGTTAAGTACTTCTATCTCAGACCACCTAGAACGATAATTCATTCTGCTTTAGAACCTATATGGACTTTCCCACTCCTACTTAGGCCCTCAATTGATTTGAATAAGTCCTTCACTATACTGAAAAACACTTTTTGTTAAACTGTATAAAGATCGTATTTTGAGTGCGAAATCTGACAACGTGTTAAGTACTTCTCTCTCAGACCACCTAGAACGATAATTCATTCTGCTTTAGAACCTATTTGGACTTTCCCCACTCCTACTTAGGCCCTCAATTGATTTGAATAAGTTCTTCACTATACTGAAAAACACTTTTTGTTAAACTGTATAAAGATCGTATTTTGAGTGCGAAATCTGACAACGTGTTAAGTACTTCTATCTCAGACCACCTAGAACGATAATTCATTCTGCTTTAGAACCTATTTGGACTTTCCCACTCCTACTCAGGCCCTCAATTGATTTGAATAAGTCCTTCACTATACTGAAAAACACTTTTTGTTAAACTGTATAAAGATCGTATTTTGAGTGCGAAATCTGACAACGTGTTAAGTACTTCTATCTCAGACCACCTAGAACGATAATTCATTCTGCTTTAGAACCTATTTGGACTTTCCCACTCCTACTTAGGCCCTCAATTGATTTGAATAAGTCCTTCACTATACTGAAAAACACTTTTTGTTAAACTGTATAAAGATCGTATTTTGAGTGCGAAATCTGACAACGTGTTAAGTACTTCTATCTCAGACCACCTAGAACAATAATTCATTCTGCTTTAGAACCTATTTGGACTTTCCCACTCCTACTTAGGCCCTCAATTGATTTGAATAAGTCCTTCACTATACTGAAAAACACTTTTTGTTAAACTGTATAAAGATCGTATTTTGAGTGCGAAATCTGACAACGTGTTAAGTACTTCTATCTCAGACCAGCTAGAACGATAATTTTTTCTGCTTTAGAACCTAATTGGACTTTCCCACTCCTACATAGGCCCTCAATTGATTTGAATAAGTCCTTCACTATACTGAAAAACACTTTTTGTTAAACTGTATAAAGATCGTGTTTTGAGTGCGAAATCTGACAACGTGTTAAGTACTTCTATCTCAGACAACCTAGAACGATAATTCATTCTGCTTTAGAACTTATTTGGACTTTCCCACTCCTACTTAGGCCCTCAATTGATTTGAATAAGTCCTTCGCTATACTGAAAAACACTTTTTGTTAAACTGTATAAAGATCGTATTTTGAGTGCGAAATCTGACAACGTGTTAAGTACTTCTATCTCAGACCACCTAGAACGATAATTCATTCTGCTTTAGTACCTATTTGGACTTTCCCACTCCTACTTAGGCCCTCAATTGATTTGAATAAGTCCTTCACTATACTGAAAAACACTTTTTGTTAAACTGTATAAAGATCGTATTTTGAGTGCGAAATCTGACAACGTGTTAAGTACTTCTATCTCAGACCACCTAGAACGATAATTCATTCTGCTTTAGAACCTATTTGGACTTTCCCACTCCTACTTAGGCCCTCAACTGATTTGAATAAGTCCTTCACTATACTGAAAAACACTTTTTGTTAAACTGTATAAAGATCGTATTTTGAGTGCGAAATCTGACAACGTGTTAAGTACTTCTATCTCAGACCACCTAGAACGATAATTTTTTCTGCTTTAGAACCTAATTGGACTTTCCCACTCCTACATAGGCCCTCAATTGATTTGAATAAGTCCTTCACTATACTGAAAAACACTTTTTGTTAAACTGTATAAAGATCGTGTTTTGAGTGCGAAATCTGACAACGTGTTAAGTTCTTCTATCTCAGACAACCTAGAACGATAATTCATTCTGCTTTAGAACTTATTTGGACTTTCCCACTCCTACTTAGGCCCTCAATTGATTTGAATAAGTCCTTCGCTATACTGAAAAACACTTTTTGTTAAACTGTATAAAGATCGTATTTTGAGTGCGAAATCTGACAACGTGTTAAGTACTTCTATCTCAGACCACCTAGAACGATAATTCATTCTGCTTTAGTACCTATTTGGACTTTCCCACTCCTACTTAGGCCCTCAATTGATTTGAATAAGTCCTTCACTATACTGAAAAACACTTTTTGTTAAACTGTATAAAGATCGTATTTTGAGTGCGAAATCTGACAACGTGTTAAGTACTTCTATCTCAGACCACCTAGAACGATAATTCATTCTGCTTTAGAACCTATTTGGACTTTCCCACTCCTACTTAGGCCCTCAACTGATTTGAATAAGTCCTTCACTATACTGAAAAACACTTTTTGTTAAACTGTATAAAGATCGTATTTTGAGTGCGAAATCTGACAACGTGTTAAGTACTTCTATCTCAGACCACCTAGAACGATAATTCATTCTGCCTTAGAACCTATTTGGACTTTCCCACTCCTACTTAGGCCCTCAATTGATTTGAATAAGTCCTTCACTATACTGAAAAACACTTTTTTTTAAACTGTATAAAGATCGTGTTTTGAGTGCGAAATCTGACAACGTGTTAAGTACTTCTATCTCAGACCACCTAGAACGATAATTCATTCTGCTTTAGAACCTATTTGGACTTTCCCACTCCTACTTAGGCCCTCAATTGATTTGAATAAGTCCTTCACTATACTGAAAAACACTTTTTGTTAAACTGTATAAAGATCGTATTTTGAGTGCGAAATCTGACAACGTGTTAAGTACTTCTATCTCAGACCACCTAGAATGATAATTCATTCTGCTTTAGAACCTATTTGGACTTTCCCACTCCTACTTAGACCCTCAATTGATTTGAATAAGTCCTTCACTATACTGAAAAACACTTTTTGTTAAACTGTATAAAGATCGTATTTTGAGTGCGAAATCTGACAACGTGTTAAGTACTTCTATCTCAGACCACCTAGAACGATAATTCATTCTGCTTTAGAACCTATTTGGACTTTCCCACTCCTACTTAGGCCCTCAATTGATTTGAATAAGTCCTTCACTATACTGAAAAACACTTTTTGTTAAACTGTATAAAGATCGTATTTTGAGTGCGAAATCTGACAACGTGTTAAGTACTTCTATCTCAGACCACCTAGAACAATAATTCATTCTGATATAGAACCTATTTGGACTTTCCCACTCCTACCTAGGCCCTCAATTGATTTGAATAAGTCCTTCACTATACTGAAAAACACTTTTTGTTAACCTGTATAAAGATCGTATTTTGAGTGCGAAATCTGACAACGTGTTAAGTACTTCTATCTCAGACCACCTAGAACGATAATTCATTCTGATATAGAACCTATTTGGACATTCCCACTCCTACTTAGGCCCTCAATTGATTTGAATAAGTCCTTCACTATACTGAAAAACACTTTTTGTTAAACTGTATAAAGATCGTATTTTGAGTGCGAAATCTGACAACGTGTTAAGTACTTCTATCTCAGACCACCTAGAACGATAATTCATTCTGCTTTAGAACCTATTTGGACTTTCCCACTCCTACTTAGGCCCTCAATTGATTTGAATAAGTCCTTCACTATACTGAAAAACACTTTTTGTTAAACTGTATAAAGATCGTATTTTGAGTGCGAAATCTGACAACGTGTTAAGTACTTCTATCTCAGACCACCTAGAACGATAATTCATTCTGCTTTAGAACCTATTTGGACTTTCCCACTCCTACTTAGGCCCTCAATTGATTTGAATAAGTCCTTCACTATACTGAAAAACACTTTTTGTTAAACTGTATAAAGATCGTATTTTGAGTGCGAAATCTGACAACGTGTTAAGTACTTCTATCTCAGACCACCTAGAACGATAATTCATTCTGCTTTAGAACCTATTTGGACTTTCCCACTCCTACTTAGGCCCTCAATTGATTTGAATAAGTCCTTCACTATACTGAAAAACACTTTTTGTTAAACTGTATAAAGATCGTGTTTTGAGTGCGAAATCTGACAACGTGTTAAGTACTTCTATCTCAGACCACCTAGAACGATAATTCATTCTGCTTTAGAACCTATTTGGACTTTCCCACTCCTACTTAGGCCCTCAATTGATTTGAATAAGTCCTTCACTATACTGAAAAACACTTTTTGTTAAACTGTATAAAGATCGTATTTTGAGTGCGAAGTCTGACAACGTGTTAAGTACTTCTATCTCAGACCACCTAGAACGATAATTCATTCTGCTTTAGAACGTATTTGGACTCTCCCACTCCTACTTAGGCCCTCAATTGATTTGAATAAGTCCTTCACTATACTGAAAAACACTTTTTGTTAAACTGTATAAAGATCGTATTTTGAGTGCGAAATCTGACAACGTGTTAAGTACTTCTATCTCAGACCACCTAGAACGATAATTCATTCTGCGTTAGAACCTATTTGGACTTTCCCACTCCTACTTAGGCCCTCAATTGATTTGAATAAGTCCTTCACTATACTGAAAAACACTTTTTGTTAAACTGTATAAAGATCGTGTTTTGAGTGCGAAATCTGACAACGTGTTAAGTACTTCTATCTCAGACCACCTAGAACGATAATTCATTCTGCTTTAGAACCTATTTGGACTTTCCCACTCCTACTTAGGCCCTCAATTGATTTGAATAAGTCCTTCACTATACTGAAAAACACTTTTTGTTAAACTGTATAAAGATCGTATTTTGAGTGCGAAGTCTGACAACGTGTTAAGTACTTCTATCTCAGACAACCTAGAACGATAATTCATTCTGCTTTAGAACCTATTTGGACTTTCCCACTCCTACTTAGGCCCTCAATTGATTTGAATAAGTCCTTCACTATACTGAAAAACACTTTTTGTTAAACTGTATAAAGATCGTATTTTGAGTGCGAAATCTGACAACGTGTTAAGTACTTCTATCTCAGACCACCAAGAACGATAATTCATTCTGCTTTAGAACCTATTTGGACTTTCCCACTCCTACTTAGGCCCTCAATTGATTTGAATAAGTCCTTCACTATACTGAAAAACACTTTTTGTTAAACTGTATAAAGATCGTGTTTTGAGTGCAAAATCTGACAACGTGTTAAGTACTTCTATCTCAGACCACCTAGAACGATAATTCATTCTGCTTTAGAACCTATTTGAACTTTCCAACTCCTACTTAGGCCCTCAATTGATTTGAATAAGTCCTTCACTATACTGAAAAACACTTTTTGTTAAACTGTATAAAGATCGTATTTTGAGTGCGAAATCTGACAACGTGTTAAGTACTTCTATCTCTGACCACCTAGAACGATAATTCATTCTGCTTTAGAACCTATTTTGACTTTCCCACTCCTACTTAGGCCCTCAATTGATTTGAATAAGTCCTTCACTATACTGAAAAACACTTTTTGTTAAACTGTATAAAGATCGTATTTTGAGTGCGAAATCTGACAACGTGTTAAGTACTTCTATCTCAGACCACCTAGAACGATAATTCATTCTGCTTTAGAACCTATTTGGACTTTCCCACTCCTACTTAGGCCCTCAATTGATTTGAATAAGTCCTTCACTATACTGAAAAACACTTTTTGTTAAACTGTATAAAGATCGTATTTTGAGTGCGAAATCTGACAACGTGTTAAGTACTTCTATCTCAGACCACCTAGAACAATAATTCATTCTGATATAGAACCTATTTGGACTTTCCCACTCCTACCTAGGCCCTCAATTGATTTGAATAAGTCCTTCACTATACTGAAAAACACTTTTTGTTAACCTGTATAAAGATCGTATTTTGAGTGCGAAATCTGACAACGTGTTAAGTACTTCTATCTCAGACCACCTAGAACGATAATTCATTCTGATATAGAACCTATTTGGACATTCCCACTCCTACTTAGGCCCTCAATTGATTTGAATAAGTCCTTCACTATACTGAAAAACACTTTTTGTTAAACTGTATAAAGATCGTATTTTGAGTGCGAAATCTGACAACGTGTTAAGTACTTCTATCTCAGACCACCTAGAACGATAATTCATTCTGCTTTAGAACCTATTTGGACTTTCCCACTCCTACTTAGGCCCTCAATTGATTTGAATAAGTCCTTCACTATACTGAAAAACACTTTGTTAAACTGTATAAAGATCGTATTTTGAGTGCGAAATCTGACAACGTGTTAAGTACTTCTATCTCAGACCACCTAGAACGATAATTCATTCTACTTTAGAACCTATTTGGGCTTTCCCACTCCTACTTAGGCCCTCAATTGATTTGAATAAGTCCTTCACTATACTGAAAAACACTTTTTGTTAAACTGTATAAAGATCGTATTTTGAGTGCGAAATCTGACAACGTGTTAAGTACTTCTATCTCAGACAACCTAGAACGATAATCCTTTGGGCTTTAGAACCTAATTGTACTTTCCCACTCCTACTTAGGCGCTCAATTGATTTGAATAAGTCCTTCACTATACTGAAAAACAGTTTTTGTTAAACTGTATAAAGATCGTATTTTGAGTGCGAAGTCTGACAACGTGTTAAGTACTTCTATCTCAGACCACCTAGAACGATAATTCATTCTGCTTTACAACCTATTTGGACTTTCCCACTCCTACTTAGGCCCTCAATTGATTTGAATAAGTCCTTCACTATACTGAAAAACACTTTGTTAAACTGTATAAAGATCGTATTTTGAGTGCGAAATCTGACAACGTGTTAAGTACTTCTATCTCAGACCACCTAGAACGATAATTCATTCTGCTTTAGAACCTATTTGGACTTTCCCACTCCTACTTAGGCCCTCAATTGATTTGAATAAGTCCTTCACTATACTGAAAAACAGTTTTTGTTAAACTGTATAAAGATCGTATTTTGAGTGCGAAGTCTGACAACGTGTTAAGTACTTCTATCTCAGACCACCTAGAACGATAATTCATTCTGCTTTACAACCTATTTGGACTTTCCCACTCCTACTTAGGCCCTCAATTGATTTGAATAAGTCCTTCACTATACTGAAAAACACTTTGTTAAACTGTATAAAGATCGTATTTTGAGTGCGAAATCTGACAACGTCTTAAGTACTTCTATCTCAGACCACCTAGAACGATAATTCATTCTACTTTAGAACCTATTTGGGCTTTCCCACTCCTACTTAGGCCCTCAATTGATTTGAATAAGTCCTTCACTATACTGAAAAACACTTTTTGTTAAACTGTATAAAGATCGTATTTTGAGTGCGAAATCTGACAACGTGTTAAGTACTTCTATCTCAGACAACCTAGAACGATAATCCTTTGGGCTTTAGAACCTAATTGTACTTTCCCACACCTACTTAGGCGCTCAATTGATTTGAATAAGTCCTTCACTATACTGAAAAACACTTTTTGTTAAACTGTATAAAGATCGTGTTTTGAGTGCGAAATCTGGCAACGTGTTAAGTACTTCTATCTCAGACCACCTAGAACGATAATTCACTCTGCTTTAGAACCTATTTGGACTTTCCCACTCCTACTTAGGCCCTCAATTGATTTGAATAAGTCCTTCACTATACTGAAAAACACTTTTTGTTAAACTGTATAAAGATCATATTTTGAGTGCGAAATCTGACAACGTGTTAAGTACTTCTATCTCAGACCACCTAGAACGATAATTCATTCTGCCTCAGAACCTATTTGGACTTTCCCACTCCTACTTAGGCCCTCAATTGATTTGAATAAGTCCTTCACTATACTGAAAAACACTTTTTGTTAAACTGTATAAAGATCGTATTTTGAGTGCGAAATCTGACAACGTGTTAAGTACTTCTATCTCAGACCACCTAGAACGATAATTCATTCTGCTTTAGAACCTATTTGGACTTTCCCACTCCTACTTAGGCCCTCAATTGATTTGAATAAGTCCTTCACTATACTGAAAAACACTTTTTGTAAAACTGTATAAAGATCGTATTTTGAGTGCGAAATCTGACAACGTGTTAAGTACTTCTATCTCAGACCACCTAGAACGATAATTCATTCTGCTTTAGAACCTATTTGGACTTTCCCACTCCTACTTAGGCCCTCAATTGATTTGAATAAGTCCTTTACTATACTGAAAAACACTTTGTTAAACTGTATAAAGATCGTATTTTGAGTGCGAAATCTGACAACGTGTTAAGTACTTCTATCTCAGACCACCTAGAACGATAATTCATTCTGCTTTAGAACCTATTTGGACTTTCCCACTCCTACTTAGGCCCTCAATTGATTTGAATAAGTCCTTCACTATACTGAAAAACACTTTTTGTTAAACTGTGTAAAGATCGTATTTTGAGTGCGAAATCTGACAACGTGTTAAGTACTTCTATCTCAGACCACCTAGAACGATAATTCATTCTGCTTTAGAACCTATTTGGACTTTCCAACTCCTACTTAGGCCCTCAATTGATTTGAATAAGTCCTTCACTATACTGAAAAACACTTTTTGTTAAACTGTATAAAGATCGTATTTTGAGTGCGAAATCTGACAACGTGTTAAGTACTTCTATCTCAGACAACCTAGAACGATAATTCATTCTGCTTTAGAACCTATTTGGACTTTCCCACTCCTACTTAGGCCCTCAATTGATTTGAATAAGTCCTTCACTATACTGAAAAACACTTTTTGTTAAACTGTATAAAGATCGTATTTTGAGTGCGAAATCTGACAACGTGTTAAGTACTTCTATCTCAGACAACCTAGAACGATAATCCCTTGGGCTTTAGAACCTAATTGTACTTTCCCACTCCTACTTAGGCGCTCAATTGATTTGAATAAGTCCTTCACTATACTGAAAAACACTTTTTGTTAAACTGTATAAAGATCGTGTTTTGAGTGCGAAATCTGACAACGTGTTAAGTACTTCTATCTCAGACCACCTAGAACGATAATTCATACTGCTTTAGAACCTATTTGGACTTTCCCACTCCTACTTAGGCCCTCAATTGATTTGAATAAGTCCTTCACTATACTGAAAAACACTTTTTGTTAAACTGTATAAAGATCGTATTTTGAGTGCGAAATCTGACAACGTGTTAAGTACTTCTATCTCAGACAACCTAGAACGATAATCCCTTGGGCTTTAGAACCTAATTGTACTTTCCCATTCCTACTTAGGCGCTCAATTGATTTGAATAAGTCCTTCACTATACTGAAAAACACTTTTTGTTAAACTGTATAAAGATCGTGTTTTGAGTGCGAAATCTGACAACGTGTTAAGTTCTTCTATCTCAGACCACCTAGAACGATAATTCATTCTGCTTTAGAACCTATTTGGACTTTCCCACTCCTACTTAGGCCCTCAATTGATTTGAATAAGTCCTTCACTATACTGAAAAACACTTTTTGTTAAACTGTATAAAGATCGTATTTTGAGTGCGAAATCTGACAACGTGGGAAGTACTTCTATCTCAGACCACCTAGAACGATAATTCATTCTGCTTTAGAAGCTATTTGGACTTTCCCACTCCTACTTAGGCCCTCAATTGATTTGAATAAGTCCTTCACTATACTGAAAAACACTTTTTGTTAAACTATATAAAGATCGTATTTTGAGTGCGAAATCTGACAACGTGTTAAGTACTTCTATCTCAGACCACCTAGAACGATTATTCATTCTGCTTTAGAACCTATTTGGACTTTCCCACTCCTACTTAGGCCCTCAATTGATTTGAATAAGTCCTTCACTATACTGAAAAACACTTTTTGTTAAACTGTATAAAGATCGTATTTTGAGTGCGAAATCTGACAACGTGTTAAGTACTTCTATCTCAGACCACCTAGAACGATAATTCATTCTGCTTTAGAACCTATTTGAACTTTCCCACTCCTACTTAGGCCCTCAATTGATTTGAATAAGTCCTTCACTATACTGAAAAACACTTTTTGTTAAACTGTATAAAGATCGTATTTTGAGTGCGAAATCTGACAACGTGTTAAGTACTTCTATCTCAGACCACCTAGAACGATAATTCATTCTGCTTTAGAACCTATTTGGACTTTCCCACTCCTACTTAGGCCCTCAATTGATTTGAATAAGTCCTTCACTATACTGAAAAACACTTTTTGTTAAACTGTATAAAGATCGTATTTTGAGTGCGAAATCTGACAACGTGTTAAGTACTTCTATCTCAGACCACCTAGAACGATAATTCATTCTGCTTTAGAACCTATTTAGACTTTTCCACTCCTACTTAGGCCCTCAATTGATTTGAATAAGTCCTTCACTATACTGAAAAACACTTTTTGTTAAACTGTATAAAGATCGTATTTTGAGTGCGAAATCTGACAACGTGTTAAGTACTTCTATCTCAGACAACCTAGAACGATAATCCCTTGGGCTTTAGAACCTAATTGTACTTTCCCACTCCTACTTAGGCGCTCAATTGATTTGAATAAGTCCTTCACTATACTGAAAAACACTTTTTGTTAAACTGTATAAAGATCGTGTTTTGAGTGCGAAATCTGACAACGTGTTAAGTACTTCTATCTCAGACCACCTAGAACGATAATTCTTTCTGCTTTAGAACCTATTTGGACTTTCCCACTCCTACTTAGGCCCTCAATTGATTTGAATAAGTCCTTCACTATACTGAAAAACACTTTTTGTTAAACTGTATAAAGATCGTATTTTGAGTGCGAAATCTGACAACGTGGGAAGTACTTCTATCTCAGACCACCTAGAACGATAATTCATTCTGCGTTAGAACCTATTTGGACTTTCCCACTCCTACTTAGGCCCTCAATTGATTTGAATAAGTCCTTCACTATACTGAAAAACACTTTTTGTTAAACTGTATAAAGATCGTATTTTGAGTGCGAAATCTGACAACGTGTTAAGTACTTCTATCTCAGACCACCTAGAACAATAATTAGCTCTGTACAACGCAGGAAAAAACCCACTCAGTGGGTGCACACTAGACTCAAATAATTGCTTAGCCTCACCACAGGAGGCTGAAGAGCACTCGGTGAGTGCTGACACACACGACCTAAATAATTGCTTTGCTTGGTCACAGGCGGTCTTGAGCAAAAGAAAAAACAAAGACACGCACTGCTCAAGCCGTCACTGTGTTGCCCAAGAAAGAGCGCTGCAACGCAGCACTGCTACAAAAAGAAGAAGGCACTCGATGAGTGCTCACAGGACTCAAACAATTGCAGCGCTTCATCACAGGAGGCTCAGAGCAAGCACAAAAAAAAGCTCAGGCCATCACTGTGAGCGCTGAAAAGCAAAGAGAGCACAACGTGCGAACTCAGCGTTTGAGGGTTGAAGACAGCTGTTGTTCCGCCAAACAAGCAAACAAATGCTCTGAAAGAGAGCATTTAGTCTAACATGAAAAGAAACATAAACACAGAAACACACCGAAACGCAACGAAAGACGCCCGCAAAACTCGCCCGCACCGCGCGTACGTCCCCATCATGAGGTGCACCAAAGCCCAGAGGGGGGGGGGGAGCCGACTAACCGGCGTCTCAACGGGACAGGGGGGGAGGTGCACCCCATGGGGCGAAACGCCCTCACCTTATAATAATAGTATACATAAGTAATAAGGGGAGGGAAGATCAACCCCTCAACCAATATGGCTGAAAATTGGAGTAGAGTTTTCCCACATTATATGAGGACTACAGTGCTTATACTGGTACCCCAAAACAACATTTTCCCATTTTCCCAAGGAAATTACATGATTTTGTGAATATATTCACGGAGGTTGGGGGGGGGGGGGTCACTTGCAGAGTGAAAATTGACCCCCTAGATCTCGGAAAACCCTATACAAAATATATATGGGGAGAATTCCCATTACAAATGGAGTTGAACAAGCCTATTCGTGCAGTCAAAGTGATTATTTTCACCATTTCACATGTAGAAACGTGAAACGTACCAGTCACTAAAAGGTCCAAATGACCGTATGTGTCGAGGCCAATTTCTCAAAAACGGCTGAAAGAAACAAAACGCCATTTACAGGGATTCAAGTAGGGCTCAAGCTGAGTTCAAATCAACAAACAGATCAAAAATCGGTCCCCTCTACGAGGAGATATTCCAACATCAAGGTACCGTACCAATTGACCAAAATGACCCATTTGGATGTCCTGTTTCTGTGTACTATAACCAATAACCACTCATACATGAACTATACATAAAATATACATATTCAGAATCTACGTTATACGTGCTGTTCAAATCACTAATTTTTACACGTGCTTTTATGAAATTCGGAGTTCAGAAAGTGACCAGACCTGGCAGTCATCCGCTTCTGGGGACAAAATGGGGTCAAGTTCCCTGGCCAATTTCTCTAAAACGGCTGAACAAAAAAACGCCCTTAGTACAGTTTGAAGCACTGCTTGAGATACGCATCATATTAAAAAATGAGCCCAATCGGTGCATTCTTCAAGGAGTTATAGCAAAAATAAGGTACGGTACCAAATGGCCCCAGAAGAGAGATACGCCAGATTCAGAGCTAAAATTGACCTTCTGAACGACATAAAATGGACTGTAAAACATATATGGGGACAATCCCCATTACTAAACGAATCTAACGAACCAACTATTGAGTCTAAAACAGCGAATTTTGATGGTGAAACACGTACATACACGAAATGTACCGGACACGAAATGGTAAAAATGGAGGTATGTGTCCTGGCCAATTTCTCGAAAACGGCTGAAAGAAACAAAACGCTATTTACAGGGATTCAAGTACGGCTCAAGCTGAGTTCAAATCAACAAACAGATCAAAAATCGGTTCACTCTACGAGGAGATATTCTAACATAAAGGTACCGTACCAAATGTCAAAATTGACCAAGTACGGCTCATTTTTCGCTAAAATTCACCACCTGGACTCCATAAAACTGCATACAAAATATATAGTAAGACTCCCCACTAACTGAGGATTCTAAAACACTAACATTTATTGGGTAAATCGGGTGTTTTGTTGTACCGAAATTTGGGTCACCCAGAATAGCCCGAAAATTCGACCTATTTCAAATTTGAACATTAATAACTTTTTGATTAGGCCGATTTGGGAAACCAACTAAACACTGCAAGCAAGAGGGGTTCAGTGCTAACAAAATGCGACCACTCCCGTTTAATTTGGTTCAGTACTTTAGCAGATATTAACAAATTACTGTTCTGTACCACATTTATTGGGCTAAAATCGAAGCCCAAGATCTCCGGAACAGACGTAAAACAACGTGAAACAGCGTTCCCGGCGCATTTGTGGGTGTAACTCTGGTCCACTTCCACGTTCTAGGTCACGGCAAACCTTCATGGTGAGGTGGGAAAAAATTTCCCACCTCACCATGAAGGATATGATGTTTTGTGTGTTTTGACACAAAACAACATCCAAAGAAATTTGACGAAATCGTGAAAAAAGAAAAATTGTTGAGTTAACCCCATTTATTGGTACAATTAGCTTCAAGGACTTAAATACTGTCCAGTAAACACAAAAAGCACGCCTAAAAACTTGTTCAATTGCAAAAAAACACCACTTCACTCATTCATTTGGTCAAATTACCTATTTTGACTACCAAGTTTCACGTTTCGCTAAAATAAACCATCAAAACTTGTGAAAAAATGGTAAATAATATAAATAGTGACACTTACTAACTGAGCAATCTAAAACACTATAATTTTTATTCTTGACACCAAAAATTTCGACATTATTTCACCGCCGAAATAGCCGAAAACGGCTGATAATCGAGGTTGGGTGCCTACAGAGCCAAAATTGTCCCCCTCAATTCCATAAAACCATATAGAAAATGTATACGGAGATACTCCTCACTAACATACAAATTCAACGAACCCATATAAGTAGGGATGCTATGATTTTTTGGGGCACCCAGTTTTGGGGAACACCAATATCACTAAAAAAATGTTGACTTTTTTTCAAATTTACCAGTCAATTACTTTTTCACCATGCCGATTTAGGACAATACATTAACAGCAAATGCAAGGCGATTACAGCATAAGAAAAATAAGCCTACGTTCGAATAAATTGATAGAGTACTTTAGAAAATATGACCAAATTACTGAAATGTACCCCTTTTTTGAGCTAGAAGCAGAGACAGAGTTCTTCAGAAATCAAGCATAAATGAGTAGAACAGCCAAGCTAACGTGTTTGTGGTAGTAGCTTAGGTCCACATAGTAGTTCTTTGTCACGGCAAGCCCTCATGGGGAGGTGGGAATAAATTCCCAACTCTCCATGAAGGCTATGATGTTTTGAGTGGTTTGAAAAAAAACAACACACCCACAGAAATCTGTTGAAATTTTCAAAAATGAAAACTTGTTGAATTAACTATTACCACCGCCAACGTTGGCTTCAAGGACAAGAATGTGGTGTAGACAACGCGAATTAATCAGGGAAAAGACGTATCATTGAAATTTTAACATTCCATCTACAAAGAAAAAAAACGGCAAGTTTTCGATGAATTGCAACAAAATAACATACTAAAAAGCAAGTGCCGATTAACCAATGATAAAGGAGAGCTCGCCCATTACTGATTTTAAAAAATGCGTGTTTGATCACAGAAATTAAAGCAATACTTTTGCCGAAATTGCACAATTTCTGAAAAACAACGTTGCTTTTGTTATTTCGTCCAAGAAAATCTTCTTAGAAACCACGCAAGACTGAGTGGCTAATCAATTGAAAGCAGGTTTCCAGATGTCTAAAATGATCTCTTCAGAGGCTTATTTAATCAAAAATTTGATGGTGATCAGCAAAAAAGCCGCCAAAAGATTGAGAGAAGTCAGTTGGTTAACAGAATGTACCAAATGGAAAAATTTCTCTGCCGTTTCACGTTTCGCTAAAATACAACATCAAAACGTGTATAGAATTAGTACAATGAGTATATATATATATATATAAAGATACTCCTCATTAACTGAGCAATATAAGACACCACACTTTATAATCTTGACCCAAAAAATTCAACTTTTCTATGTCACTGCCGAAATAACCGAAATTGGCCGAAAATCGAGGTTCGGTGCATACAGAGCAAAAATTGACCACTCCAACTCCGCAAAACCATATAGAAAACGTACATGGGAATACTCCCCACTAACATACAAATCCAACGTAATGTAGGGATGCTATGGTTTTTTGGGGCACCCAATTTTGGGGAACACCAATATCACTAAAAAAATGGTGACTTCTTTTCAAATTTACCAATCATTTACTTTTTTACCAGAACGAATTAGGGTAAAACAATTAAAAAAAATACCAGACGGTTACAATAATAACAAAATAAGCATATGCTGGTAGAGTTTAGCTGAGCACTTGACCACCTATCAACAAAACAACTAATTGTACCTCTATCAATCTGAATCTGAAAGACTTAAAAAAAATGGAAGCTACATTGGGACCATATGTCGTTACCGCTTCTATAATAGTGTAATCTAGTTCTCCAGAGATCTATTTTATGCAGGTATATTAGTTTTTGATTTAATATATAGGGAAGAGTGATTGCATTCAAGTTGATCCACTTTAAAACCACTGCGTTTCCTGTTATTATGATTTAAAGAATTTAAAGTATTTTAAACCGTTTTTTTGGAACTTCTGTTTTGATATTCAATTCAGACGACCCAAATGGCTCACAAATTACTTGTACGATCTAGAAACGTCAGTAACGCTGAAGAGTGGGAAACCTTTATATTAGGTTAACCGTAGCTTTGCTAAAAATTATAAACGGCAGGAAATAGTTCCATAAGTGTTTGTTTTGTCCTCTATACTTTCCAGAGAGCCCAATTTCGGAAAGATTCACCTAAAGTTAACAGGCAAACTTCAGTTCGACGGACAGGGTTTTGAAGCAGTGCTTATGTTGGAAAATGGGATTAGTTCGAATTAAGAAGAATAACAATCTGATTCTGAAAGACTTTAAACAAATGGAAGCTAAATGAGGACCATATGTCGTTACCGGTTCTATATACGTATAATCCCATTTTCCAGAGATCTACATTATAAAGGAATAATAGTTTTTGATTTAATATATAGGGAAGAGTGATTGCATTCAAGTTGATCCACTTTAAAACCACTGCGTTTCCTGTTGTTATGATATAAAGAAATTAAAGTCTCTTTAAACAGTTTTTCTGAAACTTCAGGATTGATATTCAATTCAGACAACCCAAATGGCTTCCAAATAACTTGTTTGATCCAGAAACATCAATGGGGCTGAAGAGTGGGAAACCTTTATATTATGATTAACCGTAGATTTGCTTAACTTAATAAACGGCAGGAAATAGTTCCATAAATGTTTGTTTTGTCCCCTATACTTTCTAGAGAGCCCAATTTCGGAAAGAGGCACCTAAAACTAACAGGCAAACTTCACTTCGACGAACAGGGTTTTGAAGCAGTGCTTATGTTGGAAAATGGAATTAGTTCGAATTAAGAAGAATAACAATCTGATTCTGAAAGACTTTAAACAAATGGAAGCTAAATGAGGACCATATGTCGTTACCGGTTCTATATACGTATAATCCCGTTTTCCAGAGATCTACCTTATGCAGGAATAATAGTTTTTGATTTAATATATAGGGAAGAGTGATTGCATTCAAGTTGATCCACTTTAAAACCACTGCGTTTCCTGTTGTTATGATTTAAAGAAATTAAAGTCTCTTTAAACAGTTTTTCTGAAACTTCAGGATTGATATTCAATTCAGGCAACCCAAATGGCTTCCAAATTACTTGTTCGATCTAGAAACTTCAGTAGGGCTGAAGAGTGGGAAACCTTTATATTAAACTTAACCGTAGCTTTGCTAAACTTAATAAACGGCAGGAAATAGTTGCATAAATGTTTGTTTTGTCCTCTATACTTTCTAGAGAGCAGAGAGCCCAATTTCGGAAAGAGGCACCTAAATTTAACAGGCAAACTTCAGTTGGACGAACAGGGTTTTGAAGCAGTTCTTATGTTGGAAAATGTTGGAAAATGGATTTAGTTCGAATTAAGAAGAATAACAAACTGATTCTGAAAGACTTTAAACAAATGGAAGCTAAATGAGGACCATATGTCGTTACCGGTTCTATATACGTATAATCCAGTTTTCCAGAGAGCTACTTTAAGCAGGAATAGTAGTTTTTGACTTATTATATAGGGAAGAGTGATTGTATTCAAATTGATCCACTTTAAAACCACTGCGTGTCCTGTTGTTATGATTTAAATAAACTAAAGTCTCTTTAAACCGTTTTTCTGAAATTTCAGGACTGATATTCAATTCAGACAACCCAAATGGCTCACAAATTACTTGTTCGATCTAGAAACATAAGTAGGGCTGAAGAGTGGGAAACCTTTATATTAGGTTAACCGTAGCTTTGCTAAAATTTATAAACGGCAGGAAATAGTTCCATAAGTGTTTGTTTTGTCCTCTATACTTTCCAGAGAGCCCAATTTCGGAAAGATTCAACTAAAATTAACAGGCAAACTTCAGTTCGACGGACAGGGTTTTGAAGCAGTGCTTATGTTGGAAAATGGAATTATTTCGAACTAAGAAGAATAACAATCTGATTCTGAAAGACTTTAAACAAATGGAAGCTAAATGAGGACCATATGTCGTTACCGGTTCTATATACGTAAAATACAGTTTTTCAGAGATGTACTTTATGCAGGAATAATATTTTTTGATTTAATAAATAGGGAAGAGTGATTGCATTCAAGTTGATCCACTTTAAAACCACTGCGATTCCTGTTGTTATGATTTAAAGAAATTAAAGTCTCTTTAAACCGTTTTTCTGAAACTTCAGGATTGATATTCACTACAGACAACTCAATTGGCTCACAAATTTCTTGTTCGATCTAGAAACATCATTAGGGCTGAAGAGTGGGAAACCTTTATATTAAACTTAACCGTAGCTTTGCTAAAATTAATAAACGGCAGGAATTAGTTCCATAAATGTTTGTTTTATCCTCTAAACTTTCTAGAGAGACCAGTTTCGTAAAAATGCACCTAAAATTAACAGGCAATCTTCAATTCGACGGACAGGAAATTGAAGCAGTGCTTATGTTGGAAAATGGAATTAGTTCGAATTAAGAAGAATAACAATCTGATTCTGAAAGACTTTAAATAAATGGAAGCTAAATGAGGACCATATGTCGTTACCGGTTCTATATACTTATAATCCAGTTTTCCAGAGATCTACTTTATGCAGGAATAATAGTTTTTGATTTAATATTAGATAAGAGTGATTGCATTCAAATTGATCCACTTTAAAACCACTGTGTTTCCTGTTGTTATGATTTGAAGAAATTAAAGTTTTTAAAGCGTTTTTCTGAAACTTCAGGATTGATATTCAATTTAGACAACCCAAATGACTTCCAAATTACTTGTTCGATCTAGAAACATCAGTGGGGCTGAAGAGTGGGAAACCTTTATATTATACTTAACCGTAGATTTGCTAAACTTAATAAACGGCAGGAAATAGTTCCATAAATGTTTGTTTTGTCCTCTATACTTTGTAGAGCCCAATTTCAAAAAGATGCACCTAAAATTAACAGGCAAACTTCAGTTCGACGGACAGGGTTTTGAAGCAGTGCTTATGTTGGAAAATGGAATTTATTCGAATTAAGAAGAATAACAATCTGATTCTGAAAGACTTTAAATAAATGGAAGCTAAATGAGGACCATATGTCGTTACCGGTTCTATATACTTATAATCCAGTTTTTCAGAGATCTACTTTATGCAGGAATAATAGTTTTTGATTTAATATTAGATAAGAGTGATTGCATTCAAATTGATCCACTTTAAAACCACTGTGTTTCCTGTTGTTATGATTTGAAGAAATTAAAGTCTCTTTAAAGCGTTTTTCTGAAACTTCAGGATTGATATTCAATTTAGACAACCCAAATGACTTCCAAATTACTTGTTCGATCTAGAAACATCAGTGGGGCTGAAGAGTGGGAAACCTTTATATTATACTTAACCGTAGATTTGCTAAACTTAATAAACGGCAGGAAATAGTTCCATAAATGTTTGTTTTGTCCTCTATACTTTGTAGAGCCCAATTTCAAAAAGATGCACCTAAAATTAACAGGCAAACTTCAGTTCGACGGACAGGGTTTTGAAGCAGTGCTTATGTTGGAAAATGGAATTATTTCGAACTAAGAAGAATAACAATCTGATTCTGAAAGACTTTAAACAAATGGAAGCTAAATGAGGACCATATGTCGTTACCGGTTCTATATACGTATAATACAGTTTTTCAGAGATGTACTTTATGCAGGAATAATATTTTTTGATTTAATAAATAGGGAAGAGTGATTGCATTCAAGTTGATCCACTTTAAAACCACTGCGATTCCTGTTGTTATGATTTAAAGAAATTAAAGTCTCTTTAAACCGTTTTTCTGAAACTTCAGGATTGATATTCACTACAGACAACTCAATTGGCTCACAAATTTTTTGTTCGATCTAGAAACATCATTAGGGCTGAAGAGTGGGAAACCTTTATATTAAACTTAACCGTAGCTTTGCTAAAATTAATAAACGGCAGGAATTAGTTCCATAAATGTTTGTTTTATCCTCTAAACTTTCTAGAGAGGCCAGTTTCGTAAAAATGCACCTAAAATTAACAGGCAATCTTCAATTCGACGGACAGGAAATTGAAGCAGTGCTTATGTTGGAAAATGGAATTAGTTCGAATTAAGAAGAAAAACAATCTGATTCTGAAAGACTTTAAATAAATGGAAGCTAAATGAGGACCATATGTCGTTACCGGTTCTATATACTTATAATCCAGTTTTCCAGAGATCTACTTTATGCAGGAATAATAGTTTTTGATTTAATATTAGATAAGAGTGATTGCATTCAAATTGATCCACTTTAAAACCACTGTGTTTCCTGTTGTTATGATTTGAAGAAATTAAAGTCTCTTTAAAGCGTTTTTCTGAAACTTCAGGATTGATATTCAATTTAGACAACCCAAATGACTTCCAAATTACTTGTTCGATCTAGAAACATCAGTGGGGCTGAAGAGTGGGAAACCTTTATATTATACTTAACCGTAGATTTGCTAAACTTAATAAACGGCAGGAAATAGTTCCATAAATGTTTGTTTTGTCCTCTATACTTTGTAGAGCCCAATTTCAAAAAGATGCACCTAAAATTAACAGGCAAACTTCAGTTCGACGGACAGGGTTTTGAAGCAGTGCTTATGTTGGAAAATGGAATTAGTTGGAATTAAGAAGAATAACAATCTGATTCTGAAAGACTTTAAACAAATGGAAGCTAAATGAGGACCATATGTCGTTACCGGTTCTATATACGTATAATCCCGTTTTCCAGAGATCTACATTATGCAGGAATAATAGTTTTTGATTTAATATATAGGGAAGAGTGATTGCATTCAAGTTGATCCACTTTAAAACCACTGCGTTTCCTGTTGTTATGATTTAAAGAAATTAAAGTCTCTTTAAACAGTTTTTCTGAAACTTCAGGATTGATATTCAATTCAGGCAACCCAAATGGCTTCCAAATTACTTGTTCGATCTAGAAACTTCAGTAGGGCTGAAGAGTGGGAAACCTTTATATTAAACTTAACCGTAGCTTTGCTAAACTTAATAAACGGCAGGAAATAGTTGCATAAATGTTTGTTTTCTCCTCTATACTTTCTAGAGAGCAGAGAGCCCAATTTCGGAAAGAGGCACCTAAAATTAACAGGCAAACTTCAGTTTAACGAACAGGGTTTTGAAGCAGTTCTTATGTTGGAAAATGGATTTAGTTCGAATTAAGAAGAATAACAAACTGATTCTGAAAGACTTTAAACAAATGGAAGCTAAATGAGGACCATATGTCGTTACCGGTTCTATATACGTATAATCCCGTTTTCCAGAGATCTACTTTATGCAGGAATAATAGTTTTTGATTTAATATTAGATAAGAGTGATTGCATTCAAATTGATCCACTTTAAAACCACTGTGTTTCCTGTTGTTATGATTTGAAGAAATTAAAGTCTCTTTAAAGCGTTTTTCTGAAACTTCAGGATTGATATTCAATTTAGACAACCCAAATGACTTCCAAATTACTTGTTCGATCTAGAAACATCAGTGGGGCTGAAGAGTGGGAAACCTTTATATTATACTTAACCGTAGATTTGCTAAACTTAATAAACGGCAGGAAATAGTTCCATAAATGTTTGTTTTGTCCTCTATACTTTGTAGAGCCCAATTTCAAAAAGATGCACCTAAAATTAACAGGCAAACTTCAGTTCGACGGACAGGGTTTTGAAGCAGTGCTTATGTTGGAAAATGGAATTAGTTGGAATTAAGAAGAATAACAATCTGATTCT
The DNA here is from genome assembly GCF_964194025.1 of Convolutriloba macropyga. Lineage (NCBI taxonomy): Eukaryota > Metazoa > Xenacoelomorpha > Acoela > Convolutidae > Convolutriloba > Convolutriloba macropyga. The sequence goes on along the minus strand of NC_134470.1, from coordinate 53,202,206 downwards.
GAAAGACTTTAAACAAATGGAAGCTAAATGAGGACCATATGTCGTTACCGGTTCTATATACGTATAATCCCGTTTTCCAGAGATCTACATTATGCAGGAATAATAGTTTTTGATTTAATATATAGGGAAGAGTGATTGCATTCAAGTTGATCCACTTTAAAACCACTGCGTTTCCTGTTGTTATGATTTAAAGAAATTAAAGTCTCTTTAAACAGTTTTTCTGAAACTTCAGGATTGATATTCAATTCAGGCAACCCAAATGGCTTCCAAATTACTTGTTCGATCTAGAAACTTCAGTAGGGCTGAAGAGTGGGAAACCTTTATATTAAACTTAACCGTAGCTTTGCTAAACTTAATAAACGGCAGGAAATAGTTGCATAAATGTTTGTTTTCTCCTCTATACTTTCTAGAGAGCAGAGAGCCCAATTTCGGAAAGAGGCACCTAAAATTAACAGGCAAACTTCAGTTTAACGAACAGGGTTTTGAAGCAGTTCTTATGTTGGAAAATGGATTTAGTTCGAATTAAGAAGAATAACAAACTGATTCTGAAAGACTTTAAACAAATGGAAGCTAAATGAGGACCATATGTCGTTACCGGTTCTATATACGTATAATCCCGTTTTCCAGAGATCTAAATTATGCAGGAATAATAGTTTTTGATTTAATATATAGGGAAGAGTGATTGCATTCAAGTTGGTCCACTTTAAAACCACTGCGTTTCCTGTTGTTATGATTTAAATAAACTAAAGTCTCTTTAAACCGTTTTTCTGAAATTTCAGGACTGATATTCAATTCAGACAACCCAAATGGCTCACAAATTACTTGTTCGATCTAGAAACATAAGTAGGGCTGAAGAGTGGGAAACCTTTATATTAGGTTAACCGTAGCTTTGCTAAAATTTATAAACGGCAGGAAATAGTTCCATAAGTGTTTGTTTTGTCCTCTATACTTTCCAGAGAGCCCAATTTCGGAAAGATTCAACTAAAATTAACAGGCAAACTTCAGTTCGACGGACAGGGTTTTGAAGCAGTGCTTATGTTGGAAAATGGAATTAGTTCGAACTAAGAAGAATAACAATCTGATTCTGAAAGACTTTAAACAAATGGAAGCTAAATGAGGACCATATGTCGTTACCGGTTCTATATACGTATAATATAGTTTTTCAGAGATGTACTTTATGCAGGAATAATATTTTTTGATTTAATAAATAGGGAAGAGTGATTGCATTCAAGTTGATCCACTTTAAAACCACTGCGGTTCCTGTTGTTATGATTTAAAGAAATTAAAGTCTCTTTAAACCGTTTTTCTGAAACTTCAGGATTGATATTCACTACAGACAACTCAATTGGCTCACAAATTTTTTGTTCGATCTAGAAACATCATTAGGGCTGAAGAGTGGGAAACCTTTATATTAAACTTAACCGTAGCTTTGCTAAAATTAATAAACGGCAGGAATTAGTTCCATAAATGTTTGTTTTATCCTCTAAACTTTCTAGAGAGACCAGTTTCGTAAAAATGCACCTAAAATTAACAGGCAATCTTCAATTCGACGGACAGGAAATTGAAGCAGTGCTTACGTTGGAAAATGGAATTAGTTCGAATTAAGAAGAATAACAATCTGATTCTGAAAGACTTTAAATAAATGGAAGCTAAATGAGGACCATATGTCGTTACCGGTTCTATATACTTATAATCCAGTTTTCCAGAGATCTACTTTATGCAGGAATAATAGTTTTTGATTTAATATTAGATAAGAGTGATTGCATTCAAATTGATCCACTTTAAAACCACTGTGTTTCCTGTTGTTATGATTTGAAGAAATTAAAGTCTCTTTAAAGCGTTTTTCTGAAACTTCAGGATTGAAATTCAATTTAGACAACCCAAATGACTTCCAAATTACTTGTTCGATCTAGAAACATCAGTGGGGCTGAAGAGTGGGAAACCTTTATATTATACTTAACCGTAGATTTGCTAAACTTAATAAACGGCAGGAAATAGTTCCATAAATGTTTGTTTTGTCCTCTATACTTTGTAGAGCCCAATTTCAAAAAGATGCACCTAAAATTAACAGGCAAACTTCAGTTCGACGGTCAGGGTTTTGAAGCAGTGCTTATGTTGGAAAATGGAATTAGTTGGAATTAAGAAGAATAACAATCTGATTCTGAAAGACTTTAAACAAATGGAAGCTAAATGAGGACCATATGTCGTTACCGGTTCTATATACGTATAATCCCGTTTTCCAGAGATCTACATTATGCAGGAATAATAGTTTTTGATTTAATATATAGGGAAGAGTGATTGCATTCAAGTTGATCCACTTTAAAACCACTGCGTTTCCTGTTGTTATGATTTAAAGAAATTAACGTCTCTTTAAACCGTTTTTCTGAAACTTCAGGATTGATATTCACTACAGACAACTCAATTGGCTCACAAATTTCTTGTTCGATCTAGAAACATCATTAGGGCTGAAGAGTGGGAAACCTTTATATTAAACTTAACCGTAGCTTTGCTAAAATTAATAAACGGCAGGAATTAGTTCCATAAATGTTTGTTTTATCCTCTAAACTTTCTAGAGAGACCAGTTTCGTAAAAATGCACCTAAAATTAACAGGCAAACTTCAATTCGACGGACAGGAAATTGAAGCAGTGCTTATGTTGGAAAATGGAATTAGATCGAATTAAGAAGAATAACAATCTGATTCTGAAAGACTTTAAATAAATGGAAGCTAAATGAGGACCATATGTCGTTACCGGTTCTATATACTTCTAATCCAGTTTTCCAGATATCTACTTTATGCAGGAATAATAGTTTTTGATTTAATATTAGATAAGAGTGATTGCATTCAAATTGGTCCAATTTAAAACCACTGTGTTTCCTGTTGTTATGATTTAAAGAAATTAAAGTCTCTTTAAAGCGTTTTTCTGAAACTTCAGGATAGATATTCAATTTAGACAACCCAAATGACTTCCAAATTACTTGTTCGATCTAGAAACATCAGTGGGGCTGAAGAGTGGGAAACCTTTATATTATACTTAACCGTAGATTTGCTAAACTTAATAAACGGCAGGAAATAGTTCCATAAATGTTTGTTTTGTCCTCTATACTTTGTAGAGCCCAATTTCAAAAAGATGCACCTAAAATTAACAGGCAAACTTCAGTTCGACGGACAGGGTTTTGAAGCAGTGCTTATGTTGGAAAATGGAATTAGTTCGAATTAAGAAGAATAACAATCTGATTCTGAAAGACTTTAAACAAATGGAAGCTAAATGAGGACCATATGTCGTTACCGGTTCTATATACGTATAATCCCGTTTTACAGAGATCTACATTATGCAGGAATAATAGTTTTTGATTTAATATATAGGGAAGAATGATTGCATTCAAGTTGATCCACTTTAAAACCACTGCGTTTCCTGTTGTTATGATTTAAAGAAATTAAAGTCTCTTTAAGCAGTTTTTCTGAAACTTCAGGATTGATATTCAATATAGACAAACCAAATGACTTCCAAATTACTTGTTCGATCTAGAAACATCAGTGGGGCTGAAGAGTGGGAAACCTTTATATTATACTTAACCGTAGATTTGCTAAACTTAATAAACGGCAGGAAATAGTTCCATAAATGTTTGTTTTGTCCTCTATACTTTGTAGAGCCCAATTTCAAAAAGATGCACCTAAAATTAACAGGCAAACTTCAGTTCGACGGACAGGGTTTTGAAGCAGTGCTTATGTTGGAAAATGGAATTAGTTCGAATTAAGAAGAATAACAATCTGATTCTGAAAGACTTTAAACAAATGGAAGCTAAATGAGGACCATATGTCGTTACCGGTTCTATATACGTATAATCCCGTTTTACAGAGATCTACATTATGCAGGAATAATAGTTTTTGATTTAATATATAGGGAAGAATGATTGCATTCAAGTTGATCCACTTTAAAACCACTGCGTTTCCTGTTGTTATGATTTAAAGAAATTAAAGTCTCTTTAAGCAGTTTTTCTAAAACTTCAGGATTGATATTCAATATAGACAAACCAAATGACTTCCAAATTACTTGTTCGATCTAGAAACATCAGTGGGGCTGAAGAGTGGGAAACCTTTATATTATACTTAACCGTAGATTTGCTAAACTTAAAAAACGGCAGGAAATAGTTCCATAAATGTTTGTTTTGTCCTCTATTTTTTGTAGAGCCCAATTTCAAAAAGATGCACCTAAAATTAACAGGCAAACTTCAGTTCGACGGACAGGGTTTTGAGGCAGTGCTTATGTTGGAAAATGGAAATAGTTCGAATTAAGAAGAATAACAATCTGATTCTGAAAGACTTTCAATAAATGGAAGCTAAATGAGGACCATACGTCGTTACCGTTTCTATATACGTATAATCCAGTTTTCCAGAGAGCTACTTTAAGCAGGAATAGTAGTTTTTGACTTATTATATAGGGAAGAGTGATTGTATTCAAATTGATCCACTTTAAAACCACTGTGTTTCCTGTTGTTATGATTTGAAGAAATTAAAGTCTCTTTAAAGCGTTTTTCTGAAACTTCAGGATTGATATTCAATTTAGACAACCCAAATGACTTCCAAATTACTTGTTCGATCTAGAAACATCAGTGGGGCTGAAGAGTGGGAAACCTTTATATTATACTTAACCGTAGATTTGCTAAACTTAATAAACGGCAGGAAATAGTTCCATAAATGTTTGTTTTGTCCTCTATACTTTGTAGAGCCCAATTTCAAAAAGATGCACCTAAAATTAACAGGCAAACTTCAGTTCGACGGTCAGGGTTTTGAAGCAGTGCTTATGTTGGAAAATGGAATTAGTTGGAATTAAGAAGAATAACAATCTGATTCTGAAAGACTTTAAACAAATGGAAGCTAAATGAGGACCATATGTCGTTACCGGTTCTATATACGTATAATCCCGTTTTCCAGAGATCTACATTATGCAGGAATAATAGTTTTTGATTTAATATATAGGGAAGAGTGATTGCATTCAAGTTGATCCACTTTAAAACCACTGCGTTTCCTGTTGTTATGATTTAAAGAAATTAAAGTCTCTTTAAACCGTTTTTCTGAAACTTCAGGATTGATATTCACTACAGACAACTCAATTGGCTCACAAATTTCTTGTTCGATCTAGAAACATCATTAGGGCTGAAGAGTGGGAAACCTTTATATTAAACTTAACCGTAGCTTTGCTAAAATTAATAAACGGCAGGAATTAGTTCCATAAATGTTTGTTTTATCCTCTAAACTTTCTAGAGAGACCAGTTTCGTAAAAATGCACCTAAAATTAACAGGCAAACTTCAATTCGACGGACAGGAAATTGAAGCAGTGCTTATGTTGGAAAATGGAATTAGATCGAATTAAGAAGAATAACAATCTGATTCTGAAAGACTTTAAATAAATGGAAGCTAAATGAGGACCATATGTCGTTACCGGTTCTATATACTTCTAATCCAGTTTTCCAGATATCTACTTTATGCAGGAATAATAGTTTTTGATTTAATATTAGATAAGAGTGATTGCATTCAAATTGATCCAATTTAAAACCACTGTGTTTCCTGTTGTTATGATTTAAAGAAATTAAAGTCTCTTTAAAGCGTTTTTCTGAAACTTCAGGATAGATATTCAATTTAGACAACCCAAATGACTTCCAAATTACTTGTTCGATCTAGAAACATCAGTGGGGCTGAAGAGTGGGAAACCTTTATATTATACTTAACCGTAGATTTGCTAAACTTAATAAACGGCAGGAAATAGTTCCATAAATGTTTGTTTTGTCCTCTATACTTTGTAGAGCCCAATTTCAAAAAGATGCACCTAAAATTAACAGGCAAACTTCAGTTCGACGGACAGGGTTTTGAAGCAGTGCTTATGTTGGAAAATGGAATTAGTTCGAATTAAGAAGAATAACAATCTGATTCTGAAAGACTTTAAACAAATGGAAGCTAAATGAGGACCATATGTCGTTACCGGTTCTATATACGTATAATCCCGTTTTACAGAGATCTACATTATGCAGGAATAATAGTTTTTGATTTAATATATAGGGAAGAATGATTGCATTCAAGTTGATCCACTTTAAAACCACTGCGTTTCCTGTTGTTATGATTTAAAGAAATTAAAGTCTCTTTAAGCAGTTTTTCTAAAACTTCAGGATTGATATTCAATATAGACAAACCAAATGACTTCCAAATTACTTGTTCGATCTAGAAACATCAGTGGGGCTGAAGAGTGGGAAACCTTTATATTATACTTAACCGTAGATTTGCTAAACTTAAAAAACGGCAGGAAATAGTTCCATAAATGTTTGTTTTGTCCTCTATTTTTTGTAGAGCCCAATTTCAAAAAGATGCACCTAAAATTAACAGGCAAACTTCAGTTCGACGGACAGGGTTTTGAGGCAGTGCTTATGTTGGAAAATGGAAATAGTTCGAATTAAGAAGAATAACAATCTGATTCTGAAAGACTTTCAATAAATGGAAGCTAAATGAGGACCATACGTCGTTACCGTTTCTATATACGTATAATCCAGTTTTCCAGAGAGCTACTTTAAGCAGGAATAGTAGTTTTTGACTTATTATATAGGGAAGAGTGATTGTATTCAAATTGATCCACTTTAAAACCACTGCGTGTCCTGTTGTTATGATTTAAAGAAATTAAAGTCGCTTAAAACCGTTTTTCTGAAACTTCAGGATTGATATAAAATTCGGACAACCCAAATGGCTCCCATATTACTTGTTCGATCTAGAAACATCAGTAGAGCTGAAGAGCGGGAGAAATTGATGCTAAACTTTACAGTAACTTTGCAAAATTTAAAATTGAAACATTTTGAAAAAATGCTGGACGCTGCCTAATAAATGTGTTGATGTTTCTCCTAAAGTTTGTATTTGTGTTGTGTTTTAGTTTCTGCTAAATTTTTGTTGTTTCACTGCCGAATGCATTGAAAGTTATTTTCAGGTAACCACACCTGAACTTGTCCAGGTGAAAATTTACCTGAAATTCAGTTCAGGTGTATTTCAGGTGCTTTTACACCTGAACTTCACCTGAACTTCTAGTTACCTGAACTTGGTTCAGGTAAATTTACCTGAACTTTTTTTAGTGTGTAGTGCAGCAAGTTCTTGATCGACTTATCGGTAGAAATCCCCTCAATGGTTTAGGATTGACAGTGACACACTCTTCCTTGAAGGCACACGTTAATTTGATCAGCTATGTTCAATTCCAATGTTCCATTATAAATTGTGTTACAGACAAACTTAATTAGTCAATATGGAAGTTCAAAAATAATGGTTTAAATTGATACAAGATGTATCAGCTAAAACACCAACAGAGAAAAAGATCTCCAATTAAACTATGAGATGAATTTTAAAAAAAAATGGTCATATAAAAAACAAATTGTTCAGATCATTATTTTGGTCTCCCAAATTCCATCACTATAAAAAGAGATCAAGCATTTATACTGCCAAAGGATTACGAAAAATAAAGTAAATCCTTTCCAAAAAACAAATTCCAATTGCCATGATTTCAAGAACCGGTTGAAACTTTTTCTCAAACTCTGAATGGCAATAATTGACCTCAAAAAACCCTATAGTTAACTAAGATTTCATCCAGAGAATTCTTAGCACTTTATATTCAACAATGTTGCTTGAGATAAGACTGGCAATTGAATTTTTCAATAACTGACCTATACCACTACAGTCAACTAACCATTTATCCAGAAACTTCTAGTCCCTGCAAATTTACGCCCTGTTTATTTAGTGGAGATAAGACTGGTTCAAGCATATTCATAAGATGATTTGACGGCCTATGGTAGACATGCGCAAAATAAGTTAAAAACGAATGAACTCTAATCTGATCGGTCTAACGGAGATGATGTGTTTTCTGGTATTCTAGTGAGAACTAATAGCTAGGAAGAGAGTTTAATCTATGTCTATGTCTGTCTCAGAGAGTTGATTGATGATAATCTCCGTCTTAATCTATCAAAAGGCCACATTAACAAGACCGAAACTGAATCATGCGTTATCAGTTTTCTCAAATAGGAGTTTCACAATCGATGAACGCAACCGGCAACTGTCAGTCTAAACTGCAAAGTGAAGCACACAAAATAGGATACGCTTTATGGTCATGCTTGGGTGGCGTACCTGGAAAAATTAGCAGTAGAATGATAGAAACCGGTATCTTTTCATTATATATAAAAACCGATATCATTTTTCAAGCACTAGCAGCATAGAGTGATGCAAGGTACCGGGTTTGGACTTTTGGCGGTTGCATTGTCTATATCGAAATCATAATTGATTATCGTGCTCTACTTCATCGCGGATATATATGTTCGAAGAAGGACCTGCTCAAACAAACCCTAACAAAAAGTCAACTCGCTTGGTTAATCACCCATAGCATAACTTTATTGGCTATTTGCCATTAACAAAAATCAGGTTAGTTTATTTTTTTTGCAATCCATTCCCGTATAAATCCGAAAAAAGTCTCTGCTTTTGAAAAAGATTTAATTGTTGCTAAGTTATCGCCGCTCAGTCTTCATGGAGCAAAACAAATGGTTAAAAACAAAATTGTTTTTTTGGATCTTTTCTGCTAGCGCCCCCCCCCCCCCGCTTAGTTTTAGGCACCCCCCCCCCCCCCATTTATAAATGTGTAAACATATTGTTAAAGCTAAGTAATCTTATACGTGAACATATATGAGCAATATGCTTTTAATAAAAGCTAGCACAGCTATGATTTGAAAGTAGTACGTATTTAACCAAAATTTGCTGCATATAACGTAAGCATCAATAAAAATTTCTGCATTAGATCATTTTTGGTGTTATCGGCTACAATAGGGCTTGATTTTTTAAAAATTTTTAAGGAAACTAATCTAAAAGTGCCTTCAATCTACCTAGACACCCTTGCTTCAATGATCAAATGCAAATATCGCTCTTACAATTCGCGAAAACTTAGATTTTTGGGGGGGGGGGGGGTGCAAATTTTAACGGCTATATAAGGCTGGGGGGGGGGGGGGCGCTAGCAGAAAAGATCCTTTTTTTAAATTTTTTTTTCAAAAAAATTTCACACTTGTACCGCAAATCCACAAGTTAAAATCCCCACTTCCTCAGAGCTTCAACGCCAGAATTGATTTAAATCAACTTTTGGCGTCGCAAATACCAGCGTCTAAAAAATTATTCATAGCAAACGTCTAAGATATTGTTCATCTTACTCACATACACAGGTTAAAGCGACAACAACACGTTAAAATCGGAATACAAAATTGGATTATAATCCCAGGTTGAGGTGTCATCCGGAAGTGACATCTGATCAGACCGTGCCAGACGAAAGTTACCTCTGATCATACCATCCACAGACTGAATTGACCTCTGATCATACTAATGTGCGCTCGAACCAAATCCCAGACCCTGTAATTTTGGTCTGGGAACACACCGTGTGCGTTGGAATTCATCTGAGCAGAGGTCATTTCCGGATGGCACCTCAACCTGGGATCCGAGTACACTAACAAATAGTTGAACCAGTAAAATTAAACCAGTTAAACTAGCATGATTTCAGCAACTCATACCCACTGTGACCTTTGCAATGCCCCGGATGTTTGACTTTGCTTTGCGCCGGCCCTAGTTGGCTGTACTGAACCGAAAGACTGTATCGGAACAAGGAAGACTGTAAGTTGGCTGTCCCCTTTATGACGGTCGTCCTTTGTAGTAACTGTGTGTAATGTGATGAAGCAAATGGACAAAAAGAATCCAATCTGGTTGGCAGAAAAATATTACCAAAGTTTTAGTACTCTCAATATCACCTAATGTGCCATTTTTGACTTAATCAATATAGTAAATGCTGTCACGAAAAGCATCGTCGTTAGGCACTCCGCAAAAACAGTCAAATCTGCTATGAAAGCGTGTTGAAGTTTTGAGGAGAACAGCCACTTTGTTGTTAACTTGGCACAACTGCCGAACTCCCAAAACGAGGACTGACGCAGATTGTAAGTCGTTCTGACACTGGAAAATTTATAATATTTCGAAACAGATTGATATTGTCTGTGAATACCTGGTGATGACTGCTGAGTTGTGAGAATTGATAAAAGAGAAAGGTTTGCGATTGCTTTAGCTCTGTATTGACTACAGTTTGAATTCTGTTAATTTATCTGACGAGTGTGTCATGTGGGCAGGTACATATCGCCTGATAATTCCATTCCTGCTTTAACAAATTTTACTCTTCCAGTTAAGAGCGTCAGTAATGTGTATATGGTGACCTCCGCAACATAGAGCCGCAATACGGTACCCATATACACATTACTCTAATTCACTTTATATATCCACTACTCTATATTCACTTCTTTTATATTTTAAATCTATCATTTCTTGTCTCACTTAGTGCAAACCAATAGTACAGAGTTAAGCTGGTAATTAACAATTATCAGACTGATAGTTCGGGTTCTATCCCCACTGACTCCAGTGGACGCCCCCAGATACTAGTATAAAACTAGTGAGACCGTGTAAAAAGCACGTAAAACCAACTTGCGAAAAACTTGAATAAAAAACCAGCCTATTTCTTTTATAAATTTTTACTTTTGCTATTATTTTATAAAAATTCACTGGTAAAACCTAAACTCACCATTACTATCTCTAATACCTTTATCATCCAATGGATCAATAGCTATTTTATATTGTTCTTTAGTTTCTAAATGATGTTTATTACTATCAATAGTATAATTAGTTACATATTTAGTTTTACCTTCATATATAGCATTAGTATAATCTTCAATTGTAATCTGTTTTTTAATAGTGGCTTTAGTTATACCTTTTAACTTTTTCTCTTCTTCTCTTTTAACAGTATTGTAACAATATGCTTTAGCTTTAAGGAAACATGCTTCTATAATAGTATCATTGGGTAATTCATCTTTCATTTTACTTAACTCATTATTATGTAAAATATCTTTTATCTTATCCATTTCCTTTTCTATAGTACTATCTAATGGAATATTTATTTTTATAAATATACTATCTGTATCTGTGTAATGATAACTACAATCTAATTCTTCTTCAAAGTAATCATATATGGCTTTATACGTATATAGCTTAGTTTTTTCTAATATAACAAAACCTATTTAATTAAACTTATCTTATTTTACATTACCTCGAGTTTTATGTACAGCTATTAATTCATTGTCCAATTCCACAGCATATTTAAAACTAATATTTTCTACCAATTTTATATACCTATCTACATCATTAACTAACTCTATATCTTGTCTATTATATACATTTTCTATTGTTTTTCCATAGAAGGCATTATTCATCAGTTTAAAGAATACACCTCCAAATTTATCACGTTTAGCTTTAGCTTCTTTTCTTTTCCGTATATTAAACTCAATGTAGGGCTTTAACCATTGTCTCTTACTTTATTCTAACTTTTGCTTAATTGTAACATCTTCTAATTTCAAACCATGATCTAAATACCAATCTAACATCTCTCCATCTATTACATAATCTACCTTATCTGTTAATTTTAGAATTAACTTCTCATTAGGTTTACATCCTTTCTTTTTATTTACATTTTGATATTCTGTAAATTGATCTACACAAGCTTTTGTTTTCTCAGGGAAGAATGGATATTTCTTTGTTTTCTGTTTCAACTCATCATTATTTTTTATATCAATGGTATAGATATATCCAGTATTAGAGCTAGATCTAGTATATACTGTATCTGCTAAGCCAGTTTCTGGATCTTCACATACTTTGATCTCACCAGTAGGTAAAGCTTGAACCATAGCAGAAGCATATAAGGAAATGAAGTCTAAATACTTTAAATAATTATCTTTACCAGCATACTCAGGATCTATCTGTTTATTCATACATTTTACATGACAATCACCTAATATTGAAGCTAAACCACCTCTAATACCATGTTGTATTGTATCATAAAAATTAACTGTATTTTCTATATAATACTTAAGTCTAACATTAGTATATTTCAACCCACACAACCAGGTTAACCCAGGAGTAGAATATGTGTAACATGGATCTATTTCATAATATTCGAAACACATAGCTCTAAGTTTCTCAAATACATCAACTGATAACAATACATCTGTTTTAAGATATAGCATCATATAATCCTTTATTGTCTCACATTTGTCTCACAATTGCTTGCTTATATTCTTTATCTGTAATACCACTTTGTTTCAACTTAGAATAGAATGCTTCCTTAGGTGGTAATGTTGTTTCATATAGTTTATCTATACTATCAAACCATTCATATGGGAATATACCTTTACGTCTTTCTAAGCCACATTTATTTAATGTTATAAATTCTTCATTACTCAATGTTTTACTTATAGCATCTAAGCTAAGTGGATGGAAGAACCTAACCATATCTAATGCTTTAGCATAACCCATATCAATACTAATATAATTCTCATCAGTTTTAGTTAATACTTTAAGTCTAACTTTCTTTGCTAGTTTAGTTATAAACAGATGATTATCATAATTCGAAAAATTAAATGAATACATTGGTACAAAATTGTTCTTAGCTTGGAGGTTACATTTGCTGTGAGCATATCCTCTAAATTTACCATTCAGATGATCATGATCACTAACTATATCTTTGAAGCCGGTTTCCGGGTCTTCACCCAAGTTCTCATTACAATAATAACATGAGGTAGTAGTAGTATGTGGAGTAATAGTCTCTTCTTTCAATGGAATATTTATACTAAATATATCTTTAAATAATTTATTATAATGATCTACTCTATCCACAAACCAATCAACTACTTTATCGCCACAGTTACATTCATACTTATCGTCTAATATATATATCAGGATAGTCACTTTTTATATATAAACCACAAGCAATAGGAATGTGTTTACCATCTTTTATTATACATTCAAAATCATAATACATAGCAAATGGTACTCTGTTTTTATAATGGAACTTATTAAACTTTAGGTAATCATCTTTATGGAATGTTCTTCTTCCTATATGTTTCTGTGTATTACATAAATCCAAATGTTTAATTAATGCATCTTCTGTTCTAAATGATACACAACATTTTAGACATGGATAACATTTATTGTGGTTAGATGATGTTCTTAATAGGAATGATAATTCTTTACATAGGAAGTAATGATTATCCCAGTATAATATATTACATCCTTTAGGATCATTATGATTAAATAATACAGGATTAATAGTTTTATTTTTATTTAGATTAAACACATTAAATAATATTTTATCTTTATTTAGTTCTTGTATTTTCTTTAAGTGATAATAATCATATGGAGGTAAAACCCCATTTGGTAATATTATCTCATTAATATTTTCTGGTTTATTATAATTACTAACTCTACTGGGATTTTGTGGCGCAGAATGTAGATAAGCAATTAGACACCATAGCAAACACTTATTATCAGTATTATGTATATTAAGTATATATCTAGATGTGGATGGTAACTCAGTATCACATCCACCAATAGGATAAAACCTATGTATATACATTGTCTTTTTAACAAATCGTTGCATACTCCATCCAGATTGATTCATTTCTTGTTCCTGCATTCTTGTCTCTAGTTCCCCATTCAATAAATCCAAGTCATGTGCATCATTATATTGCCTAGTCATTAACCTAAAGGTGAATTCGTTTTCTTCTAGTTTATCATCCGTAGGATTTGTATAATTAACTACATCAAAGGTGTTAAACTTAATATGGGGATGTATGTTATGCAATGACTCGAGTATATTCAAGAATATAGGATCTTCATAATTACTACTAGTTATTATTATTTGATGATGCTTCATGTTAAGATCTAATCCTAACTCATTAACTTTATCTCTCAACTTCTTATCATCAAGTTTTTTCTGTTTAACATTTTCTTTACGTTCTTCTGATTCATTGTGTTCATTTTTATTGTTATATCTAGTATTACATATATTGCAATATCCTTCAGTTATATCAGTGAAGCTGCTTGGTTGATCTTTAGATATATTATCTTTACTCTTACCTGTAACATTATCTAGATGCATCTTTGTTTTTAAATGTTGGTCAACACTATATTGACTCAGACTTGTCTTACATTTTACACAATCAGACTTACTTCCTTTCCTTACTATTTCCCCAGTAACCAATCTTACATTGTTCCTATGTTTTAATGTTGTTACATGTTTATTATAAGCAGTATTATTATCAAGATACATATCACAACTATCACAATACTTTATTCCTTCTTCTGGATTGGTGTAACCACTTCGTGTATACTGCTCATCTAACTTTTGTTCTATATCTTTATTAGTAACTTTTATTCCATCCTCATTAGCACTTTCAATAATTTTATTTCTATTATATAATCGCTCATTCTTTTTATGTTTAAGGATTGAATGTGTCTGTTAGAATTCTTTCGAGTCATCTCTTCGTCACATTCTTCACATCTAATCTTATTTGTTTTAGGCTTTTGGACATAGACAAAATCATCAGATGAATCTGAGTCTAAATCTGAATCTTTAGATTGATCTAAGTCATTAGATTGATCTAAGTCTTTAGATTGATCAGTGAACGAGCTTTGCTCGTGGTTTACCAAACTGCTTCTCAGATCTAAATCTGGAAAGTATTTTGCTTCTGCCTTTCGCATTGACTCACGCATATCTTCTTCTCTTTGTTTTAATTTTGCATCGTGTTTATCATATGTTTCTTTTATTTCTTCAATTATTTGATTAAACCTTCTGATTGATTCTAAAGATTTTTCTAATTCTATCTTTTGTCTTTCCCTATGAATGAAACTGCTTCGCAGATTAGTAAAACTGCTTCGCAGATCTACTGGTTTATTTTTATTTTTTAACATTTGGACCGCCATACTAGAAGCACTAGATTGGACTTGTCCATGGGATTGAGCTTGTCCATGGGATTGAGGTCGCTCACTTCCAGATTGGACTTGTCCATGAGATTGAGCTCGCTCACTCCTGGAATGAATGTAACCGGTATAATCTTGTTGATTCATTTTTTATGCCAAATTTTGAAATAATATTATTTATATAGCTTTTCAATACTATAAAAATGATTAGTACCAAATGTGATAAATGTAAAAATAAGGCTTGGTGTTGGAGTTGTGATAAATGTCAAAGTAAACCATTCCAACGTTTCATATGTAATGAAATCATATAGAGAAAAACATAATCATATGGTTGTTCTTTTTAATAATCCCAATCAATATTTAGTATGCAGAATGTGTAAAGTAAATAAACACATCTCTCAGTATAGATTTAAACATTTCTATTGTAGGCTATGCATATATCTCCATAGATATAGGTTTCATCATACAAAAGAAAGATTCTTAGAACATGCAAAGAAATATAATATCAGCGAAGCTGGTTTCCAGATCCACAAAGTGGTTTCACCAATCAGCGAAGCTGGTTTCCAAATCTGCGAAGCAGTTTCACTGATCCACAAAGCTGGTTCCCAGATTGAAGTAAAGCAAAAACCAATTATAATAAGTTTATTAAAGAATTAACAATTAATGATGATAGAAAGTTTATTGAAGCCGCTATTAGATTATATAATGTTTGTGATAATTGTTTTTGTAAAATTGACTAAACTAGAAACACTTATAAAATTAAACAATCTAGAAAAACAAAACAGAAAGAAAGATTAGAAGATAAATTAAAACAACAAGAATATTATGGTGAAATAGAAGAGTTATTCGATCCTTTAACTAAAACTATCAGTGAAACTGCTTTGCAGATAAATGAAAACACTGAACGGAATCTAGCAGTAGGTGAACAAACATTAAGAGCAATAGATTGGCAAAATCAAGAGTTAGATAAACAAACTAAGATGATCGAGCAAGCTGGTTCCCAGTTTAATGAAACTGCTTTGCAGATGGGTGAAACTGCTTCGCAGATTGGTGAAACGTTAAAGGGGACCATAAAGCAAACTCAAGATATAGCACCAGTTTATGTTGATACAAAAACAACCAAACTTCTTCATGACATGGGGGCTCAAACTAATCCTCAATTAAGATTAGAACTCATAGATTTACCTACTAGGAGACATAAAATGAATGGTGTTGACATAACTCTAGAGCAGGTTGCATTTATAGTTAGGGATAATGTATATGAGTTTTCAGAAGGATTTACTGATTTTCTTACTAAATCAAATATAACATATGATAATATTGAGGAATATGAAAACAAAATTAAAAGGTTTACAAAGGATATTGGATATGATTTAGGAAAGGGGGATATAAAAAGTGCTAGATATAGAACAATAAAACGTATAATGGAGGTAAGAGATGATATATTTGGCAGGGGATTAAATGGCAACCCAAATAGTTTAAGAGAAAGACTAGAATTATTAATACTAGAAATAAAAGCTGGTCATGATTTGTTATATGATGAAGTGCTAGATATACCTAAGCAACTATTATCTATGAATATTATTAATCAAAACCAACTAGATAATTTCGCTTTTAATTATGGTAAATCAATAATGATGGAAAAACAACAACAACAACAACCAGCTAAAGAAGTATTCAGTCCTCAAATAACAAAGTTTAAAAGACAAAGAATAATACAATTATATAAAGATGAAACATGGTCAGCTGATTTAATTGATAAGTCATCTCTAAGTAAATACAATAATAATTGTAAGTTTATAATAACAGTTATAGATATATTCACAAAAGATGCATGGGCTATTCCATTAAAAAATAAATCTGGTTTATCAATAACTAATGGTTTTAAAACAATCCTATCAGAAGGACGAAAACCAGAAAAGTTATGGGTAGATAGAGGTAGTGAGTTTTACAATAAAACGTTTAAATCTTTACTTAAAGAATATGGAACCGGCAAAGCCGCTTCAGGGATAGAGCTATATTCTACTTATAGTGATATAAAGGCTGTGTTTATAGAGAGATTCAATAGAACATTATTACATATAATGAATGAACCAATGTTCATCAATGGTGATGGTAATTGGTTAAATATATTAATTGATGCTGTTGTAACATATAACAATAACATTCACTCAACAATTAATATGACACCAGTTGATGCTTCCAATAATCCTGATAAAGTTAAATACACTTTTAGTTCTAAGAATATTAAGGGTAAACCTGGCTACGCCCAACCTAAACTTAAAGTTGGTGATTATGTTCGAAATGTAGATAAACGTAATATCTTCTCTAAAGGTTACACTTCTAATTGGAATAGAGAATTGTTTAAAGTCAATGAAGTTCTAAAAACAAATCCACAAACATATAAAATAGAAGATATTAATGGTGAGATAATAGAAGGTAAATATTACGAACAGGAATTATTAAAATCTGAGCTTGATTTTGAGCCTAATAATAAGGTTTTGGAATCATTAAATATATTTCTTAATATAAATAATGACAAGAAATAGATTTAACCAAGCGAAACGTCATATAGGGAATGGAAACATTTTAACACTAAGTAAGGCTCGTTGGTTTTTCCTAGAAGATAATGTTGATATTGATATGAAGGATACCTATAAAATTACAAATGTTCATCCTCCTAGAGATGAAAAAGATGTTGTTGATAAAGAGTATTGTGACAATAACTTATTATCCTCTTCTAATAAAATAGACATTTTAAGTAGAAACATAACTGAACTAAGAAAGGGTGACTTTGATAAAGTTACAACTAAAACATTGCAACTAAATGAAAAAAAAGTTAATGAGGAACCAATTAATGAGTTTATTGAATCAACAAATGAAGTCAGAAATACTGTTAAGTTTTGTAATAAAGTTGCTGCTGATACTATCTCTAAATATAATCAATTAAAGCAAGAATTTGATAATGATAAGTTTAATCAGAATATAACTAACATACACTTAGATGAAATGTTTACTAACGGTCTGAGAGAAATGAAAGAATACAATAAATCTCTTAGAGGTGTTATAGTACAACATATAATTGCTATACTTTTACAAAGTAAGTTACTTGATAATAAAGAGAAAGACAGACTTGAGATGCATTATAGTTTTAATCAAGAAGATATAATGAAAGAAATAGAAAGAATTTTTACTAATGAAAATAAGCAAAGCAATGACCAATCCAACAGCACCGAGTGAGAGATTACTATATCCAGATTTGTCATCGGTATCAGAACGATTGATCCACGAAGCGGCTGAGAAACAGATCAGCAATGCTGCAAACGTCAATGAACAGTTGATAAACGAAAAGATTCAAGCTAAAAATAAATTCAACAACAATATTAACATTATAAAAGATATTAGAAATTATTATGAAACCGAAACTAATAACTATAATAAGAAGTTAAGTAGATATAAGAATTATATGAACGTAGCTGAGATAACAGAAATAGTGTTATCATCTATAGCAACAACTGCAACATCAACATCAATGGCATTAACAGGTATAGGATTAGCTTATTCTATACCAACAGCTTTTACTACAGCAACTGTTTGTGGTTCATTATCAAAAACAATTAATACTAAAATTAGAAATAAAATTATAAAGAGTTCACAAATGTATATTTTAAGTAAACAGTTTAGTGATAAGTTTAATAAACTATATACTAAATCAATGAATGATAATGAAATAGATAATGATGAGTATAATGAATTTGTTAAGTTATATGAGGATTATAAGAAGAATAAGAAAAACAAGCTGAGTATTTTTTTAGATTAAAGATATTAGTGCTTAGTAATAACAATGTTTTTAGTAATAATAATATTAGTAATAATATTAATCCGCGAAGCGGTTACACCAATCGATAAATATATAATCATAATCATAGCTATAATCATAATCATAAACATAATATAATCATAATATAATCATAATCATAATCATAATCATAAACATAATATAATCATAATTATAATCAAATAATTATCTTTTCTTTGTACCTAAGTATAACCCTCTTCCTTTTTGTACTACTTTTATACCTCCACCAGTAGTTGCAAATTTAATTAAATCAGTTGTGGCTGATAAAGCAGCTCTAGGGTTTCTACTTGCAGCTGCACTTCCTATTTTACTTGCTATTTCTAATGCTTTTACTGGATTATTAGCTACTCTCTTTCCAAAGTTAACTGTAGCCCTACGAACACTTTTAAAGAAATATTTAAGTCCTTCTGCTTCTATTGTTGCATCAGATACTGTCATTGATTTATTCCTTCTACATAAAACACAATTACCTTTTAACATCTTAGTTCCCTTTGAAGTAATAGCTCCCCTTATATTAACAGTACCACTATAATGTCTACCTCCAACATAATATGAATTAGTTTTGAACATATTTAAAAGACTCATTTCTATATATAAAAAATAATGGAAGTTAAAAAATATAATCCCTTTGTTGTTATTAGGCCTAAGCCAAAGGTTAGGCCCAAGGCTAAGATTAAGCTTGAAAATGGAGGCTTAGCTCTAGAGATTAAAAAGAAATTAGATATTATTTATGCTAAAGGTTTTGTTAATACTAATAAGAAGTAGTTAGGCATTAACAAGAGTAATAATTAGAGCTGACTAGCTATAAATATAAGTATAAATATATGGTTATGTATATAATTATAACAATAACTATATTATACTATATTTATAATTATCGCTAGAGTTATATCTAAAATTATAATTATAATTATGATATAATATCAACCATTTTATTACCATCACTATTCACACTAATAACCTTTCTAGTTAATACTAATGCATGACATATAACATCTGCAACTGCAGCACTAAATTTAAAATTAAATTGTATTGTTTGTGGACCTATATGATCCCTTTGATATCTAGTATCAAATACATATATTCTATAACTACTTTCGAATGTTCTCTGATTTATATATGGTTTTATATTATGTGGTAGCCCATTATAAGCTTTATTAAAGCTAACAATCTCTTTAAAAGCCTCAATATAATTATTGGTTCCATAATATTCATTCTATCCTCAAGATAAAACTCACTACCAATCTTACAATAACATTCAGTAACATTCATTATATGAAATGTACTTGCATCATGAGTTTGTTCATCAACATTATTATTTTCGAAACCAACTATTATTTATTGCGGTCTTTCCATACCACTATCCATACCTAGATCAAACAAGAAGTTAGTAGCATTGGGTACATTCTTATAAAATGTCTTTCTTTCATAATAACTAAAGTCTACATTATTCTTTTTACTTAAACCCGTTTGTACAATAATTCTATTATCATTACTAGGATCAATACTATGTACACAATGATATATCTCTAATTTCTGTATTACCATCATTAGCAACTGCACCAGGATTAGCATTAACTCTATATAGAGCTCTATCATTATTATTTCTTTTTAATAATAGTTTAAATCCTAAACCATATATAATCTTTTCTAAATCATTTATGAAACCAAATAGATCACTCATCTTAACCATCAAATACATATGACCTCGTTCTGCAGCAATATGGTCTCCTTTAAGTTGAATATCTCTATTATCTATATTTCTAACAAAACCACTCTCATATTCATCATCAGTACTAGTTAATAACTTATACATCAATAGATTAGGATGACAATGATCTATATATTCAATAGTCCTACCACCACTAGTTTCAAGCTTAATTGAACTAAACAAAGCCATCATACCATAAATAACTAATCTGATATTAGCATCATTAGCAAATACACCACCAGCATCATTTGATACACCAAACTCTATCTCTAGATATGAATCACGCAAATTTAAGTGATTCTCTTCTCTATTGAGTATGATATTAATGTTAGTATTAACCATTCATTGTTGCCAGATTATTTGGTTTATATTTTATAATCTTACTTTTATGTATATCATTATTATAACCATAAGTTGTATCCAAATTAAAATCCATTTTTATTAGATAAAAAATTACTGATTCACGAAGCGGTTTCACCGATAGTTTAACGTTAAGAGAACTACAAAATATACACGAAGCTTTAACTAAAACTAAAGAAGAGTATACACTTAACTTTAGAATGATAAAACCAACAGAAAAGTTTAACTTTAGTGAACCTATACTTAATACAACAAAATTAGGTTTAATTAGATTATCAGTTTATAACTCGGTGTTTAATGGGAATAGGAGAAATAATCAATTCTTATATGCTAGTACTGTTATAGAAGATGATGAAGCTTTACCTCGGGCTCTTAGCTCTGACCCTAACCTTAACCCAATCTCTACCTCAAGCCCAAACATTACATCTATACTTAATAATAATTATAAAGGAATCCCATTGCTATATTCAACTATTACACCGGGAGCAAATGAGTTAATTGATATAGCAGAATTAATAAAAAAAAGAAACTGATGGTAATGTTATAATAGAACCTGATAAGAATACGATGAAATGTTTAATGGAAAAAAACAAGGAGCACTCAGCTTTGATATAAAAAACTCACTAGCCTCATTACTAGGATTTAGAAAAATAATTTACAAAAAAAGGTAGATATAAATCTCAGAAAATTTATGATATTATGGGTTTTAGTACTATTAACATTCATTGCAATATTATATCTGGAACTAAAGATAATGGTAAAGATACAGACATACGATATACTTTTATTCTAACTGAACCACCTGGTTACTTGATAAATATTATACCAACTAATATCTTGTATCAAAATTTAACTAAAGATAGAATAGAATATATAGAATTTCATATTAAAGATGAGCATGCAAGACCTATAGACTTTAATGGTGGTGTATTAAGTTTTACTTTACATCTAACATTGTTAGCAGACTGAAGGTCTGTTTGATTTAGACTTATCTGCGAAGCAGGTTCCCTGATACGTGTACTTAGACTTAGACTTACACTTAAACTAAACTACAAAATTTTCCTATCCCAATTAATTCTTAGTTTACCATTAATATTTTTATTTTTAGTTATATCAATGACAATATAATTATAAGGCTCTTTCCATACCTTATTACATATATTAGCAAAATCATTATAACTAAGTTCAATATTATTAAAGAAATCTTGATATATAGATATGAGGATTTTACCTCTCTGTTCAAATAAAATAAATAGATTACAGTTCTCTCTAACACTCTGCCTATCCAGAGAGAACAGGTTTTGATTAAGATATATCATATTACAGTTATTATGTGTACCTTTACAAAAGTATTCATTAATAACTGGTTCTTTGGCTCTAACATCATCGAATATCATTAGTTTCTCTAAGTCTTTGGGTAGTTTATCGGGAGATGGTAAATATTTTATATCTTTAATAAATTCAACATCTGCTTTTGGTTTTATTCTTTCTATACCATGGTACTGATCACCAGTAAGTAGGTCCAATGATGTATAGCTTATCAAAGTATATACTAGCTAGAATTAGTTTTTTCAATAAGAATGTCTTACCACATTCAATAGGACCAGATATTATACATCTAAAGTTATCTGGGAATGCGGCTTCAGTAATTATATCATCATCATTTAACCTTGAATATAGATCATCATTTATGTTTACAGATATCGGTGAAACCGCTTCACGGATATTATTAGTAGGGGTATTATTGTTAGGTTTACCCTTTTGATGTTTTTCATCCAATAGATATATATAATTGTCTCTATCATCATTAGCATTATCTTTATCATTAAAATTATCATTATCTTTACCATTAACATTATCATTATCTTTATCATTAACATTATCATTATCATTATCATTAACATTATCATTATCATTATCATTATCACTATCATTAACATTATCATTATCATTATCATTAACATTAACATCATCATTATCATTATCATTAACATTATCATTATCATTATCATTATCATCTGCGATTCAGTTTGGCATGCCACGGACGGAGTCCGTTCCCTGATTAACATTACAACCTAAACAAAAACACTCATTATATATTCCTGGATATTTACATTGATTAACTAGAATATTCAAAGCACTTTCATTTCTAAATCCTCTATTAATAAGATAGATCATATATAAACAATAAGCCCCACAATAATATTCATCATATTGTTGTATTCTCTCATTAGAGCCTAGATCAACATACTCTTCTAAAAATAAAGGTGGAGTTTCTACACCAAAACTATCAAAGTTGGACCACCTTCTCTTCTTATAACTAAAACCCTATGTGTACCTTCAGTTGGATGTAGATTTACAATAATGTTGAAGTTAGGATCCCTGATACTATCTGGAGATTGATCTCTCATTACAATCTCAATTGGTGTTAGACTTATATCTTTACCTATATCTTTTATTCTGATATCACTCATAGCATTATTATCAATATTAAATTTATTATTGAATTCCTCAAAAGTTAGGATGTGCATTTTTATATAATAAATTTTTTAAATCTAAGTCTAATTATAAGTCTAAGTCTAAATCTAAATCAAATCTATATTTTTAATATAAAAATGGAAACAGGTGGTGCAGTTTTTATTTTTATTATTATAATTGGAATTTGTTATTTAATATATGATTGAAGACCAAGTAAATATACAAAACTAGAAGAAAGCTTTGGTGGATTTATGAATAGGAGTCTAATTAGATTTGAATATGAAAATTCACCATTACATACTATTGTTTATGGTGGAACTGTAACGGGTAAAACATATTTTATAAGACAATACTTAATGTTATACTTAGACCATGATCAAGTTCAAGATCAAGTTCAAGATCTGAGAAGCGGTTACACCGATCAAGTTCAAGATCAAGACCAAAGGTCCATAGTTATAGTTTGTAAAGATGACAGAGACTGGATAGATCCAGAGTCTAATAAGTTTTATACCGGGTTTAATAAATGTGATATAAATATGATCACAAAAAATAATATGCATAAATTTCAAAATTGTGTAATAGTACTTGATGATATGGGTGATAGGTTAAATAAGGATATAACTTATTATTTTACTGAAGGTAGACATTATAATTTTCAAATGATTGTAATGTGTCATAAATCAGCTAAAATAATTAATACAGCAAGAATGAGTTGTGATACTATTTATTTAACAACTTATAATGGACCTGATCTATAAAAAAAAATTTAAAGAGATATATAAATGTGAACATGACTTCAATAAAATAATTAGTGAATTAAATAGTAACTGTTATAATTGTACAGATGGAATGTCATATGAACTTCGTTATGGTATAATTAAATATATTAAAAAGGAAAATACTTTTATTATTATTAGTAGTAATAGAACAATGATATATGATTCAAGAGTTGGTTTCCTTGATTTAAAAGCCCTTAGTTTAAAAGATGATTTAGAAAGAGAAGATATAAATAAACTTATAGTATATATGAAACCACTAATGATTAATGCAACAGATAGAAATGTTATTAATCATGATAACTATCAGTTTACTTTACAGTTTAGTTTACTTCTTACTTTAATTAATATTAAAATTCAGAATTATGTTTTAACTAAAGAAATGATTTTGGGAAAGGGTATGAAAATTTTATCAAATATTGGTGGAATTATAGGTGGAGGTTTAATTATATTTAATTATTTTTATCCTAATTCAATATCAAGAAATGCTGGAACTGTAGCAATGGGAGCAAGCACAAGGTTGAGTAGAGTAAATACATTAGTTAATGTTGGATATGGAGAAGAGTTGGAAGGTGAAACACGAAGTGGTTATACTGATCAGTGTAACCGTGACTTCGTCAATGAAGAGATGGGAATTTTGAATAGAAAGGGAGGAAAGTTTTTAAACAAACTATATATAAATAATGAAGAATTTAGAGAAGAGATTATAAATTTTGTTAAAGATAAAAAAGAATTAGACCATGATTTGATCTTAGATAAGAGATGTAAAACTAATACACTCAATACTTTAGGAAATAAATATTGAGCAGAGTGTACCACATCTAAAGATAATACTAAAGATTTTATTGAAATCATGGCTAAATATTACCCTGTGAAGGATTAGGTAAATATTAAAGTTTACCCTATTATAAATGCTTTTACAGTGTTTAGAGTGTAACTATAAATGTGGAAACATTGCTGTTTTAAAATCATTATGAATCATGTCATAAAGATAAAACTGATAAATGTATGTGTGGTAATATAATATTAAGTGGTATTTGTGCTTATGATTTTTCCCCATGGGGTTGTTCTTTAAAAAATGAATCTAGTTCTAGTTCTAGTTCTAGTTCTAACCCTAGTTCTAATTCTAATTCTAATTCTAGTTCTAACCCTAGTTCTAGTTCTAACCCTAGTTCTGACCCTAGTTCTAACCCTAGTTCTAGTTCTAGTTCTAATTCTAATTCTGGTTCTAACCCCAGTTCTAGCTCTAGTTCTGGTTCTGGTTCTATCTATGACTATTACTCTAACTCAGATCCTAACCCCAACCCTAACCCTAACCTTATCCCTAACCCCAACCTTATCCCCAATCCTAACCTCATCCCTAACCCTAACCTTAACCCCAGCTCAGAAGTATTAACTTGATGTTGTAATAAGTGTAATTATATAAAACCACTAAATAATTTTGATGGGGGTAAGTATACATGTAGAAGTTGTACTTCAGCTAAAGTTAATTGTCCATATTGTACTTCTGTTGTGAGATATGATGGGATACGGGCTCATGTAAAGAAACAACATCCAGATATAGAATTGATTAGAGGATTTGGTAGAAATTTAACAGAAAGATCGGCGGAGCTGGTTCCCAGATCTGATATTACCCAAACTGGGGAAAATTGTTCATGTAAATACTATAATTTTGTATCATTTCTTATTAATAATGGAATAAATAAAGAAAAAATAAAAGAAAATATAAATTTATTGAAAAGTATAGATAATTTGAAATAAAAAGTATAAAAAATAAAAAATATCAAAAAAGAGGGATTCACTCTTTAAGAGCGAAAAAGAGCGATCTTTTCTACTGGGGATCACTCCGAATAAGAGTGAATTGCTCTTAAAGAGTGAAATGTAAATTTTGCTTTGATTTTTTTGTTTTATTTTTATTTTGGAAGATTATACTAATGCTATATATGAAGGTAAAACTAAATATGTAACTAATTATACTATTGATAGTAATAAACATCATTTAGAAACTAAAGAACAATATAAAATAGCTATTGATTCATTTGATGATAAAGGTATTAGAGATAGTAATGGTGAATTTAGGTTTTACCAGTGAAGCTGCTTCGCAGATAATTATTTTTTAAAAAATGATAGCAAAATTTAAAAAAGTTATAAAAGAGTTAAGCTGGTTTTTTATTCAAGTTTTTCGCAAGTTGGTTTTACGCGCTTTTTACACGGTCTCACTAGTTTTATACTAGTATCTGGGGACGTGCACTGGAGTCAGTGGGGATAGAACCCGAACTGTCCGTCTGATAATTGTTAATTACCAGCTTAACTCTGTACTAGTGGTTTGAAGTAAGTGAGACAAGAAATGATAGATTTAAAATATAAAAGAAGTGAATATAGAGTAGTGGATATATAAAGTGAATTAGAGTAATGTGTATATGGTTACCGTATTGCGGCTCTATGTTGCGGAGGTCACCATATACACATTACTAGCGTCTTGAGGTAATGCATCTTCAAACTGTCTGCATTTGGTGATTTATCGACTGTTGCCAAAGCAAAATTGAACACTCCGGGCATTAAATGGAATCACCTGAAAGCTAAAGTCTTTTTAGTTCTGGTAACTTTACAGCCAGGCTGTCGCTGAGTAGAGATTGGGTCGTCTAACGTTTAGCGGCATCTCCGGCTTGCAATTTGGTAGGTGCTGCTTATCAGAGCAATCGGTGAAGTCCGGTTCTTTCTTGTTTGAAGCTGGAAAAATTGTTTGTTGCTTGAATTATCTCTCCACTGAACCCCCTTGCTGCCCTGATTTGACTTAAAAAATAGTCGCTGTTACATTTTACTGACAAGGTTTTTGTGTCTGTCTTAACCTCTTGGTTTTACGTTGAATTAGCGATTAACGTTGAGTTACTGTTTTTGTGGTGTTGTCGTTCAAATGTTCTATCGTCTCTGATGTCATCCTGACTGGCCTGTTTTTTGACTGAACTATTATCTAAACGCGACGAATCTTTTTCGTCGATCTGCAAACAATAGCGAGCCAAGAACTGTCGATATTGATCATAAAATTTTACTTGGAGACTTCAAACCATATTCCATCCTCCTCAACATCTGTAGCTCAGCTTTGTTTTCCATTTCTTGTTTTTGAGCTCAATCTGTAGTTTTCTCGTCGCCTTTTCTTAATCAAGCTCCAGTCAATCTTAATTCGGCTCCCTGACTACATCCAATTCTCTTCTTTTGATGTTTGTAGTTCTCTCTGAGAACCAAGATGACTCATTATTTGAGTTACTGCGTGTTGCGAGTCCTGAGCATAAAAACACCTGTCCTTCATGGTTTGCAGTCCTTGATTGATTGCTTTCCACCTGAGTATCATCGTTCTCCTGATAAATCTCAGCGGGATTCTTGAAAGTCGCAGGAGTGAGGGGCTGATTGTCCTGCTCTTGGTCATCTGGGATATCTTCATGGGATCACAACTCCTCACTGGAAGATATCCTCCTTTTGCCAGCCTTCTAGTCATTTTCTGCAAGCTCTTATCTAATTTCATCTACCTGCTGTCTGTACTCTCCATCTGAAGAGTTGGGCTCGGAGAAATGAAATTTTGTACTTGTAGCTGTACATCTTTGAGTGCGTCAATTTGGAGATTATTTATATTAACTGAAGAAAAAATCTTTTACAACACACACGCATCTTTTACCATTCAAAAAAGCAACATTGATTTAGTTTTGGTCTCTCGGGTACCAGTTTTCAGATGTTTATCCTTCATTTCTCGGGCCTTTAGCATAAGGGTTCTGATTGTTTCTTTTTATCAACCATTTTGTTGTGTAAAGCCATCAAAGCTTGAAAATTTTCCCATGCCTTTTTGATCTTATCAGTTAATCTGTAATACGTAACAAGATTGGTGTGGTCTCTTATTTGACTCCTGCGTTTCATGACAACTTTATTGTCGGTTTGCAGTCTCTGTCACATCTCACAGAGCAAAACTTTCTGGCGGTTAAAGCTCATTTTTGAAAACCTGTTCGTACTATAATTTTGGGTGAATTGAGAACTGATCGGAACCATCCTGAAATATGCCTATCTAGACGTTCTAGGACTGCCAATTTTTACCAACTGAAGCCAACTGATCTGATCAATTGAACTCTGTCCTATTCAATGCAGTTTTTGTCCATGTCTGCATGGGAATTGACATTCTGTTGATCATCTGATGCCATTCCTCTTCTTTGCTGGGGTCCATAAAGAACAGTGAAAGCTTGGAAAAGTCAGACTCTTCGTACTAAGTACTCTTTCCGATTTTCTTCATCGGGACGGTTTCAAAAAGTTACTATCTGTTCACTGAACGTCACTTAACGACTTGCGTTGTTGATAGACTAAATAATACGTGCCATTTGAATCACATATGGGAATGAGAACAACTGGAGGTGCTAGGCGGAATGTGTACTGGAAGAACAATGCAACAGGCGTATCTAATGGCGCGCTCTTGCAAAAAAAGCAATGATGTAGGTAGCAGAAATCTGAATGAGGACGCGTTGCACAACACTTTGTGAGTACAGTACTTTGTAACGAAGTTGTTCGCAGAATACCAAGACATATTGGCGGCAGTTTTGAATTGAAAGTCGTTTGAGTACATACCTTCTCTTCAACACAAGAATAAATATTTTCATTTCTGATAAATTAATCAAAAAGGACTCAAAACATCTACCCACTTTTGCTTTTTATTTATTTTCCATTCATTGTTTCATGAAATATCACTTACATTCTAATTAGTTCTAGTAGACTGATAGTCTTATTAGTAGCGCCGAAGTTTTTTTCCTATTCGTAAGGAATATCTTGTTTGATCATAAAGGTGGTCATAACAAATTCTTTTCTTCCTGTCATCCTTGTGACGCAGAATAATCTTACGAAAAATACAGCTGAAAAACTAATGTTCCGAAAAACAGTCCACTATTGCTAGCTGGGGAACCGATAGATTCAATGTTTATACCTGAGGTCTAAAGTCAGCAAGGGCGGTTTTGACAGATTGAATAATTATTTCTAGTGACACTAATCGCTGTTGATTTCAACAGTTTTTCTTCATCAAAATTGCTCTCGCATGCACACGCTTAAGCAGCGGTGTTCAAGTGACGACAGGTTACTACCAAAAGTCAACTAAAGAATGCCCCGAATTTATTTCTTTTTTCCTACTTTAGGCTTTACTAGTTGCACAAATAAAACTTTTTAATTTTTTATGAAACCCCATAGTACCAGTCAATTCTTATTGTTATGCCCGGACGTCAGAAATTAGGAAATAAATGACCTCGAGGACTAATTATCTAGTAAACAAGGCGGCTCGGTAATGTGCGATGGCACATAAGGTTCCGACCCCACCCATCCACAATTTTGGCATAATTGTCTACCAAATGAGGAACAGATAGAAAAACACAAAAATTATTTTTTTGGGAATCCCAAAAAACTCAAAAAAGCACAAGTATTTTTCAAAAAAAATTGTGTATGAACGATAAGATAGCCTCCAAAGCAAATAACTCAGAGGAGCAAATATTGATGCAACTGATTGCTGTGATATGCCAATATTAAGAAAGCGAGTCAAGTTGAACAGCAAAATCAAACAACAACAACAACAAACATTAATTACATCAAAAAATTTATGTCCGTTTTGAAAAAAAGAAATTTAATAAAAAAGTTAACATACCATCAGATAAAGCTAAAATTAAACAAAATAAATTATGAATCACCAGAAAAGATATGGGACCAGTCCATAAAAAATTTTGGTAAAAATTAGACAAAAAAGAACAAAAACAAAAAAGCTAAAAAATTCCCTTTTTTTTAACAATTAATTTCAAATTAATAAAAAACCATTAGAAACCAACAAAAAAATATCACAAAAGTTTACGATTACCAATTCTACTATAAAAGGGCATTAGGAACTGTCATTATTCATTTTTTTCAGCGGCTTAAAGGAACAACAACAAACAAAAATTCAATTGAAACTTAACAGAAAACGGTGTCCAAACCGTCAAGCCATATTTTGGCCCTCAAAAATTTTTCGATTGCACCATCTTCAAACAGCAAGAAAGTAGTATATGGCCATTCATTAGTAAGACTAGGTAACAAGTTGACAAAAAAGCGAAACCTAAAAGTATGTAATAGTTTTGATGTTTTTTTCGAAGCAAAATTGCATCCAAAGTCATAGAAGACATTAATTACAAAAAGAACTACTTAAATAAGGTTACTTATTCATCCACAGGAAGCCATGAGACCTGCAAATATCCAGATTTTTTTTTGCGTGTACAAAAACAACGTCAAGTATGACAAAAAACCAAATTAATTTACGTTTTTTTGTGAAAAACCGGTGTCGAAGCCAGTAAGGTCATAACGAATACAAAAAAAAAGATTTTGGGACATCAATCCCCTTTGACACCTTCCCTTGTCACCCATAATGTCATATTTGACCTGTATTTAACTAACAAGATCAGGTAACAAAAAAAAATTTAAAAAGAACAAAATTGCGAAATTAAAAAGTTTTTTTTTTAGTTTGTTAAACAATTTTTTTTCAAAGTCATGGAAGCCATCAGCTACGTACTAATATCGGAAGATCTGCTCATCAATTTGTCAATGAAAAACGGATGAAACCTATCCATTTACAGAAAATTTCATACAACCCAAACGACAAAGTAAAAATGACAGTAAAAGACAAATTTTCAAATAATTTCTTCAAGAAAGAGGTGTCGGTGCAGTCAAAACGGTAATCTATGTTGTTCAGGATTTTTTTAAGTGCAATTCTGATATATTTTGAACGCTTATAATGTGATATGAGAACTGTCAATAATGTGACAAGGTGACAAAACTAGAAAACGTGAAAAACTGACAAATATCTTAAAACAAAAAAACTGAAATCTAGTAGTATCAAAGCCAGAAAAGAATAACTTCAGGCTTAGAACCACAACCGAGACTAAACTTCAAATCAGTAGAAAGAAGAAGTATTCTTTCTTTGCTGACACTAAGCTGGAAGTTGAACAAATTAAGAAAAAAAATAGAGGAAAAGTTAATTTATTTAAAGCCATTATTTTTACTGAAAATCAGTTATTTTTAAAGGTCGAAATGACCATAAACTTTCAAGTAAAAATTTATATGCATTAGCTTGGAGCTCCTTAGAAAGCCAAATAGACCTACCACTCCTGCGCTTTGATTTGATATGTTCTGTTGCTTTTTTTTTAAAAAAACGTCTTTTTTTTTTAAAAAAAAAGACCGACTGAACGCAATCCGACTTCTTTTTGGATTGTAACAGCGCAAGATTGGCCCAAAACTAGCCCTGCTAATGCTTATTGTCCATTAGGAACAATTGATTTTTCGAATGTTGTAGATATAGATAATTTGTTCGTTGAAAACTCAAAAATAAAATCTGCATTTCTGAAAACCAACGAGTAAAGTTTGCAAAAAAAAACGGCAAAGTTTTAATTACAGAGCACCCTCAACGGACGCCGAAGTAGGAATAGTCCCCTTCTGAGTCTACAAAGATTTTATGGGTATTGTTTTGGGGCTGGACTGCAGGCAAAATTATTCAAAGTGGACTAAAGTAGCTTATTTCGTGCCGTTTTTTGATGAAAAAGGCTGATTTTGTAATATTTATCCAGAAATTTTTTTCCAAAAAATTAAATCAAACAATCAACAATGCTTGTTTGTCTTTAAAAATATATTCAACGACACTATTCTCAAAAATTTTACTAATTTTAGCAAAATTGTCGAAAATTTAGTCGAAAATTCCGGAAAAGGTGAATAAAAACAACGTGAATTCACTCTACTTTTCTCATAAGTTTAAACCTCGATAACTCCCTATAGAAAAAGATAATTTAAAAAATTTTTTTCAATTCCATATTCTACGCTGGACGAGCTTTCTAATGATACCAGTCTCAACTCTCTACGATGAATATATCGATCGGCGAAAATTCACGGAACAAAAAAAAACCCATTTGAGTATATAGTTCCTCCCCCCTCAAGAGGGTCGGATCAATTAAGAATAGCTGGACAAAATAATCAATGCTACATTATATCAAAGCAGCATCGATATGTTCACGCTTGTTAATATCTTTTTTGTAGCTTCTATTAGTACGTGATTGTCATACATGAAATAAAACTCGGGCGTCAACTACGAAAGTAGAACCACATCATTAATACTACGCATTCACAAATCACAAAGAAATGATCTCCAATGGAGTCTGAGGTACAGAATGTGGAATTTGGAGCTTTCGGTGCATTTTCCGATAATTGTACCAGTTCAGAGAGCACAGGCACCGTTAAAGATATCCCGAACCCCAGCTCTGTGAATTCAGAGAGCTTGATGACATAGTTATCTCTATCCAATCAACAGTTGTGAATTTACATGTTAAGCATATAAAATTAGCTTAAGAACTAGCAAAAATTAGTTGAAACTCGTTAATTCTGTCTTACTAAAATAATATACAGAGCATAATGCAGCACAGTTTTTTAGTGTTAATTAATTGTTACTGTGAATGAACTTAGTGATTGTTCAGCTGAAATTAACTTTAAATTT
Organism: Convolutriloba macropyga; assembly: GCF_964194025.1. Classification (NCBI taxonomy): domain Eukaryota; kingdom Metazoa; phylum Xenacoelomorpha; order Acoela; family Convolutidae; genus Convolutriloba; species Convolutriloba macropyga. The sequence continues at coordinate 53,169,661 of NC_134470.1, read as the reverse complement.
GAAAGTTGAAGTTTTTTTAATCTCACTTTGTTTTCTGAGAACTGCTCCAAAGCAAGAGAGAGTTTTTACAAAGTAAAGAGTTAGTTTCTTTTACTGGCTTTAGTGAAGCCCAGCCTAGTTTCGATATTGGTGTTATTGAAGACACATGATAAAGAAAATTTCTATTAAATTTGTTCTGATTTAAATTATCTTAAGAGCTTTAAAGGCCCCCACCAATAAAAAGAGATTTGTTTGAGACCTGAAGTTCGGTTAACAATTATTTGAGGCCAACCCTAACAGTTTAGAAGGAGCCGATTTTATAGTTTTGATTTGAAGTTTTAGTTATTAACAAAAACTCAAGCAAAATTTTGATTGCTTCAACTTGGAATGATTTTGTGTTCTCAGCGAAAAAAATTGCTAATCAGCAACGCTGAACGATTAGTCAATGGGACTAATTGAGTATCAGTTATTGCAATAGTAACCTACATTATAGAGGCTAATACTCTTCAAAAAGTTAACAGTAAAAACGTAATATCCGGCCAGTTTTTAAACCGCTGAAAGGAACTGGTCGGTATAAAGAATTCCTTGTCATTGATAGAAGAGCAGCCGTTGGACACCGCCCCCTTTCCACGGTTGGTGCAAACCACAAGAGAACAGAGCACTGCGTCTTTCGAGAGCATTTCGTCCGGCAATAATTGTTTATGTTTGTTTTCATTGTTGAAAATTCTTCCAAAAGTTGTAATCGTTTTTCTTTATAAACCATTTGTGAGAAGTTCATTTTTCTCTTTCTCTTATTCTGCTTTTTTCCCGTTATCATTGGTTTTTATATCTTTCAATTAAAAAATTGTTTTATGGTTCAATTTTGTTCAGTTGCGGTTAAAATACGTTTTTCAAAATGATCAGTACTCTGGCAATGACGTTTCACACCCTGGCTAGTTTTATGTTTTGGAAACAACGCTTAATTGAGATAAATAGCGCAAGCGCGCAACATTGACTAGTTCAATTCTCCTCATAAACTGGTAGAAATGAAAATGCAGGCAAGCTGCGCTTATAAACACTAAAAATTTGCATAGATGCTCATTATTAGAAGTAAAGGTGATATTGCTACAAAGCTGGTCTATTTAAAAAATGAAATGGTTTTAGACCTTGGTATCCTAATCCAGGTTTCGCATGAAATTGAGAGAACAAACTATAACTGGGCAAATTTGATTTGATAATATTTCGACTTTTTAGACTGGATTGCGCAGCCCAGCATTATGTCCTCAAAATTGAACGACAAATAAAAGAGTGAATACATTCTGGAAATGAGACAGAGGGATCAGTATAAACTGGTAACCGAAGACTTTGTTTACCATTCAGGCGTTTTAAACTCAGTAATAATTTATCACTATAGTTAACTATTTACTTAATTTTTCTAATCGGTATACCACTTCTTATTCCATGTTTCACTCCTTTATAAAATTTGTATTTATGATGAAGAAAATTAGACAACTGTATGGCTTGAGCATATTTTAAACAAACTCCTTTACAAAAGCTCTGCTAATCATTTTGATCAATGTTGCCATCGGCAACTCAAATATTTCATCTAATTACCCAACAAAAAGTTACTTCAACTAACGTGGAAAATATTTCTGATTATCTCTTGTATTGAAGTTTTCTTTTTCATCATTTGTGCTTCTGTTTGCTTATTTTTATTAAACTGTAGCTGTTAGCACGCTATTTCTGATAAAGCATTTGTTGAGTAAACATATTTATACAAAAAATCGCACTTTCTCTTGTTAGGTGTTTGTAAGTCGCCACAAATCCTCAAAATTAATTTTGAGCTAATTAAAAAAAGATTGGAGTAAAAACAATGAGATCGTCCCAAAACTTCCGGAACCGTTTCTGGTAGGAGTTAAAATATATTTTTTGAAGACAAATTTATCAACCTTAAGTGGATTTTGTAGCACAAGCTTCGGATTTTGTCTTTGAGCATCGAGGGTTTTTTTTTACTAATTGAGTTAATATGCGCCCTTAATGCCCGATGAGTGGTAGAAAGTGGGTTATATCAGGGGAAATTATGTAAGAATTATGTGATTAACATGTTAAATGTTTAGTTCTAGATGCTGACTATGCTGAAAAAAATATTTTCAGCACTTAATTGTCATAACATTTTTTATTTAAAAGTTCACCACAATTGCGTAATTTCGAGATAATTTTATAGTTAAATTCAAATTAGAAAAAGCTTATTAGAGCGCTTACATAAAATCCCCACAAATACCCCCATGGGAAACCTTTATAAGAGAAAGTGTTAAAAAACAAGGAAGTTCAGTAGTTTAAATCAAGATGCCAGAACAGAAGAAGAAGAAGAATGTGAAGGGATACATCACTTATGTCCTCTTTTTCATCATTATTGTCCAGGCAGTCGCAGTCGGCATGATCATCAAGAACAACTTCGATATCGAGGAGTAAGAACAAACCAGGCGATTGTTTTGTTAGACAGTGCAACATATAGATATTTGCTTTTACAATTCGCATGTCAATTTTTCAACTGTCAAATTTTTCCGCTTAATTGTTGCGAAGCCACATAGTGAGCTGGGGGATTTTTTTATCAGAAAGCATTTTTGAGTTTCTTCCTTTTCATCATGCTACTGTTCGAACCAATTAATGGTTAGTTCATGTATTGTTTGTACAGTTAAAAATTGTATTAATTTTGGGTTTTGGCGGTTCTTTGTCTTATATTGTCTTGTCCGTTAGTCGGATTAATGGTTTACACAACTGGCAGTTTAGGTAGGCCTAGGTTTTTGGAGCAGGTTTTTAAAACAAAGCTCACTGTTCTTTTGGCTTTCACTCTGTGTTTTTGTAAAAAAAAAGTTTGTCAATTTTTTGAGATTTGTCCACATTTGTTGCTTTTTGTTGTCTCATCACTAAATCTTATTAATGGCGGCCCATGAATCGTAATATAGGACCTTTCGAGATAATTTTGTGGATTTTATCTGGGTGATGACTTTTTTAGCCAGGTCTATTCACAATTTTTTTGACATTCCGATGCCAATGGGAAGTCAAAATATTAGAATTAATTTATTCTCTTCTGAGTCAAAGCGAGAGCAAAAGAGTGAATAATTCTAACGTTTTCAACCGTGCGTCAAAGCTCATTGGGCAGCTAACAGTTTTTGATTTTGATCTTTATTCATGAAAAATTAGCGAATTGTTGTGTTTTGCCCGTATTTGTTTATTTTTTGTCGTCTTCTTTCTTATTGCCAGTGATAGCAGTTTTTATTGTTTTTTCTCAAAAACAAAAATTTTCAAAGCCATCCAGTAGATTGCTCTTGGTTTTTCATGACCATGTCGAAATGTATGGTGAAAGATTACTAAAATTTTGAGTCCTTCCTTCTCTTATTGTTTATTATATAGTCTTATCGGATCTTCTGAATGATGACAGGTCCCACTGTCTTTTTCCAAATAAAAAACTATAATACTTGTTGTTTACAGATGAGAGGTTTTGCTTTACCATTTTATGACTTTTGGAGTTTACTGTGATTTTGATTGTTATCCTGCCTCGTGACTGCTTTACCGACGGATTTCTTGTGAAACATAACTAATTTTATGCAATAATTCCTTTTCATATCTAATAATTTTGACAATTTTCGCTGTTTTAGTTTTTTTTAATAATGTTTTTTGTGTTGTGCCGGTTTTTGAAGCTCTCTATAATTTTCTGTTATACAGTCTGTCTTTTTAATTCTGCCTAAAAGGCACTCTAAAATTGCGCAACCTATTTTTTCCTTGCTTTCATTTTATTTTTTGAACAATTTTTGCACGATTTGTTTTCAATTAGTATGGGTGATTTTTGAGATTTAGCAATTTTTGTTTCTTTCTGATCCAGTTACTCTCAATAAATACATTTCTCTTCAGTTTGTTTGTTGGTTTAGAAACAATCAAATCTGTGTTGGTGCCTTAAGGGAGGTAGATGCCCTATTGACTAGGTGGATGCTCTTCTCCTACTGAGAATGATAGATAGGCGTTTAGTTGCTCCAAATACTTTGGAGTATGTTTCAGGACATTTGTTGCTTTGTTTTTCCTTTTGTTCGTTGTCTTCGTCAAATTCTTTATTACCATCTTAAACTGGCAATTTGGACCCCGCTCTCGCAACCTCGATCAAACCTACCATTGACCATACGATAAAACCTAAATTTTGACTCGTTCTCAAACTTTACCGAAGTACGCTTAACTTATATCCTCTGATTTTATAAATACGTTCGGACTTAAACCTTATTCCCCTTGGGCTTTGTGTGCAGCACACTCGCTGGCAAGCACCCGTTCAGCCCAGCAGTCTCCACCCGTACCTTGGTCTACGACTAATTCAGCGCTGTAACATTAAATTTTTCATTCTGATTTTTTGCCTGGCACTTGTTCTGTTCATGTCAGTTTTGGGAATTTATAGTCGGTTTTAAAACATGACTCATTAGGGCATGATTTTGTTTATATGAATTTTATCTGAGCAGCAAAAAAGCGCGGCTAAATTTTATCGGGGCATTTTATAAGGTGGCTGAAATTTAGCGGAGCATGAACAAAAACCGGCTGACTTTCATCTAGGCATGAACCGAAAGCGACGGATTTGCATCTGTGCAGCATAATTATAATTGCTCGCCCGTTTTATTTACTTAAGTGTTCTCTCAAGTGGCAATTAAAACGCGCTCTACTCTACTCTATACTCATGACTACAGTTTGCTACTCAAAACTGCGTTTACATGCGCTCTAGTAAAAAGCATCAACGGAAAATATCTAGTTAAGAATAATATAAAATGAATAAAATGTGGAAAAAGTGAAAAATATGAATTAAATTGAATTGAAAGTGAATTAAATGAATTGAATGAATGCTTTGAAGTGAATGAATACAGTTCACTTTGAGTTCACTTTGAATGAATGGAAGAGTTTCACTTTGAAGTGAATGAATTGATCACTCTAACACAGTTCACTTTGAGTTCACTTTCACTTTAAAACTCTCCTCGCCATTAAACTCTCCTGTATTTTCTGTATTCTCCCCGGTGCACGTACGTGACCTTGTCATCAATGAGTCTTCAGTTGCAGTCGGGAAAAGTTGCTGCAGAGGCTTCACTGAAGTCTGAATAAGTGAAGAGGGTGACTCGTAAATCTCCATCTTCATCAGCAGAGGCCCTCAGAGTTACGAAAGGTTGCGAAAGGACCGGAAACAAAGGAAAGCGAGCCGGCCGATACTGAAAACAAACAAAATACATGACAGCTTCTAGGAAAGACTAAGACCGAACGAATGACATCAATTAAAGCGGATAGAAGCAATAAGAGTCAAATAACAATGTACAAAACTATTTAGGAACTATCAAATTCTCGGATCACTGAGAGGATTAGGGCTGCCATATGGCGATACCCTTCTCCATACTTATCGAAGTGGTATCTACAGTTATCATCGAAATCTTCCTTTCTGACTATTCTAGTACTTTTAAGTTGACTTCCTAATTGGTTCCTCAGGAACATATTGTTTTTAGACACCATTTCTGGGGGCAAGTCTTTCCTTCGCATGTTCCCTGCAAAAATGACTTTCGTGGGCCAAATTGCATCTCGAAACTCCATGAATTTCAAACAAATATATTGCACAGATTTGGTTTTTGCATCATTATCTCCGACAATCACAAATACCCCTTTGTATTGCCTTGCGTCTGTTACAAGGCTCATTAAATGTTGACATCGTCGACCTCCTTCTCCATCGTATTTTACACTATAAAAACACTTTTTTTGAGCCAGTTTAAGCAAGCAATATTCAGATATGCAGCAACAGAGTTTTCTCACCCGAATTCTTGCAAGAGCAGATCTTGCTCAAGATACTCCTTGGCGTCCCGAAGATTCGAGTCGCCAATGATCAAGTACTCATTCTGATAAAAAAATTTTAATTTTAAATGATTTTTTCTAGTTTTTTCTAGTTTGACTAGCAGCTGTGAGGCATATTTACTGACTAATTTTGCTTCTGAACCCTGTTGGAACTGTTTCATTTTTACTTAAACTTGAATATCCAATTCTATCATTCAAATTAAATCTTTGTTTTTGTTAGCTTAAGGTGTGTTTCCTGTTATACCCCCCCCCCACAAAACTACCCCCCCCCCCTTATGGTATAACTAACACGAGTGAGGGAGTACGTTATGAGCACTAAATTTTGATCACGTGTACAACATCCCCCCCCCCTATGGTATAATTCCCCCCCCCCTTATGGTATAATTAACACGAGTAAGGGAGTACGTTATGAGCACTAAATTTTGATAACGTGTATAACATGATTAAATGGAACAGTTCCTCCCTGTTAAATATGGTCGATCCTGATAAATGAAGAGAAGATAAATGAAGAGAGAATAAGAGATCATTAAGAGCGCGATTTAAACGATTAATGGCGATTAAAACAAAAGTAACCACGTAATCCAAAGAAAGCAAAGTCCACGTAAATGGCGATTAAATCGAAAGTAACGAAAGTAACCACGTAATCCAAAGAAAGTAAAGTCCACGTAAATGGCGATTAAAACGAAAGTAATCCAGTAAACAACGAAAGTAAAGTCCACGTAAAGTAAAACAAAGAAGTAAAAAACAAGTATCAGACAAACTATAAACAATGAAGACTAAACGCAATTAATTCAAGGGAACAACTGAAGATGATGATGATGATTTCGCAGTTGACTTTGTGCTAGTTGACCCCGACTTTGATCCCGACTTTGACCTCAACGACATTGACGACCTCCGACGACTTTGACTCACACCTCAATCTCACATTAACAACAGAATTATGAACCCTTTGAATATGTCTTTTCAAATTGGCAGAATAGATTGTTCTGAATGGGCATAAATCACATTTTGTTGGCCGGATGCTTTTCAGGTGAACGCGGGCAACGTGCCTTGCAGTGATATACTGCGCACGTGATTCATACTCGCAGTACCCGCATTCGAAGCGCCTACCCTTCCGTTCATTGATTACACTCACACTCACATCAGGTGCCCTTCTTTTTCGCAACTTCCTCACCATATCCATTCGTTCGTTATCGATGTCCACCACTTTTCTCACAGTAATAATTCCATGACACGTCTTCTCCTCTGGGTCCGCTACTATAAACATCACTTCCCGCCTGCATATCAAAATAGTCTCGTGTAATTCAACGTTTATGATAACCTGTTCCATCTTCTACAATCCAATTAATTCAATCAAAGTCAAGTTCAACGAACACAAATAACAAATACAAGTCTCAATCAAATCTGAAATACACAACATATGAAGGTTCACATAAAATACACTGTTGCATTCACATCAATCAGGTAGAAATGGCGGAGGTCGGTGGAAGTCGGCGGAGGTCGGAAGTCGGCGGAGGTCGGTGGAAGTCAGCGGAGGTCGGCGGAAGTCGGCGGAGGTCGGTGGAAGTCGGCGGAGGTCGGCGGAGGTCGGTGGAAGTCGGCGGAGGTCGGAAGTCGGCGGAGGTCGGTGGAAGTCGGCGGAGGTCGGCGGAAGTCGGTGGAAGTCGGCGGAGGTCGGCGGAGGTCGGAAGTCGGCGGAGGTCGGTGGAAGTCGGTGGAAGTCGGCGGAGGTCGGAAGTCGGTGGAAGTCGGCGGAGGTCGGTGGAAGTCGGCGGATGTCGGAAGTCGGCGGAGGTCGGTGGAAGTCGGTGGAAGTCGATGTGTCAGTTAATTGTAGTGTAGTATGTACAAGTTAAGCTAGAATGCAGCTCCGGGTATCGACACGTTGAAAATTTCATGCATGATATCAGTCATTCGAAATTTTTAAAATTTGCTATGTACAGTCTGTTAGTTCTTCGTCTGTACAGTCTGAACTGAGACATTCTGTGCAGTGTTAACCAATAATGTAAATGATGCTGCGAAGAAAAAAAACAGACTGGGATTTTTCTTAATCGACTCTGGGCAGACTGGCAAATTTATTTACACTGCTATTTGTCTGGCACAGTACTGGTTACAATTGAAAGTCAATGGTACAGCGCTGAAACTCACTGCGACCTAGGTACGGGCAAGTATGAGATCCACAGAAACTGTTTTGGAGACGTATACTCACGGTGTGAAGGGCGGTTCTTCACACCCGAACCCCTCTCCCCCTTACTTCACTCCCCACCAATCCCCACCCCCTGCACATCGTTCAGGCCTTAAGGACGGCTCTTGAGAGCAATTTGCGCGACGTTAGTCGGTTATACTCTAATTTTTTTTGATACAACGCTTTTTGGTATTTGAAACGGCAATACCAGAGAAACCATTCATACAATTTTTTTTGCGTTTGAGACCAACGTTATCGACGCTTTTCTTCACTTTTCTCGTCGCTTTTTTACTGGAGTACTACCGTAGTAATATTCCTAGTTGCGCTTGCTACAACATTCAATCTATCTGTAAGTGTTGTGTTTCAGCAAATTGTTAGAGGCGTCAGGATTAATTTCGGGGACAGATGACACGGCAGGTAAGAGTGAACACTTTCAATGGCTATTTATTTTAACTTCTCGTGTTTCATTTAAGTAAACCAAACGACTTAACAATTTACCCACACAAACACACACATAACACACACACTCACTCACACACACACACACACACACACACACACTCGCACACACACACACACACACACACACACACACACACACACACACACACACACGCACACACACACAGACACACACGCGCGCACACTCATAAACACACGTGCAGACAGATATATGCATACTTTCACAACTTTACACATGAATTCTTTAGAGTGTCAGAGTTGACCAATTGTCGGTAGGGCGTTAGAATACAGCAGTTTTGATAGTAGCTGACCCCTTTCCTCCTTTTAAATCAACGCATTCACTGCAATTTTTGTAAAGAATTTAGTGGTTCAAGTTTTAACTTTGAAAGGATTATTATACAATTATGTTACATATTTTTCTTTCACTAACTCCTTATCCGGCTTTTTTATTTTTTGGTAATTATGAGTTCTCTTAAAGCATTGTAAAAATTTATTTTTTATTTCTCTGAATGTAATAGTAGACGTTCAAGAGACGATGCTATGATTTTCAGAATGAGAGTTCAAAGTGATGAAGGTGTTTTGGTAAGCCATTTAATTTTCTATGTTCTCTGAGCCAAAAACTGCACAATCTCCTGAGTAAAAATTAGAAGTGAATACCAAGGTGACTATGAGAGCGACGTTGTCATCCTCTGAATTTCAACTACGCTCAAAAGTTAGGGAAGCTTGTCGCCCAGATGATTGATCAAAGATTATAAGTCGAAGACTTTTAATCGGTGAAGCAAGCTTCATCATTTTACTCGGCTAGTTCCCCTCGGCTGCTCTTGTACGCTCTTTTTAACTATATTTTCACACAAATTGTTAATTGACAATCAAGAAAGTAATCTTTCAATAGGTAATCAAATTTGCAGAATGAGGAAACAACTACAGTTTCAATGAAAGAAGAATTTCAAAACAATTTATATTAGTCAATAATAACTTTAATACAAAACAAATTAATCCCTTCTCAGAAGCAATTCAAACCAATTGCTCACAATATACCAAGTGTTCTTGCATTAAAAGGGATCTTAAGGAGATTACACGAACAAAACCAAATGTTGAAAACGAAAGTCACCCAATCCTTAGCCCTTTTAAACAGCTACGTTCTATCTCTATTGCTCAATTAAATCAACTTCGTAAGTTGTCTCTCTTTTTCCTGACTGTCCGTTCTCGTTGTTTTCTCTTTAACTTTACACCCTGTTAAATATACTCAACCAACGCGATCTTGTCTTAATTAAACAATCTTTAACATACAAGTAAACATTACATCCTTTATTTGACATATGATATGTTCTGTAGCAGGGCTCTGTTTACTAGACAAACAAATCAGTGCCAAATTTCGAGTTTTGATGTAATATTGTCAGCCAATGTGCAACTTTCACCTTATCTTATGTAAACAAACAATGGAATCCTATGTCAATGAATCCATTTCAATTTATAACATTAGTTACATGTCATTTCAATCACGGTTTGCTCAGTAGACATTGATGGGTTCTTTGAAAAGTTCTTATCGCCCCATTTCTGTTATCAAAATCAATAACAACGTTGTGAAGTCATTTAATACTTATTAAAGACCACGCGTTAACTAAACTTATTCCGAAAACTACGAGAGTTGATTTTCTCAATATGAAATTTTTTCATGCGAATCCCTGCGATTGAAAAAGCCAAAAAACAAACTATCTATAGTCCAAAAAATTGAACTACAGTATCAAAAAGTGGTAGCCAATAACAAAAGGGGTTGAACTCGGAAAACAACCATTCTTGTGGAAAATCCATTCTTAGATTCACCTACCGATAAAATTTCATGATCCAACTCACAATAAGAAACGAGAAATAGCTGCGTAAACACTCTCGTGGACTTCCGGTTGGGGTAAAAATTTCGAAAAATCAGATCCCAAGTTATCATTTTACTCCCATTTCAGAAAATTTTTGCTGCTCGAGAAACCTATTTTACGGGTTTGAGCACTCGGCTCATCCCGAAGCATCAACTTCTGGTCTTGCGCGGAAGTTAAAAATGTCACAAATTGAAATCCCTCGAAGATTAATTAACACTTAATTCTTCCAAAAATCGAAAGCATCTCCACGACAAATACTCCACATGCAAAATATATGACGTACCGCAAAACCTGCGCTCGTTTGCTCCCGGGTTGTTGGTCTCAATCGATTTTGAAGTTGCTTTTACCATGCTCAAATTAGTCTACTCTCAAGGTTTCAAGTCTATCCGACTACAACTTTTCAAGAAGCTACTATTAAAGTTCGAGTACAAACTACCAACTTGCTAAAATAATTATTCTGAAAAACCCGATAACACATCCTTACCCTTTTTCAAGATCATCCAATACCTTTCACTGCCATAGAGTTCACTACAACAGGTCTGTACTCTTGGTTCGCACGTGAAGAGTCATTTTTCCCGTAAGATATGAAAAGCCGTCAAATAAATTCCCTTCCTATGTAAAAACTGTGTGTGAGCGTGTGTGTGTGTGTGTGTGTGTGTGTATGTGTGCGTGTGTGCTGGAGGGGGAGGGTAGAGTGGTCCAAAAATCATACCAACTCTAAAAGACCATTGATTGTACATGCCCTTTAAATTTGCTTAAGGTTCTTCTAAAGTAACTAACAGTGAGGGAAGCAGTTTCTGCTAGGTGAGTATTTTGAAATAGTGATAAGATATCCCTTCTATATACCTAAAGTCCAAAAAACTTTTGATCTCATTCCAAATCTACAAAGCATATAACAATCAGTGATCATCAGTTTTCAAGCCCATTAGATTTCAATTTTGCTCAATACGAAAAATTCAATATCAAGTGCTAAAAAATTTTACTTGAAAAAATCTTATTTTCAAAGTCCGATTTTAAGGCTTTTTTTCAAAATAATAAGTTTGCCTTTAATATTATGTTTTTTTCCATTGCGCATGTCTAAAACCAAAACTGTCTGATCACACATTAGAATTTTGTTCTGGTACACATATACAACCTCGCTTAGTACTTCAAATATAATTAATATACAGTTTAATAAGATTTTGCTTTGGAAGTTTGTTTGTTAACAATATCTGGCTTAACTCCTTTCTCTGGTGCTTTAGAATTCCTTTCTCTGGCGCTTTAGTTTTGAAAATGCTGGAATCAATTAAGAGACATCTCTAACTTCACTCAAAATACCTAATTAAAAGATGACCAGCATGAAATTCATGCACCTTACAGATATTTCCTAAATTTGGCGCCTATAGTGCCGCAATTAACTTTTTGTCAAAGTAGTGGACAATTTACTCAATCCAATGAATAAGTGCAACCCCATCAGAGTACAGCATTCAAATTATCTTCTCACGCTCGACGATAAACCAGTTTTTGCCTACTACGCCTCCTTACATTGAGCTGCTCAGCTTTAATTCTGATCCATTCATTTCATCTAACCTAGTCTTTACCTGGGATCACAAAACCACCTATTAAATCCATGTTCGGGTGTAAATATTGATTTTAAAATTTAACTCAAGTCAAGGCTAATTCCTTTCATAGTGGAGTAAAAGTCTTTTCATGGGAATTTTGGGTTAAGCAGAGTCCTTTCATAGTTATCTTGTGTCACAGTTTTTTTAGTAGGTCGAGCAGACGTCATTTCATAAATCTGTAATTTTAGCAGATTGGAGTTTTTAAAATTTTTCCGCTGATTTTGTACATACAGAAGCAGCACCGACGAAATACTAAAGAAATTCGCACAATAGCAGTCCAACTTAGACAACAATCGGAAAACGGCCAAAAGAAATAAGAATTTTTACGATTCATAAGATAAAAAAGCAATATTGTTAATTTATAAACAACCAAGTTCAATCAACCTAAGAGACATCAGTAAGAAAAGGTTTCAACTGTTCAATAATATCCAATCGTTTCATGGATCTTTGTACTTCTTTGGAGAAAGTTTGTTTCCTTTTGAAAAATTTTGTTTTGTTCCCAATGCGTTCACTTCAGTTCTCTTTTTTTTTTCGTTTGGCGGATAAGATAAATAGTTCTCTGTCCAAACAGAGGACACTTCTGTTGGAAGTACGGTTCTTGTTGTGAGCACTGAATGGTCTGTACAAGTAATATAAACAAACATTTCCTTCAGTTCGTCTGCTGTTGGATAGACTGAGGTATACAACACATACAACACAGAGTTATTTTATTCTTGTCATACAATCTCTCTAAATTTTCTGATTTAATTTTTGCCCTCAAATCAATTTTAGGTCTGAATTAGTATATTCAAAATTTTGATTGTCGCACTGTGGTCACTACAAATTTTATCTGCCACAAAAAATGTGTCAAAGCATATGAAAACTGTTGTATCAGATCCAGTGTAGGTCAAGTATGTAACGACAATCTCTCTGATGTGCTTAATTTGTGTGATTTAACATTTAAGAGCTTAAAATTTCCAATTTTAATCATTTCTAGTAAGTTCATTGTTTTTAGTGTTATAAGTGGGTGGGGATTCCTAAGATAAAACTCTTGGTGGGGAATCCTAAGATAAAGCAGTTATCGCAGCTGGACTATATTGCCACAATAATTGATTGAATGAAACTAGGTAGTTTAACTATACTGGTCTTCTAGTGGAGTGAAAAATGTTTTTAGCGAGTGAAAACGCCTTGAACCACAATGCAAAAAGATTGAGTTAAAGTTTGTTGAAATTTTAGGGTGAGTGAACATTGTTTTTGGAAATTTTAGATCACCAAACGAGTTTTTTAAGCTCTTTATCAACCCGTTGCGCCGTTTAACCTCTATAACTATAGCTACGCAACTAAGTGCTAAACTGTAAGCAAGTGAGTAATTACCAATGGATCGCGGTGACTCAATTATTTGTATCGGTGAGTTATACCCTATTCTGGCAAGCTTTGTTTCGCTCAAACAAAAATCTTACTCACCTGTCAAATGTAAAAAATCGACCTTTTATTTTGGTCGGCACCTTCTGAGTGTTAATAGCCCCTAATAGGCTATATTTAAAAAATCTATGAATGACGGCACACAAAAATAAAATTCGAGAAAGCTTAAATAAACCCAGTTCAAGAGAACATTGAAACCTCTGGATCCATAACGACTTTACTATATAAAGTTGTTCCTTAAGAACACAAAAGTGACCAATCTTGAGAGTTTTTCAGCGTAAGAAGTAATCCTTTTCAACTAAATTCAACCGCAATTGCGGAACTTTCTTCGAAACGTGCTTCCTTAAACAATAAATGAGAAAAAATTTGCACGGATCTGACAGCCGATAGGCACTTCATGCTTGCTTTGTTCAGATGGTGGCACAACAGACGAAGAACTTCACTGTATTGAGGGACTGGGGTGCTTCACTCAGGACGAGTTGCTTGCTATGGCCGGAAAAAGAGCATAACTTTCCTATTATACATTAATGATCACTCTTAACCAGATAATCTTTGTTGATATTCTGATCTTTTCTTTTAGAACCGCTCCATAGATTTGCTGATTGGCCGACAGGGGAGGCTGCATTTATTTTTTGCTCATTTAGATTGGGGCTGTTTGAAAAGATTTGTAGACAATCCTTTTAAAGCAATGCGTATTTGTTAAATCTGCCTAACTTCATAAATTTACACCCTGAATAAAATAATAAATATTTAAAGTTGTTTTAAAATTTTCATCATATGTGATCCAGATACGATTAATAAAGCATGATTTGTGCTCAGTTGGCATGTTTTCTGCTAACAAGTACAATTCCGAAATTCATTTTTTCTCTACTGACACTGAAAAGTTAACTTTACTGTTTTTTACTCTTTGTCGAGATGCCACGCTATGATTTGCACCATTTTCATGGACAATATTAAGAAACAACTCAACCTAAAATTAAGATCCAATGAGCAGCATGCATAAATTTCCTGAAATTCTTGTGAAAAATCGAAAAAGAAATTGTTAAATGATTATTGCTAAAGGATGTTAAAAGCCTTTTTTGTTCTTTGTTATTACACTAAAGCTTCAGGAAGTAAAGTAAGACAAATGTTAAAAATATGCGAAAAGAAAACAAATTTTGGGACAAGAAAACAAAAAAGAAGCAATTCAAAGTCAACATTTCATGTCGGCTATCAAAACTATTCTGTAATTGTTCCGACCCCACTTGTGGGGGAAGGAACTATATACTCAAATGGGTTTTTTTTGTTCAGTGAATTTTGGCCGATCGATATATTCGTCGTAGAGAAATGTGAGTGGTATCATTAAAAAGCTGGTCCAGCGTAGAATTCAAAAGTAAAAAGATTTTTTTGAATTTCGTTTTTTTCGAGGAGTTATCGAGGATTGAAGTTTTGTGTGAACAATGGGATCTTTAGCATGATTGTTCACTTTTAGTACAATTTTCTTCAAACTAAGATCTTTTTTACGAAAACATTAATTCAAATTTCTATAAAAAGAATAAATTTTGAGTTCGTAAAAGTTGAATGCAAGGCGATAGAAAGACTACTTCTGGTCTCATAGGGAAGTTCACTATCAAAAAAAAATCGAACTCTAATTGAGAGCCCTTTTTTTAATAAAACTTTTCTCTTTTTTGCTTTTTTAAGTCACCTAGAGACAAGTCACATTTTATATCGACGTTCTATTAATGACAAAACTCCTTTATAGTCGAATGAAGCGCAATGAACAAAAAACGTCGTTTTCAAGGAATTGCTCATGTTTTTTTTTGGCTTCGATTCTGAGTTTTCGTAATTTTGAATGAAATTTTGAATT
Organism: Convolutriloba macropyga; assembly: GCF_964194025.1. NCBI lineage: Eukaryota > Metazoa > Xenacoelomorpha > Acoela > Convolutidae > Convolutriloba > Convolutriloba macropyga. The sequence goes on along the minus strand of NC_134470.1, from coordinate 53,154,475 downwards.
TCTTTTTGAAGTTTTACTATTTTTTTTGGAGTCCTATGGTAGGGATTCATTGACTAACAGTGCAATATGTTCCATAATAAGCATTAAGTGAACATGTCTATTTCATTGAGGGGGCGGCTAATGGCTGTTAAGACTTAAAAAATAATTTTTCGAATTTTTTTTTGAATATTAAAGAATCATAATCTTATTATAGTGAATTGTAAGTCAGTCCAGGGGTGAGAGCACCCTCTTCCTTCCTACTGCAACCAAAACTAAACTGGTTAGCGGTTTTATCTTCTATCTATTGGTTATATGACTTCAATGACAAAAAATTTCAATTTTTTAAAATTTTTTTTTGGATTTTTACGCATTATTGGTTACTTTTGAAATCTTATCACATTATCCAAATATTGACAGTTCCCATTAGCTTAAAAACGATGTTCTGTGGATGACCAATAAAAATTTTAAACAAAAATTTATGGTTTAAATGGCTTCGACACGTTCTTCTTGCACTTTTCTACTGATTTTTTGGTTTTCTCCTGTTTTTTTTTTGTTGTTTTAATAGTCATTATACTTACTGTGATCTCATAATGAATACCTATGCATGACAAACATAAATGTACTGCCACCGGGGCATCTTTGAGCGTTTTTATTGACTTCCGTTGAAAGCTATTGAATTTAATGTCTGTTAAAATAAAAATCATTTTTCGAAAATTTTATTTGAACAATAACAATTCCTAAATTTTTCTTGAACTGTTAGTGAGTTTCAGTATTGACTGGACCCACTTGCTTTTTACTGCGACTAAAAATATTCTGTTTAGCTGTTTTATCTTCTAGCTATTGGTTATATGACTTCAATGACAAAGATTTCAATTTTTTTTAATTTTTTTTTTGGATTTTTTGAATTATTGGTCACTTTTGAACTCTTTATCACATTATCCAAAGATTATTGTAATCCAATTGGCTTAGAGAGGACGTTCAGTGGATCACAGAGAAAGTTTTCAGAGAATAGCTAATGGTTTAATTGTCTTCGACACTTTCTTCTCGCATTTTTCTACTGAATTTTAGTTTTTGCTGTTTTTGTTATTGTTTTCTGTCATAAGACTTATTGTGATGTCTTTTTAACTATCTATGCATGACAGACATCATTTTCCTCCCTATGGGTTATATCTGAGCATCGTCATTCAGCTCCGATGAAAGATTGAGTTTACTGGCTGTTAAGGGTTTAAAAATAATTTTTCGAAACTTTTTTGAAATTCAACCATTCCTAATTTTTTTTCGTGAATACTCTTGGTCATTGTTGGTTCTAACAGAATCCATTTCCGTTCTACTATAGCCAAAATTAATCTGGTTAGCGGTTTTATCTTCTACCTATTAGTTTTAAAACATCAATGCCACGAGAATTCATATTTTTTTTGGGTACTTTATTTTGTTTCTCGATCCTTTTGAAATCTTATCACATCATCTTACTGCTGAGAGTCCCTATTGGTTTAGGGAAGAAGTTCAACGGATCATAAATAAAGTTTTCAGGGAAGAGCTTATGATTTGAGTTGCTTCGACATTTTCTTCAGGCACTTTTCTACTGAATTTGTGGTTTTTGCCTCTCTCTGTTGTTGTTTTCATAGTCATTAACTTGTTGTAAGGTCTTATTGATGAAATACGATTGGCAAAAAAACTTATTGTCCCCTCGAGGCATCATTTATTGTATATACTGGCTTCCGTTGAAGGCTAATGAATTTAATGGCGTTGATAATACGTGTTTTCCCGCAATTTTCGTGCGTCTAATGTATTTGTTTATATTTGTTGATTTTTTGAAATTATATTGATAAAAAAAGGTTTTCCCATTGCTCCTGAAAAATTAAATTAAAATTGAAGAGTGTTTAGTGAAAAGTTCATTTTTTTAATGCCTTCGACCCTTTTGTCGCTCAATTTTTTTTCCTGAATTCGCTGTTTTTGTTCTTTAGGTAGCCGTAAATTGCTCACAGATCTCATAGGCTTGTAATTGAGGACTGAATGAATGATGTTGCTCGAAACATTCAGTATATAGCGAATAGGTTCCTTTCGTCAAATATAACTTCTATTCATCAATCAGATGTCCCATCGAATTTCGTGTATTTCAAGAAATAACATATATATTGATATTATGTGCCACTGTTGTTTCGTTTTTCTGAACGTTTATTGAATGGCCATTTTTTGCGTTTCTTTTTCTCTTCCTTCAGAACAATCGCGTAATAACAGATCCCAATGGTTTTTAAATGTGGCCCAAGTAAACTTATTTAATCTTTCAGTATAAATCCTTCAACTGAAATAGCAGAAATAACAACTGAATTAAAAATACATATTCAGATGATAGCTATTGATTTTAATGGTAGCAAAGGTTTGTGTTTTCGCAAATCGTTTGTAATTTTTTGCGTTTCTCTTTAGTTTGTTTCTATGGCATAGTCTGACCACAGACGGGTGCTTTTGGTTTTGTAATGACTTTTTAGTAATTTATCAAGGATTTTTTTATTAAAAACCAATGTTTTTTAAGATTTTTGAATTTTCTTGGTGCAAAAAATGTTGATTAATTTTTAAGTTTCGCCTCACTGTTCGTTCTTTTTGTCGGCTTGTTACCTAGTCTCGTTAAGAAAACTTTTCATCTGCTGTATAGTTAGTAAAAGGTAAACTTGTGTAGTTAAGGTTTTATCTGACTGCATTTTGACGTTGTTACCAGGTGCTTTTAAATTTAGATATTCATTTTTTGCCGCCAAAATTTTGTTGGTGCTATTTTTTTTCTAGTCTCTTCAATGTCAGGTCACGTTGGTGCTGTAATGAAGCATGGCATTAGTAATTCAATTAGTAGATAGAATGTGTAACGATTGTTTTAAACTCAAACATCTATTTTTGTTATCTCTTGATTTGGTTGACATTTTAGTCAAAAATGTAGATGAGCTCGGGTCGGAACATCATGTGCGAACGCACATTAACGAGCCGCCTTGTTTTATTCTAATCCCATAGTTGAGCTTTACAAGCTGGTTGAGTCAATCTAAACTTAATACTAATTCTAAGAATAACAAATTTAATCGGTGTTACAGATCTACTCCTCGAACGTTTTGAGACATAACAAATGAATTACATAGAAGTTATTGCTTAAATGACAGATATACGGGCCGAAAAACTTTAGCCAAAAATAACGGGGAAAAAGTGTAAAGTGTGCAAAAAATTTTAAAAAACTACACCCCTATTCCTCCGCTTAATTAAGGGCGGAAGAGTGGAATATTAAGTGAGAAATTTTAAAGGAGGGATTTTTGTGGAAGGAGTTGGTGAGGATTGGTCCCCCATCTTCCCTCTGTCCAACAAGTTAGTTTCACTTTGTGCGTTAACCATTACGGTAACTGATACTAGCATTAGACGTTTCAATTCGGTTATAATGGTAAATGTATAAAAGTAGTTTTTGCGAAGAGTGTAAATAGAATGGAGGAAAGAGTGTAAAGACAGTGTTTTTCTTGTAAATTACACTTTTACACTCGTTTCCCGATAAATAAGATTGTAATACGCATCACACTCTAATTTCCGCTAATTAGGGGTGAAGCTTCGGCCTGGGTACTGTTTAGCGCTTGTATAGTTTTTTTTTAGAAAATCCCGTTGCGACCACAACAGCTGCATAACTTACCCGTGAAATAATTTGTTAGCGACCGTTGGATACTATGAAAATCTGAAACAGGGCAAAACTCCACTTAGAGATTAAACTATCTTTTTCCGCCTAGCTTTTTTTGCCACCGCTGTTGTTATATGAAGAGTAGCGAGAAAATATTGCCAAAAAATGATCTTATCAATTGTATCGTGGCGTAAGTTATGCATGCAACTGTTGCAATCGCAACGAGAGTTGATTAAAAAACATTACCACACGGTTGTTAGCGCGCTCTCAGAGTAATTCGACAACTCGGCTTCGCCTCGGAGTTTGATAACTTCTCGATGGCGTTAAGAACCATGTGGTAATATTCATTAGCGTGCAGATAAAATAGCTGAAATTGTTACTAATTACCAGATAAATGCAATTGTACATAAAGATTGTATGATGATTATAATTAGAAGTATTCTGAATATAACAACATAATATCAATGATTATACTGCATACATCACATTTCCCTCTGACGGAGAAATAATTGGTTTTTAGATGATAAAATGCGAATACTAAAATTATAGATATTTTTACTTCTACATTAATTTTATATGCTCCTGCAATTTAAGTTTTCAGTTCGCAGTTTCGGAGTCATAGACTCACTTTGAGTAGCTTCTGCCTCTGTTTGACGCACCCCCCGACATTTTGGGGGCTCGAGCAAGGAATCTGCATCAGTTGAAATAACCGTTCGTTTTGCTTAGCTGGCTTTATGTGCTATTTTCTCTCGTGATTGAGTTGCCTGATAAATCACAAGTTTTTCGAATTAATTCTTAAAACTATTATTATTTATTGTGCCTCTGCTGCAAATTGTCCGGATTTTTGTAATTGGATGGAAATAATGAAACGGATGTCTGCTGCCGACCCTTGTTTGACACTATGAAACTTTCTGATGGTCCGAACTGATATATTATTATTGGCCCAAAGTTGGCAAATATTTTGCCCTCTTTCAAAAACTACATCGCAGAGGTATAAAATTAATACAAAAAACTTTTGAAAATTTTGTTTGTAATCTAGATAAACGCAATTGAAAATCAAATAAATCAGGATCTATTAAAGATATTGATTTCAATTTTAAACAACTTCTCTGTTTTGATACGGTACACATTAAAAAAGCTGATCAAAAATCATCGGCTGGTTATCATCGGCTGTAGCTGTATAAAAACCCAATAATCAGACTACCGGAATGTTAATTCATATAAGCACTCTATATCACAACGCTGAGGCAACTGTATTCAAAACGTACAATCTATTTTGTCCAACTATACTCGCTTTACATCAAGGCGTAAACATTATATCGAAACTTTACGGCATCTGTTTCGTAGCATTATCACTTCGAAAAGCATCGTTTACTTACAGGCAAATCTAGCTTGATCTTTTTCGCAGGTATTTGTCTGAGTTGATTTTCGGCTCAGATCGGTCACCAATACGTTTTCGAAACATAAAAATATTAAGCCTAAAAGGAGCGCAATCGATTCAGTATATTAGTAGGCTCGACGAAAATAATGTTAAGCGAACTTTTTCGGAGCTTTCTACGTATATTAGAAGAGAATTTGTGTGCATTTAAATGGTAAAGAGATATGACGTATTAGATTGCTCATTTCTCGCTCTATTCATAGCGTTGCTCATTTACTCGGTAACATCCTCCGGCCCGGAAGAAGATGTTGGGAAAACTGGTACCAGTTTTACAAGCGGACGGACGAGTGAACTGGTCGACGTGCGTAAAACGGCGGAGCGCGCGACGCTATCGGAGCCGTAACGGGGTTCCACAATCCAAGCGGTTGGGTAGTAACCCCTAGGATTGGTTTCCTCAACTATCCAAACCAAGTCACCGGTCTTAAGGTGTTGCTCGGCAGGCGTCTGCCACTTAGAGCGTCGGTTCAGCGTCGGGACGTACTCTCTGATCCAGCGGGACCAGATCGCATTAGCGTACGACTGCGCACGGGCGTAACGTTTACGATGGTCAAACTCATGATTGCCGACAACAGACGGAATACCGGTAGAGTATTCTCCTAAAAGAAAGTGGTTGGGCGTTAAAGCGTTCAAATTGCACGGATCAGCGCTTACGGGTGTTAAAGGACGCAAATTGAGAGCATTCTCCACGAGGCAAAAGGTAGTATGCAGTACCTCATCCGTGAGGCGACGCGTGCCAAGAATAGTATACATCACGCGCCTGAAACTGTGTACCATTCTCTCCCAGATGCCACCTTGATGTGGTGCGCTGGGTGGATTGAACCTCCACTTTTTACCTTTGTGAGCGAGCTCAGCTGCAATGTTGACAACGTTCCACTTTTCAATACTTTCTCGGAGTTCTTTCTCCGCTCCAATAATGTTAGTGCCATTGTCTGACCAAATCATGGCAGGTGTACCCCTACGTGACACAAACCGCTCAACTCCCATAACACAAGAGCTGGTGTCCATGGATGTAACTATCTCGACATGGACAGCGCAAGTAGTGAGACAGGTGAAGAGGAAGCCCCACCTTTTCTCAGTAGTACGGCGGACAGTAACATAGAATGGCCCAAAGTAGTCAACGCCAGTGTTCGTGAAGGGAGGAGACTGGTAAGCAAGTCTCTCCTTAGGTAAGTCAGACATGATTGGTTGCATAGTTACAGCTTGGAATTCTCGGCATCTCAGGCAGTGTGCTTTGATGGAACGCAAGGATGATCTTAGTTTCAGTATTGTGTAGTGTTCCTGCAAAATTGATCTTAGGTTTTCAACGCCTCGATGATAATGCTTTACGTGCGTGTGTTCAAGGTACAGTTTTACAAACGGATGACGTGCATCTAAGACGATTGGGTACTTTACATTAAACCCAACTTCAATTAACCGCTTGATGCGGCCCGAGGAACGGATTAGCCCATTTGGACTAATAAACGGTGAATGTGGAGCAATTCGGCTACTCCGTTTAACGAATTTATTGTCCAAAAGATCTTTTCTTTCGGCTTCAAAAGACTCTCCTTGCAACAAATACTGTAGATGACGCTCGTCTTCGTCAAGCTCAGTAGGGTCGGTAATGCGACCATCGGGTTTACGGTAGCCGGCATGTTTCGGCAAAAGCCGGAAAACGTATGCGGCAATGCGCAAGTACTTTTGATAAGAACTAAACTTATCAAATGGGAATAACAACGTAACGGGTGTTGTCTGTTTTTTAACAGATGTAGCGAGAGAAACAGTGTTTTCTATAATGACTGCTTGGTTGACGCCAAGTTTGATGTTATTAATGACGTCTTTGTTCGTCACGAAAGGGAACCTTGAGTTAGTTAAGAAATGTGGACCATTGACTCAACTGCTTAGTTGCAAAACCTCAGCGGACATTCCACGCGTGCCAGCGTCAGCTGGATTATCCTTAGTTGCAACGTGGTTCCATTGGACAACGCTGGTATACTCCAAAATTTCACAAACGCGGTTTGCAACAAAGATTGGTTGCTTTTCATTAGAGTTTATCCACTGAAGAACGGTCGTGCTGTCTGTCCACATGAATACTTGGTTAACAGTTACAGTAATTGCCTGAATAATTTCGTTCTTTAGCCGAGCGTCAAGTAGAGCTGCTTGCAATTCCAGTTTTGGGACAGTCATTACCTTCATTGGCGCCACGCGCGCTTTCCCCAAAACAAACGCAAGCTCTGTTTTTATCTTGCCCGTAGGAGTTGTTACTCGGGCTCGAAGAAATGCAACGGCACTAAAAATATCCTGAGAACTGTCACCGAACATGTGCAATTCTGCATTATCAAAGGGTCCACTAAAGTAACTTCGGGGAATTTTGATGTTTTCAAGCTTTGGTAAGTCCGCACTCCAAACCAAAAATCTTTGAACCATGTCCTGTGGGAGCTCGTCATCCCATTGTTGTCCTGTGACACGCCAGATGTCTTTTAAGAGCAATCCCGCACCGACGGTAGACGGTGCGACAAGACCAAAGGGGACAAAGACTTTCGAGACAAGACTTAGGACCAAGCGTTGCGTGAGGGACTTGGTGATAGCGCAGCTTGTACCCCGACTCACAACTAAGGTGTCATAAGTGTGATCCCACTTTAACCCTAGCACATGCGATGAATCCTCCTGACATGAAACAATAACATTGGGCTCAGTAGATTGAGAGGAACCATCAATTCGGTCAGCCAGATTCGGTACATTGCTTACGAACTTTGTAAGCTTGAACCCACCGAGATGGAGAAGATGTACCAATTCCTTCGATCTATTGATGGCTTTCTCTGGAGACTCCACTGAGTCAAGATAATCGTCCATGTAGAAGTTTTCAAGGACGGCTTTTGCAGCTTCGGGGTAAAACTTGGCATTGTCTCTCGCAGTGCGTTGTAATGCATAGTTGGCGCATGTGGGCGAGTCTTTAGCCCCGAATATATGGCGCGTATATTGATACAATACAACGTTAGTTGTGGGGTCCTCCCGCCACAGAAAGCGAAGTGATAGTTGATCTGATGGTAACACGCCAACTTGTAGAAACATTCCCTCGATGTCGGCGGAGACGGCATATGGATGTTGTCGGAAGCGAAGAAGTACGTAAATAAGATTTTGGAGCAGATCAGGGCCAGTTAGCAAAGATTTATTCAGTGAGGCGCCATGAAATTTTGCTGCTCCATTGAGCACCCTACGCACCTTACCTGGTTTGTTCGGGTTTAAAACCGGATGGTGGGGTAGGTACCACTCTTTATTAGACCGGCTCTCAACCTTGTGAGCGTCCGGAACCTCAATTACATACCCCTTATTTAGGTCTTCTTTGATGGTACTAGTATACTTCTCTCTAAAGTCTTCATCCTTGGCCAAACGTTTTTCGAGCGATTTTAGTTGCACAAGGGAGGAGAAGTAATTATTTGGGAGCTGGGTGTTGTCTGCTGCCCACAGCATTCCGACATCGTATCTCAGGCCATTGTGTATGGTGGTACTCTCAAGGAACTCTGATGCAGTTCTGGAGTCGACCTGCTTGTTTGCCCCGAATGATTCAATGTCGTACCATGACTTTACTTGACTTGCTAACTCATTGTCATGTTCGATATTCACTTTAAAGCACGTTGAGGTTAAACAAGAACTTGATGGTAACGGACCGCTTAAGACCCAACCTATGGGTAATCGTACGGCAACGGGTGAACGCTTCTCATCGGCAGAGAAGTATTCTAACGGGCGGATGGCGTGATAGACATCTTGTCCGAGTATCATCTCAATGTCTTTATAGGAATATGTCACGAGATCAAGAACTGCTAAGTGTGGGTAAGTCTCTTGCAGGGCCTGTACATTATTTATATCAGAGCCGACGTTCAGACTCTCTTTAACGAAAGGGTTGATGGTATATGGTTCGAAATCTTGATGTTCTCTTTGTTTCACAGTAACTTCAACAATCCTAGTGTCAACTACTTCTTCGGTAATATTACCTTGACAGTTAGCTTTAGTGCTTTACCGTGCAAACCGAGTCTATTTGCGAGACTACCGGCCACCCAAGAGTTACTGCAGGCGGTATCACACAAAACTAAAGCCTTGGTATCTAAACCGGACGAATTGACCAACTGCAATTCCTTTACCTGAAGGAGCCCCTTAACATCAGTAACAGATGACCTTGTTGTGGTCTTATTAGACGGTTGTTGACTAGTAGTTGCTTTACTTTGACCTGTGTTGCCAGAAGACTGGATAGTATTGGGATTTGTAGACTGTTTTGTTGGGAAAATCCTATCTGCTCCATGCAATAGTGAGTTGTGCGAACTATTACAACCCTCTGCTTGGCACTTTCTTGGCTGAGGGCACTGGCGGAACGTTTGCTTATCACGTCAGCACGAAAAGCAAAGTTTATTATCCGCCACCAACTTCACCAACTTAGCTCTCTGGGTTGGAGTTTTTTCCTTGAAAACTCGACATTCCCATTGCCGGTGGTTACCTTTGCATACAATGCATCGACAGAAAGTGTTTGTGGAAGCAGATGGCATTTGCTTCTTTGTTTCCCTTTGTTGCGAATTTGATGCAAACACTTTTGAAGCTGTTTTGGTCTTGGTTACTGAAGTGCTGTTATCTTCAGGCCTTGCCTTGGTTGCGCTTTGTTTCATAAGATCGTGGGCCTCAGCCTTTTCTTTAAGCCAGTCGTTAAAGTCAAGGAGGGTAGGCTTAACCCAGTGCTTCTTAACCGTAAAGAGCGACCATGACTCTTTCATGTTTGGTGGTAACTTTTGTACTGCTTGGTTAAGTAGGGAAGCGCTCTTCAAGTCAGCATCATATGATAGTGACTTCAAAACCCCAACGAGGCTGGATATTGCTGCAGAATAGTTTATGATGTTATCACTATTGTGCATTTTAAGAGGCGGAAAGTTGCTTAGTTTATCCAAATGTGCACTTACGACTGCCTGTGGCTGGCCAAATTTACGTTCTAAAGTCCTTAGTGCATCCTTGTACATTAAACCACAGTAAGCAAACTCGGCGATTGCAATCTTTGCTTTACCGGTGACGAGTGTCTTAAGGTATGTCAAATTAACGTCATCAGTGAGCGATTGCGAGTCAATCGCGCTTTTGAATTGACCATACCACTCATGCCACTTTAATGGGTCGCCATTAAACTCAGCAAGTTTCCACTCAGGCAAAGGGTCGTTTTTCTTACTTGTTATCGCAGGTTTATCCAAATGTGCACTTACGACTGCCTGTGGCTGGCCAAATTTACGTTCTAAAGTCCTTAGTGCATCCTTGTACATTAAACCACAGTAAGCAAACTCGACGATTGCAATCTTTGCTTTACCGGTGACGAGTGTCTTAAGGTATGTCAATTTAACGTCATCAGTGAGCGATTGCGAGTCAATCGCGCTTTTGAACTGACCATACCACTCATGCCACTTTAATGGGTCGCCATTAAACTCAGCAAGTTTCCACTCAGGCAAAGGGTCGTTTTTCTTACTTGTTATCGCATCAGCCAGTTCCCTAACCAATGACGCATTGTCTGGTATCGGAGGAGCAGGTGCAGACACCTGCGGACCACTCCAACTCAACTGAGTGGGCCCAACATAAGGGTATGTTGGCTGAAAAACCGGAGTGGCCAGACCAGGTACAAAATTACTTGTAGTTGCAATCGGGTTTTCCTGATGTGTGCCGGATGGCGATTGCATATCAACCAAAAAATGTGAATTCGAATATATTTGTTGTGGAAAATTAGTAACTGATGGTGCGATGTGTGCCTGTACATTTGGAGCAACATTATTTACGGTGGTAGCGTCTTGGTTGACGGTTGACTAAAGACGGTCTGTGCTGTGGAAAACGCCAATGGCTCATATTTGGCACAAAGTTTTGGCCAAGAGGGATATTGGGCATATTAGGGAAATGAGGAGCAACCGAACGTACGACTTTGTGTACTTGGCTAGTATTAATTTGAAAATTGTTGTGAGCGGGTGGCTGATTGATCAAAGGGGCGTGTGGAATGGGAGCAGTGAGGTTATGTGCAAATACTGGGTTCGGGATGGGAAGGGAATTATGATGAGCGGGTTCGGATATGTGCTGTTGTGTGTTTGGACTTGGTGGGGCGCTTGGGTGCAAGGGAACGTTTATTGCGGGGGCTGGATGATTTTCTGTCGGAAAAGGAGGAAGAGTGGCATTTGGTGCTCGGGGGACACAATTAATTTGTTGTCGGGAGCATATTCGCTGGGCCAAATTATTCTTCGGCAGACTTGATGTTACAGGTCCCCTGGATTGTGCGTGTGGAAGAAACTCGGATGCATTATTTTGATTTTCATTTGGTGCGAACGTCTGTGGTGGAATGGGCTGTTGAATGGGCGGGGAAGAAGCCCCTGGGGCGTGTACAGAAGGTGGCTGACTATCCGCGGTTCCTTGGTTAGTTATGGTTGGAAGCGCCACGCCTTGCTGGCCTGTTTGATCTATTTGCGCCCTTAGGTGTGCCTGGTACAACGCCTGTGTGTTAGCAGCAGCCAAAAAGTTTTCGGGTGGAGTATAATAAGGATCGAGTTGCTGTAAGGTCTCATTGCTTAAAATGTAATTGCCTCGACAATTCTTTGGAATAGAATGCCTTGAAATTTCAGTGTTCTGATCTTCCAATGTTTTTTCGTTGTTGTGGCTAGGACATTCTGGAGGGTCAATCATAACATCTGGTTCACTAGTTTTCTCATTGTTAAAACTTAAAGCAAGTGAGGTGTTGATCCAGTCCTGGACAACCTTTTCACATCTCATTGAGCTTCTAGCACTTGCAGTTGTTTCAGATTGGCTACCTTTAGAAACGGCGTCCAGCAATTCAAATTCTTGCAGAGTTGCCTCTGCCAACCGTTTCCTGTTGTTTTCCTCCAGTTCATCTATTTCCATTTGTTTTTTCTGTTTAGCAAGGCGAATGGCTGCCTCATTCTGTTTTTCAATTTCTTTGCGCTTCATTTTAGCGATTACAAAGTCATGTTTTTGCTGACTAGATGTTTTTGATGAAGTCATCAGTGAGGGAAGTCTAGAACGAATGGGAGCCCTTGGTTCCTGGAACTCACTCACTTTATCATCAGCAGAATTGATGTAGTTTCTTGCTGAAGCGAGTATCTTGTCGTTCTTAGTTGTCATTGCCTCCAAGTAAGACACTAATGAAGGAACAAGTGCACTTGGATCCTCCGTTTTCCCAGCAAAAGCAATCAGGTCCTCATTTTTGTCTACAACAGTCATAAATGCTTCGTTGCACTTTGTTACTAGGCGTTCAACTTTCACTCGCCTACTTTGACTATTTATACAATGAAGAATATCTTCATGTATAGCATGCAATTCAGCTTCACGCTTTGACCTGGCAGCGTACAACTTTTTGACTTTTTGATCAAGACTATTAGACATCATGATGTTATTATTTCAAAATACCAGCAAAACTACCACAGCACACGGTTATCTACTATGCGCTCACTCCAAACAAATCAAATCAACGCAAAACAAACCCAACGCAAAAGACACCAGACACAGCACACTGTAGACAGTCTGTAAAACAAACCACCCAAAGAGCAAAGAAGGTCGTCGAGCACACTGTGCCCGACAAAAACAGAAGTGGAGCACTGAACGCTATGCGCTCAACGCGGAGGGAGGCAAAGGACACACGGGAAGTCGAGCGAGCAAGGCGCGACGAAACGGAGACGTTATGGACGGAAAGTCGAGCAAGCAACGCGCGACGTGACGGAAACGGGACAGACGAGAGGTCGAGCGAGCAATGCGCGACGGAACGGAAACGGGACTTGTGGGAAAACAAACGAAGCGGGACGATGGGAAAGAACGGGCGGGAAATGAGTTCGGAAAGAACTATGTTAGTTGACCACAGCAAAACTCAAGCAAACAACCTAGCCATAACTCCAGAACAAACTTAAGTCACACCCTAGAAGAAGTAGAGAAGCTACTGCAAGACAATCTAATATAGTTCATAATGGGTCTATAACGACAAATTTAACGACAAACTATTTTACGACAATGCAGTAGTACACTAAAAGGATGAAAAGGTCGAGAAATTTACTAACCGTAACTCCAGAATAAACTTAAGTCACATCCTAGCAAAATCCAAACCGCAACAAACAATCAGCATACTAATGTTATTAAACAAACTACAGCAAAATTTAATAAACTACAATAGTGTGTTTGTAGACTAAGATAGTTGGAAAAGTCGCGAAAAAATCCAGCCGTAACTCCAGAATAAACTTAAGTCACACCCTAGAAGGCAACAGGACCAAACCAACTAGCAATCGTACAGGTACACACAAACATACAGCAGCAAAATCAATATACTACAACAGAAGGGCTAGTAAATTAGTAGAGTTAAAAAGTCAAAGGACAACCCAGCCGTAACTCGAGAATATATTTAATTCACACCCTAGAAAGCTATAAGACCTAAACAACAAACCAGTATACTAGCATACTTAACATACTACAGCAAAAACAACACCATACTTCATCACATATAACATACTACATCGAAGGAAAAAATTAGGCGGAGAAAAACAACTCTGAATGAAAGAAAAACGGAATGATTGGAAACGAAAACGAAAAACAAAATTTTGGGAGAGCGACGTTGATGAAAAAAGAACGGAAATTGTGACTAGGGAAGTTAAGGAAAGAAAAAGAAGCGGACGGTACGGTACGAAAACGAGATACGAAGATAATAAGAAGACAAAAATTTTTTCTTTGAGCCGGAGGTTGTGAGTTTATATCTCACACCATTATCTGTCCAATTTTCCAAATTTTGGTCATTTTTTTGCAAATTCTTGATTACGGAACGGTAATCCAGTAAACTGGACGATTTTAAGCTGGAAAGTACGATTTATCAATATTCGGTATTGATTTTCTAAATTTTTTGAATTGCCTCAAAATTGACCAAAGATTTTCAAAATTGAACAATATAGCATTATGTGCTCACTTTTTTTTTCTCATATCTGAGGTCATATTTTTGCTATGTAGCCATAATGGACCAATTTGTCTGAATTTCCCAATTTTCGACCAAAAATTTTCAAAATCGATGGTTTTTTTTTCTCTTAAAAAGTTTCTCAGCTCCCTTCTCCAAAAAAGATTGTATTTCGCTGAGTCTTTTCAGGATAGTTCTACTTGCTTTTCTTTACAATCTGGCGGAAAAAGATTTGTAATATTTCAAGTCTAAGTATATATAAAGGTTTCTCAGCTCCCTTTTCTAAAAAATGTTCTATTTCGCTGAGACTTGTCAAGAGAGTACTACTTGCTTTTCTTTGCAATCTGGCGGAAAAAGATATGTGGATTTCAGAAGTTTTGCTCTAACTCCAAGCCTCAGGGTTTTTAAACTCAAAAAAATTATGATGGGTAGGTTATCGGCAACCGGGGAAATTATCCGAAAAAAATGAGTATGAGTCAAATTAGGAGGGGTTAGCTAGATTTGCCGGTTATTGATCAATTTAGGACAATCAGACATGTTGTTTTATTGGATGAGTCTTACAGTTTTGTTTGTGCCGCTAGTTGAAGTAACCCTTCTCTTCTAAGTAGCAACAGCGAAGAACTGAACTTTTAAACGTGTCATCCAATGTCCAATCTGGGGCATCAATTAGGATAGGACTGATAGCACTGCCACTGAGGTGTGAACACATCATTATTGTCCAGATGAAGGCACACTTGCAGATGTTATGTCTGAATTCCTGCTATTCGGCATTGCCCTTGTCCAATCTGCGGAATGCAATTTGTGGATGATTGTAAAAATAAACGAGGAATAGTGAACATGTGCTGAGAGAGAACTTCGGCGTAAGAACCTATCTAAGGCAATCTATAAAGTAAAGCGAATAATGGGTTAAGTAGTAGTCAAGTTTCTCCAGCTATAACCATAGAAAAGTGATGGGGCATAAAGGATTTGGCATTGCTTTAGTAGACTTGCTTTTTGATTGTTCACATATCGGAATCTGACATTGCAGACTGGCAACCCGTTTTAAGTTAATACGAGTTGGGGTTTTCATTCAAAACGGTGGTTCGAAAACGGAGCGGTACCAAAAATATAGCGGCACCTGAAATGTAGGTTCGCGGTAACATAAATATTGCGGCACCAAAAATGTAGACCGGGTCGCGGTACCAAAATTGTAGCTGTATAAAATGTATAAAAACTCAATAATCAGACTACCGGAATGTTAATTCATATAAGCACTCTATATCACAACGCTGAGGCAACTGTATTCAAAACGTACAATCTATTTTGTCCAACTATACTCGCTTTACATCAAGGCGTAAACATTATATCGAAACCTTACGGCATCTGTTTCGTAGCATTATCACGGCGAAAAGCATCGTTTACTTACAGGCAAATCTAGCTTGATCATTTTAGCAGGTATTTGTCTGAGTTGATTTTCGGCTCAGATCGGTCACCAATACGTTTTCGAAACATAAAAATATTAAGCCTAAAAGGAGCGCAATCGATTCAGTATATTAGTAGGCTCGACGAAAATAATGTTAAACGAACTTTTTCGGAGCTTTCTACGTATATTAGAAGAGAATTTGTGTGCATTTAAATGGTTAGGAGATATGACGTATTAGATTACTCATTTCTCGCTCTATTCAAATAGCGTTGCTCATTTACTCGGTAACATCGGCAAAGTTGGTTGCTTTTTTGGATTAATGAATTGATTGAAAAAAAAAACAAACTGTGATATACCCAAGAGAGTTTGAAGTGTGCACATAACTTACTCCTTTCCGTTATACAATACTTTCGACGTCTCATTCTAGATACAGACAAGTAGTTTTTAAAGTTCACATCACATCCTTTATCAAAAATCCATTTCAATGTTAACAGTATGCGTTCAATAAAAAACTTAAAGGAATACAGAATCTTTTCGTCTGGAATTGATTAATAATTTCAGTTCATTTTTTTCGTTATAAAGTCACTAACTGAAATAGAAAATGGAGTAAGGATTTGAAAAATTCCTTTTAAGAAGATTTGAAGAGACGAAGAGTTATTCAAATTTGTTCAAATGGATGAAAAATAGTTTGTATTTTGGACATCTCAACGATTAGATATCATGTTTCAAAATGAAAAAAAACAACTTCTGCCTTAAATTACTCAATTATAATATCTTCTTATAAGGTTTTTGAGGAAATTTAAGGTGGAAATCCTTCTTTGGAGAGAACTCTTTGAATTTTATTTAAGAAGACATTAAAAAATGTTAAGTCAATTCATTGCTCAAACTTAAAAACCTAAACCACTAATTCAAATGCCTGTGTTTTAATTTTTAACGTAAATTTTATGAGAATATGCAATTTCTTGTTGGCTCTGGTTAAAACCTTACAACTTCAGGTAAACCATTTTACAGTACACAATAGATTTACAGTGGTGTCAAACAAAAAAAATTGGCAAATATGATTTTTAATTCCATGGTAACACAATTTTACACAACTTAAATTTCCTAATATTTCTTTTTAAACTTGGGGGCAGATTGTTTCAAAACTTAAACTTGTAAATTAGAAATACGCTTCTTTTCACGGACGCATAAAGGTAATTAATAAATAAAACATTATTGTCTTCCAAAAATAGAAAAGCTAAGGTTTGGTTGTCGTTAAATAATATAAATCAAAAAGTTTTTGAGTCGTGATAGTTTTTGTCTATTCCAACTCTTTCGTGCCGTTTAATAATTTCTTTTGCTATATTTTGTTTAAATTTTCTCCTTGACATTTCTGATCTGAATGTATCTGGTATTTTATTCCCGTTCCAAAAAGTATAATTCAACAGTTACTCCATATTGACCGACAATTTTGCTGCTACAAAAGTGCACGAGTAAAGTAACTTACATCTATCGGATATTATATTAATTTGAATGCTTATTAAAGCGTTTTTTCTGCTGTAGGATATTTGATAAAAAACTGTTTGCGGGCCTTTAGTTTTTGGAGTTCTACTGAAAGAATTTGGCTCAAGAAGAAGATTCATGTGATTAACATTTTTGATTTCGAGAACACAAAATTTTTTGACCAAAGTTATCTGGTTGTTAATTCTATTAATTGGATGAAGTGTCAGATTTTGGAAACAAAACCACCAACTTACAGTTTTGAACAAAAGTGATTAGCTAATATTTGTTCTCGTTTTCAGAGTTGTTTGATGTTAAACCAAGGTTAAGGTTCTTATCACTGTTGCCGTTTTACTGAAAAATTTATCCAATCGACATTGGTCTGTTAGTTTTTATTTAATAGTTAAATCTGAGTAACTGCACTTATCAGATTGTTCCACGCATTGCCTTTTTAGAGAGGACGGCAAATGCTAATTTTCATTTCTACAAGCCATTAACTCGGTTTTGTTCCTGGTTTAAAATTTCGTTCAAATACTGGTCTGTTCTTTTAATAGATTTTTCAAGCGTTACCTATAACTGTTTTTCATTTTTTACATTACATAGAATTGCTGTATTATTTGCAAATTTAAAAAAGATACGATTCCTTTCTACGGTTTTACTAGAACAGTTGAGATGAAGTATGAAAATTAATGGCCCTAAAATTATTCCAGGAGGAACACCGTCCTTTATTAAAACACAATCTGGTTTTGTGAAAGTCATTTGAACACATTTTTTCTATCACAAAGAGATGCATGTAAAAACATTTTTTGCATTCTTCTGAGAACCATTTTTTTTATTTTTCAATAATATAATATCTTAAGATTTAGAATTATGACCTTTTGCTTAGTCTAAGGAAAGATGTTGAAATCACCGAGAATTTTTATCAGCAAAATTACATTTCAATGGCAAGATTTTTGCTACTCACAATTTTTTAAAAATCACATTACACTGCCATTGCCGATATTTTTGAAAAAAATTGCGTCAGATTGGCTTTAAAGTTGCAGAAGAGAACAAAAGAGAATAATTTTGTGTGTCACTTTTTAAAATGATTTTGCTGGTCCTTATGGTAAAAAACCGAAAATTTTTGTTTTCTCATTTCTATCTGAGTGAGCTAGGTCTATTATTTCGTTATTTTAGAACGGTTTGCTTTGAACTTTGCTCAGGTTATGTAAAAGAAATTGACATTCGAACTATATTTTTTCCATATACCATAGCTGATTCAATAGAACATTATTCCATGAATACTAACTCATGCCATTTAGAAGCAGTAGTAGGGAACAGTACACTACATCAAACAGTTCAGGATTAACAGGAGAACAGTTCACAGTGATGACTAATGGAGAAGCTTTATTTCATAGTCCGTGGATTGTGTAAACAATTTATTTACTCTTTTGTTCACTATAGTGTTGTTCAGTCTTAATTTGGAGAGTATGTATAGTCGAACCATGCAATGCTTGCATTAAGTCCATGTTTTCTGTAAATTTTACTAATCAGAAAGCCGCCTGACTAATGAACAAATCATGATTATCAATTAGGAATTTTGGCAAAATACTCAGTAGAAATCTATTTTTGGTTTATTGATTCCCTTATGAGCAAATCGTCTAAATGACAAGACGGCTTAATGAATAGTAAAACTCCACTTTGATTCCGTCAATTCCATCCTAGTATTCCTCCTCTTGAGCCTCGTTTTCATCAGCATCGGTGCTGTCAATTCCGACCTCTTCGTAATCTTTTTCCAGGGCAGCCAGATCCTCCCTGGCCTCGGAGAACTCTCCCTCTTCCATTCCCTCTCCCACATACCAGTGAACAAATGCTCGCTTAGCATACATCAGATCGAACTTGTGGTCCAATCTAGCCCAAGCCTCGGCGATGGCGGTGGTGTTGCTCAACATGCAGACCGCTCGCTGGACCTTGGCCAGATCTCCACCCGGAACCACAGTGGGTGGCTGGTAGTTGATGCCAACCTTGAAGCCAGTTGGGCACCAGTCTACGAACTGGATTGTCCTCTTTGTCTTGATGGTGGCGATGGCAGCATTGACATCTTTGGGAACGACATCTCCTCGGAAGAGAAGACAACAGGCCATGTATTTTCCATGTCGGGGATCACATTTGACCTTAACAAGCAAAACAACTGATAAATTTGTTCGTTCAGTTTGTTTATCCGTTGGTTGTTATACAACAATAGAATCATTGCAAGTCATTGAATTGCATCAACGTTATTTGAAACCATTGGTAATGTGAGACGCATGTTTTGATTTATGTTTGATTTATTAACTTCTTCAAAAAAGATCCAAAAACTTGAAGCTCTTCTATTTCAGCAAATTTTTCATTTCAGGGACCTCATGATTTTTATTGAAATAAATGAAATCAAATTTCATTAATTTTCAGATAATTTGTCACAATACTTAACATGACCATACTTATATATATATATATATATATATATATATATATATATATATATATATATATATATATATATATATATATATATCTTCTGCTGTGTCTCATCTAGTGAAAAATCTGCGGTGAAACAGGAACATTTGTGCTTCATTTGTGATAACTTTTAGCTACAGATTTCAAATGGTACGTTTTGAATATTTCGTCAAATGATTTAAATGATTTAATCTTGATAAACCCTTCAAGACGTCGAGTTTCTTGAATCTTCAAATATGATAGAAGGCTATTCCTTACCATCTGGTTTGAAGGCTCGAAGCAGGAGTTGGTAATCTCAGCCACAGATAACTGCTCATGGTATGCCTTCTCAGCAGAGATCACAGGTGCATACGTCGCCAGAGGGAAGTGGATCCTCGGGTAGGGCACCAAGTTGGTCTGGAACTCAGTCAAGTCCACATTCAAGGCACCATCGAATCTCAAAGAAGCAGTGATTGATGACACGATTTGTCCAATCAGTCGGTTCAAGTTGGTGTACGAAGGTCTGTCAATGTCGAGGTTCCTTCGGCAGATGTCGTAGATTGCCTCATTGTCTACCATGAAGGCGCAGTCCGAGTGCTCAAGGGTGGTGTGAGTTGTCAAGATCGAGTTGTAAGGTTCCACAACAGCGGTCGAGATCTGTGGTGCCGGGTACACTGCGAACTCCAGTTTCGACTTCTTTCCATAGTCGACAGAAAGACGCTCCATCAACAAGGAGGTAAATCCAGATCCGGTACCTCCGCCGAATGAGTGGAAAACGAGGAATCCTTGAAGTCCGGTGCACTGGTCGGCCAGTTTTCTGGTCCTGTCGAGGACGGTGTCGATGAGTTCCTTGCCTACAGTGTAGTGACCTCGTGCGTAGTTGTTGGCGGCATCTTCCTTGCCAGTGATAAGCTGTTCTGGGTGGTACAGCTGTCGGTACTTGCCAGTTCTGACTTCGTCAACTACACTCGGTTCCAAGTCCACAAAGATGGCCCTGGGTACGTGCTTGCCTGGTAAAGGATAAACAACTCAACTAAACAGTGAGAAACGGTTCACACCAGAAAACGATTATTTATAATTTCAAGAGAAGTGAGTCTCTAAAAAATGATTTGTGCATGAGATGGTCTTCGCGTTGAATCAGAAGTTTCAGTTGAGTTGGTTTTTGAGGTTCATAGTTTTGCGCAGAGACGATCATCATTGTCTATACACAACAGGCGAATGGGCAAAAATAGGACTGCTTCTTACTTTATTGTGTCAATTGGCTCATTCTGACGAAATCTCCAAGTAGCCATTCATTGATAATGCATACTACCCATTCAAATTTACTTTTATTTTTTCACAATCCTTGCATGGTTTGTGCCCTGATAGAGAGATCAGTGTTTTGCGGAAATACTTTAATAGAGTTAATAATTGGTTATTCAATGTACCTGACTCAGTTTCGCAGCTTGTAGAAAATAGGAAGAAAATCCAAAATATCTAAAGCTTATGACAGAATGATGAAATAATTTTCATTCGATCTACCTGATCCGGTTTCGCTGAAGAATGTGTTGAATGAGTCATCGCCCACTCCGATAGACTTGTCACTGGGCATCTGGCCATCCTCCTGGATTCCATGTTCCAGGCAGTACAACTCCCAACACGCATTCCCCATCTGCACACCTGCTTGGCCGACATGGATAGAAAGAACTTCACGCTAAAATACACAGTTTTTTAATTTAAAAAAATTGCAACAAAATCAAATATCAATAGTAATGGAAAAAATTGGCAAAAAGTAGTCCAATCGGTAGGCGTAAGCAGTAAGAGTAAATTGCAATCTGCTATACCAGCTACAAGAGCTGATTAAAAAACGTTGCGATACAATTTTTAGAGAAATTAGGATACAAAAAATCAGGTGTTTTAACTACAAGGCAGCTGAACTTAGCAGATTTTTGTTGAGTTATTTGGTTATACGCGCCTGAAGAAGCGCGGACTATACAAAACGTTTTGTAAAATCCGAATTTCTAGAATTTCACAGAAATCCTAACACCTTAAAGTATACTTATTGCCCTTTTGATATACAACTCGCCTGCCTTCTCAATGGTGATAGCAACGTGTGGTAATATTCATTCTTGGTAGCCAGAAACTTCATTTTTATAGCTAAGTTTACGTTAAACAAGTAGAGTCCAGTTATTTCAAGCTTATCGTGAGAACATTTGGCTACTCTCTGAAGGTTCTAGCATCGCTAGCATCCGACAATTTTTAGACATTTTCGCATGGTTAAAATCTATTGATAAGTCAGTCCCAAAAAGTTGCAGCAAATGTTTCGAAGCGGATGACATCCAAACGATCATGTTGTTGCTCGTTTGACTGTCAAACATTTTTTGAACCTTCATAAGCTCCTGAAGGTCACCTATAAAAAATTTTTGGAGTTTATATTATTTACTAGATTTGATCAAACAGACAAAACTTATTTCCGAGCAGTTTCATTCACAAATTATTTTGTCTATGATCCCTCAGAAGTTGATCTTAAAAACATTGGTTATTTATAATAAAATTAAGATGAACGAAAGCTGTTTCCCAAAAAGTTAGGGCTGAACCAGCTTAGAAACATTCTGTTTTTTAGAATGGCCAGTACTTTGATCATGTCACAATTTATATTGGCCAGTCTTGATTTTTCAGTAAAACTTACTTCATGAAAAAAAAATTAGCTCAGCGTAACTTCCACTTTCCAGAATTGCTTTGAATGCGATTCGAACTTCCGAGTGGTTACTTGTGATATCTAGTTTGGGTAGGAAGTCGTAACCACTAAGCTAATTGGACTTTGTGGTAATTGCCTACAAACAAGCTGATGTATAACTAGTGTGTATACTACTATAGTAGTTACCAGTTATAAGCTACAAAAGTATGATTTTATTCTGCTCAGACTTTATAATGGGGTATGAGTTTTTTTCAGACTATACAGGATAAGCTGTGGCCTGGGAGAACACTATGAGATCAATATGATCATAATGCAAAAAAACTGGACATCGAAAAACTTAAAGTATTCTGGAGATGCAATGTTTCATAACTGAATTATGTTTTTACTTTTGAAATGTACTGGTTCAGCGCTGAAATGCTCTGAGACTCAAGCCCAGGCAGGCTTCTAGAGCAAAAAATTTTTCAATATGCTGAGATTGTTCATAGTTATTTACAGTAACCTTTAGTGATCACTTTTATGGTAACTGAAGTTACTCCATTTCAAGTATTTTGTTCATAATCTAAATATTTAAAAAAATTTTAACTTCATTTTTTTTCAGAATGCCTTGACATTCGATATACTCAATCTCTCACAAAACGTCATTGAAAAGCATTTTATTGTCTCATAGCAACCAAGCAGGATTTTCAGAAATTCGAAATTTTGAAGGTCAATTTAAGTTCTGGCAAAATAATGTTTTTTTGCAAGAAAATATTGAAAAAAACTCACCATTTTTGTGTTTGTTTGTGGTTACTATGACAACAGAAATCTGCAGAACGCAGGAAATATGGAATTCAATGTGTGAATTGGAATTTGTATGCTGTACTATGGGAAGTAGAGCACAGTGGTCTATTATCGACACAGATATAGCTGCTGTAGCTAGAGAGAGAAGAGAGAAAGTGTGTGAATTCAGTGGTAGTATGAGTAGTGGTATAGTAGTGGTGTTTCAGTGGTGGGAATGGAATAGAAACGGTAGAGGCAACCGTTAGAATTGAACACAAATAGAACAACTGAGCAAAATTGAGAGAGTGAAAATGGTAGCAACGAACGAGGTAAATGTATGCAACATGTAGTTGTAATACTAGTCGCTTTAGGGGACTTGCCGGGGGGGGGGGGGGGATTGTTGGTGTGTGTGAAAAATAAAGGGGGGATTGGTGTAACAAGTTGAATGGAATAAATGGCTGATCAAACACGACGGATACGAAGGAGTTATATTGACTTGCAAATAGAGGCCTGAGAATTTCCACGATGCTACTACTGCTAGTAAAACGAACAGAATACCCCCCCATTATTATGGCTACTGTATGACTAAAATGTTGACAATTCCATTTACCATAGCAGATTTCGGTGGCTGATAGATTCCTTACTTCATGGTGAAGATATAGAATAGTTACTATATATATTTTTGCTGCGTAATTCAATTCGCAGCGTTATAGTCGTCTGTTAAAATAAAATGCGAGCTGTGTGTGTGTGTGTGTGTGTGTGTGTGGGGGGGGGGGGGGGTGGGGGTAGTGACATTAATACTATCGGCGGAGGTGCATTCGTTGGTACGTAAGTACGAGTTACTCGAGTGAAAGAAGTTAAAAAATATGTTGCATTCCTTTCCTACTGTAGCTGGTAGCTGAAATAATTCTTGTTCACATATGATGACACATACAATCGTCACGGCACCAACAACTTTTGCCTAGTGAAGTACACAAGTATTAAACTAAATCTGGCTGACTTTTGAGTTATAAAGTTAAGACAAGTCAATTAGAACATATTTCAGCCTATTTTCTCATTTTGTAGTTTTTATGGCTTCATGGCATAAGAACATTTAATTTTGTAGTAACATCACAAACCAAATGCATGCGTCGCGTCGTAGTGGTTGAAATGAACTTTCCTTTTTCGGAGCGGCTTTTCTACTTAATCAAATTCTGCTATTTGAACAGGAAGGACTTATTTCAGTTTCGTTTCCTTTCGCTGATATGTCTAAAAATATACCACCAACTTAACCGCATTCTACAGAGCCCCTTACGAAGTCTTACAAATGTTGGGAAAATTCCGCTTTGTATGGAGTCGAATTTTTTAGCCCAAATCATAGAGATGAGAAAGCGTAACAGGGGACAAAAGTTCTTCAAAATTAGGCTATAGCCCAGCTCGGAAAGCCCCTTCAGCTAAGGGGGAAATGATAACAGAGAACTCGCGACTAAGTGTAACCCAAAAATGGAACACAACCAGACAGAAATCTCGGGTTTTCAGGCCACTAGAGATTACATGGGATAGTCTGGTCAAAGGGAATTTTCCATCTGAAGTTGGGGTATTAGGAATAGAAATTTATGAGTCGAAATTGAATTATTTGCTGGTACTAAAAAGCTTATTGCATGGTTAAATATCACAAATAAAAAAATTTCATAGTAAGTTCTGAAATTCTAAGATTTGGAAAAACAAAAAAATTGCGCACTTTGTGAACAAATTAAACGAATAAAAAAACGTTTCTTCTGAATTTAGAAAAGGAATCAAGCTATGTGTTACTGATTAATAAATTAATTTCTCATTTGATTAATATTATCTAATGATTTTAAAAAAAACATTACTAATGACCATCAGAAAAATACGGCTGTTGCAAATGTAGAAGGCAGCTAAAACACCAGGGCGGCATATTTCATCGAATAGTGATCACGATCTCGCAATTCTGAGTAGTTGCGGGACAAATTGAAACAATCTTTGGCTCGCTTTTAATTTGACGTTTAATAGTAAAATCCCGCCAATTAATGTTGCATAGAAAGACACAGAACTACAATATTTGATCCAAACTTCTTTTCAGAGCAATTTATAATTTCATATACATTGACACTCAACAAAAAATTGTTAACAAAATTTTGAAACCTACTTAAATCTTTGCATCTTCGCGGTTTTTCGTTATTTAGTTTGCGACAGTATTGTGAAACAAATTATAATTATCTATTGTAACAACTATTTATAAAAGATATTGAATTGTTATACGTAAAGGATAGTGTTGTCCAATACTTTTTTCAAAATTTTCTTTTGCAATACTACTCGGATATTTGAAGACTTTTTGAAAATCAAAAACATTGATGTCAAAGCAAAGAAGGGGGCAGATAACAACAGAATATGACAAACTCAAGTAATTTTTCACGTGTTTATGTTTTTCTGCTAATTTACCATGTATTTAAATGCAAATGTTTCAATTGAAAACGAAATTTATATCACCAAATGTTTTTGTTCTATTTATTTTCAAAAAATTTAACTCTTAAATTTGTTTGAGTTAAATGTAATTACATATAGGAAAAGAAAAAAAAACAAATTTAAAAAATAAGCAAGCCGAAATTTTTTTAGAGAAAGCATCGAACTTTTTGTAATTTGACAGGAGTCAATGTTTCCAAATTCTGATCTCTGGCTTCTAAAATATTTATGTTTATCTCTTCTCGTCAAACAGAAGAAATTCAATTTCAGAAACAATTAATTCTTTCGGAAAAAGTTTTTAGAAGTTGACCACTCTTTATTTTCCTCTTAATTTTTTATCAGAAAGATTACCCATGTATATTTTCAAATTTGGAGATAAAATCAAAGAAAAAATAACAGGAAATCAAAAAAATTAAATAAAATTTAGGCAAACAATTATTTCACTGTTTTAAATAAGTTTTCGTGATATTTAAAGACTTATCGCTAGAGTGAATGAGAGCATTGTAAAAATAGGAAAGACCAAAAATTTATGAAAATTGAGGGCTGCTTCATGATACGTGGACAAACAAAGTTCAATTTGTAATTTAAGGAGTACTGCCCTCCTATCGGTGAGGTGAAGTTTCAAAGGTTTGCTTGAGTTTCATTTAAGCCTAAAGCGACAGCACAAGATTGCGGTCCCAAGTTTTGCTACAAGACAGACAGATTGAGCGAGCCTAATGAAAGCTAGAAACCCAGCTGGCTGGACACTTCTGTTATCAGTCAGAATGACATAATGTTTGCTAGTTACGCGCTGTCTCCTAAAACCAAGTGCTCGAAAACCAAGAAAAAATTGAATTTAACTTTGCTACCTTTTTACTCTCCAAAATTACCCTAGTGAATGGGTTTCGTGATGCATAAAAAATAATCAAAATGATTAACAATTATGACAACAGTTCCTTCTTTCGCCAAATTAATTTCACTGTGTCTGCAACGAAATTCAAAAATACCCGAAAACAGGAGTTTGGATTTTAGATATATGAGTTGCCTAATTTACTTGGTCAAATTTTGTCAAAGTACTGGTAAATTAAAATAAAAAACAATGTTATGAAAACTTTTGAAATGTTTAAAATATATTGCTTCAAATAATATCTGATAAGTTTTAAAATGCTTTGCGTGTTGCTGTTTGAATTCTTGACAATTTATTGTCATTTTGTGAAGCATTTTTGGCATCCAAACTGGCATGCGAAGATCATTTGTCATTTGGGAACTTTTCGAAGAAAGATCGAATAGGGGCCAAATTAGTATTCACGCAGAGAAGAGCATGAAACAGAGAGCCAAGGGTTATTGTCAGATGGCGGGTGCCTCAAGTGGACCGCCATTTGTATACTTTGATAACATGAAGCAGTAAGAGGCTGAAGTTGTTTTGGTTCTCGTTTTTTTGTATAGCGCTGGTTTGAAACTGTAGCGAAGTCAGTTGCATATCAGGCGGTCCATTACCGGGAAGCTTGTCGATGTTCCAGATAGAAGGGTGCCGCAGTTGGCGATTGAGTTTACTTGGGATTTCGCTGCCCGCACAAGGTGTCTTAGGGTCCCGGGTTTTCATTGCTCATGCGTTATTCCATTTTGCAAGAAATGCTGCTTTTTTATCCTACTTTTTGTGTTAAATACAGTTCTACCTTAACATTTTTGTGTACGTTACGTCGCATCTTCTCTCTTATTGACCTCTTCTCCAATTTTTTCTTTTGACTTGAAGTTGGGGTTTGATTCTCTTAGTGGTGCGTAACTCATACCAACTATCAAGCTTACAAAAGAATTCTTAAGAATAGCTCTTTCTTCAAATCACATTCTCAAGAAAATTGAGAACAGTACATTGTGCTGTAAAGTCCTGAATTGCAAAATGATGCCAATTTTGTTAACAGATCAAAAGATGAAAACTACTGTCCGGAAACATTAAAACATAATCGGCATTAAAACAAAACAAACTGCCAAATAAAAGCATCGGTTAATTTTTAGTTGCCAAGTGATAGAAGTCAGTAAACATATTTGACTTATAAAAAAATGAAGACTATTGAAAAACTAATTGAACAAAAAAACGGAAAATTTCTTCGCTTTTCAAAATATCTTTACGGTAAGAACTAAACAGTTTCTATTCATTAACTAAAAAGTTTAACTAAACAGTTTCTATTCATTAAAATTATCAAAACTACAATTGCATAAGAATCTACACAAGCATTTTGAAATGGATGCACAAAATTGAAACACAAAATTCTTTGTACATATACCCAGAGAAATGCTAGATTCTTCTCAATCCGAAAAAAATTCCGTGTTTTTAAGAAAACGCACAATATATGAAAATGTACGTCTAAATATCTTATTTTCAAACAATTTCGTTTATTGATAGACTAAATAGAAAAGTCGCACGCAAGAACAGACATATTTAGAAATCTATAGTTTTTCCGCAGGGTGTACAGACACAACTATTACGCCAAATCCAGCCGACAGTAACACTCTAAAGTGGATATTACAAAACATTGGATGAATTGATCGGTCTTCTAAAGTTATGCCTAAAAGAGCTCGGTCACTTTGCAGTTGTATAAAAAATAACCCGCCCGATAAAAAATGCCCATAATGTTTGAATAAGCGTGTGTTCAGAAGTCATGACATACAACACAGTGGTCGATGTTCATACTATATGTGTTCAGGGAAGAATTCTTAAATATTTAGTTTACGTTAGGTATCATGTGTCTCCCTTGTTCACCTGTTATCCGGGTTTTTAATTTTTTGACTTGAAGTTCGGGTTTGACTCCCTACGTGGTGCCAACTACCAAGCTTACAGTACCGGTTCTTACAAAATAGCTCCTTCTTCAAATCACATTCTCAGGAAAATTGATAATAGTACATTGTTCAGAATAGCCGTTAATTGCAAAATGATGCATATTTTATTTAAAGATCAAAAAATGAAAACTACTGACTGGGAATGTTAAAACATTATCGGCATTAAAACATAATAAACAGCCTCAAGAAGGCATCAGTTAATTATTTTTAGTTGCCAAGTGATAGAAGTCGGTAAATGTATTTGACTTATAAAAAATTGAAGACTATTGAAAAACTAATTGAACAAACAAAACGGAAAATTTCTTCGCTTTTCAAAATATCTTTAGGGTAAGAACTAAACAGTTTCTATTCATTAACTAAACAGTTTAACTAAAGAGTTTCTATTCATTAAATTTTCGGAACTACAATTGCATAAGAATCTACACAAGCATTTTGAAATGGATGCACAAATTTGAAACTCAAAATTCTTAGTAAATATCCCCAGAAAAATGCTAGATTTTTCTCAATCCGAAAAAAATAAATTGTTTATAAGAATACGCACAATATATGAAAATGTACGTCTAAATATCTATTTTCGGACAGTTTCGTGTATTGTAGACTAAATAGAAAAGACGCACGCATGAACAGACATATTTAGAGATCTGTAGTTTTTCCGCAGGGTGTACAGATACAACTATTACGCCAAATGCAGCCGACACTAACACTTTAAAGTGGATTTTACAAAACTTTGGATGAATTGATCGGTCTTCTAAAGTTATGCCTAAAACAGCTCGGTCACTTTGCAGTTGTATAAAAAATAACCCGCCCGATAAAAAATGCCCATAATGTTTGAATAAGCGTGTGTTCAGAAGTCATGACATACAACACAGTGGTCGATCTTCATACTATATGTGTTCAGAGAAGACTTCATAAATATTTAGTTTACGTTAGGCAACATGTGTTTCCCTTGTTCACTTTTTGTCCGAGTTTTTACTTTTTTGACTTGAAGTTGGGGTTTGATTCTCTACGTGGTGCCAACTACCAAGCTTACAGTATCCGTTCTTATGAATAGCTCCTTCTTCAAATCACATTCTCAAGAAAATTGACAATAGTACATTGTTCAGAAAAACCCTTATTTGCAAAATGATGCCAATTTTATTTAAAGATCAAATGAAGAAAACTACTGACTGGAAATGTTAAAACATAATTGGCATTAAAACATAATAAACAGCCTCAAGAATGCATCAGGTAATTATTTTTAGTTGCCAAGTGATAGAAGTCGGTAAATATATTTGACTTATAAAAAATTGAAGACTATTGAAAAACTAATTGAACAAACATAACGGAAAATTTCTTCGCTTTTCAAAATATCTTTACGGTAAGACCTAAACAGTTTCTATTCATTAACTAAACAGTTTAACTAAACAGTTTATATTCTTTAAATTTTCGGAACTACAATTGCATAAGAATCTACACAAGCATTTTGAAATGGATGCACAAATTTGAAACACAAAATTCTTCGTAAATATCCCCAGAAAAATGCTAGATTCTTCTCAATCCGAAAAAAAATAAATTGTTTATAAAAATGCGCACATTATATGAAAATGTACGTCTAAATATCTTATTTTCAAACAATTTCGTTTATTGATAGACTAAATAGAAAAGTCGCACGCAAGAACAGACAAATTTAGAAATCTATAGTTTTTCCGCAGGGTGTACAGATACAACTATTACGCCAAATCCAGCCGACAGTAACACTCTAAGGTGGATATTACAAAACATTGGATGAATTGATCGGTCTTCTAAAGTTATGCCTAAAACAGCTCGGTCACTTTGCAGTTGTATGAAAAATAACCCGCCCGATAAAAAATGCCCATAATGTTTGAATAAGCGTGTGTTCAGAAGTCATGACATACAACACAGTGGTCGATGTTCATACTATATGTGTTCAGGAAAGCCTTCTGAATTATTTAGTTTACGTTAGATATCATGTGTCTCCTTTGTTCACTTGTTATCCGAGTTTTTAATTTTTTGACTTGAAGTTCGGGTTTGATTCTCTACGTGGTGACAACTACCAAGCTTACAGTACCCGTTCTTATAAATAGCTCCTTCTTCAAATCACATTCTCAAGAAAATTGATAATAGTACATTGTTCAGAAAAGCCGTTAATTGCAAAATGACGCCAATTTTATTTAAAGATCGAAAGATGAAAACTACTGACTGGGAATGTTAAAACATAATTGGCATTAAAACATAATAAACAGCCTCAAGAAGGCATCAGTTAATTATTTTTAGTTGCCAAGTGATAGAAGTCGGTAAATGTATTTGACTTATAAAAAATTGAAGACTATTGAAAAACTAATTGAACAAACATAAGGGAAAATTTCTTCGCTTTTCAAAATATCTTTAGGGTAAGAACTAAACAGTTTCTATTCATTAACTAAACAGTTTAACTAAAGAGTTTCTATTCATTAATTTTTCGGAACTACAATTGCATAAGAATCTACACAAGCATTTTGAAATGGATGCACAAATTTGAAACTCAAAATTCTTAGTAAATATCCCCAGAAAAATGCTGGATTTTTCTCAATCTGAAAAAAATAAAATGTTTATAAGAATACGCACATGAAAATGTACGTCTAAATATCTATTTTCGGACAGTTTCGTGTATTGTAGACTAAATGGAAAAGTCCCACGCATGAACAGACATATTTAGAGATCTATAGTTTTCCGCAGGGTGTACAGATACAACTATTACGCCAAATGCAGCCGACACTAACACTTTAAAGTGGATTTCACAAAACATTGGATGAACTGATCGGTCTCCTGAAGCTATGCCTAAAACAGCTCGGTCACTTTGCAGTTGTATAAAAAATAACCCGCCCGATAAAAAATGCCCATAATGTTTGAATAAGCGTGTGTTCAGAAGTCATGACATACAACACAGTGGTCGATGTTCATACTATATGTGTTCAGGAAAGCCTTCTGAATTATTTAGTTTACGTTAGATATCATGTGTCTCCTTTGTTCACTTGTTATCCGAGTTTTTAATTTTTTGACTTGAAGTTCGGGTTTGATTCTCTACGTGGTGACAACTACCAAGCTTACAGTACCCGTTCTTATAAATAGCTCCTTCTTCAAATCACATTCTCAAGAAAATTGATAATAGTACATTGTTCAGAAAAGCCGTTAAATGCAAAATGACGCCAATTTTATTTAAAGATCGAAAGATGAAAACTACTGACTGGGAATGTTAAAACATAATTGGCATTAAAACATAATAAACAGCCTCAAGAAGGCATCAGTTAATTATTTTTAGTTGCCAAGTGATAGAAGTCGGTAAATGTATTTGACTTATAAAAAATTGAAGACTATTGAAAAACTAATTGAACAAACATAAGGGAAAATTTCTTCGCTTTTCAAAATATCTTTAGGGTAAGAACTAAACAGTTTCTATTCATTAACTAAACAGTTTAACTAAAGAGTTTCTATTCATTAATTTTTCGGAACTACAATTGCATAAGAATCTACACAAGCATTTTGAAATGGATGCACAAATTTGAAACTCAAAATTCTTAGTAAATATCCCCAGAAAAATGCTGGATTTTTCTCAATCTGAAAAAAATAAAATGTTTATAAGAATACGCACAATATATGAAAATGTACGTCTAAATATCTATTTTCGGACAGTTTCGTGTATTGTAGACTAAATGGAAAAGTCCCACGCATGAACAGACATATTTAGAGATCTATAGTTTTCCGCAGGGTGTACAGATACAACTATTACGCCAAATGCAGCCGACAC
The DNA here is from genome assembly GCF_964194025.1 of Convolutriloba macropyga. Classification (NCBI taxonomy): domain Eukaryota; kingdom Metazoa; phylum Xenacoelomorpha; order Acoela; family Convolutidae; genus Convolutriloba; species Convolutriloba macropyga. Next base: position 53,122,669 of record NC_134470.1, on the reverse strand, counting down.
TAACACTTTAAAGTGGATTTCACAAAACATTGGATGAACTGATCGGTCTCCTGAAGCTATGCCTAAAACAGCTCGGTCACTTTGCAGTTGTATAAAAAATAACCCGCCCGATAAAAAATGCCCATAATGTTTGAATAAGCGTGTGTTCTTAAGTCATGACATACAACACAGTGGTCGATGTTCATACTATATGTGTTCAGGAAAGATTTCTTAAATATTTAGTTTACGTTAGGCAACATGTGTCTCCCTTGTTCACTTCTTGTCCGAGTTTTTACTTTTTTGACTTGAAGTTTGGGTTGAGTTCTCTGCGTTGTGCGTGTTTTATGTGAACTGTTATCCTTACAATAGCACATTCTTGGGGAAAAAATATTCTCTGCCTATTTTAATCATTTAAAACAAATTCGGAAAAGCATTCGTTAGACTGTTGTCTAAGACAGTTACTAGCGACTGCAAAACAATGGATCAATCAATTGGCTTTTCAGTCTTTCATTCTGAAAAAATTTTGTTCAGCTTCTTGTATTATCGGTGACTTTCCTCAAAAGTTCATGTTCCCTCAAACATTAGAAATCTGGATAGCATTGATGCCCTAAATCGGCGCACAAACTTGACTAACAAACAGTAGCATTTTTTTAATTACAAAAAAGAGTTAGATGGTGCAAAAATTAAGTTTTCGTTGAGATTAGAAAAACAGTAATAAACAAAATTGAACATGAGAATAGAAAAATTGGAGTTCAGTAGTGGAAGCACAAATTAGAGTTATGTATTCATTACGGACTTACTTTAGATCTTCTGATTACGTTTCCTGACATCTTTTCCCACTGTTTACCTGTTCTCCGAATTTTTCTTTTCTGATTCGCAGTTTTTTGGGTTCTTCTCGTGGTGCATGTTTTATGCGATCTACTAACCCGGCAATTGCACATTCATAGGAAAAAATGTTCTGAGCATTTTTTAGTCTTTTAAAACGAATCAGGAAAAACTGTCTTGAGGAGGGCTGTTAAAACCTGTAATAGCGACTGAAAAACCTAACGGATCAATCGACATTCCAGTTTCTTCGGTTATCAAAATAGACTGTTTAGCTTCTTATATTACTATAAAATTTCTTCAAATTTTTAGTTCATGCTTTCACATGCATTAGAAAAAGCTTAGCAATGATGCTCTAGATCAGTGCTCAACCTGGATCACCAAGTAGAAGTTTTGATTTAGTTTTGAAAGGAGTTAGATGGCCCAATGTTAAGTTTTTATTAGGATTAGAAGACAATACTAAACAAAATCGAACACGAATAAATGTCTAGAGCAGGAAAAAAATCACGTGAGGTACATAATTGAATATGCCAATTGAAAGAAGTCATCAAACAGAGTTGACTTGTTATCCATTGAAGATTATTCAAAAGGAAGTGGAAAATTTCTTTGCTCCCCGAAAAATATTTTCCGCTAAAAACGAATTGTTATAAACAGTTTCTGTCCATCTGGATCAACTTTTTTTAATAAAAATGATCTATCAGAAAATGAAAATAAAAAAACCTGCGTAAGATAGTGAAAAACCACATTCTTTTTATACCAAAAAAATTCATATTTACTCATTTTAGAACACAAACAATTTTTAAAAAAGTGTGCGTCTAAATGTCTTGTTTTGTATTATACAACTTGCAGCTTTAGCAGTCTCATTAAAGATTCAAAAGTTGCGCCAAAAATGCATAAACAAACAGACTTAAGGCTGGGTCGCTTTTCGTTAGGGTATACAGATACAACTATCAGGCCAAAAACAGACAACACTATCACTGTGGTGCATATTACGATGCTTCCAATGGAATCATCAGTCTTGGCCATTTAAGCTAAAAATTGCTCGGTAATATTGCACTTATATAAATATAGTGCGTCCTATCTATAAAGTCGAAATTGGTATAGTTCTAAAAGTCATGGCAAAAAAATTCAGTGGTTCAAGTGTAAATCTAAATTATTTAGTGAATTTGAGATGAAATTGAGCTTCAGGGTGAAAAAGATTGATATTCAATTGTCTTCATTGAAGCTCAATCGCAAGTTTGAAAAATTGTTTGAAAGTTTGGTTCTTTTTGGTATAGAGGACAGACTACAGAACGTCTTTAAGCACAATCTATTACTTTCGCGAAAAACACTCCAAAATGGTTTTCAGCCTCTACATCAAATTAGAAGTTAAATTGGAAAATTATTTGAACGAAAAGAAAACAAAATATTTAACTTAACCCAGCTACGAACACCAGAGAGAGCATCACTTTGTTAGACAATTATGGAACTGAAGTCAAAGTTCAAAATGGTCAATCAAAAAATTGCATAAGTTTGCATTGACATACAAACACTATCACAAAATTAGCCATAAACTTCATTTTCCAGCAATTGTAAAGTTTTCATTGCAAAACAATCTGCAAGTCCCAGTGTGTTTCGAATTCATCTTTCTGTTCAATTTCCGCGAACTTGTTTTACTATATTTAATGAATTTGTTGCAGAATTGCGCATTGCAACTGTTTTTACACTCATACCCAAAGTTCTCAATTTAACAAGGATATGCGCATAACAACGCACGCACGGAAGAACGAACAGATATGAAACAATCAATTTCAAAGTGTTATTATTATCAAGGGAATGCTGCAATTTTGTTTTCAAATTTAATACGTGTTTGAGCAGTTGAGATATGTGTGTGAATTCTTGATAATCAGTGTGGTTGTGCGGTCTAGCTGGCGGCTGTCGCAGGGTTTATAATTGGCGTCTGTTTCTTCATCTTTTTCAAACACTTGGTTGCTTCTCTAAAAAAATCAAGTCTTCGATTATCTGAAAATTTGACATTACAAAAGTGTGCTTCTAAGTATCTTGTGTTGTCTTATACAACTTGCTGCTTTAGCAGTCTCATTAAAGATTCAAAAGTCGGGCCAAAAATGCATAAACAAACAGACTTAAGGCTGGGTCGCTTTTCGTTAGGGTATACAGATACAACTATCAGGCCAAAAACAGACAACACTATCACTGTGGTACATATTACGATGCTTCCAATGGAATCATCAGTCTTGGCCATTTAAGCTAAAAATTGCTCGGTAATATTGCACTTATATAAATATAGTGCGTCCCATCTATAAAATCGAAATTAGTATAGCTCTACAAGTCATGGCACAAAATTCAGTGGTTCAAGTTTAAAATTAAATTATTTAGTGAACTGGAGATGAAATTGAGCTTCAGGGTGAAAAAGATTGATATTCAATTGTATTCATTGAAGCTCAATCGCAAGTTTTAACAATTGTTTGAAAACTTGGTTCTTTTAGGTATAGAGGACAGACTACAGAAAGTCTTTAAGCACAATCTATTACTTTCGCGAAAAACACTCCAAAATGGTTTTCAGCCTCTACATCAACTTAGAAGTTAATTTGGACAATGATTTGAACGAAAACAAAACAAAATGTTTAACTTTAACCAGCTACGAACACCAGAGAGAGCATCACTTTGTTAGACTATTATGGAACTGAAGTCAAAACTCAAAATGGTGAATCAAAAAATTGCATAAGTTTGCATTGACATACACACACGATCACAAAATTAGCCATAAATTTCATTTTCCAGCAATTGTAAAGTTTTAATTGCAAAACAATCTGCTTGTCTCAGTGTGCTTCGAATTCATCTTTCTGTTCAATTTCCGCGAATTTGTTTTACTATATTTAACGAATTTGTTGCAGAATTGCACATTGCAACTTTTTTACACTCATACCCAAAGTTCTCAATTTAACAAGGATATGCGCATAACAACGCACGCACGGAAGAACGAATAGATATGAAACAATCAATTTCAATCTGTTGTTATTATCAAGGGAATGCTGCAGTTTTGTTTTAAAATTTAATACGTGTTAGAGAAGTTGAGATATGTGCGTGAATTCTTGATAATCATGTGTGCGGTCTAGTTGGCGGCTGTCGAAGGGGTCATAATTGGCGTCTGTTTCTTCATCTTTTTCAAACACTTGGTTGCTTCTCTAAAAAAATACAACTATCAGGCCAAAAACAGACAACACTATCACTGTGGTGCATATTACGATGCTTCCAATAAAATCATCAGTCTTGGCCATTTAAGCTAAAAATTGCTCGGTAATATTGCACTTATATAAATACAGTGCGTCCTATCTATAAAGTCGAAATTAGTATAGTTCTAAAAGTCATGGCACAAAATTCAGTGGTTCAAGTTTAAATTTAAATTATTTAGTGAATTGGAGATGAAATTGAGCTTCAGGGTGAAAAAGATTGATATTCAATTGTCTTCATTGGAGCTCAATCGCAAGTTTGAAAAATTGTTTGAAAGTTTGGTTCTTTTTGGTATAGAGGACAGACTACAGAACGTCTTTAAGCACAATCTATTACTTTCGCGAAAAACACTCCAAAATGGTTTTCGGCCTCTACATCAAATTAGAAGTTAAATTGGAAAATTATTTGAACGAAAAGAAAACAAAATATTTAACTTTAACCAGCTACGAACACCAGAGAGAGCATCACTTTGTCAGACTATTATGGAACTGAAGTCAAAACTCAAAAAGGTCAATAAAAAAAAGGCATAAGTTTGCATTGACATACACACACTATCACAAAATTAGCCATAAACTTCATTTTCCAGCAATTGTAAAGTTTTCATTGCAAAACAATCTGCAAGTCCCAGTGTGTTTCGAATTCATCTTTCTGTTCAATTTCCGCGAACTTGTTTTACTATATTTAATGAATTTGTTGCAGAATTGCGCATTGCAACTGTTTTTACACTCATACCCAAAGTTCTCAATTTAACAAGGATATGCGCATAACAACGCACGCACGGAAGAACGAACAGATATGAAACAATCAATTTCAAACTGTTATTATTATCAAGGGAATGCTGCAGTTTTGTTTTAAAATTTAATACGTGTTAGAGCAGTTGAGATATATGTGTGAATTATTGATAATCAGTGTGGTTGTGCGGTCTAGTTGGCGGCTGTCGCAGGGGTCATAATTGGCGTCTGTTTCTTCATCTTTTTCAAACACTTGGTTGCTTCTCTAAAAAAATCAAGTCTTCCATTATCTGAAAATTTGACATTTTAAAATAGCATCATTCTAAATCCTAGTTGAGAGGTCCACGTATGAAAGACCGTTGTCAACCTATATTAGACATGCAAACACCCTGGGTCAACTTTATCGGTAGTCATCGAACATGGGTCCACCGAAATATGGCGTCGACCTTGAGTTGACAAAAAATTGTTGTTAGGGTAGAGCCTGTATTGATAAAATTAGACTTGGCCATTGATTAGCCCAAAATTACGGCGATGGAGCAAATAAAACCTCCACTATTGGTGAACCTATTCAAAAAACTATCTACACGGTTTTAGCTAAAATTGAAATGTTAGTTTTTTCTTGGGTTGTTCAACCTTAATTAGACTTAAGGACACGGTTGGCCGAACGTTAATTGGTTCGGTCGATCAATTTTAGCTATGAAAAGACCTTCAGTTGACCATTAATTGTGAATCAAATGGCCGTGCAAAAGACTTTGGATCGAAAGTTAAGCAAAAAGAGCGAAAAACCGAAAGTTTATTTGTTAGTATCGCCGGTATGTTCGGTTTTCAAACTTAGAAAATCGGCCGCATTTTTGGTATCCAAATAGGAAAAATTGTTGAAATTTTTGGCTTGAAAGGTAGGAAAAGGTCGGTATACTTGTTCCGACCCACTTTAGTGGGGAAGAACTATATACCCAAATGGATTTTTTCTCTTTTTTTGTTCAATTAAATTTGGCAATTTTGGCCGACCGATGTATCCATCAAAGAGGGTTGTGAGTGGTATCATTAGAAAGCCAGTTTGGCCTAGAATAAATAATTAGAAATGTTATTTTTTCTGAATTTTGGTTTTTCCACGGAGCTATCGAGGTTTAAAATTTTGTTAATATTTGACTAATTCTCGTTGTTTTTGCTCACATTTTCCGTACTTTTATACATTTTTTTGTAGATTTTGCTCAAAAATCTTTTTGGGTATACAGTGTAACAATAGTGTAAACGAGAGTTCTGCTGGTTTAACCTCTAGAGATAGAAGATTGTTGTTGAACAGTTTTTGATTCAAATTTTTGGCTCAAATTTTATGCTAAATTTTTCAAAATATAGCCTTATTTAAAAAACTGGCATGAAAAAAGATTCTTTAGTCCATCTTGGTTATATTTGCAGATTAACACACCTAAAAGCTGCTGACACAATCGCCGTTAACTCCAAACAGATCTAGTTGTAGTTGCGCTTCCTTTGAGCCTTTGAGTGTTCTTGAATTGAAGTTTTGCGGATTTTTTGGCTAATTTAAACCGATACTCATCCAAAATGCATCATTTATTATAGATCAATGAACTTCTTTTTTTTTACATTGTCCAAATCCATATTATTTGGAAAAATTACCAAGTGGACGAATAGTAATAGCAAGAGTAGTTTCGGTCAAATCGTTGTTTTTTACAGTCCGAAAATATTTTCGGTTTTTAATCAGTCACTGCCTTCTTATAAAAAAATTATTTTCTCATGCTGATTACAACACAAACCAAATCAAATCGAGACTTAAAAATAACGTTTCTAAAAGAGTCTAAAAGACACCTATGTAGATTTTTTAAAAGAAAAGTTATGTTCATTTTGACTTTGAAAAAATAATTGTTATAAAAATCAACATTGGATTTTTGACCTTTGGCACCAATTTCTCTTCTTTTGGTCATACAGTAAAAACTAGTAAAAACTATTAATAAGTTCGCAATGTTTTTCTAATGGACTAAAATATAAAACTTACTGCGATTTCACGTTTTAAGTAAGGGTTTTTCGGCTTTGATACTATGAGTTTCATAATTTTTTTTTGAAGTTTTGTACAATTTCTTGTCTTTGAGGACTTTTGTTTCGTCTTGTTACGTTATTGACAAACCAACAGATTATGATTTTAACGGCTTCAACACCGTCCTCTAAGAGAATTTAAACAAACTTTTCAATTAGTCTTTTTTGTCTTTTTTGTAGTCGTATAAAAAATTCATGATAAATATAAGCCTTAACGGCTTCCTGCATGAATAAAGGAAACTATCTACTGATTTTAGTTAAATGCCGAGGTTTCCCATGATTTTGAAATTAAAAGTTTTAAAAAAAAAATTAAAATTTTTAAACGTGTAAACGTATTTTTTACCTTGCATTTAGCTGTTCTTTTTGTCCACTTGCTATGATTTATAATGAATTATACCTCGAAATCACGTTATTGACGTTGAAAAAAACAGAATTGAACATAGCTAAATTTTTAGAGCATTTATTGTTTTATTGACACAGGTTTTGCTTGTATTTAATTTAATTTTTGATTATTTTCGTAATGCTTGCTTTTTTGTAGACTTATAAATTCTTCTGCCAAATGAAAAATCCCAATGGCTTCCTTTGGTTAAAAAAACTATACCTTTTTAATGATTCCAATGGACAAATAATGTTTTTACGACCTTGAAATTAATTGTTTTCGAAGAACGCAAATGCACTGTTTTACTTAGCACTTTTGTTTTTTTGTTGCCTACGAGTTACCTAGTCTCACTTTTCAAACGTCACAAATGATATTTTTGCTGCTAAAACAGAGTGAAATGGATCATATCTCATATTTTAATGAATAAATTACAATTTTAACGGCTTCGACACCATTTTTTCTCAAATTTTAATTGAAATTTGTTTTTGTTCTGTATTTGTCGCCTGATGTTCCGGACATATGATATTTTCGGGATAATGACAGGTCTCAATGTTTTTATATAAAGGTATGATTAAAAAAACCTTATTAAATAATTCAGTTGATATCAAATGGTTCTCATTATTAATATTATTTTTTTCGTAAAATGTAAATGTATATTTCAACTCTGCCGTTTTTTTTATCTTTTATCTAATGTTACCGGGTTTTATTAGGGACTAGCCCTACGTTTTTTCTAGCAATATACAAACTCATTAGTTTCGTTTGGGTTTTATCGGACTCTTTTTTGACAATTGTGACTATTTATTGATTTCAGTGGATAGCTTTTTTTATGACCTTGAAAATAATTGTTTTGCAGAAATACAAATGTAAACTCTAGTTAAGAAATTTTAATTTTTTGCCTACTCGTTACCTAGTCTCATTTTTCAGACGTCACAATTGACATTATTGCTCTTCACGTAAAGCAAATTTGATCATATCTTATAATTTAATGAGTAGCTTTTGGTTTTAACAGCTTCGACGCCACTTTCTCTCAAATTCTTTTGAAATTTAGGTTTCTTGCTGTATTTGTCGTCTGATGTTGCGGACATATGATATATTCCGGATAATGACAGGTCTCAATGTTTTTATATGAAGGTATGATTGAAAATAAACTTTATTAAATACTTCAGTTGATATCTAATGGTTTTCATTATTTAATAATATTTGTTTCCATAAATTGTAAATATATTTTTTAAATTTGCCGTTTTTTTAATCCTTTCTCTACTGTTACCGGGTTTTATTAGGGACTAGCCTCACATTTTCTCTAGCAATATACAAACTCATTATTTTAGTTTCGGTTTTATCTGACTCTTTTTTGACAATTGTACCTATTTATTGATTTCAGTGGATAGCTAGTTTCATAATTTTTTTTTGAAGTTTTGTACAATTTCTTGTCTTTGAGGACTTTTGTTTTGTCTTGTTACGTTATTGACAAACCAACAGATTATGATTTTATTTTTTACTGCCTACTCGTTACCTAGTTTCAATTTTCAGACGTCACAATTGACATTTTTGGTGTTCACGTAAAGCAAATTTGATCATATCTCATAAATTAATGAGAATATTATGGTTTTAACAGCTTCGACACCATTTTCTCTCAATTTTTTTTTCGCAATTTAGGTTTCTTTCTGCATTTGTCGTCTGATGTTGCGGACATATGATATATTCCGGATAATGACAGGTCTCAATGTTTTTATATGAAGGTATGATTGAAAATAAACCTTATTAAATACTTCAGTTGATATCTAATGGTTTTCATTATTTAATATTATTTGTTTCCATAAATTGTAAATATATTTTTTAACTTTGCTTTTTTTTAATCCTTTCTCTACTGTTACCGGGTTTTATTAGGGACTAGCCCCACATTTTTCCAGCAATATACAAACTCATTAGTTTAGTTTGGGTTTTGAGCGACTGTTTCTCTAGAATTATACCTATTTATTGATTTCAGTGGATAGCTTTTTTTATGACCTTGAAAATAATTGTTTTCCAAAAACACAAATGTACTCTTTTACTTAAAAATTTTGTTTTTTTTGCCTACTGGTTACCTAGTCTCATTTTTCAGACGCCACAATTAACAATTTTAGTTTTTCACCTAAAACAAAATTTTAATGAATAGATTATGGTTTTAACAGTTTCGACACCTTTTTTTCTCAAACTTTAATTGAAATTTTGTTTTTCTCTTGTATTTTCCCTTTTTGTTGTGTATATTTGAAATATTCCGGATAATGACAGGTCTCAATGTTTTCATAGGGAGGTATGATAGAACATAAACCTGTTTGAATATTTCAGTTGATATCTAACGGTTTTCATTATTTAAAATTATTTGTTTTTGTAAAATGTAAACGGATTTTTTTAACTTTGCCGTTTTTTAATCTTTTGTCCACTTGTTACCGAGTTTCATTAGGGACGAAACCCAAGTTTTTTCTAGTTACATAGAAATTCATTCGTTTAGTTTAGGTTTTATCTAACTGTTTTCGACAATTGTACCTATTAATTGATTTTCTTTGATGGCTGTTTTTTATGACCTTGAAAATAATTGTTTTCAAGAAATACAAAAGTACACTTTTATTTAAGAAATTTTCCATTTTTTTGCCTACTCATTACCTAATCTCATTTTTCAGACGTCACAATTGACATTTTTGGTGTTCACATAAAACAAATTTGATCATATCTTATATTTTAATGAGTAGATTATGGTTTTAACAGCTTCGACGCCATTTTCTCTCAAATTTTTTAAAATTTAGGTTTTCTTCTGTATTTGTCGTCTGATATTGCGGATATATGATATATTCCAGATAATGACAGGTCTCAGTGTTTTAATATGAAGGTATGATTGAAAAAAACCTTATAAAATACTTCAGTTGATATCTAATGGTTTTCATTATTTAATATCATTTGTTTCCATAAATTGTAAATTTATTTTTTTTTATCTTTTGTCTACTGTTCCCGGGTTTTATTAGGGACTAGCCTCACTTTTTTCTAGCAATATACAAATTCATTAGTTTAGTTTGGGTTTTATCTTACTCTTTTTCGACAATTGTACCTATTTATTGATTTCAGTGGATAGCTATTTTTATTACCTTGAAAATAATTGTTTTCCAAAAATACAAATGTACTCTTTTGATTAGAACTTTTATTTTTTTTTGCCTACTGGTTACCTAGTCTCATTTTTCAGACGCAACAATTGACAATTTTGGTTTTTCACATAAAACAAAATTTTAATGAATTGATTATGGTTTTAACAGCTTCGACACCTTTTTGCTCTCAAATTTTAATTGAAATTTTATTTTTCTTATGTATTTTCCTGTTTTTGTTGTGTTTATATGATATATTCCGGATAATGACAGGTGTCAATGTTTTCATAGGGAGGTATGATAGAACATAAACCTGTTTAAATACTTCAGTTGACATCTAATGGTTTTCATTATTTAATATTATTTGTTCTCGTAAAATGTAAACGGATTTTTTTAACTTTGCCGTTTTGTTAATCTTTTGTCCACATGTTACCAAGTTTCATTAGTGACGAGCCCAAAGTTTTAGTTTAGGTTTTAGTTCATTCGTTTAGTTTAGGTTTTATCTGACTCTTTTTCGACTTTGTTATTATCATTTTTTAAAGTACTCAATGAGTTTCGGATGTAAAAAATGTTTGCTGTTGTTATTTGATTGTTGTTGTTTGTGTTCTTGTGTTCTCTTGTAGTCCTATTAATGACAGGTTTGATAGGGCATTATTTACTTTACTAAGTGAGTTCAGTTGAAAGTTCTTTATTCAAACACCAATTTTTTTAAACAAAGTTTGAATTTTAGACAGTTTTCTTTTCCTGTTCAACAAGTCTTTTATCTTTCTTGCAAATTTGAAATTAGACAAGAAATTCTGATTTGTTGAGCTACTTCTGTTAACGATACGACGACGATATTTCTATGAATTTCTCCAAGAACTACCTTTGAAATTCCTGTAAATAGAATGCCATCATAACCTTTATCATCATTGTAAACAGAAAACTCCAGTCGAAGAAAAAGCCGACGATTTCTTAAATTTCAAACCAAACAATTTCTTACGCTGATAAACCCAACATAGCGACGAATTTCTTACGTTCTAAAACAAAACGTACGGAATATTTTCTACGTACAAAACCAAAGAAACCAACAAACCCAAAATTTCGAACCTTACTTATGGTTGAAACAATTACAAAATTTTGTCGTTTTTGTTCGGTTTTCTGGATTAGAGTAGTTGCCCAGACAGTTAATGGCAGAAATACCCCTCCTTCTGACTGGACTACTTTAAAAGTTCTTTCATAAATTTGACCTCTCAGCCCTAGGAAATCTTAACAGTGTATCCCCAAGTTTTGGAAGTTTAGCATTTTCCCAAACAACTTCTCTCTATCTCTCTAAGGAAGTTCTTCAACAGTTTCTGTAGTTTTTCCCGAAAGTGTATATTCTTGGGATATTTCCAAGACCAAGAATCTAAAAGCTGTTGCGTTATGTAAAAAAGTTTTCAAACATTTCCAAAATCCAAAGCTGCATTTCTCGCTAATCGACTAGAGAATAAAGTAATTTTTACCAGTCTACTTTACCGGACTTAATAGGATATAAAAACTCACCTTCCAAATGGCCCGCCCTGGTTGACCTTTCCTGCGATTAGTCTCATCACTCGTGCATTCACAGCTGAGAATGACTGCAGTGTCCGCAACACCTTCAACAACAATCACATTTCAATGACAGGTGAAAACGATGGTACATAAGCACGTCGGTGGAGCCGAAAGGCGTAGAGCGGAATGGCGAAAAAAGTAACTGCTCAAATTGTCGCAATTCTTTAAAAAAATGTCAACTTTCATTGCATTCACAGCTAAAACTTGCGTGCGCATTGCCTTGAAAAATATTTATTTTCACCAATAACCGTAAATCTTACATTATTTTTCTGTAAAATAACGACCAGGGAATTAATCAATAAAATGTGCTAAGTTCTTATATTTGGTGAACAGTCTATCTAATAAAGTCTGTCTAATATAGGTGGAGCTATTACTTCTCAGTTTTTGTGGTGGAAACTCATTCGAATCCACTCTGCGAACTTACTCCCAACTCCCCTTTAGGCCACCATCCTCAGACTGAAGTAGGCTAGAACTGAATTGAGCACCATCCACTTAGAAGAATCCGACACTAAACGATACTTATAAGGACCGCATGAAGCAACACACAAGCAATAAAGAGCAATTAAATCGCAAAGAACACAAAAATGCGCTTAAAAGTATCCACCGACACACGGTCCATACTCAGCTGAACAAAGACAGCAAGCAACTAGGTACACCTTCACCGAAGATAGCAGAGGAAGAACAAACGCTGCCACGAAATGCACGTATCAACTTAGCACAACCCAAAACTGGATACTGTCCTCTGCAAAACTCCTAATTGAGTAGGATCTGTGACCATGTTGATAACCGCTGTCCCAAATGTGATGTAGCACGTAAACCACATTTTTAACTGCAGTAGGAGCACCACGGGCCGGATAGTGATTGACCTGTGGGAAAGACCAGTAGAGGTAGCCAAATGGCTGGAAGTAATAACATCAGTCCTACACGACCACACTGCACAGAATAATCCGCCTTCCATGCCCCTTTCCCCTGATGTTAACGATACCCCTCCGGGCCCCCTAACCCGACGTAGGTTATTCACCACGCAGAAGATGCAGAAAAGTCGCCGCATCGCACGCAAGTTGTGGAAAGGCAGCCACACAATATTACTAAATATATCTAATATTATTATGATACCAATGCAACTAGGGTACCAGTTAAAAACGGCAATAAGCGCCTCTGTCCCGCCAAAATTGCTTGCGAATTGCAGCTCTGTGCGATAGCTACAACAACAAGAAGAAGAATTTATTTGATTGATGATCGTCTTTTAAATCCCTATTTATTTTTTTTAAGTCTGCTGCGTTGACTGTTTAATTTTGGACAGTGTTAAACTTTTCGTGTCAATCCAAAATTTTAATTGTCAATCATGAAAATAGGTTAAAAACTTAATATTAAGACTGATGGTCTGAATCTTTTCAAAATTGCCAAGGCAATTGGACCAACACTCAAACAACCTAAACCAACAAAAGGAGTGAATGCAATATTCTTGCGCAAAATTGGTAAGCTCATCAATCGTTTCGAGAGCATATGGCTCTGAGAGCATATGGCTCAAACTGAGCCACTTTCAATCAAAAGCAGTTCCTAACTGATAAATGATGTTTATAACTAAGTTAGCAAAGCAGTAAAGTTTTCTTAGAACAATTCAGAACTGATATCAAAAATTCAAAAGCTAAGATCGAAGACATTATTAAAGTTTTTGAAATCTTGATATGAGATCAACTTGAAAATACCATTATTCCTGAGGACTAAAATATCAAAGCTGAAAGCGTAGAAAAACTTGTTAACAAAAACTAAAAGACAAAAACTCAAAAACAGTGATCATTCCAGCGTATGGGACCCACATGTCGCTTGGTGTCATTGACTGTTCAACAATTTTGAAACAAGGCAGACAAGAAAACATTTCATAAAACTTTGTACGGTAGAAATATATTATTTGTATCAGAAGTTTCATGGATAAAATAGAGCAGAAATGCATATAGAGTGAAAAGCATATCAATGGAAACCTTTTTTTCAACTTAACTTCATGTCAGCTCTATGAAAACACATTCAGCTGAAAACGTGGATTCATCAGAACATTAAAAAAGATTAAAACGCTTGTACATGATCAAACATCAAACGTGAGAATCTTGAAGAAATTGAGCAGCTGATCACAGAATTCATTTAGCTCTTAAAAGATTTTGTTTTTTTTTCACAGAAAAATGATTTTGAAGATTTATTATTTAAACTTGATTCAAGCCTCTGAGAATAGCCAGAAAAATAATTGGTTTCTGATAAATGCACTGCTCAGCTCAGAGAATCAGAGAAAATAAAGAAAATATTTTTTGCTTGCGCAAGGTGGTTGGTGCTCATATAACACAAACGAAAAAAACAGCAAAATTCTAAGTTACTGTGCGCCAATTATTGGTGATTACAGAGGACCATCCGCATTTTTTTCAATATCTTATTATTTTTCTAAAAAATTATTAAATTAAATTTCGCAACAAGAGTAAAATCGTAAATTTTAGTAATTAAAGTAAGTCATCATGAATCTTCATCACAAAATAAAATTTGCGCTTTGGATCTAAAAAAAAGCAAGCTCTGTCATTTTACCTCAGTTGGATTTCTCGTAATTTTAGAGATAAAAATCAAACTTTCTTCTTTCTGACTTAAAAAAACGCATACTATTGCATTGTACAAAAACTAAGATCCCACAAAACCTGATACCAATTGCGCTACATTGATTATTGTTGTTATTCCAAACATTTGAAAACATTTATTGAAATTGGTTTTTTAAAAGTTTGTTTATTCAAATTCTTTATAATTCAAAATCCTTCGCGTAAAAACTAAAATTGTGGCAAACGTGTTATATCACTGAATCTTATGCCATACTTTAGTACACACATCTGAGAACAGGAGGATAGTGAAAAATTTTTAAAAAATTGTTTTATTTGTTTTTTTTTTGATTGATTGATTTAAATTCAGATGGTAGACGATACAGAGTACTTTATACAGAGTATTAAGTTTAATCATTTTATCGTTTTCGTATTTTGGTCACGAGGATGGAAATTGTTAGTTTCAAAGAAAATTCTAGAACTCTTATAAGCGTCTAGAGTTCTTCCAAATCAATGGCAATCTTATCTCGTAAAATATTCCTTATCAGATTAGTTATCAATCCACAAAGGAGTTCCGCACCTATACCAGAACCGCTTTTGTTCAATTTGTATATGAATGACGTCGCCAAAAAAACTACAGCTAACTTATTGAGTATGCTGACGAGAAGATGATCTTAATAAACCAATCCATGACAATAAAATAATACTATAGAACAATGCAATTAATTTCGAGCATATTTTCATTGATCAAGAACTATTTGTTATCACCTCTAAAATAGAATTGATGAAATTTGGCAAAAGCAAAAGAAACGGAATTATAACTCAATCAAGCCAAACCAAAAATGGGAATTAAATTACCGAGGAGTTCATCAGGACAGTAATGTTTTCTCCAAGGTGAAACGAAGTCATCCAAATTTAGAAAAATGTTCTAAAGATTTGAACGTATAAGAAAACAACGCGGCTCGGTAATGTGAGTTTGCACATAATATTCCTAACCCGGTCAGAACCATGTTTTTAACTTGAATGTTTTCCAAATGAGGAAGAGATTCATACTTTATTCGATAGATATAGGACCTGTGTTTATTGAGAACAATTGACAAGTAGACAAAAAACAAAAAGGGGAAGGTTGAATTTTTTTATGTATTTTGCGAAAAAAATTAAAATCAAACTAATGAAAACAATCAACAATCAATTGAGATCATTCAATGGCTTCCTTCATACTTTCATACGAAATCATTGAGACTTTTCATTATCATTGATCCCTACGAAAAGAACAAATGCAGGCAAAAATCGACAAACAGTTTTTGCTTAAAACAATTCCGCACTTTTGTTACATCAATAAACGTAAAACCAATGAGACTATCGTTAACAATTTTGTCATATTTTTAGCAAAAATTCATCATAATTAGTAAAAACTATAAATGTGAACTAAACAACTGAATTTAGGCTGACGTTGATAAAACTCCCAGTAATTCCTTGGAAAAAAACAAAATTCAAAAAAATTAATTTGAAATTCTACGTTCGACAACCTTTCTAATGATACTACTCAAAACACTGTAAGATAAATATATCGATCGGGGAAGTTTGATTGAACAAAAAATCCATTTGAGCATGTAGTTCCTCACCTCACTATAGTGGGTCGGAACACTAAAGTTCACCTTGATCACTCCAATTTACGATAAATGCCCTGACTTCGTCTTACCTCAACTATTTGGTAGATGTATCTCTACAAAACTATAAAAATCATTAGGGAAGCAATTTTAATGGGTTATAAATGCGATATATTTTAAGAAAAACAATTTGATTCAAAAACAAAATTGAAGGGAATCAATTTTTTTCCTGAAATTAAAAAATCAAAGGATATAAACAGAACCGTCAAAAGTTAGAAAAACTAGTCTCAAGGACCGAAAGTGAGTTGGTTTTGGCATTCTCCAGCTTCCCGCAAAGTTTATCTTCACTGTAGAGGTGAGGGGGGACAAGAATGTAGATGGATGTGGATGGGGGGTGAAGTTTTGAGTGAGGGAGATGTCGAACTCAGAGAACCTCCTTTCCAACCTTAAAAATGTTTCTCTCAGTTGACGTGGATTGCTTACTTGGGCACGAGTGACATCCTGAGATAAGTACTCAGTGACTTCTCTCCCCCCCCCCCCCACCCGGGGGGGGGGGGGGGGGGGGTAATCAATTTTTCTTTTCTACAGAAGAAATGCCATGAAATTTTGGTGATCAGACAAAAACTATAGACTAACTAACGATCAGTAGTACAAAAAATTGACTAAAAAGAGCAACAGGACTAATATAATTGCTCCTAATTTCGTTTGAGAGTAGTTACAAAAATACGTTTTCAAAATATTGAATTGGCAGCCAGAATTGGCCGTCCTCTATTGAATTGGAAGTCCTGAGAGTCTAGATTCTGATCATTATGTTGCAATGTATCAACGTTCGAGGAAATGCCATTATTTTGTTAATATATACAGATTTGGTACCATGACCATTTTCCGTGAAATTGGACGCTGTTAATTAATGGAAGTAGCGCAAAAGTGATTGCGTTTTAAATAGCTTCAGCTCAGACTATACAAAATCAGCCCGCTGAAATTTGGATGGGAACCTCTATTCTCATATCAGGCTCTGTAGCATAGTGGTTAATGCGCCGGTCTCGTAAACCGGAGATCAGTGGTTCAAATCCGCTCAGAGCCTTTACACTAATTTTAAATTTTCGGATCTTTTCCATTCTTGATAGGGGAACCTAGCTTCTGTGCGCACAGTTATGTTCTTCCAGCTATGCTTCAATAATTTCGGCTATCAATTTATACTTAGTAAAATCGAAGAATGAGTTAAAATCTTCCTTTAAATTTTTCGAACTTGCAATAAGCGATTAAAAACGTAGTCGTAATATATCAAAAAAAAAATCATTGAAAATTTTTCCTTTAATTCGTAATTCCAGTCAGAGTTGCGTATCCGTATATTGTTGAATATACAACATTGACTGGCATTAGGAACGCATCGTTCGTCGTTCGTAACAGCTAGAATTTAAAAATTCTGCACAAAAATTCATTGCGAGATTAACTTTAGCAGCTCCTGAATTTGAATGAGAGCAAAATAAGGATGTATCATTCTCGTTGGCCGCGAAAACTATTTTTTCATAACATGTAGTTATGATCACAGATATGAAATACAAAGAAGTAGATTTCTTATTGTGTATGCGGAACTATATTATTTGATCTCACAATTCAAACAAGGAGGCTCGGCAAAGTGCGGTCGCACATAATGTTCCGACCCCGTTCATCCACACTTTGGCCTATTTGTCTACCAAATGAGGATGGGATAAAAACATTTAAAAAATCAGGTACTTTTTCAAAAAAAATTAGTGTATGAATAAAAAATGGCATCCAACTGAAATCAATTATTAGACTTAAAAACGCCACTTTAGAAGGTCGAGGAGATTTGCCATTATCAGGAAAACGAGACAAGAAAAACAACAATATCAAAAAACAACAACAACAAACATTAATAACACCCAAAAATTGAGGTCTATCTATAGAAAAATTTAATCAGGTCCAAATAGATTGTTGTTCTTTACTAGAAAAGAAAAGGAACTATTCGTTAATGAGACTCGGTAACAAGTAGCCAAAAAACAACAAAGAGACTAACATAAAAATGTACGCTCAAATTTTTTGAAAGCAATTGCTTCCAAAGTAATGAAAACATTTAGATATCAATTGAAATCAATAAAAACGTATGCAATACAATCAATCATAACCGCATAAGATAATACATTGGGACCTATCATTATTAAGATTTTTTGTACGACTACAAAAACATCAAGTACAGAACAAAAAATCAAAAACTCAAATCAATTTTTCGAGAAAAATGTGTCGATGCCGGTAAAACCATAATCTGATCTTCTAAGAAATAAAAATTACTGTTGGTTGCGCGATTTTTGAACGCCAAGAAAGTGCTATGGGACCACTCATTAATGAGACTAGGTAACAAAAAGTAAAAAAAAAATGAGGTTTATTTATTCCCCCTAATGAAACCATTGAGAACTTTTTTGATCAGAATATGTCAATTGTTTACAAAAAGAACGTCAAACACACAAAACAATAAAATCAAAAATATTTTTCTCGAATACCGAGTATCGAAGCTATTAAACCAAAATAAAATCATTTAGATAAGTTAAACAATCATTAGAGAAGTTAAATTTTACTTTATTTTGATGCCATAGAGTTGATATGCGACCTGTACCCAATTAGACTAGGTAGAAAATAGACAAAAAGAGAACAGAAGATGCAGATTCAAAAAACACTTTTCTAAACCAATTATGTTTTACGTCATTAAAACAATCAGCAGAACATAGAGGTTCTTAAACAGGTTCAATTAATCATTCAAATGAACCCCTTGAGACCTGTTTTTATCAGAAAATCTCTTAAGTTAACAAAAATTATTTCAAATACAGATAAACAGCCGATGCCAAACACATTATAACCATAAATTCGCTGAAAACGTCGTATATTGGCCTCGGCCTTCTTCTGAAGCCAATAATGTGATATGTAATCTGCAATTAACGAGAATAGGTAATTATCAAAATAGACAAAAAATAACAAAGACGCAAGTTTATGAAATATTTAAATGTTTTGAAAGCAAAATTTTTCAACTCAGTAAAACAGTCAGATATCAATTCAAGTCATTAAACTGATTCCATTAATCATCCAACAGTGTGTAATTAATTGACATCCCGTTGCAGAGACCTGTCATTAATTGAAATATATTATACGTTAGCAAAAAGAAACTCAAAAAAAAACAAAACTAAAAAGAAAATAATTTATTTTGGCAAAAAACCAGCGTCGAAGCCTTTGAAACCATAAATTCAGTAAAATAACTAAGTTTCTTGAAATTCAATTTGCTTCCATGCCAAAAAATTGTTCTCTGATTTGTATTTATTAAGACTTGTGAAAAAAGACAAAAAAAAAGAGTCAAAGCAAAAACTATAAAAAAAGAATTATTTTCAAAGCCAGGGAAATCTGAAACTTCACACATCTAAACATTTTTGCTTTTTCCCCACGGAAAGCACTTGTAACTGCCGCAAGCAGAATTTGTCATACACTTAATAAAGATCTTCGAATGCAACCAAAAATCAAAAAAACAATATAATTTATTTTTGCGGAAATTGTTGTCAAAGCTATTCAGACCATAGATATTTCACTTGAAAAATAGATCTCCGATTGTGTTTTTTGACGTCTAACTTGGATTTGTGATCTGCGATAAATGAGACTAGGTAACGAATAGGCAAAAAAGGGCAGAAGACGAAAAATTTAAAAAAAATCTTTTACTTTTCTTGAAAATTTTATCTTTAAAGTCACGAAAACCATCAGCCAGCAAAAAAAATCAGTCAATAGTAAATGACCCTGAGACCTCTCACAATTCAGAAACTTCCATAAGACTACAAGAAGGTAGGCAATTGAAGACAAAGTGAATTAACTTTCATTGAATTCTTCTAGAAAACGGCGCCGAAGCCGTTAAAATCATAATAGAATCCGGATAAAATATAATATGAATTGTGCCTATTTTCGGACAACATAGAGGTTACAAGTGATCTATCAATAATTTGATAATGTGACAAAACCAGTAAAAAAACCTAAAATTGGGCAGATTTCAAAAATCAGTTTTTTGTGAAAGTAGTAGTTTTGAAATCAGAAAACCTTTACTGAAAGAGCAAAGCTGCTCTAGAGATTAAAAGTTAATGAAGCTGAAGATGCATACTGTTTTTTCTGAAAAAAGTTGCAAGTTGTCCAAAAAAGAAGTGAAAAATAGTGGCAAATCTCTATAATCCCTTGTTTATTTTGAAAACAAATGAGTTTAAAAGACAAAACGACAAAGTTTTCGGACAAAAGGTTTGGAAACATTAACTGGCAATTGTCTATTAAACCAATTGCACCTTTCAATAGTGAGTCTTGATATGAACTGTTATGTTCTGATATGAACATTAAAACTTGATATTATTTTAGAAAAAAAAGGATAGCCACGAACTACAATCTGGATTTCTTTTTTGGAATTTTGAATCCCACAATCAGACCAAAACTAGTTTCGCTATTACTCTTCGCACGCTAAGTACAAGCAATGGTTCCGAGCTTATTGAATATAGATGAGTTGACAAAAAATTCATATATCAAAGAAAAATGATGGTGTTTGTATAATTAAAGCGATGTTAGATAAAAACCGGCAAAATTTCCAAACCAGAAAACTTTCAAAGAATGCTGGCGTTAAATTAGCCCTCTCTTGTGTTAAAAAAAGTCAGCAATTTTTAGGTGTTCACTTCCGGCAACTTTAAGCAAAGTTGACTAAAGAAGCTTATTTCCTGCAATTTTCGATGAAAAAAGGCTGATTTAAAAAAAAATAAGTAGCAAAAGTTTGAGCCAAGAAGTAGATAAAAAACTTCACTGACACTCTTATATCTTTAGAAAAAAACCCAACAAGACTTTTCAAAAAAAAATTAACGTATTTTATCAAAACGGGCAAAAATATTGACAAAATTTCCGGAAAATGTGAATAAAAACATTGGAAATCCGATTACTATTCACATAATTTTAAACCTCGTTTGCTCCCTGAAAAAGCGATAATCAATATTCCATATTCAATGCTTTACGGGCTTTCTAATGATATCACTCACAGCTCTCTACGATGAATATATCGATCGGCCAAAATTGACTGAACAGAAAAAGCCCATTTGAGTATATAGTTCCTTCCCCCCCCCCCCCCCCCACTAAAGTGGGTCGGAACAAAAAACCGTAATCGTTGTTGAGGTGAAAAATTCCGCATATACAACCACTGTATTTTCTTCATTAGTTTTCTCAAACATAAAAAGTTTTTTCACTAATCTTGTAATTGTAACAATGGAAACAATTACAGTGAGTGTTCAAATATGTTATCACTTTTCCCAAGATAAAAATAGCGAGACTGCAATTTTATAAAAAGTTTACTAAATGTCCTCATTTTTTCATCTGTGAAATTAATGTCAAAGAGTTTCTGTAGTTTTTCTGAGCCTGGAAAATACTAAAATGTTGAGTTCCTAGTTCATCATTATTAAAGTTAGAAAAAATCGTAGATGATAATTTTATCGGGGCTATATCGAAAAAAATCTGAGAATATAAATAATGTAAATGTTGTAAAATAAACGTAAACCTGTCAAAAAATACATGCCATTGAATAAAAAGGACAACAAATAACAGACACTTGGAATTGGTTGAGAGTATGGTATTTGAACAGTGATTTTAAAATTTCTCTTTTTGATAAATTCTTGGGAGGAAAAACTGGCTTCAGCTTGAACAGACTATAATTAAACCGTAAGAAAAGTACAATTTTGAATTACCAAGCTGTGGAATGTAGTAAAAAATAGAGGTGTTGGAAAACATCACAAGAATGATCAAAATCCTTGAAAACGTAAATAAGACAGAATGCGTTGGCAATCAAAGATAAACAAATTATTAATTTTGATGATTGACAGAGCTATGGTTTGCTGATTTCTACTTTCCCTGCCAATTAAACTGAAAAGTAAAACTTTTAGAAGGCTATTTTTTATATAAAAGTCGCAACAACAAAATGCACACGAAATCAAACTTGCTGTGAACTAAAACCTCAATAAAGAGAATTAGAGCTTAATGAACATAGCAGAGTAAACGGTGCAACTAAAGATAGAAGAAGATTGTTAGTGAACAAAAATTATTTTTCCGTATGCTTTGCTACATTGCCTAGAAGTAGAATAAACCCGACTTCTATTCACAGCCTCGATAAAATAATAAAAAAAGAGTATTATACAACCTTTAGAGACAAATAAAAAGTTGACATTGGAAAAGACATATTGAACGGGTAGGATCAGGAAATATGGACATTAAAGTTCAAACGCAGACAATAACTAAACAGAGTAACATTTAAGAAACACGATTTAGGCTAAGGCCCTAGGTACCCTTTGAACCCTTTTGTTCCCTTTTGTTCAACAGACTTAAAATTTTATACTAACATTGAGAAACTCTCAGGAAGTTTGATTGGGGCAACTCAACCCATTCATGGAAACAACACTTGAATAAAGCCTCAACAACTGGTTCTCAAGAAGAAGTCACAACAAGTGATATTTTTTATTTCCGTGTCACGCTGTAATAGCAATTCTGTTTCAAAATTTAAATCAAAAAGAATCACAGCTTTACATGGTGGCCTTTAAACAAGCTTAAATATGAAGTGACGCAATTATTTTTTAATTTTGATGCTGTTTCTTTCAAAATTTAAAAGAATGCAAGATGTACGTAATGAAATGTATGATGTACGTTCTTGATAGTAAAAAATCTCACTAAATGCAGAAAAACGTTGATTTAATTGGCAGTTTTATTTTTAGTAGTTTTTAATCGATGGCGACCACAAATTTTCCAATTGAAATCATCATATTCCTGCGAAACATCAGTTTATCATTTTTGATATTTTGATCATCTCCTTTGTTAACGTTTTTAGATATACCTAGTTCTCAATTCTTTGTAGTCGATTCGACCCACAAGTTACGTTGCTGGGTGTTTTCATTATTAATTTTTTAAGATAGTTGATAAAAAACTATTGCCCAAAATTCCATTCGATTGAAGTAGTGATTAGCAAAAAATCTTTACGACGACAAAAATCTGATGCTTCACTCACAGTTCGAGTTTCATTACCAATTGTGAAAAAAGAAATTGAAAAGACGCAATTCGAAACACATGGGCAGGCTAAAAATGACAGGTTTTGTAGATGGTTGCTGGTTCTAACAAGCATCTAGAAAAAACAAGCATGTAGAAAAAACTTTACTTGTTTTGGAAAGACGCCTAGATAGCTTGCAATTTTCAGTTCGAAACAACAGTTTTATGCACCTTCTCATATTAATGTAGAAACACGTACAAAACGGTCAGATGCGGCAATCCAATAATGCAGCTAAATATTCTTCGAAAAGATAAAAAGCAATATTAGTACTTGTCGGATCGATCAATCAACAAAAATTGGGCACATAAGAAGCGTTATAAGATGTTGCAATTTTAGGTTGAAGATCGAATAGCATTTTAGACATAATGAACTTAAAGAAACTGAAAATCCTCAACACCATTAAGGGGTATATTTTAAGTTACATTAGGCAGCGACGTAAATTGTTACACTTAAAACCATCTTGATGGGAAAACAAAATCCATTGTAAAAAATAGAACGAAAAGAGACAAATTTAAGAAACACAGAAAATTTAGATTAAAAAATCCAGCTCTTATAAAATTCGGCTATTTCTATCACAAAAAATTATTGCAGAAAAGTTTGTTCTATGAAACTCAATGAAACTCTATAATCAATGAAAAATATCGGCAATAAAGAACCAGTAGTTCCTCTTTTTAGCGCAGTGCACTCCTCCCGTTTGCTAGAGTGCAATTAATTTTGTTTTTTTTTCAATAAAAAACTCAAGTGTTGCTAATTTTTGAAAAGAAAATTACAAACAGACTAGAAGTAAATAGTATTAAAAGCCATAATATCGTAAACAATTTAGTTAACTTCTGTTGGAAAACGAGCACATAAAATAGTTTGGAACCATGTGTTGTCTTTTATATTAATCACACGTGAGCAACATATCTCAAAAGTATCTTATATCAAACAGCAGAGAAAAATTTGAGTGATGACAAAAAAATAAATGAACAGTAAAATTTTTCCTTTTTTATTCTGTTTAATTTTTCGATCTGTTTCTTTTGGTCGCATGGTTCCCATTAATTTGAGCTGTCTTTCAATTCAAAATTTTCAGCTCAAAAATCTCTTGTTCAATGGTTTCAAAGTCAGTTTTACAGTCTAGAGGAAAAAAAATAGAGTTTGAAGCACGAGAAATAAATTTTTGGAATATTATGTTGCATGCTTACCAGAATCGGTCTATAGAGTGCCATTTAGGCTGAAAGCAAAAATTTACGAAACCACAGATCATTTTATAGTTTCCTGAGCATTTCGGGAAAAGTGTTCAGTTATGGAACTCTTCACTATTTCTGTTTTGCAGCATAAAAATAAAAATACCTAAGGGGCTCAATTTTGAGGTAAAAAAGCAGAAACAAAAAAATGAAAAAGATAGAGTATAAGAATATATTAATGTTTTTCGTTGAAAAATCGTTTTTCTTCTTGTGCCCTTTTTGTAATCAGTCGTGTAACATGTTCCCCAACCAGAACTAACATTTATCCAAAATTTCTAGTTTTTAATATAAACCAAAAATTTCAGAAAGCAAATAATTTTCAAAATAAGTTGGTAATAGATTGCAGTCAAATAAGGCGCAAAATCAACTAATTTAATTGATATGTAAGACACGTTTGATAAATCATGAGAACTAAAAACATTAAATCGATGTGATTTTCTGTTTATTTTCTTAAACTGTTGTAGTCTGTCTTTGTCTTTCAAACAATTTGTATTTCCTATTCTTCGACAATTGAGTTATTCCAAAGCCCTAGTAAGCTAGAAAGCAATCAAAGTTAGATCCAAAGAAATGCCAGAAAGAGTAATGGTTGTAATTGTTTACGCTTGTTTTGGGTGTTTTCAACTTTTTCGTGTTTTCTATATTTTTTCAAATTTGTTTTCATCTAGAGAAAATTTATTAGGGTCGTCAAGAAGTGTTTTTTTTGCTTGGTAAATTGTGGATTCACACAACGTAAATCGACGTTACTTGATCCCTGACAAGATCCTGATCCCTTTCACAAGACCCACCCCTCTCGCCCACTCCTCATTAAAATTATAAATAGCTTGGACATTAGCTATATTATATGAAATTCGAAACTAAGTTCTAAGAGATGCTTCCTTTCGTTTCAGTGCTTAAATCAAATTTGTAAATTTTTTCTGAAAAAAAGTCGGCCGAATATATCTCATCTAAATTGTTCTCTATTGGAACAATAAATTAACCTGCAACTTGACATAGTCGGACTGGTCAATCTCTAGTAACTCAGTGAGTAGTTTGAGAACAGAGTTCCGTTTGATGCCCAGAGTGGCCACTGAGACAACTGACTGCAGTCGCACCACGTCATTGCTCGACTCCAGACCCCTAGAGGTCAAACAGACATACAAAATCAACCCGTGCATCCTATTACCCCTTAAGAAACAATTTTTCAGGCTCTTAAGGTACTGCCCGGCCAAACTAGTGTCTGTTTGTATGATATTGAACACAGTTTGATTGTTTGAATAAAAATTAATAGGAGATGGGTCTAGCGGCTGTTGTAAATTAAACAAAACAAATCATAACAAGAAGGCTTGTTAATGTGCGTTCGCTCATGATGTTTCGAACCGAGCTCATCTACATTTTTGACTTAATTGTCAACCAAATGAAGATATAACAAAAATACATGTTTGAGTTTACAAAATCCAACTACTAGTTGAATTACATGATGTCATGCCTCATTACAGCGCTCACGAGATCTGCCATTGAAAAGACTACGAGAAAAACAACAAACAACAAAATGAGTAAAAACCAAAATTTCACGGCAGAAACATAATATCTAAATTAAAAAGCACCTAGTAAGAACGTCAAAATGCAATCAGATAAAACTTTAACTACACAAATTTAGTGTCTCCTAGCTATGCAGCAGATGGATGTTTTCCTTAATGAGACTAGGTAACAATTCGACAAAGAGAAGAATAAATGAGGTAAAAATAAAAAATCTATCAACATTTTTAACACGAAGTTTTTTTAGGAAACCACTAGTATCAGAGCAGTTAAATTCGATAGGTTGCAAGGGAATTGAAAAAACCCACTAAGTTCACCCTCGATGGGAAGGCTATAATTTTTTATTCATAGACCATCAATAACTAATCACAATAGGTCGTTTGGCAATGAAAAACACATTAAGACCACGAAATTTTTGAGAAAACCCTTGCTATCAACGTCATAAAACTCAATAGCTGTCGACGGAAGCCCTTAGTTACGCTAAATTTCGCCCGGATGGGACGACAAGAATTTTTGTCATTCAAAAGTTATCAATAAAAAATTACAACATGTCATTGACAATGAAAACAACAACAAATACAGGCAAAATCAAATTATTCAGTGGAAAAAAGCGAAGCAATTTAAACCATAAGCTTTTATCTGAAATATTTTTTACGATCCATTGAACGTCTTCACTAAGCCATGGGAACTATAAATATTAGGATAATGAAATAAGATTTCAAAAGGAGCCAAAACTACGAAAAAATATATACAAAAATTGAAAAAAAATTATGAAAACTCGTGCATCGAAGTCAAAAAACCAATAGTTAGAAGATAAACCGCTAACTAGATAAATGTTTCTTGAGTTAGAAAATAAAAAGGGTTCTGTAATTACTGAGATTGACATACAGTTCACGAAAACAGGTTTAAGATTGATTACTGTTCAAAAAAAAAATTTTCAAAAAAAGACTTAACAGCCACTAAATTCATGAGCTTTCAACGGGAGTCAATAAATACGTTCAGTTACGCCACGATGTGAGTTCAGAGACGTTTTTCATGCACAGGTAATCAATAAGATATCACAATATGTCTTATCATTATGAAAAAAAAACAATAAATACAGGCAAAAACCAAAAATTCCACCAATAGTTAGAAGATAAACTCGTCAACTGGATAAATTTTTGTTGAAGTAGAAAAATTATTGAAGTGGTTCTGTCGTTGCTGAGGCTGAATTACAGTTCAGAAAGATAAATTTATGATTAGTTAATATTAAAAAAAAGTTCGAAGATTTATTTTCAATGTCTTAACAGCCATTAGCGGTCCACTCAAAGCACTAGATAGGTTCATTTAATGCTCATTACAAAACCTAGTGCACTTTTAGTTAACGAGTTTATGCCATAGGATACCGAAAAATTTAGTAAAACCTCAAAAAGAAAATCAAGTGGCGTCGGAACAATAATAAATGAAAACATCATATAATCAAATTCAACCAGTGAGAAGCAACAGTTTCTCATATCGCAGTAATTAATCAGCCGCCGGGTTGTAAAGTTGACATATATGAAAAATCAGTTGATTGAGTTTTGGTAAGATGACTTGAGTACTCGAGTACGTGCGTAGGTAGCACTGTGGCGAAAGCAGTGAGCAGAAAACTAATGAGACTGCAATAGTAGGGGGAAACAAATGACATATGGCATAGGACATATGACATGAGATCATTTACCGTATGGTGTCTTGGACAGCACGAGTTCTCAAACCCAGATGGGTCAGGGCAACTGAAGCTAGCTTGCGCACGCCCTGAAACATTTGCGAATTTATTAATAAAAAACTTTGTAACCAATCCACACCTTCTTTTAATACTTTTTTACATTTCAAGCATGAAGACAATATGGAAGAACATCTTCGGGCCTCAGAAGACTGCTAAAGCCAACTCAATAGACGTGATTATACTATTGTTGACATAAAATTTTGTTTCATTTTGGGTAATATTTTGAAAAAAGACAACAATATGTAATGAAAACAAATAATCGTGGCCCTTACGTTACAGTATAACAATAAAGATTGTTCAAATTTCTATAGTGAATAGTAGATTCAGTACTGTGTCATTGTAAGGCCTGACTTTGTCCATAGCAAGACCATAGGTGTATAAACCACAGGTTATAAATTTGAAAAACTTCAAACTGTGATGTGATAAGATCAGAATCTGGAAAAAGAATCTAAATTCAGCAGACGAAAATCTACTTTTAGAATATTTAGTCGCTACTGAGTATATAGTAAATTATAATATTCATAAATTGTTTGCTGGCGCCATTGTTACAAAAATTATATAAGAAAGGAGACGCAATTCATGAGCGAAAAAATTAATTTTTAAGTTTTTCTGGAGCGTGGGGAACGAAAATGCGTTTTCGTTTTTAACATTTACTCTGGCTAGCCTTGACATTGGAATTTATTTTCTGCATTGTAGTCCTAGCAGGTGTGCCACCCATTAGGATTGCGTATTATATTACATGTTCAAAACAACCGTTTAACACTGCCATCAATTGAATGCAAAACAGCGTTTTTCGAAGCCCAAAAAAGTTTATAAAGTGGATGGACATGTTCATAGGTAGTCCGTGAAGTATAAATTTCTGGGGTTGAATTTAGCTACCGGTTTGCCCTTTTTCAGTTGAGAGTATAGAACTTCCTTTGGGCCTTTGGGCCTTTGGTGAATAACGTGTACCCTTTTTCAAACCTTAAACTTCTATTTGTTCTTATATTTTTGTAAACGGCATTTTGTAAACCTGAAAATTTCCACAGTTCCTGTTTTCTCCTAGACAGCGAATTGTTACTCGTTTAAACAGACAGTGGATTGAGGCGCGTTCTTTCCCAGATTTTGTCGGTAGATGGTGCGAGCAGAAAAGAAAAAAACTGCAAGGATCCGAACTTGAAATTTTGATGTGAACTGGAGTCACAGAAGCAACAAGTGTCTCGGAAAATTCCCATGCTGAAACATTTTTTAAAAAAAATTCATAAGTTCGCTTGAAAATGGGGATATGTTTTTGATAACAACGTAACATAGATCAAAATGATCTTCGCTCTAGTTCAATCGAATGCCATTGACAACATTAAAAACCAATTTGTCAGTTGCTGATAACACGAGTTGTTTAAGAAGAGCACAATGTCTGATTTCACTTTCATTTGCAATTTTTGACCAATTTTTGCGAATACGATAGAAAGATTGAAGATTGGCTTTCTGAAAATTAAAGCCGTCCTTAATTTTTTTAGTCTCAGATTTTTGATTAATTGAAAGAGACTTCGACAGGGTGTTGCTCTATTTACCTAACAATTTTATTGATAAAACGTAAATAGTAAATTTTCTCTTATCAAATGTTTTATTTCTTTACTATGGTTTTGTTGCTTATCTAAAGTGCCATCGATTACCTAAAAATACCTGGCCTAAATTATTCCGAAGTTATGTCTGGATTGATGTCAACCTATTGTTTTCTTTGTATTTGAAATAAAATGGGTTCAAAGTGATCTGTCCGCATTTTTTTCCTTCTACGAGTTCTTTTTTCTCAAATTCTACGTAAAATCCAGTAAAACTTCTCAAGGTTATAAATAACGACATCTCATGCATGAAAGTCTAAAGTTTCTATCAGGTATCAGTTTTTCAATTGTACGATGTTCGACGAGTTCGGGATTATACCAATTTCTTTTATTGCTGTCTTTTAGTGTAAATTACAACATCTAAATTTGCTTTAGATTGTTTCGGTTCCTAGTAATAAATTAATTGTTACATATGTACAGGCAACTAACCGTCAATTACTCAAATGTTTTTATTTTCAGCTAAGAGTTTTTTAATGAAATTATGACAAAATGGCCACATAAAAAATCTATATAACTCTAGTTCAAAACAAGCGTTAAACACTGCCATCAACTGAATGCAAAACAGCGTTTTTTGCAGCCCAAAAATGTTCATAAAGTGGACTGATATGCTCATACGTAGTCCGTAAAATATAGATTTATGTGGTTGAATTTTTTCTGGGGTTGCAGGAACTAGCTAACGTTTTGGCTTTTTTCAGTTGAGAGTATAGAACTTCCTTTGGGCCTTTGGGCCTTTGGTGAATAACGTGTACCCTTTTTCAAACCTTAAACTTCTATTTGTTCTTATATTTTTGTAAACGGCATTTTGTAAACCTGAAAATTTCCACAGTTCCTGTTTTCTCCTAGACAGCGAATTGTTACTCGTTTAAACAGACAGTGGATTGAGGCGCGTTCTTTCCCAGATTTTGTCGGTAGATGGTGCGAGCAGAAAAGAAAAAAACTGCAAGGATCCGAACTTGAAATTTTGATGTGAACTGGAGTCACAGAAGCAACAAGTGTCTCGGAAAATTCCCATGCTGAAACATTTTTTAAAAAAAATTCATAAGTTCGCTTGAAAATGGGGATATGTTTTTGATAACAACGTAACATAGATCAAAATGATCTTCGCTCTAGTTCAATCGAATGCCATTGACAACATTAAAAACCAATTTGTCAGTTGCTGATAACACGAGTTGTTTAAGAAGAGCACAATGTCTGATTTCACTTTCATTTGCAATTTTTGACCAATTTTTGCGAATACGATAGAAAGATTGAAGATTGGCTTTCTGAAAATTAAAGCCGTCCTTAATTTTTTTAGTCTCAGATTTTTGATTAATTGAAAGAGACTTCGACAGGGTGTTGCTCTATTTACCTAACAATTTTATTGATAAAACGTAAATAGTAAATTTTCTCTTATCAAATGTTTTATTTCTTTACTATGGTTTTGTTGCTTATCTAAAGTGCCATCGATTACCTAAAAATACCTGGCCTAAATTATTCCGAAGTTATGTCTGGATTGATGTCAACCTATTGTTTTCTTTGTATTTGAAATAAAATGGGTTCAAAGTGATCTGTCCGCATTTTTTTCCTTCTACGAGTTCTTTTTTCTCAAATTCTACGTAAAATCCAGTAAAACTTCTCAAGGTTATAAATAACGACATCTCATGCATGAAAGTCTAAAGTTTCTATCAGGTATCAGTTTTTCAATTGTACGATGTTCGACGAGTTCGGGATTATACCAATTTCTTTTATTGCTGTCTTTTAGTGTAAATTACAACATCTAAATTTGCTTTAGATTGTTTCGGTTCCTAGTAATAAATTAATTGTTACATATGTACAGGCAACTAACCGTCAATTACTCAAATGTTTTTATTTTCAGCTAAGAGTTTTTTAATGAAATTATGACAAAATGGCCACATAAAAAATCTATATAACTCTAGTTCAAAACAAGCGTTAAACACTGCCATCAACTGAATGCAAAACAGCGTTTTTTGCAGCCCAAAAATGTTCATAAAGTGGACTGATATGCTCATACGTAGTCCGTAAAATATAGATTTATGTGGTTGAATTTTTTCTGGGGTTGCAGGAACTAGCTAACGTTTTGGCTTTTTTGAGTTGAGAGTATAGAACATCTTTTGGGCCTTTGGTGAATAACGCGTACCCTTTTTCAAACCTCGAACTTCTATTTGTTCTTATATTTTTGTAAACGGCATTTTGTAAACCTGAAAATTTCCACAGTTCCTGTTTTCTCCTAGACAGCGAATTGTTACTCGTTAAAACAGACAGTGGAATGAGGCGCGTTCTTTCCCATATTTTGTCGGTAGTTGGTGCGAGCAGAAAAGAAAAAAACTGCAAGGATCCGAACCTAAAATTTTGATGTGAACTGGAGTAACAGAAGCAACAAGTGTCTCGGAAAATACCCATGCTGAAACATTTTTTTAAGAAAAATTTGATACGTTCGCTTAAAAACGGGGATATATTTTTGATTAAAACGTAACATAGATCAATACGATCTTCGCTCTAGTTCAATCGAAAGGCATTGACAACATTAAAAACCAATTTGTCAGTTGCTGATAACATGAGTTGTCGCAGTTGTTTAAGAAGAGCACAATGTCTGATTTCACTTTCTGAAAATTAAAGCCGTACCTAATTGTTTTTACTGTCAGATTTTTGATTAGTTGAAAGAGACTTCGAATGGGTGTTGCACTATTTACCTAACACTTTATTTGACAAAAAACAGTAAATTTTCTCTTGTCAAATGTTTTATTTCTTTACTATTATTTTGTTGCTCATCTAAAGCGCTATCGATTACCTGAAAATACCTGGCCTAAAGTTGAAGTTATGTTTGGACCGATGTCAACCTATTGTGTTTTCTTTGTATCTGTAAGAAGTTGGTTTCAAAGTGATCTGTCTACATTTTTCTCTTCCTACTAGTTTTATTTTCTCAAATTTTACTTGAACTCCAGTAAAATTTCTTTAGGTTGTAGATAACGACATCTCATGCATGAACACACTTAAGTCTGAAGTTTCTATCAGGTATTAATTTTTCAATTGTACGATGTTCGACGAGTTCGGGATTATACCAGTTTAGATTATTGGTGTCTCAGTTTAAATTACAACATCTAAATTTGCTTTAGATTGTTTCGCTTCCCTTCCCTGGTGATAAAGTATTCGTTACATATGTCCAAGCAACCAACCGTCAATAACTCTGTTTTCAATTTGCAGCTAAGAGTTTTTTTAATGAATTTATGTCAATATGGCCACATACAAAAGCTGTATGCCTCTAGTTCTAATACCAGGCCGTCAATATACTTTTGGGTTTTGTGCTTGTTTGCGTTTTTGAATGCCTTCTGGGGCATGGATATGACAGTTTTGTTTTTAATTGTTCAGTCGTTCTTGAAATAAAAGCGACATTTATAGAGCCATATTTCATTAGGATGTAAGACTCAGTAATTTTAATTTTAATCCATTGTTGAATTTTATAGCTCCACTGGAATTTTAAAAGGTGAATGATCATTGACCAGCAGTTTTTGAAAATTGGCCCGCATGCTTGTAAAAAATGGAGAGTTAATACATCACACAGGCCGCTAGGCTAAGCAATTGTCTAGATTTCTCGCAAATGAAAACACGTAAAGACGTAATATGCATTTAGTAAAAAAAAAAATAAAAGCAATTTGCACAACGAGTGAGGGATAAAAGACTATATACAAAAATTTTTGTCAGTCTTATAGAAGGCAATAAAATATAGATCCAAATAGAACAAATAAAAAAACAGAAATAAAAAAAAGGAACACTGTATTTCTCCTAATATCTGTAAATGTTTCAGTCATAGTAAAATTTACAGAGATAGGCAGTGTAAAATATTGATAATTACAAAAGAGAAACTAATAAATCCAGGTAACTAAAATATCGATCCAATAGAGAAGTCACTTGTATTGGAGGGGAGGGACGACAGTAACATAAATTTAATGCAAAACAGAAAGAAATTTAATTGAATTTAAAATGTTTCCAAGTAATTGATCCATGTTGGGTTTTATTTGGGTCCTTCTTGTATTCATTAAGAAAAAACAGCTTATATTTCTTCTTTGCAAGACTGTATGACATTGACAAATAATTTTTTGGGAAAGAATTGTGCTGTAGAATACCTCTTTTAATAATACTTTTTTCATGCAAATTGCATTTTGAAATTGTCTGGGTAACAATTTTTTGAGTTCGCTCGTGTATATAAAAACTTGCGGTTGGTAATTTCAAAGCTGAGCTTGAGAAGGCAGGCTTCTTTTTATTCATGATACTATGGCAGTAAGTGGCAGCCCTGTAATCAAAAAGCAAAGAAATAGGTAGTATACCAAGGTTCATTTTAAGATCTGAGGATGAGTCAAATTTTTGTCTGTGAAAACAAGCTTTGATGGCCCAATTTAACTGCTTTTCTAATGTCGTTATAAGATTTTGATTGATGGTTGCAAGTAAAACAGAAGAATATTGAACATGACTGAGAACAATAGCGTTCAAAATAATTTTTTTGTAACCAGTGGGTATTATGTTCCTGAGTGCATATATGCATTTAATGCCCTGGGCTTTTATTGACAAAAGAATTTTTACTTGTTGTTGATATTTGAGGTCTTTGTCAATATTAACACCGAGATATTTGATTTCCGCTTTCGAACTTATTAATTTATCTCCCACTTTTAATGTCGTTTCGTCATGAGGATTAGAGCTACCAAAAATAATAATCTCTGTTTTATCCGGATTGATCTTGAAGTGACGTAATTTTAAAAATTGTATGCATTTTTCTATGGCCTTCTCAAGCTCGTCTTTGCATTTGAGAACTTCATCATGAGAGCTTAATAGGACTGTGTCATCTGCGTATTGTATTGTTTCACATGACAAAAAGTTGCTAAGATCGTTAACATATAGATTGAACAAGAGTGGACCTAAGACTGTTCCCTGCGGAGCTCCTTGAGCCATTTCAATCCAACCTGATTTAACATTATTGATTATGACTCTTTGTGTTCTGTTTGAAAGATAGCTCGTAATTAGATTTTGAGCTGGTATCGAAAATCCAAGAATGGAAAGCTTTTGAATCATGAGCTTGTGATTAATGGAGTCAAAAGCTTTTGATAGATCTAAAAATGCCGCTGCAGTAATTTTTTCCTCGTTTTTGTTGCATCGTATTTTTTCAGTTAAATAAACGAGAGCATCTGTTGTAGAAAGTTTTTTTCTGAAACCAAACTGTGTTTTAGAAAGCAGGGCATTCTTATGAACATATTCATCGATTTGTTGTTTAATAAGAGATTCAAAAACTTTTGCTAATGCTGGTGTTAACGAAATTGGTCGATAGTTTAGAGGATCATCAAGGTCTCCTTTTTAAAAAAGTGGAGTGATGTCGGCTCTTTTGAGTTTAGCAGGGAATGTTTCTGTTTTTATAAATTCATTCAAAAGAAAACAAATAGGCTCAGCTAGTTCACTAGCTGCATCTCGCAATGCCCATGAGGGAATGGTAGAAGGACCGAATGGTTTGAATTTTCCAAGAGCAAGAAGCGTTTTAAGACATTCAAACTTAGTAACAAATCTAAAAGAAAAGGTGTTTTTTTGCCTAACCATAGGCAGATCTAAAGTATAGTTCCTTCTTTCAAAAAATTCTCCTAATTTGCTGAATTTTGAATTAAGTAAGCTGGCTATTTTAGTTTTTTCTGTAATAATTTCATTGAAAGAGTTTTTTAAAGAGTATACCGTAGTTGTTGTTTTCACGGAGTTTCTTACTTCGTTGATCAAATTCCATTTCTTGCGCTCTGAAGTTGAGCTTTCAATTAATTGATTATGAAATTTCTCAAAATCTTTTTCATAGCCAGCGCACACTTCGGCTTTCAATTTGAAAAACTCGTGGAAAGATTCTGAATTGAGGTATTGCTCTCTAAGCAGATTTTTGTTACGTGTGTTTTTTGAAATGAACCGTTTGGCAAGGGAAAACTGTGATTTGTTGTTTCTTATAAAAATTGTTTTGATTGGCGCATGAAGGAGTATTTGCTGTTCAAGATTTTGCTCAAATGTACGTAGAATTTCACTTGGAACTGTAGAGCAGTAAAAATTTTCCCAATTTAATTGCTTGATAGAATGTTTAAAATCTTTTGGGCTGTAATTCGTTTTATCATAAATTAGTTTTTTAATTACTTTGTTCTTGCTAAGTTTTGTGGCAAGAATGATCAATTGAGCAAAATGATCTGTTTGTATTGGTGAGTCAACAATTTCATTATAAAGAGGGGGTTCGTTTCCATCAATAATAATGTAATCTATAAGTGAGTTCGATTCGTCCTTAATTCTAGTTGCTTGATGCTTATTAGTCACATTTAGATCATACGGTTGAATGATTGTTTCTAAATTCTGCTTTTCTTTGTTTTTCAAATAATTTATATTATAGTCTCCCATCATAATTATTGTTTTGTTCTCAGTAATTGCTCTATCAATTGATCTAGCAGACTGCTCGAGAAATTCTTCGTAAAGAAGTTTTTTTGGGTTATAAGAAATGTTTATTAAGTAAACTTTTTTGATCTTTGGGCAAGTTATTTCAACCCACAGAGTATCAAACAGAGTACTTTCGACAGCTGGATCAACGCGTAATTTTGGGTTAAGTTTCCTAGGAACAATTAACAATACACCTCCCCCTTTTGAACTCACCAGATCGTTTCGAAAAACAAGACAGTTTTTTTTGTCCGGGTTTACCAAATCAGTGTCAATCTTTGTATCTAGCCATGTTTCAGACAGACCATAGATGCAGTTAGCGCCAACATCATTCATTAGGCTTTTTAACTGAAATTGTTTTCTTGTTATGCTCCGTACATTTAAATGAAGAAATTTCAAGTTGTCTGAATAAGTTTCGCAATCAAGAAACATGTCTTTTATCGATTTAATTGGCCCAGGGTTGGTTTCAATATCTCCAGACCTCAAAAGTAGCAGCCAGATACTATTTATGTAAAGCCAAAAATATAAGTTAATTAAGACAAAATGAAATTTTAACAACATTAATCCTAAGATTATTAAACATATCTTGTTAGAAAACATTATTCTTAACAAACAGTTGAGACCCAATTCATTCAGTACAACAGAAAGTTACAATTTATTCGGCATTTTATGAATTAATTATTACTAATATGGTTGATAACGGTAATGATTTATCAAGTTAAAATTAGGGTTTGCACTTGTATTCGGCCAGTACTGCTCTTGAAATTTTTGAAATTTATTGTTCATTTTATAGCTCCGGTTGGTGAATTTATCAGTATCACATATGCCAGTAGATGTTTGAAGTGAAAACATTAGAAGATGATTTTTAAGGAAAGGAATGCCATGATTGTAATTCAAATGTACATTGTCATGATACAGAAAATTATAATGGTTGATTTTTGGATTGAAGGAGGGAATTGAGCGTATTAAATCATTCATCTTGAGCAAAACAAAATTTTCACCAAGAGATGCCAATCTTTCTTTAAGTGCAGCATTAACTTCACCAATTAATTTGTTTTTAGATCTATTGTAGTCAGTTTCTTTGAACGGTATTACCTCCATGACTACAAACACATCAGGCTGGAACTTATTTCTACAGGCTTCAATAAGGCTGAACATGTCATCTAAAATCTCATCGCAGCTTTTTTGAAATTTTGAAACAGTATTTGTTCCGTCTTGAAGAATTAGAGTTTTAAGTTTTTTACATTCATATTTTTCCACAACTTTTATTTTCTCTTTGGTGGTTGACCCACGGTAGGCATGGATTGCTGTATCCAGTGGAATTGTTGCATCACGTTCTAGTTTACCAATGATGCTGCTACCCAGAACCAAATTTGATTGTTCTTGTTTGAGGGGGATTAAATCAAAATCTCTGACCTTCACTGAAAAAACCTGGTTTTTTTCGAGATTTTGATTCAGGGTTGGTTGTGCCCTCCCCTTCAGTAGTTGACTGTTCCAATGATTTGTCCTGCAGTTGTCGCTGATAAGTAACGAGCACATTTTCAATAAAATTTTCCTTTTTTTGTAATCTTTGATGTAAGTCAAGATATAATTTGTAGGAAGTTTCCTTTTTTAGTTGAACCCATTCAGTTAGGGATAGTAATGAAGGATCGGTTTGTTCATTTAGATTGAAATGCTCCTGGCTTTCTAGTTGAATGTTATTAGAGTTTGTCATAGACATTGCAATTTCTGTATTTTTGAATGAAAAAGGTCAAGTTTATTTTTGCTGTGTCTGCATAAGTGTAAAATCGATCAATGTTTCAAAAGAAGAAAGGTCAACTGTATTATTTGAAAGTTATTCGATTGTCTGAAAAGTTATTCGCTTGTCTCTTGAAAGTTATTCGCTTGTCTGAAAGTTATTCGCTTGTCTATTGAAAGTTATTCGCTTGTCTGAAAGTTATTCGCTTGTCTGAAAGTTATTCGCTTGTCTGAAAGTAGTAACTGTAGTTCCTTTCTTTTAATTTTCTCATGTTTCACCAATTTATTTTTGACTATTGGTAGTTTTGTCCAAATTTTTCAATCACAAGGATGAAACAAAGTTGAGTAAATAGCACGAAAGACTAATTGAGTGTTCCTTAGTTTTTTGAAACTGGACGAATAGAGTTGTTGTTCAACACGAGAATTTTGTCATTCCCATAAAGAAAACGACTGAAATGCTCATTAAAGCTCAAAAGCGGTCACAACAATTATACTCTTATTTTTCTGAATTAAAGGACATTGTAAATACGTCCAAATATTTGAGAACGTACAGGGTGTGTTTCATCCCAGAGACATCTCTTTAGGACTTGATACAGTTTCTCCTGTTCTTCTAAAACTTCTTCAGACGAGGACAATTTCAGTTGCAGCCACTCGTTTGGGTTCAGACACATTATCAACCACAGGGCATTGCCACGACACTAAAAAATACAAAAACAGAAACAGGACATGAGCATCATCAAACGCTCTATCCAGAAAACAGATAACATTGCGGAAACTAATTCAAGTTCCCCAAACATGAGTATTGTTCAAGAGCAATGGAGTCAAAAACTGCAATAGGAATTAATTGGTTCATCAGCAACAGGTATGGACCTTAAAACATAATCTAATGAGTTTACATTACGTTTATGACCTCGAATCAGAACAATACATAAGTTCTACATTATATTAATTTATAATTTGACGAGCGTTTGAAATTTATTTATGAATTATTTCGTTTTATATCCGTGGAAGATGTCCTCGACCCAAGACAGGTATGAACCAGACGGTCCGGGGTCAAGGACAGGGGGGTCTGGTGCGACCGAGCTCCTAGTCTGGACAAATTTTCGGTCAAAATTTATGGCCCAGTGTCGGCCTTTGGTCTGATAGGTCTGGCCAAGGGTGACCTGTTTTCTGTTTTGGGTCGAGGACCCATTTTCTGTTTTGGGTCAGGGGTGATCTGTTTTGGGTTGAGAACCTCATCCTGGGATGCGTTAAAATTTTATTTGCAGGTGAGTTATATAAAAGGTTCTAATTCTTTTCGCCCCCATTAATTTAACCCCGCTATTTTCACGTCATATCTTTTCACTCCTACATCCTTTAAATCCGCACAGTTTTCACTCCAAAAACCTTTCCCCTAACCCCTGCATATCCCCAATTTGTTGCATTATGTACGTACCTTCCAAGAAGACGAATCAGTGACTTGAGTGAAACAGAACCTGAGAATTTCCACTTCTCTCGTGTTCAACATCCGAACTAACACCTCAGCTGCCTGAAATTGTTAAATTCATTATAACGGAAAACATTTAATGAGAAGCCCAGAACAAAACAATCAAAACAAATCTATGGCTTATGAAGGGACATTTTTTGAGAAAACAAAACAAAATTTTACTCAAAACCACTGGTATTTTTTTCTGTGAATTGTACAGCAGAAGCCCTTTTCTCTTCCTATTTTTGATTTCATTTCTGTTTCTCATTTTAAATTATCATCTATCAAATCGATTAACAGTGAAAAAATTGTTAGACATGTTCCAATGACATTGAAATTATCCAATATGGGCCAAAATTTTGATCTGTTCAGGATGTAGATAGAAGCCCCCAAACCCCCCCCCCAGGGCATCAAGAGACAGAGTACTATCTATCTTCTTTGGAAATAGTACTATCTATCTTCTTTGGAAATGTATTAACCAGTGCTTATATAATAAACAGCTAAGGAACGTCAAAACGGTGACCGGACAATAGATCGAAAGGACAACAGATCGAAAACAGAAAAATGGGGACAATAGATCGAAAATTAATCTCTATTCTTATTGGTTGAAATTAAGCATTATTTGCGAGCTGCAATATAATTACCACATTACGGCCATGCCTTAGCGGCCCGTGGGACTTGATATGAATCTATCGGTGAACAGACAAAACAGTCCCAGACAAAACAGTCCCGGACAAAACAGTCCCAAATAGCAAAATATTCCCAGACAAAACAGTCCCAGACAAAATAGTCCCAAGAAAGCAGACAAAACAGTCCCAGACAAAACAGTCCCAATAGCTCTCACACGTATGATTTAACAAGCGGATAATTTAATCCCATGTTCGGTTGTGATAGTTTCATATCAAGTCCCACAGGCCGCTGAGGCATGGCCATGGCCATTAAGTATGTTAAAACATACGGGTAATAGCGACTGCTAATTTGTTGTCGGATTATTGAACGAACATTTCAAAGTACATTGGGTATAATGGCATTGGGTACATTTTATTTGGGACTATTTTGTCTGGGACTGTTTTGTCTGGTTTCTTGGGACTATTTTGTCTGGGACTGTTTTGTCTGGGAATATTTTGCAATTTGGGACTGTTTTGTCTGGGACTGTTTTGTCTGGGACTGTTTTGTCCGGACACGGAATCTATCACAACCGAACAAAATATCACAATAGAACATGTTATATGCTGTATAATAAATGAGCGCTCTATTCTGATTGGTCAATACGCAACTTTAATCATTTAATTTTCGATCTATTGTCCCAATTTTCGCTTTCGATATGTTGTCTTTCGATCTGTTGTCCTAGCACCCGTCAAAACGTCTCAAATTCGGAAAATTTCCCTACTAAAATGTCGGAGCTCAAGTTTGATTTTCTAACTGCAAATTTTCTGATCCAAAAATTTCTGATACATTCATGCGAATTTGTCAAAAATAGATCTAGAAGCCTGGGTTAACGGCATGTATTTTTAGGGTTGAGATGTAACATAAACTTGAAACAGTTTGGATCCACCAGTTATTCTAGATTATTACATGATGAGGTTGACTTAAGTTGCTTATTTGCATAAACTCAACATAACAGATTGACTATGGTTGGTAGATAGCTGTAAATCTTCCTTTTAAAAAGTCAATGGAGTAAAACACTAGTGACACATAGAAATACGCCGACTTAATACTGCACCAACATGTCATTTCACTAAAAGGAAAGCAAAACGTGTCAAGGAATCAAATGGGAGCTGGGAATTGATGATTTTTTAAAAAATTTTTATTACTGTTAGCGGAGAAAAATGTGTAGCGAATTAATCATTAGGGAAAACTGTGAACCACGGCTTTGTAACAGCTACCTGAGGAACTTGACATGGGCCTATCAAAACCAAACGTGCAGTAGGTTCTCATTGGTTTTGGCAATGTTAAAATAGGTTCTAGTTTGGGCAACTCATACAGTAGGGACAGTAGTGTGGTGGTTGATTTGTACGCAATCGCAGCTCGATGTGTTTGTCAACTACAAAACTGGCTGTGAAAAATTACGTTAAATTGGATGAATAGTTGAGGAAATTTGGTTTTTAGCATTGAAATCTATTGAAGGTAATAAAAAAAGTAGTTGTCGAAAAATAGCATTCATTACTTTATAAAAAAATCAAAAGCTGTAAAAGTTCGCAGTGAATTTTTGCAAGGTTTGCTGTTGTCAGCAGTGAAGTTTTTCACCGCTCGAAAAAAAGTTCTACCGCCGAAGCATTGAACAAAAAATTTCTATGCTAAGAACTGCACTTTCTAGTTTACACACGAGTAATACATTAAATTACATCTGCTAGTGTTGAAATCCAGCTTTCAGCTTTAACAAAAATCATCTTAAATTGGGAACACAAGTTCCATTTAAAAGAGTGAACAAAATTACAGCAGTTTTCGAAAAACAATCCAGTTTTCAAAAATGAGCAAGAATGGCGCTCAAAACGTATTATAAAAAGTGAACTAGTGGAGTAATAAAATTAATATCACCAATAATTAGAAAAAACCACAAAAGCAATTGTTAGCAATCCTGCCAAGTTTTTTGACGCTCTATGTAAACTTTTTTAAATTCTTATTTTTCTACTGTCAATGAGTTTTTTGTGACTACCCGGATCATAGTCTCAGCGTAAATCAGCGCTGAATCAGAGACTTTCCATTCTGCGATTTTACTATGACATGTTTCTGATCATGTCACTTTTTACCATGACCAGAGTAAAAATCAGAGAAAAAATTTTTGAAATCTGGAAAAATTCTGTACAGCATGAAAATCAGAGTCTGATTTTTTCCTTGTCAGTGCTTTTAACATTCCGTCAGACCTATGGACAGCGGGAAAAACAGAGGAAAAAAGCCGGGAAAACGGAGGAAAAAGGCAAAAAAACATGTTTAAAAAGGATTACAATGAAAGAAGTGAATTGATAACGTAAAAATGGATCAGACGACAATTAATTAATAAACATGTATGTTTTTTACACAATTTTGCTGTTTGTGTAGCTGTTTTTGTACAATTTCTGGTTCAAACTCCCATTCTGGTCTCGTTCTCCCATTCTGGCCTCGTTTTTCCATTCTGGGCTCGGTTCTCCCATTCTGATCTCGTTCTCCCATTCAGCACGATCGTCCTCCTTCTTCTGAGGTCTCTTACCATGATCGGCGGTGTGTCCCGGGATGAGGAAAAGGTT
Organism: Convolutriloba macropyga; assembly: GCF_964194025.1. NCBI lineage: Eukaryota > Metazoa > Xenacoelomorpha > Acoela > Convolutidae > Convolutriloba > Convolutriloba macropyga. The sequence goes on along the minus strand of NC_134470.1, from coordinate 53,080,573 downwards.
GGAGTAGAAGACACAGCTACAACTTCAGGCCGTTCCAGAGGGGGCCAGAGGAGGAAGGATGCTGAATGAAGACCCGGCATGAAGACCTCGTACTCCAAGTTTTCTCAAGGACGATAGGCAGGCGATGAGAGATATAAATGAGCCCCCCCTCCCCCACCAAAACACCCCACCCCACCCCACCCCCCCCCCCACTCAATGGTAGTTTTCTCAAGGACGATATACTACGTAATTTAACTGTTTTCATAAAGGTCTTCACCCCGGGTCTTCATTCAGCCGTGTTCCTCCTCTGGCTACCTCTGGAACGACCTGAAGTTATAGCTGTCTCTTCTACTCCAACCTTTTCCTCAGCCCCGGACACACCGCCGATCATGGAACGAGACTTCAGAATAAGGAGGACGATCGTGGATATTGTAAGAATAAGTTGAAAATGGGGGGGGGGTGGTTGTGGTGGAAGGGGGGTTGGTTTCCAGGAACTGCGTCCAGGTCTGGTGTTTGACTGCATTTGGCTGGTATTTGGCTGGCATTTGGCTTGCATATGGCTGGCATATGGCTGGCTGTTATATTCACTGTAACGTGTCGTTACAGGCTTCTTTCTAGCTTTCTGCATGCATTTTTGCAGGATTGGGAAACATGTTTTTCGAATTTCACGGTATTCGAAAATTTTAAATTAAAATTTGTCTCTGTTTTTTCTATGATTTGACTCGGATCAGTAAGTACCATGGAAAAAAGTATGTGCAGAGAAAAATCATGAAAAAAGATGGCTCTGACTTTTTTCTGTACAGAATCTACCCTTAGTACAATCTGATTCAGTCCTGATTTAACGTTTTACTATTGGATATCAATGAATCAGGACTGATTTATTCTGACACTAGGGTCCGGGTACAAGAAATGAGTTTTGGAGAAAGGAATCTGTTATTGGAACTGAACATATCAAAAACTAAAAGCTAAAAAACCTGGGCTGATGATTATACAAGATTCCCGATAAACAACATACGGTATCAAACATGAAACGTAAAAGATTGCCAAAAATTGTCGTATAATTGTAGGTGGAAGTATTGTAACTAATATTCAATCATCACGGCTCCCTTTATGTTACGAAAAAAATATTGCAGTTAATTTTTTTTTCAATTAAAATTACTTCCTGATTACTATCTGCCTGACAATTTGCTGATGTCTTAGATTAATTATTGTCTGTTGATTTTTCCGTTTGTTTTCTATTGTCGATGCGCAAAATATGACCACATTCAAATATTGTGACGTTTTGAATTTTTTCCGAGCCCCTTAGGACCCTAAGACGTTTCGCGCGTGCTTTTTAGCCGTAGGAAGTACTTGAAAAAAATGGTTATCTTGTAAGATTCTGGCAGACAAAAAGGGTTATCTTGTAAGATTCTGGCAGAAAAAATGGTTATCTTTCAAGTTTCTGGCAAAATGAATGGTTATCTTGTAAGATTCTGGCGGAATCTACCAGAATCTTGAAAGATAACCATTCGAAATCGACTGGGGAAGTTCTGGGACGAATATTATTGCGGCAGCATCTTGCAAGATGATCATTCTTCTTCCAGAAATTGAAGATACGCATTTTCTGCGAGAAGCTTCCAAATTCCTAAATTCCTACAAGATAACCATCCGTCTTGCCTAGGTTAGCCTCAAAAATCCTCAGTTATCTCTTCAAAAGTGAGATAATTCACCTGCCTTAGATGTCAACTCTGTCACTGTATAAAAAGTTTGTTTTTGTTTTTGCATTTCCGTTTCAGCTTTTTTAAACGTGACCTGTCTATTTGCAAGAATCTTGGAAGATAAACTTTTTCTTGCAAGATCACCTTCGCGCCTCGACTAAGGTCTATTCTGTAATTCTGTATGTGCATCAGGAAAAGGTTATTGGAGTGGGTACCAATTAAATAGATGATATAGAGGTTTCTTTTTATATTTTAAAAATCTCATAAATGAGTAATTACTTATTCGTGGAAATTGGCCATAAAAAATTGAAGGGGGGGGGCACAAACAGAAAAGATCCAAGAATTGTCAACCCGGGAAGTTGCAAAAGACTGCAACAATATGATCATAAAACTTTTCAAGCATTTAGGGAAAAAACTAACTTACAAACCAAGAATTGTTCTACCTGAGCGGCGTGGATGTCATTCTTGGATCGCATCATGTGACGCAATAACACTTTCCTGGCCACAGATTGGAACTTATCAACCTGGGATCCCAAAACAGCCAAAAGGAGGACACAATTGAAGGAGAAAAGAGTGGGTGGGTCGGACGTTGAGTGGGGAAAGGCGTAGTGAACAATGGCATCCAGGCAGTGGCACAGTTTGAGCTCAGACTGAGTTAGATGACGCTTCTAAACAGAGAGATGTTGATCTCAGATAGGTTTCATCAATAACTCCTCGACAAATTTGGTTCTTCCATAATCAACGTAACGCAAGGTTCCATAGCTCAGTCGGTTAGAGCATCGTGCTAATAACGCGAGGGTCGAGAGTTCGAGCCTCTCTGGAACCATTTTCTCTTTCAACTTTGATGAGGACGATTATTACTGGTCTCATGATAACTAACTTTTGGAAATCGAAAAGCAGGAAAAACTTATTTGGATGTCAATAATTTTTATTTATTGTTTGCTAACGCGGCCTTCTGTAAATATTTTGATCTTTCGGTTCTTAGTTTATCAAACTTTTTCCTCCGTTCAAATTATAAATTCTTGCGATTTAAATTTAAATCAAAATAACATCCAAAATGAGCAATTGTTTCCCTACCATGTGAGTAAAAGTGCTGTCTTTTGAGTTGACGTTATGACTGAAATTCGCTGTAAAGAAATGCGCTGACAGTCACTCAAAAGAACTATATTTCCGAAAATTAATCTTACAAATTATTCACTCAAATGTGCTGAATAACCATAAGGCGTTTCTTTAATAAACTCAGTGCTTGTCAACACATAAAACGGATAACTGGTAAGATTTTTCCGCATAATGTTTTTCAACTGTTACCAGCAGATTTATATATCTGTTCTTTTTTCTTTTTAAATATTTATTCTACACTGGACGGGCTTTCTAATGATACCACTCACAATCCTAATTTCAGCGCTTTTAAGCATACAACCTACAAAATTTCAGCACTTAATTACACAGTTAAATTTTTTTGTACACAATTTTCAAACGTTTAGTACTTTTCTTACATAACATTCACCAAACCAGCTCAGTTTCTGAGTCAATTGACTTCTCTTCTTGCAGTTAACCACCTCTACGGATCAAGCACAATTTTGGCTGTTTTGTATTAAAAAGGTATGTTTGGCAGTTGGTAATCATTTGCCAGCATTTTTCGCACAAAAGCTCACCTTTTTAAGCACTTTTGTAAAATCTCTTTAACGCAATCAAGACTTGTTTTGTACACCTTCCACTCCTTCCTAACATAGCTTCCACTCTTCCCGCACTTCTACATCATTTCCACATTTTGATTTAATTTCTTACATGTTTTTAATATTTTATCACACAGTTTTAGCAGTCTTTATAAATCTTTTAATATATTGTCGACACCTTTTTTGAACAATTCCAGCTCTATCCAGCAATTATCTGACATGTTTTCAACAACATCCTGGAAGGAATATGCTAAAAAAGTTGCAATTATTTTTTAAATATGCAGAAACGTGAGGTTTGGAGTGCACCCGCTGAAACCTCGATCCTTTTTACATGAGTGAAGATAATCTCAGCAGCTAGTTAAAGACTGATTCAATTCTTTCCTCTGTTATAACTTCATTTAAGATAATTAAAACTAACCAATAATAATTTTTTATCAGGTTTATACGGCACGAACAAAAAAAGGTTCCTCGACTTAAAAACTAGAAGACAAGAAACACTTTGAGAGCTCAAGTGTATTATTTATACCACAAGAGGTAGCCTAATTTTTGCTAGCCTACCATTTAACTCGGGAAACAATGTATTAAAAAGATCCAGATAGTTTTTGAAATTGTAGCAATGGAAAACTAGACACGAGCAACAATGATGCTTCCATATTGAGGTTGGGACAGCTGTGAATGGTTGTCCAGACTGAGTGATTCATATCTGGACATTTAGAAATGTCTAGTGTTATAAGGGAAAACTAAAAAAAATCTAAAGTGCCCTAAAAACAAGCAAGCAATTTCAAACTCAAATGCGGAGAACACGAAGCAAAAAATTAGAGATGATTACTTCAATCAGAACCTGTGGCGTTTTCGTTATGACTGAAAAGCTAAAAATAAAACATTTCAACTGGTGAAAAATTTTTGGTTCGTTTAAAGTTCAATGTAAAAATAGGATCAAAGTAATTACGATTATGCTCAAAAAAGTGACACCGTAAATAAGAGAGAAAAATAAATTATTGTTTTTAAATACTCGGCCCTGAATGCTGCAATCTTATCCAACGGATCAAACCAAGGAATTGAACCAACGAATTGCAGCCTTGAACTGATGAATTAAATTTTTTGTTTCGAAGCCTACCTGTCGTATTCAGGATATCAAAGATTCAGTCCAATTTTTCTGCAAATAAAACGTACTTTCGATTCTTTTGCATCAAAAAGAAGTCACGATTATTTCCCAACAGCTGCTCGCAGCCAGGAGGGACTTTGGTTTTAAATTTTTTAGACAAGTGAATATGAAACTCCTGCTCTATATTTTTTGTCTCTCACATTTGCAAGAAGCAAAATTTGGATCTCCTAACGAAGTACTTAAATATTTTGTGACAACAATGTTTTCCTATATCCCAAGAGAAAGATGTCATAGAGCTAAAATTAGTTTGTTATTTCTTTGTTATATGGAGGTTGTATTTGTTACTGCAATTTTGTTTCAATTGAAAAAAAATAGAAATCACTTCATAAAAACTGATCAATAAATTTGAAATCAGATTTTTGCTCCAGCGCTTTACAAGAAATTCCCAATAAAAACCGATGCGAAAGCGCAAAATTTACAGAATTATACTATTAAATGATTTTTCGCTGAGACGCTGCAATTTAATTTTAGGCAAAAAGTCATAACATTGGAGTTTAAAACATGTTTGAGAATCCAAACCTACCATCTACAATACAGAAGCTATTTGAAATCTCCTTCAAATATTATGTGAACTCAGCTTAAAGTTTTTCTAAAAATTAAAAGAGCTAAACCAAGTTAAACTGAAAAAATCAATAGGTTGTTCAACGACCCTGATTATAATATTAATTAACAGCAGAAATTTATGAGCTTTTGAATATTTTCTTTATAAGCGGAGGAGCTGCTCATCCGGCTAACAGAAGCAAGGGAAGCAGTCTCTGGGTCTCAAAGATCTTAATCAAAACCCTAGGCAAAAGTCCAGAATCGGCCATGGGAAAATTTCATTCTTGTAGAACTTAAACCCGGTAAAAACATGCACAGAGTTTAAAACATTCAGAACTTTCATAAAAGCGCATACAGAGACAAAAGTAACAGAGTGGTCAGCTGGCACTAATCATTTTATGAAAAGAAAGGAAAATAGGCTGCTACTTGTGAGATGATTGGACACAGGGGACACAAAGTGCACGCCCGAGGTAAAAAAAGAAACGTCAGTGCAAAGTGTACAATATGATGAAGACTAGCCAATATGAAGAATACTTTAAAGTTTTTATCCAAAGAAAGAAAACAAGAATGCTAGGGCACACTGGTTGAGCAGATGATGCAGTGACCAAGACTGATGCGCGCCTTCTCAGATTACATGCCAGGTCATTGAGCCATTGTAACTCCATACGTTAGTTTTTGTAGGGCGGTAGGCAGATGTTGGATGAAGATCAACGGAAATTCAAACAGAAAGTTCTCCCCGTTTCAAGTCGCGCACAACAAATACATACATACCTTTACTGTCGAGAAAAAAAGAGCTCAATTGAACTCCAGATGATAACTTTGATAAAAACCAATTGAGGAGTGGCATTTCTTTTACGAGTTCTGAGAGTGTGAAGTGAAAACAGAATGAAGTGAAACAGACAATCAAATCATTCGATTCAAACTAACGTAGTACGGAGGGCAGCAGAGACAGTGGGAGGTCACACAAACTCAACCAATGCGTTAACAGTCGCCAAGATCACAATGGCTTTAGCACCACGGCAGCCAGAGACCCAAACGAAGGTTAAAAAAGGTTCCCAGACGTGACAAGGTTGCAGTTTACCTTAAAGTAGATGTCAGAGATCAACTCCGTAGTGTATTAGAAGTCCAATTTACAAAGCTCTTCGTTGGCTTGTTGAAGCCAAACAGTGGAGTATTAGCCATTCCCAGGCGGCTCGTGCTCAAAGGGAGGTCCAAGAATTTGATATAGGACAATGCCAAGATGTATTTCTGAGAACAGTTAAGGCCCAGGCATTCTACTGACCAAATTACATAAGAATCTCTTAATAGAGTGTTGCCAAAAAATATTGCTGGTGTAGGTATAACGTTTGCTCATCGACTCAGGTGTTCTCTTAATATACTCGTGATGAAAAAATCATTTTGAGGTGAGAATAAAGCTGCCCAGTAGAGCTTGCAAGAAGTTCAAAGCTAAAAAATCAATTAGTAAAATGAAAATTTCTGACAGGAAAGGTTTGAAAAGGAACAGAAACCGGGACCTCTCTAAACTTGAACCAAAGTCACTGGAAGCAAACTTCTGGGCTCAGCTACAGATGAAAACAGCTAACTAGTATGTATAAATTACGTTCACAATGTACCGGATGTTATAATGCTATCATGACATATTCTGAAGCAGGCCAACTTCGTAAAACAAATTCTACATTTCTATGAGATTAAGATGCAAAACACCAGATGAAGATAATCAGAAGCTTGCACGAAAAAGAGCACATCTACTAAAATCGGAGACGATTCGCTTGATGCGGAGAACGTGGACTTAATTGGAAAGCTCAGATTTTAAATAGAAAACTCTTGACGAAGCGTGTCATCAACTACGTCTATAACTCTGCTTAAAGTTGTTAATCATCAATTCATAATGTCTTGGTGTGTTGTCTTGGTCTACCTCATTTTGCACGTTCTATATTCAATTTATGATTCTGACTGCTCAAAAGTCAAGTTCTTTAAGAGTTCATTACAGTCCCCCTCGTTTTGGCGTTGTAGTCAAAACCTAAAGGGTTAATGATTTGTTAAAAGTTGTGAATGTGGTTACTGTTCATTAAATTTGTGTCCTGTTTCGACGTTATGATTCGTTTCCTAGTCGTCAATTACTAGTGCCAATTTGTTTACTGGTCTTGTTTGTTTCCCGAACCCAGTTCTGATTTCGCATGATCTAACTTTTCCATCATTGCTGTGAGACAATTTTTCCACAATACCGACGGGCCAAATACCTCGTGGAGTCATGTCTTCCAATATCCAAACAAGGCTACCAACTTCGAGAGGATTCTGATCTTTTATCCATTTGGGTCTCCTAGCCATTGTGGGTATGAACTCGCGCAGGAGTCGTGTCCAAAATTGATGTGAAAGGGTAATACATCTTTTCCAGTCCTTGTTGTAATCTTTAGTGATTGACAGTATTGACGGCAAACGTTTCTGAGGTCGACCGATAAGGAAATGATTAGGCGTGATTGGTTGATAAGACAAACCGTTGTCTGGGACGTGAGTCAAAGGCCTGCTGTTCAGGATTTCTTCGACTGGAGTTAGGAACGAGTGAAATGTTTCTTCGGTCAACATTTGAGAGCCAATCACTGAGTAGAGAATTCGTTTTGAGGACTGCACGAGTCTTTCCCATGCTCCTCCGAAGTGGGATGCGTATGGTGGGATGAACTTCCATTCGATGGTCTCTTTGAATAATCGGTCACTGATTTCCTGGTGGTCGAATTGGTTTACTTTTGTAATGAGTTCACGAGAAGCGCCAACGAAATTTCTACCATTATCAGAGACAATGAGGTGAGGGTTTCCTCGACGGGCAGTAAACCTCAGTATCGCTTGAATAAAGGAATCAGTGCTTAAATGGTAAGCTGGTTCTAGATGAACGGCTCTTGTGGTAAGGCAAGTGAAGATGCAAGCGTATCGTTTTGGATACAAGTTGTCGCTGGCCTTTATAGCGAAAGGACCAAAGAAATCTACACCCGTATTTTGAAAAATAAAGTTTTCAGTATTTGAAATTCTAAAGTCTGGCAGGGGTGCCATTTGAGGTTGCAACGCTACTGCTTTTTGTCGACGGCAATCGAAACATCGGTTGATTAATGTTCGTAAGGTGGAGCGAAGGCTGATTACAATAAAGGACTGTTGAACAATGAAACGGCAATGGCCGAGTCCTGTATGTCCATTGTGGTTGTGAATATCTCTAAGCTTTAGAAAAGTTATATGTTCTTTGCCACTTAGGATTACTGGGGTTTGTAAGTTTTCTTCCAGTTGATTTGCATTGGCAAGACGTCCATTAGCTCTTATAACTCCGTCGTCGGAAATGAAGGGCAAGAAATTTTTTATTTTTGAGTGTGCTGGAACGGTTTGGTCTTTGCGAAGACAATCTAGCTCTTCCTCAAATGAGAGTTCTTGAGATTGCCTAAGTAGATAAGTTTTGCTCATATTGACCAAGTGGAAACTCTTCGTTGTAGTTTTGAGGTTGCTGATAAACAAAATTACAAATGCAAGAACGCGTTTAAGTTTTTCAAAGCTTGAGAACCGTTTTGGGTCAATGAGTGGCTGGTTTGCCCTTGAGAGAGCCATTGAAGCTGCTAAAGGGTAATTTGGCACTTTTGTCGGAGGCCAATTTGTTGGGTCATGTTTCAAGAAAAGTGGCCCGTTAAACCAACGACAATCCGGTTTGAACTCGTTTAATTTCAACCCTCTTGTTCCGTCGTCAGCTGGATTCAAGACACCTGGAACATGACGCCAGTCTGATGGTGAAGTTGTTTCAAGAATTTCTGCAACTCTGTTTGCTACATGCATTTTGTATCTCTCTTTGGAGTTGTAAATCCATTGTAGGGTGGTTGCGCTATCCGACCAAAATGTCGTTTTGCTAATTGTTACATCGAGCTGTTGCTTTATGAAGAAGGCCAGCCGGACTCCGATAACAGCTGCTGCCAGTTCTAGTTTAGGTATGCTTTGCTGTCGAATCGGGGCAACTTTTGCTTTTCCCATTATAAAATTGATTGAACAAGTTGAATCTGTATACTCTGTTTTTAAATATGCTACGGCACACATTGCTGTTAGAGAAGCGTCGCAAAAGATATGAAGAGTTGATTCTTTAGGTGTCTTTTTCTCCTCGAACAGAAATCGTGGTATTTCGATGCTGGAAATGTTTCTGATTTCTGTCATAAGAGACTTCAGGGTTGCATCAAAACTTGTAGGTAACAGGTTGTCCCATTGTTTTCCTAAACGCCAGACGTCCTGCATGATTGTTCTTAACCGCACTGTGAAGGGCGCAATAAACCCAATTGGGTCATAGATGGATGAAACACTCTTCAAAATCTTTCTTTGGGTGGGGTTCTCTAGATCCACTTTTTTAAACGTTTTGCTGTTTATAACGAAAGAGTCTCTAGACACAGACCACTGTATTCCTAATACTCTCTCGGTATCAGTTGATGATGGCTGTTCGTCTTTTTCTCCGAACTTTGGAATAGGCGGTAGAATGGTAGACTCCTTTGTATCGTTAGGATTCTGGTCTTCTTTAGGGATTGACTTCATTGTTTCAAGTGAGTTGGAGGACCATTTGGTTAAATTGAAACCACCTAGCAAAAGTAAATTTTTCAGATCTTTTGAAATGGAAATTGCTTCTTCGACTGTGTCTGTTGCGTGATACAGGTCATCCATGTAAAAGGAACGTAAGCAAATTATCTTTTCGCCTTTCTTCCACAGAAATCTTAAAAACTTTTGGTCCTGTGGTCGAACACCTACTTGCATAAACATGCCTTCAATGTCAGCAGATATCGCAACTTTTTTCTGTCTGAACCTGCAGATAACACCGGTCAAGTTTTGCATCAAGTCAGGCCCTGGCATGAGTTGGTTATTTAATGATACACCATGATATTTTGATGCTGCGTTCAAAACTTTTCTTATTTTTGCTTTGTTAGGGTTTATGACAGGGTGATGCGGAATGTGCCAAATGTTTGGAGTCATTTTATCTAAGGGAACCTCTTCAATGTAATTCTTTTTCTGATCTTCGTCGATTGTTTTCGTGTATTTCTCTAACAATTCCGGGTCTCTTTCTAGTCGCTTAACTAGGGCGTTGAGTTGTTTGAAGGCTAAAGTGAAGTTATTTGGCAGGTCGGGTTTGTTTTTCCATAAAAGCCCAACATGGTATCGTCCTTCCTTGAACTCTACAGTAGATTCCAAAATGTCTGATGCGCGTTTATCGGTCTCTGATTTTGTGACGTCTTTATTGGACGGCAAGTTTTCAACTTTGTACCAGTTGAGTACTTCGTTATACAGAGTGTCGTCAATTTCGCAGCACTCTGTAGACTCACTTTTGACAATTTGAGACTGGCATGTTACTGCTGAAGGCAGATCAGTTTTCCCTGACGCAGTCCATCCAAGTTCTGTTTGAATAGCTCTTGCGGTATTTGGAGGACCATAGTGAATCTCTCTAGGTGCAATGAGATCAAAATTATCGCATCCAATCAAAATAGAGATTTGATTGATGTCAACGTCGGGGTATGAAATGTGTTTCAAGTGATCAAATTCCTGACACACTTTTCGAATCCATTCTAAATTATATTGGGGAAACTCTATGTCGGCCGAAACCTGAACGTCTTCTATATCAAAAGTTTGATTAGAACTCATTCCTTTAATCGAAAGGTTAACGTTGTTGAATGACACACTTTTTGTTCCATGGATTCCTTTGTGCAATTCTGTGTGTTGGGTTTTTTCGTCAAGAACGATTCCAAGTGCGGAAGCAGTTTTCGTTAACATCATTGATACGACGCTTCCATTGTCCAGAAAGGCGTACGTGTTTACTGACTTACCATCCCTTGAGAGTGTTACGGGGAGTATCTGAAGGAGTGCAGGACGTTCTGATGATCCAGCGGTACTGCAATGTGTTGAGTTCGCTGACTGGCTAGACTCATCGTGTAAGTGTGTATGATGACATTTGTTACAACTTCTGCAACTCTGCGTAGAAGGGCACTCCTTTGAAGAGTGACCCATTTTCAGGCAATTGAAACAGGCTTTGAGTTGATAGATGGCGTCCCTACGCTGCTTAACGGACATGTTTTTGAATTTTTCGCACATGTATATTCTGTGGTTACCGTCCTCGAACAGACACTTTGAAGCTCTGCTGGTTTGAGGAACGTTTTGGTCTTCTAATTGTTGCTGCTGATTTCTAGAACTCTTGAACTGCCTTTGATGTTGACTACGTTCTTTGTTAAATTTTGAAGTTGTCTGCATGTCGGAAATCTTGTCTTGCGTGGATACATATCTTGATGTTCCTTGAATTTGGTTTTGATCATATCTAGGGTGATTGTTCCCATATTGTGAACGATTGCTCCGCGGATTTGATGAGTCATTTTTGCCCAGCTTGTTTCGAGAAAAAGGTTCTAAATTCTCGAAGGTTTGAGCAGTCAAAGAGAGCCATTCGGCGAACTGCTCTAAGGAGGGAGATTCAATCTGATGTTGTGCACAATGTTTGCTCCAGTCAACTAGTTGGCTATAAGGTAATTTCTGTATTGCAACTTGGGTATTCATCGTTGATTTGAGGTCGTGTTCGTATTCCAGGCGTGTAAAAGTATTCACCAAGTCGTTTATAAATATACTAAAATTGTCAAAACTTTTGGGTAGCTGGGCTGACGGGCTCGGAAACGATGCAAGTTTTTCTAAGTACGCATTTACGATGACGCTAGACTTGCCATACTTTTTCTTCAGGTCGGCTAGAGCTTGGTGATAGCATTGACCATTGCAACCGTAGCCTTTAACTAAACTCTTTGCTTGTCCAGTGAGAAGTGATTGTAAGTGCGTCATATTTTCTGTAGTGCTAAGTGGCCTCGAGTCAATGACAGACTCGAATAACTGTATCCAATCTGTCCAAGTGAGGGGATTGCCATTAAAGGTGTCAAGTTTTAGTGTCGGGAGAGTTCCTGATGAGATCGGGGTAGTGATAAATTGTTGCCTATGAGTGTGATCCTGACAATTTGCCAGACCAAATGAGGCTTGATGTTGTGGAAACGTAGTTTGATCAAACAAATTTCTTGTGGCTGATGCATGGAAGGAAAAGTTTGATGTTTCTGTATTTTGAAACGTTGCCGGTTGATTGGAACTAAGTGTTATACCTGTTGAAGCTGATAAATTTTCCTGCGGAATCTCTCTGTGTTCTGATTCGTTTTGTAGTGTTTGTTGTTGGAGGTTTGTTGGTAATCTTGTTTGTGTATCCGTTGAATTGTTGACAAGCTCAGAACTGACTTTTAATTTTCTCCGAACCAAGTTAAGTTTTCTGCGGGAGTCGCGTTTAACTGCTAATGACTCATCTAAAAACTGACAATGTTGTGATTCGTCTAGAATGAGTAGGAGAAACTCATTAGTCTTTTCTAGCTCAGATAGTAACTGCTGAACTTCCTTTTCTCCTTCTATGAACTCGTCGTATGGCAGATTCTCATCAGTTGAAAGGTCTTCGATCAGATTTTTTATGCTCGAAACGCAATATTTGTGAAAACTACGCTGACTTTCAACGGTTTTGGCAGGCATGGTGAACTTTTCTTTATAGAAATCTGTAGGTAAAATTTTATCTTTTTACGTATGCTCAAAAGAATTGAGGCTGTGTTGGTCTATTGTAATTTCTGGCGGACGATTTGATGTTGGTATTTGGTCACAAGAAATCTGAATTACTACGTTGGATATGTATGAGGTCTTTTGACTTGGGGAGATTTGTCTTGCTAACTGACCGGTGGCACCTCACGGAACCTGGGGACGGTTAGAAGACAATGCTGTCTCTACCAGCTGACCAATGGCACCTCACGGAACCTGGGGACAGCTAGTAGAGATGTTTTCGGAAGTAATCTGTTATCTCACAAGTAGTTCAAGAGGCTACTCACAGAGCCTGGTGAACATTTAAGGTGAAGAGGATTTGTCAAATTTAAGTTGAAGTAGAAACTACCAGGTTGAGCAGATGCACGTACATGAATTCCGTTTACACTCGTAAATTTTGCTGTGACCACTGTTATTCAACATTAGGTAATAATCCTTGTACAGAATCTTTTGTTTGATAAGGTGGTGAAGGTTTGAGCGACCACATTCGTTAAGGTGAAGATGATCTTTAGGATTGAAGTATTTAGCGCCTGATATATGCTGACTGATTCCTCTATATTTCCAGTTGACTGAGGGTTTGTGACTACGAGTTCTGTGGGACACTTTCTTGAGGATTTCGTTAACGGCTGCTGATCGCTGTTTGTTTTCGTTTCGTTCTGGTATTCCTATGAGGTATACTTCCTTGGTTCTTTCGGTCAAAAAATTTGCGAGTTCAATCAACTGATTTGCGATGTCGATTGGTGTTTTGTCTGAAGGTTTGCAGCCGTTATACAAGTCGTTACCGCCAATAAACAGTATAATTTTACAGTACTGATTGATAGGGGGAACAAAGTTATATACGTCTTTGATGGTTGCGCCGGGAAGAGATAATATATTCAGGTTTCCAGATTCGAAATGTCTTCCCTGCGAATCTGTGATCAATATGAACTTCGTTTTCGAAGACTTGAAAAGATGATATCGCATGTCACATACAATCAGTGGACGTCGAGACAATAAGTGAGTTATGATGTAGAGGAAAGATTCTGGGTGCTCAGGTGAAGTGGATTTGGGTTGCTGCCGTTGGAAATCCTAGTTAGCCAGGAAAGCTGCTGCAGAATGCTGCACTTGGCTGGTGGCTGCTGGTTGGCCAGGAAAACAAGGCTGGGGAATGACGCTTGCCGTTGCTTTCTGCTGCTGGGAACCCTGGTTCTCCAGTAAAACTGCTGCACAAAGCTGCTGTTGGTTTGTAGCTGCTGATGGGGAATCCTGGTTGGCCAGGAAAACAAGGCTGGGGAAAGACGCTTGTAGTTGCTTACTGCTGCTGGGAACCCCTGTTAGCCAGGAAAACTTCTGTAGATTGCTGCTGATGGTTGGTAGCTGTGGTGGGTAATCCTGGTTGGCCAGGAAAAACTAGGCTGGGGAAAGACGCTTGTCGTTGCTTGCTGCTGCTGGGAACCCTGGTTAGCCAGGAAAACTTCTGCAGATTTCTGCTGCTGGTTGGTAGCTGCTGCTGGGGAATCCTGGTTGGCCAGGAAAAACTAGGCTGGGGAATAACGCTTGTTCTTGCTTGATGCTGCTGGGAACCCTGGTTAGCCAGGAAAATTTCTGCAGATTGCTGCTGCTGGTTGGTAGATGCTGGTGGGGAATCCTGGTTGGCCAGAAAAAACGAGCTGGGGAAAGACGCTTGTCGTTGCTTGCTGCTGCTGAGAACCCTGGTTAGCCAGGAAAACTTCTGCAGATTGCTGCTGCTGGTTGGTAGATGCTGGTGGGGAATCCTGGTTGGCGAGGAAAAACAAAGCTGGGGAAAGGCGCTTGTCGTTGCTTGCTGCTGCTGAGAAACCTGGTTAGCCAGGGAAAACTGCTGCAGAATGTTGTTGCAGGTTGGTAGATGCTGGTGGGGAATCCTGGTTGGCCAGGAAAAACTAGGCTGGGGAAAGACGCTTGTCGTTGCTTGCTGCTGCTGAGAAACCTGGTTAGCCAGGAAAAACTGCTGCAGAATGCTGTTGCAGGTTGGTAGCTGCTGGTGGGGAATCCTGGTTGGCCAGGGAAACTGGGCTGGGGAATGACGCTTGTCTTTGCTTTCTGCTGCTGGGAACCCTGGTTAGCCAGGAAACTTCTGCAGATGGCTGTTGCAGGTTGGTAGATGCTGGTGGGGAAGCCTGGTTGGCCAGGGAAAACAAGGCTGGGGAAAGACGCTTGTCGTTGCTTGCTGCTGCTGTGAAACCTGGTTAGCCAGGAAAAACTGCTGAGAATGCTGCTAAAGGTTGGTAGCTGCTGGTGGGGAATCCTGGTTGGCCAGGAAAAACTAGGCTGGGGATTGCCGCTTGCGGGTGGAATTGCCGAGTGACCGGAGAAGGGTGGTTTGGGTAGACTCAACTTTGGTTGGGGCGCCTCCACTGCCTGGTTGGGGGTGTCGTCCGAAAAACTACGGGGTTTAACCTCTGGTGATGGGTTGGGTAGACCAAAACTTTGCTGGGGTTCCTCCACACCCTAGTTGGGGGTGTTGTCCGTATACCACTGGGTTCGACCTCTGAGGGTGGGCTTGGTAGACCGAAAGCTGGCTAGGGTTCCTCCGCTCCCTGGGTGGGGGGTGCCGTCCGTAAACCACGGGGTTCAACCTCTGAGGGGGGGTTGGTTTGACCGAAATTTGACTGGGATTCCTCCACTCCCTGGTGGGGGGTTGCCGTCCGTAATCCACGGGGTTCGACCGCTGAGGGTGGGTTCGGTAGACCGAAACTTGGCTGGGATTCCTCCGCTCCCTGGTTGGGGGGTGCCGTCCGTAAACCACGGGGTTCGACCTCTGAGGGTGGGTTGGGTAGACCGAAACTTGGCTGGGGTTCCTCCGCTCCCTGGTTGGGGGGTGCCGTCCGTAAACCACGGGGTTCGACCTCTGAGGGTGGGTTGGGTAGACCGAAACTTGGCTGGGATTCCTCCGCTCCCTGGGTGGGGGTTGCCGTCCGTAAACCAAGGGGTTTGACCTCTGAGTGTGGGTTGGGTAGACCGAAACTTGGCTGGGATTCCTCCGCTCCCTGGTTGGGGGGTGCCGTCCGTAAACCACGGGGTTCGGCAACGACATTGGCCAGCGAAAGGTGGCGTCAAGAAAATCAAGGATAACTTAACTCGGAAACTAATGGGTCAAGCCACAGACAGTGACCTTATACTGGGCAAACGGGCTTACAAAGTGAAGTTGGGGTCATGCTGTCACATTCACAGGCATAAGTAAAATAAGTGTCAAGAAAATTCAAACAATTATAATAACCGGAAAACTTGCGGTAGAACTTTTCTTCAAAATAGAAGCAAAAACAATCAATAATCTCACAAGACCGTAGAAACAGTAAAAAAAGTAGCTGACTTTGAAAAGCCGAAACAGATCGCAACAGCTAAATTTTAAAATGGGTTGAAACCTTTGTGGCGTTCACAAACAAGACAGTGAACTTCAATATCATTGGGGGCGGTACAAACAACACTTAAGAATGAAGACACATGAAGACAATATATGTATATAATATATATATATATATATATATATATATATATATATACAAATATATTTATATATAAATATATATATATATATATATATATATATATAAATATATATATAGATTTATATATATATATATATATATATACTTAGATATATATTTTTTATGTACATTTATTATTATACTTTTATATATATATATATATATATAATTATATATATATATATATATATATATACAAATGTATATTTATATATGCATATATATAGCATATGTAAATATATGTATATATATATATATATATATATATATATATATACATATATGAATATATATATGTATATATATATAAATATATATATATATATATATATATATATATATATACATATATGAATATATATAGCTGCTGGTGGGGAATCCTGGTTGGCCAGGAAAAACTGGGCTGGGGAATGACGCTTGTCTTTGCTTTCTGCTGCTGGGAACCCTGGTTAGCCAGGAAACTTCTGCAGATGGCTGTTGCAGGTTGGTAGATGCTGGTGGGGAAGTCTGGTTGGCCAGGGAAAACAAGGCTGGGGAAAGACGCTTTTCGTTGCTTGCTGCTGCTGTGAAACCTGGTTAGCCAGGAAAAACTGCTGAGAATGCTGCTACAGGTTGGTAGCTGCTGGTGGGGAATCCTGGTTGGCCAGGAAAAACTAGGCTGGGGATTGCCGCTTGCGGGTGGAATTGCCGAGTGACCGGAGAAGGGTGGTTTGGGTAGACTCAACTTTGGTTGGGGCGCCTCCACTGCCTGGTTGGGGGTGTCGTCCGAAAAACTACGGGGTTTAACCTCTGGTGATGGGTTGGGTAGACCAAAACTTTGCTGGGGTTCCTCCACTCCCTAGTTGGGGGTGTTGTCCGTAAACCACTGGGTTCGACCTCTGAGGGTGGGCTTGGTAGACCGAAAGCTGGCTAGGGTTCCTCCGCTCCCTGGGTGGGGGTGCCGTCCGTAAATCACGGGGTTCAACCTCTGAGGGGGGGTTGGTTTGACGGAAATTTGGCTGGGATTCCTCCACTCCCTGGTTGGGGGGTTGCCGTCCGTAAACCACGGGGTTTGACCGCTGAGGGTGGGTTCGGTAGACCGAAACTTGGCTGGGATTCCTCCGCTCCCTGGTTGGGGGTGCCGTCCGTAAACCACGGGGTTCGACCTCTGAGGGTGGGTTGGGTAGACCGAAACTTGGCTGGGGTTCCTCCGCTCCTTGGTTGGGGGATGCCGTCCGTAAACCACGGGGTTTGACCTCTGAGGGTGGGTTGGGTAGACCGAAACTTGGCTGGGATTCCTCCGCTCCCTGGGTGGGGGGGGGGGTGCGGTCCGTAAACCACGGGGTTTGACCTCTGAGGGTGGGTTGGGTAGACCGAAACTTGGCTGGGTCACCTCCACTGCCTGGGTGGGGGTACTGTCCGTAAAAAAAACGGTGGGGTGTTAGAACAATATTCGAAAAAAAAATGATGGGGGTGCTATGGCTTTGGACTTAGCTTCGAGTGTTGGCAGGCTGTAGTCAAGGGTTCGTGCCTTCTAACGTTGGTGCGCCATGTCATCAACTACGTCTATAACTCTGCTTAAAGTTGTTAATCATCAATTCATAATGTCTTGGTGTTTTGTCTTGGTCTACCTCATTTTGCACGTTCTATATTCAATTTATGATTCTGACTGCTCAAAAGTCAGTTCTTTAAGAGTTCATTACAAAGCGTTTACTAAAATTTAAAGAAGTCAACAAAAATCAAGGCATTTTTTATACAGAAACTAATTTAGATAAAAACTAATTGAAAGAAATAGGCGGCTTCAGGGATGATGAACTAAGAAGAGCAAAGAGCCCTGCCTAGACAAGGGACCCGAGCGAGAAACATTCGACAGTTCTACGAAAAAACTCCCAACACATCTCGTTGTAACTGAGGACGACAATTTGGATCCACAAACAATATATGCAACCAGGCAAATTGACCAAAGAGAGCAACGACATTGGCCAGCGAAAGGTGGCGTCAAGAAAATCAAGGATAACTTAACTCGGAAACTAATGGGTCAAGCCACAGACAGTGACTTTATACTGGGCAAACGGGCTTACAAAGTGAAGTTGGGGTCATGCTGTCACATTCACAGGCATAAGTAAAATAAGTGTCAAGAAAATTCAAACAATTATAATAACCGGAAAACTTGCGGTATAACTTTTCTTCAAAATAGAAGCAAAAACAATCAATAATCTCACAAGACCGTAGTAACAGTAAAAAAAAGTAGCTGACTTTGAAAAGCCGAAACAGATCGCAACAGCTAAATTTTAAAATGGGTTGAAACCTTTGTGGCATTCACAAACAAGACAGTGAACTTCAATATCATTGGGGGCGGTACAAACAACACTTAAGAATGAAGACACATGAAGACAATATATGTATATAATATATATATATATATATATATATATATATATATATACATATATATATATATATATATATATATATATATATATATACATATATATATAAATATATATATATATATATATATATATATATATAAATATATATATAGATTTATATATATATATATATATATATATATTTATATATACTTAAGTATATATTTTTTATGTACATTTATTATTATACTTTTATATATAAATATATATATATATATAATTATATATATATATGTATATATATATATATATATATATATATATATATATATATAATTATATATAATATATATATATATATATATATATATATATACAAAATGTATATTTATATATGCATATATATAGCATATGTAAATATATGTATATATATATATACATATATGAATATATATATATATATATATATATATATATATATATATATATATACATATATGAATATATATAGCTGCTGGTGGGGAATCCTGGTTGGCCAGGAAAACTGGGCTGGGGAATGACGCTTGTCTTTGCTTTCTGCTGCTGGGAACCTGGTTAGCCAGGAAACTTCTGCAGATGGCTGTTGCAGGTTGGTAGATGCTGGTGGGGAAGTCTGGTTGGCCAGGGAAAACAAGGCTGGGGAAAGACGCTTGTCGTTGCTTGCTGCTGCTGTGAAACCTGGTTAGCCAGGAAAAACTGCTGAGAATGCTGCTAAAGGTTGGTAGCTGCTGGTGGGGAATCCTGGTTGGCCAGGAAAAACTAGGCTGGGGATTGCCGCTTGCGGGTGGAATTGCCGAGTGACCGGAGAAGGGTGGTTTGGGTAGACTCAACTTTGGTTGGGGCGCCTCCACTGCCTGGTTGGGGGTGTCGTCCGAAAAACTACGGGGTTTAACCTCTGGTGATGGGTTGGGTAGACTAAAACTTTGCTGGGGTTCCTCCACTCCCTAGTTGGGGGTGTTGTCCGTAAACCACTGGGTTCGACCTCTGAGGGTGGGGCTTGGTAGACCGAAAGCTGGCTAGGGTTCCTCCGCTCCCTGGGTGGGGGTGCCGTCCGTAAATCACGGGGTTCAACCTCTGAGGGGGGGTTGGTTTGACGGAAATTTGGCTGGGATTCCTCCACTCCCTGGTTGGGGGGTTGCCGTCCGTAAACCACGGGGTTTGACCGCTGAGGGTGGGTTCGGTAGACCGAAACTTGGCTGGGATTCCTCCGCTCCCTGGTTGGGGGTGCCGTCCGTAAACCACGGGGTTCGACCTCTGAGGGTGGGTTGGGTAGACCG